>NC_059197.1:9799322-10399322 GCF_020615455.1 Coregonus clupeaformis | reverse complement strand
CCAGGACCTTGAGATGCTTCTTACGGAGCCACTCCTTAGTTGCCCTG
This sequence comes from Coregonus clupeaformis, assembly GCF_020615455.1. Classification (NCBI taxonomy): domain Eukaryota; kingdom Metazoa; phylum Chordata; class Actinopteri; order Salmoniformes; family Salmonidae; genus Coregonus; species Coregonus clupeaformis. The sequence continues at coordinate 10,399,275 of NC_059197.1, read as the reverse complement.
GCTGTGTGTTTCGGGTCGTTGTCATGCTGGAAGACCCAGCCACGACCCATCTTCAATGCTCTTACTGAGGGAAGTAGGTTGTTGGCCAAGATTTCGCGATACATGGCCCCATCCATCCTCCCCTAAATACGGTGCAGTCGTCCTGTCCCCTTTGCAGAAAAGCATCCCCAAATAATGATGTTTCCACCTCCATGCTTCACGGTTGGGATGGTGTTCTTGGGGTTGTACTCATCCTTCTTCTTCCTCCAAACACGGCGAGTGGAGTTTAGACCAAATAGCTCTATTTTTGTCTCATCAGACCACATGACCTTCTCCCATTCCTCCTCTGGATCATCCAGATGATCATTGACAAACTTCAGACGGGCCTGGACATGCGCTGGCTTGAGCAGGGGGACCTTGCGTGCACTGCAGGATTTTAATCCATGACGGCGTAGTGTGTTACTAATGGTTTTCTTTGAGACTGTGGTCCCAGCTCTCTTCAGGTCATTGACCAGGTCCTGCCGTGTAGTTCTGGGCTGATCCCTCACCTTCCTCATGATCATTGATGCCCCACGAGGTGAGATCTTGCATGGAGCCCCAGACCGAGGGTGATTGACCGTCATCTTGAACTTCTTCCATTTTCTAATAATTGCGCCAACAGTTGTTGCCTTCTCACCAAGCTGCTTGCCTATTGACCTGTAGACCATCCCAGTCTTGTGCAGGTCTACAATTTTATCCCTGATGTCCTTACACAGCTCTCTGGTCTTGGCCATTGTGGAGAGGTTGGAGTCTGTTTGATTGAGTGTGTGGACAGGTGTATTTTATACAGGTAACGAGTTCAAACAGGTGCAGTTAATACAGGTAATGAGTGGAGAACAGGAGGGCTTCTTAAAGAAAAACTAACAGGTCTGTGAGAGCAGGAATTCTTACTGGTTGTTAGGTGATCAAATACTTATGTCATGCAATAAAATGCAAATTAATTAATTTAAAATGATACAAATACATTGATGGAAGTTACAATTTATCTGCAATATTAAAGCTGATCTACCCCCTAAAAAAACAAAAAAAAAATAGAAGAAAAAATATAAGAAAAAAAATAGATCCCCCTCTCTCTTCGACCATGTACATTGCTAAAATATCAAAGGGAGTAGTGAGCTGTCTCTCTCCATTGTAAGTGAGTTGGAGAGTGGAGACATTGTTGAAAACAACAAGGCTAACCTGATTATACTGCAGGGTGTGTAGTGAGGTCCTCTCAGCAGTAGCACTTGTGGCATCATGCAGGCAGCGCACGCCGAGCGTGTGCAATTCATCTGGCTTTCCCCCCCTCTGTCTGTCTTTGCCCATCTTTCTCTAGGGACCACCATGAAAAGATGGCAAGTTGCGACAGATGTAGCAGAATGGGGAGTGAACTTGGATGTATTCCTGCAGGAAGCTGGGTTTCGAGCCAAATGTTGCATTTTTAATCCTTGCTGACAGGATTGAGAGCCTGGAAGACCAGATGAGAATGTTGCAGACAGTGTTTCTGTGTGATGCTCAGGAAATTATCAGGTTTTTGGTGGATCCCAGATTGTTTGTCTTACTTACTCTGATTAATCCATCATTAAGTGGATTTTAGACCGCTTTCCATTTCTCAACTATTCTTCAAGATTGGGATTTCACGCTCCCAACTTTTGTAGTTTATCTTTAGAATAATTGACATGCTACTCTAACAGCCTTTCTCTCTAAGCCGATCAGCTGACACAAGACAAGCTGGAGGTGAAATTGGCCTCTCCTCTCTTTGTGTGCTGAGGGAGAGCTATTAAAAACCCAAATGAAAGCCCTTATTTTTTAAATATTTTCGAGATCCTCTTAACAATCGGGTGCAACGGTGCTCTGATAGATTTTGCCTATCATTTTGCCCATTTCAGAATTTGGCCATTCACGTCACGTTTATGATCATTTCATAGAGTGATTAAAGGGATACTTTGGGATTTTGGCAATGACGCCCGTTACTCATTTTCTTCAATGAGTCGGACGAGAGGGATTTGCTCCAGACACCCGCCAGGGCCCTCATCCCCAAAAAATATATTTGGGTTATTGAACTACAGTAGGTAAAGTGGATTTACATCCGGTAACGGAATTACGATAACGGAATTACATCATAGGTCACTGATCTGACTACATAAATGCATAATTATGAATATCATTCTCTTCATGTTGATGTGTCCTGAATAGGTACACCAAGGTAGAAATATGCAAAATCCTTATTTATTTTTTTGTTTTTTCTTGGCCCATCCTCTTCGGAGGCCGGGGACAAAAGTAACTTTGTTTTACATTATTGTTTTTAATGCTTTTTTGTTACATATACATTTTACATACATGGTACTTTTCTACACAGCATTCACATAACAATGGTATCATTTTTATATATACACAATAAAAAACAAGAGAACTCTGACATCTCCGATCTCTTACGTTAAATCCTAAAATTGATTAAATAATTTTTTTTCATCAAATCCACACACAATATCCCATAATGACAAAGTGGAAATAGTTTAAAAAAAAATGTTTGCAAATGTATTATAAATAAAAACAGAATATCTTATTTACATAGTATTCAGACCCTATGCTATGACACTCGAAATTGAGCTCTGGAGGAAACCTGGCACCATCCCTACGGTGAAGCATGGTGGTAGCAGCATCATGCTGTGGGGATGTTTTTCAGCAGCAGAGACTGGGAGACTAGTCAGGACCGAGGGAAAGATGAACGGAGCAAAGTACAGAGAGATCCTTGATGAAAACCTGCTCCGGAGCGCTCAGGACCTCAGACTGGGGTGAATGTTCACCTTCCAACAGGACCACAACCCTAAGCACACAGCCAAGACAACGCAGGAGTGGCTTCGGGACAAGTCTCTGAATGTCCTTGAGTGGCCCAGCCAGAGCCCAGACTTGAACCTGATTGAACATCTCTGGAGAGACCTGAAAATAGCTGTGCACCGACGCTCCCCATCTAACCTGACAGAGCTTGAGAGGATCTGTTGAGAAGAATCTGAGAAACTCCCCAAATACAGGTGTGCCAAGCTTGTAGGGTCATACCCAAGAAGACTCAAGTCTGTAATCTCTGCCAAAGGTGCTTCAACAAAGTACTGAGTAAAGGGTCTAAATACTTATGTAAATGTACAAAAAATGTCTAAAAAACGGTTTCTGCTTTGTCATTATGGAGTAATGTGTGTAGATTGAATCAGGAAAAAAAACAATTTAATCCATTTCAGAATAAGGCTGTTATGTAACAAAATGTGGAAAAAGTCAAGGGGTCTGAAAACTTTCCGAATGCACTGTATATAACATTCTATTGGTGCAATAATTTTGTATAATAATTTAAATAGAATCAAGCGTTGTTTTGTGTATCAGTTCATACACCATGTGCCATGGAATCGGTACATTGAACATCTCTTCCCAGCTATTTTGCAACGTTTATGGCACAGCTGTTAACTGGTATATTTGTCTATTTATTCCAATCTTTTTCAGCCAATTTTGGTCTTTAAAAAATGGCAGACAAACAAGTTCCTTAACTTCTCCCCACTCTCCTCCGTTTCTGCAATCAGTTGTTTGTAACTTTGGATTGAGAAAACATTCCCAAATATTTTTGATAGCTGCAAGTGGAACATAACTCCACCATTCATATTCATAATATCATTAATAAATATAATACAATTTGTTTAATCATTATTTTACTTTAACCATAATATTTGATCGGTATTTTCTGGAGGGTAAAATTGTAAGCAGCTTTGTATGGCTTGTTTAAGAATGCGATACTTTGAACAAGGTTTCATTTTCAATTAATGGAAAATGAGAAGTTGTAATCCGTATAAAGGCAAAAAGGCTTATTTTTTAACAAAGGATACATTTAGTAACCTGTGTGTCCGTGTCCCCCAGCTGCTGCGTATCGGCGTCCCCGGGCAGTGCTGCGTCCATGCGTGGGCCTCTCAGTGCTCCCGTACCTGGGCCTTCCCATGCGTAGACCTAGTTGAGCTGGTAGTCCTCTGTGTCTCGCTGGTATTTCTTGATCTTTGTTGCTTGTAGCAGGTTTTTGTATTTCCCAATGGACTGTTTGATTGAGTCGTCTATGGCTGTGAGGTCTGGGCCTAGAATCTCCATCATTATACCCTTGTGTTCAAAGATATGAGCTTCAACCTCTCACTTCTTTCGACACATGTTCAATGATTAATAGCATTAAATCTAAAGAGCATTTGTTGAGGATTTCCCCCCATTTCCTGCGCGAGTTCAAAGTATATGTGGTGGTGAACATTACTCAGTGTTCTTTAGCTCTAGTGGGTCTTTTTTGTAGCAGTTCATCTATGAAAACTTAATTGATATGTCGATGTCCTCTTTTTGGTTTTGCAGATGTGTTTAATACATTTTATGTACATACTTTATTCGAATACTTATTAAATGCACAATGTTATATTTGGTAAAATTAATTTTTTATTTTTCCTTGACTCTAACCCCATTCATCCCCAAACACTTTTAAAAATTAAAAAACACTCACAAAAGCTTGAGGCAGATTGAGGCCTTGAGTCGATTTACGTAAGCTTAATAAAGAACAGTGATACTAGCAAGTGCAATATGCGAGTTTCTCTTTTCTTTTAGGTTATTGTCCTGCTGAAAGGTTAATTAATCTCCCAGTGTCTGGTGGAAAGCAGACTGAACCAGGTTTTCCTCTAGGATTTTGCCTGTGCTTAGTTCCATTCAATTACATTTTTTATTCTGAAAAACTCCCCAGTCCTTAACCCCATAAGGTCGATGTCCGTGCCCCTGTGGAAATCAATTAGCATAATACAAAAATCCCCATAAAAATCTGTCAATTTAATCTAGAGATATCTGGTTAGAGCCGTGTTTGTCAGACCATGAGACATCCCCAAAATCAGTATTCTCACAAAAGCGTCTGTAGCGTCCGAACGGTTTTGCCGACAAACTATTATGACCCCTCTATGGAAAGATGACATCAGACTCTCACAATGGTGTTTTGCGCTATGACCCCCACAAGCGTCTTGGGACTCATCTGAAGTCGGTACAGCCGATCTGCCAACTTCTGTTTGTAGCGTCCGAACAGTTTGGGCTACACACTAATATGACCCATCTGTGTTTTTGTTTTGTTCTAGGACGCCCACAGGCCCCACAAGACTCATTTATGGAAGTATACAGTATATTGAGACAGTTTAGTGAAAATAATAAGGGGTTAAATACTTGTAATAGATATAGGATAGACACTTAAGAACAAACTTCCTTTAGATTTGTTTTGAGGACTATCTGTTGTTCCATGTAGTGAATCTGTTATTCAATGCGTTTGTATGGGCTAATAGCAGTAATGGCAAATATAATTTTTCATCACGGCTTAGACAGGGCTTCGACTCTGATGGGTTAATGATTACAAGCATACACAGTAATGTGTGGTATTGGATGTGCCCCAAACATAATACTTTGGATTCAGACAAAAATGTAATGCTTTGGCACATGTTTTACAGGAGAAGAGAGTGAGAGTGAGAGGGAGGGGTTGTCCAGACTGTTTTCACGGTCTTGCTTTGACAAAGAGAAAAAAACTGTTATGAGCTGAACATAACAGTATGCCAGTGGAAGACAGTAGCAGGTGACCCAACTGTGGTTTGTGACTACTATGATTTCCCATTGTAGCCAATTCCATTACAGATTACAGATTTAATCACTTAATAATTCATAAACAAACTTGATATCAGCAAAAACACTAACTAATTGGTAGGTCTACCTTTACTTGTTACTTCTATTAACTTTCATTATCCTCCCTCTTCATAAGGGAGAGAGAATTTAAAATATCTTAAAGATACTGCCAATAAATTACACAATGTAAATTGGACATTATTTTCATGTTGCACATCTTTTACTTGTCTCAATGCTTTCAATATTTGTATATGAATTTCGTTTTGTATATGAAGTTTGTTTGAGGTTTTTAATTAATTGAAATTTGGAGCTGTTGACATTTTAAAATATTGTCCCATGTACATTGTGTAATTTACTAACTAGCCCCATAGGGATATCAAATGTCAAACTAAATTGACCATGGGCATTACGATCGGGTCGCGTGCAGCTGCGCTCCGAATTGTTGATTACTTGGGTGCTGTGGGCATGTGGGCAGGATTGAAATAAACCTAACCCAAGGAAAACTGTTACGGTACCCTTCATTCCATGACATACCATTATGATAAAAATGATCCTATTTAAAACATTTTGTTAATTTAACACTAGAATAAAGGTTTAAGACTCATCGATGCCACATAGGCCGTTTTCAAAATGAGAAGTTGCTTTTTAGGGGCAGTCGCTCTTTAACCGTTCACATTCAGCTCTCTTTGGGAAGCTGATGCTGTTAAGAGCTGTTTGTGCTATTTGTGTAGCCAAAGCTGTTTGCGTACGCTTAAGTACGCTTAAGTTCTTAATGTTAATTATTGTTTTCTTGGCTGTTTGTTGAATAGCAGTAAGCACTCCGTGGAGCTGTGTGAGTCTGTCTCACGTTGATTACTTTAATTATATTCTGATGATCTCTCTTTACACCTCTATCCTTACATCCTTGTAAGTGCCTTGTAATAGAAAAATAATGTGCATTTTCCCTCTTTGGAAAAACAATTTCATTAAAGGTTGGTGTCCCTGAGATGCATTCACAGAGACTCTCACACACACACACACACACACACACACACACACACACACACACACAGTATACTGCCTTGCACTCTACTACACCACACCAGTAAATGTATTCTTGTGCCTGTGGTGAGACATTTGCAATCTAGTTGAGGAAATTGGCCTGTTTTTTGTTTTTATCCTGGTCTATTCAGTGTCGTTACTGGCTTATACCTACTTTAACTAGTGGCCTGTTCTCGAGGCTGTTTTAATTTGAAGAGAACTGAACCTTGTGAATAATTTAGTAAGAGATACACTGTACCATGGCCATGGATGATGTTTATTACAGACCAGGGTTGTGTTCATTAGGCACCAAACGAAAGCCAGACTGATAAATCGGTTGACCGATATTATCTGCTGATGTTGGCCTTTTTTGGCTTTTACAGATATATCGGTATCTTTAAACCACAGATATTATTTATCCGGGATCTTGTTTCCCATGAGTATGGTAGTCGCTCTAATCCCCTACTCTGAAGCTGTGCCCAGATATTTGAGTGTTCAAGAGACACTTTTGTAGTAGAGTTTCTGGCGCTGATATCCACCCAGAGGGGTTATAAGATTGGTGAAATCTTTTCGAAAGTTGCATAAACACGCAGGCTTATAAAATATTTTTAAAAAAGCCATGGACTTGAAGTTGGAAGCTTTTGTGAAAAACCATACATGGAATACTTACGGATAGCCAGGAGCACACTTCAACACTCAGACATTATTTAAAATGAAGCATTAGTGAGTCCACCAGATCAGAGGCAGTAGGGATGACCAGGGATTTTCTCTTGATAAGTGTGTTTAATTGGACCATTTCCCTGTCCTGCAAAGCAAAATGTAACAAATACTTTTGGGTGTCAGGGAGAATGTATGGAGTAAAAAGTACATTATTTTCTTTAGGAATGTAGTGAAGTAAAAGTTGTCAAAAAAATATAAATAGTAAAGTACAGATATCCCAAAAAACTACTTAAGAAGTACTTTAAGTACTATAAGTACTTTAAGTACTATAAAGTGTACACCGCTTTATCTCTTGACCAGCGTTCAGATTCACTGTTAAAACTGCTATCCTCCGGGCTTACCTGTTGGATCCAGAGGCATACAGATCACAATGCCATGTTGAATTTGCAAGGAAACAAGAATGTATTTTTGATCGGTGGCGTGATTTTCAAGAGGTCAAGGACCTTGAGGATACACACTACCAGTCAAAAGTTTGGACACACCTACTCATTCAAGGGTTTTTCTTTATTTGTACTCTTTTTTACATTGTACATTGTTTTAGATTCCGTCTCTCACAGTTGAAGTGTACCTATGATAAAGTAGTAGGAAAGTAGGAAAACCTGCAAAATCGGCAGTGTATCAAATACTTGTTCTCCCCACTGTGTGTGTATGTATGTTTGTATATATATTGTCTCCTGAGTGGCGCAGTGGTCTAAGGCACTGCATCGCAGTGCTAACTGTGCCACTAGAGATCCTGGTTCGTATCCAGGCTCTGTCGCAGCCGGCCGCGACCGGGAGACTCATGGCCGGCGCACAATTGGCCCAGCGTCGTCCAGGGTAGGGGAGGGAATGGCCGGCAGGGACAGAGTTGATAGAGCATGACGTTTGCAACGCCAGGGTTGTGGGTTCGATTCCCACGGGGGGCCAGTATAAAAAAAAAATGTATTCACTAACTGTAAGTCGCTCTGGATAAGAGCGTCTGCTAAATGACTTAAATGTAAAATGTAAATATATATATATATATATACACAGTGGGGGAAAAAAGTATTTAGTCAGCCACCAATTGTGCAAGTTCTCCCACTTAAAAAGATGAGAGAGGCCTGTAATTTTCATCATAGGTACACGTCAACTATGACAGACAAAATGAGAAAAATAAATCCAGAAAATCACATTGTAGGATTTTTAATGAATTTATTTGCAAATTATGGTGGAAAATAAGTATTTGGTCAATAACAAAAGTTTCTCAATACTTTGTTATATACCCTTTGTTGGCAATGACACAGGTCAAATGTTTTCTGTAAGTCTTCAAAAGTTTTCACACACTGTTGCTGGTATTTTGGCCCATTCCTCCATGCAGATCTCCTCTAGAGCAGTGATGTTTTGGGGCTGTCGCTGGGCAACACAGACTTTCAACTCCCTCCAAAGATTTTCTATGGGGTTGAGATCTGGAGACTGGCTAGGCCACTCCAGGACCTTGAAATGCTTCTTACGAAGCCACTCCTTCGTTGCCCGGGCGGTGTGTTTGGGGTTTGGGATCATTGTCATGCTGAAAGACCCAGCCACGTTTCATCTTCAATGCCCTTGCTGATGGAAGGAGGTTTTCACTCAAAATCTCACGATACATGGCCCCATTCATTCTTTCCTTTACACGGATCAGTCGTCCTGGTCCCTTTGCAGAAAAACAGCCCCAAAGCATGATGTTTCCCACCCCCATGCTTCACTGTAGGTATGGTGTTCTTTGGATGCAAATAAGCATTCTTTGTCCTCCAAACACGACGAGTTGAGTTTTTACCAAAAAGTCATATTTTGGTTTCATCTGACCATATGACATTCTCCCAATCCTCTTTTGGATCATCCAAATGCACTCTAGCAAACTTCAGACGGGCCTGGACATGTACTGGCTTAAGCAGGGGGACACGTCTGGCACTGCAGGATTTGAGTCCCTGGCGGCGTAGTGTGTTACTGATGGTAGGCTTTGTTACTTTGGTCCCAGCTCTCTGCAGGTCATTCACTAGGTCCCCCCGTGTGGGTCTGGGGTTTTTGCTCACCGTTCTTGTGATAATTTTGACCCCACGGGGTGAGATCTTGCGTGGAGCCCCAGATCGAGGGAGATTATCAGTGGTCTTGTATGTCTTCCATTTCCTAATAATTGCTCCCACAGTTGATTTCTTCAAACCAAGCTGCTTACCTATTGCAGATTCAGTCTTCCCAGCCTGGTGCAGGTCTACAATTTTGTTTCTGGTGTCCTTTGACAGCTCTTTGGTCTTGGCCATAGTGGAGTTTGGAGTGTGACTGTTTGAGGTTGTGGACAGGTGTCTTTTATACTGATAACAAGTTCAAACAGGTGCCATTAATACAGGTAACGAGTGGAGGACAGAGGAGCCTATTAAAGAAGAAGTTACAGGTCTGTGAGAGCCAAAAATCTTGCTTGTTTGTAGGTGACCAAATACTTATTTTCCACCATAATTTGCAAATAAATTCATTAAAAATCCTACAATGTGATTTTCTGAATTGTATATTCATAAGGCTATATTCTGTGTCCTTGCTGGCTTCTCCTCATCTTAATCAACACATCTCGTTCTCTCTCTCTCTGAAACTCTTAGGAGCCCTCCAAACTGCTGTTTTGATCCTCGGTATTGATTTGGAGTCCTCATGCGAAGGCCCGTTTTACCTTGAATCGATAGCGTTAAAATTAGATATAGGCTCTCCATGGTCTAATTGCAAACTTTGATAGATGAATGGTGGTGCACACAGACTGCGTACTATCAGAAACCCAACACACACACACACACACACACACACACACACACAGGAAAGAGCTTCCTCCCTGAGGGGACTTAAATCTCCTGATAACTTACCTTTCTGCTGCGATGGGCCCTAATGATGTTTCATTTGGCAGGTTCCTCTATACTGAGCACAGTCGTGACTATAAAGCACTCGGGGCCAATAGATATCTTTGCTGCACATTTCCATCAACCAGTATAAATGGTTCGACTTGCCTAGTTAAATAAAGGTTAAATAAAATAAAGAAAGAAACAATTCATTGTCAGGCATTCAGTGACTTCAGTGTCTCATTTTGATGTGTGTTATTTAAAAAAATATTTTTTGTTCTTTGCAGTTCCTGTCAACATTGCCACCGGTAGCTCAAGACAAGGCTCCCAGGTAAGGATAATGTTTTTGCGTCATTGCGTCATGGTGCCCCAATTATGCTGATTTGACTCTGACTTTATTTGAGTGCCTGTTGCTAATTTGTGCTTCTCATGTTTCTACCCGGTTCCCTCATCATCCCCTATTAAAGGTTTTGATTTCCTCAGCAACCTGAATCAACCCCAAGCTTTTCTGTTCTCTATCAACCACTTGATCAATGGCCTACGTGTCAAATCACCGCTATCGCTACAAATCCCTTTTTATCTCTTCTCTTTCTCGCCCTCAAGTAGCGGATCTGTTTTTTCTGATTACTGTTGATCTTTCTGTTATTTTCCTATTTTCCTGTTTGTTTTCAATCACCTCTCAATAAATAATGAGGGTGTTCAGTCGCTCTAATTGTTATCGGTGTGAGGGGAACTCTGACAGGAGCTGCTTAGCTTCACACTCTGCTCTGTAATTCTCTCTGTTTACCTCATGTCAGCAGTTTCTGCCTCCCCCCTCTCCGCATCTTCCCCCTTGTGTCCTCCCCCACATACGTTCACAGTTTTTATATCATGTTTTTTCATCTGGCTTTTATCAGTTTAAAGCAGTGCCAGGCAGAGGAAAAAGTCACCAGGCGTAAAAAAACGACAGTGGAATCTAAAGGAGGGAGACCCAGAGACAGCGAGCGGTTGACTCCCGTTTACATTTGCCTCTGCAGCCAACAGACAAACTTTGACCACTGGTTTAAACTTCAAAGGATTTTTATTTGACTCCAAACGTAGTGCTTTGTGAATCCATTTCACTGACCACTTTTCCATCCATAGTTTTTATGTGAGTAAAGTCCTACCATATAAAACAAAATCACGACAGCTGTGATGGAAACAGGAAGTTTCGGTACAATTTGATAAATGCCAATGGATAATTTGTTCGTTCGACATGCTGGGATCATGTTGTGTCGGTAAAATTAATTATGGGGGAAATTGAGGTGGAAACACCTTAATGCGTATACAGTGGGGAAAAAAAGTATTTAGTCAGCCACCAATTGTGCAAGTTCTCCCACTTAAAAAGATGAGAGAGGCCTGTAATTTTCATCATAGGTACATGTCAACTATGACAGACAAGATGAGAAAAAAAAATCCAGAAAATAACATTGTAGGATTTTTTATGAATTTATTTGCAAATTATGGTGGAAAATAAGTATTTGGTCAATAACAAAAGTTTCTCAATACTTTGTTATATACCCCTTGTTGGCAATGACACAGGTCAAATGTTTTTCTCCATGCAGATCTCCATGCAGATCTCCTCTAGAGCAGTGATGTTTTGGGGCTGTCGCTGGGCAACACGGACTTTCAACTCAATCCAAAGATTTTCTATGGGGTTGAGATCTGGAGACTGGCTAGGCCACTCCAGGACCTTGAAATGCTTCTTACGAAGCCACTCCTTCGTTGCCCGGGAGGTGTGTTTGGGATCATTGTCATGCTAAAAGACCCAGCCACGTTTCATCTTCAATGCCCTTGCTGATGGAAGGAGGTTTTCACTCAAAATCTCACGATACATGGCCCCATTCATTCTTTCCTTTACACGGATCAGTCGTCCTGGTCCCTTTGCAGAAAAAACAGCCCCAAAGCATGAAGTTTCCACCCCCATGCTTCACAGTAGGTATGGTGTTCTTTGGATGCAACTCAGCATTCTTTGTCCTCCAAACACGATGAGTTGAGTTTTTACCAAAAAGTTCTATTTTGGTTTCATCTGACCATATGACATTCTCCCAATCCTCTTCTGGATCATCCAAATGCACTCTAGCAAACTTCAGACGGGCCTGGACATGTACTGGCTTAAGCAGGGGGACACGTCTGGCAATGCAGGATTTGAGTCCCTGGCGGCGTAGTGTGTTACTGATGGTAGGCTTTGTTACTTTGGTCCCAGCTCTCTGCAGGTCATTCACTAGGTCCCCCCGTGTGGTTCTGGGATTTTTGCTCTCCGTTCTTGTGATCATTTTGACCCCACGGGGTGAGATCTTGCGTGGAGCCCCAGATCGAGGGAGATTATCAGTGGTTTTGTATGTCTTCCATTTCCTAATAATTGCTCCCACAGTTGATATTCTTCAAACCAAGCTGCTTACCTATTGCAGATTCAGTCTTCCCAGCCTGGTGCAGGTCTACAATTTTGTTTCTGGTGTCCTTTGACAGCTCTTTGGTCTTGACCATAGTGGAGTTTGGAGTGTGACTGTTTGAGGTTGTGGACAGGTGTCTTTTATACTGATAACAAGTTCAAACAGGTGCCATTAATACAGGTAACGAGTGGAGGACAGAGGAGCCTCTTAAAGAAGAAGTTACAGGTCTGTGAGAGCCAGAAATCTTGCTTGTTTGTACGTGACCAAATACTTATTTTCCACCATAATTTGCAAATAAATTCATAAAAAATCCTACAATGTGATTTTCTGGATTTTTTTTTCTCAATTTGTCTGTCATAGTTGACGTGTACCTATGATGAAAATGACAGGCCTCTCTCATCTTTTTAAGTGGGAGAACTTGCACAATTGGTGGCTGACTAAATACTTTTTTTCCCCACTGTAAATTGATATATACTGTACAAAAATATAAACGCAACATGCAACAATTCCAGGAATCCTTGCTACATGGGGCCATGCATTATCATGCTAAAACATGAGGTGATGGCGGCGGTATCTCTGTGCATTTAAATTGCCATCGATAAAATGCATTTGTGTTCGTTGTCCGTAGCTCATGCCTGCCCATACCATAACCCCACCGCCACCATGGGGCACTCTGTTCACAACGTTGACATCAGCAAACCGCTCGCCCACACAATGCCATACACGTGGTCTGCGGTTTATTACAGACAGAAATACTCCTCAGTTTAATCAGCTGTCCGGGTGGCTGGTCTCAGCTGTCGGGGTGGCTGGCATGGTTACATGTGGTCTGCAGTTGTGAGGCCGGTTGGACGTACTGCCAAATTCTCTAAAACAACGTTGGAGGCGGCTTATGGTAGAGAAATTAACATTCAATTCTCTGGCCACAGCTATGGTGGACATTCCTGCAATCAGCATGCCAATTGCACGCTCCCTGAAAACTTGAGACATCTGTGGCATTGTGTTGTGTGACAAAACTGCACATTTTAGAGTGGTTTTTTATTGTCCCAAGGTACACCTGTATAATGATCATGCTGTTTAATATGCCACACCTGTCAGGTGGATAGATTATCTTGGCAAAGGAGAATTGCTCACTAACAGGGATGTAAACACATTTCTGCACAACATTTGAGAGAAGTAAGCTTTTTGTGCTTATTATTCTTTTTGTGGATATTTTATTTCAGCTCATGAAACATGGGACCAACACTTTACATGTTGCGTTTATATTTTTTTCAGTGTAATAACCATCATATCGAAATAAACTTGAAGTCATGCAATTATATGGTGTGTGGTCCTCCCGCTATGAAAATGCCGTTTATTAGGCTACAGATGAAATAAGTTATGAGGAACTTCACGGGGTGATGAAAGTGCCTGGTGATTTTGATGCTGCTTTCCAATACATTTCAAGGGTCTTATTCTGGTGACATGATCGATGCTTGACTGCCGTTTGACAAATACAAATATTCTCGCTATTATCCATAATAATCTCATCATGTACATTTTTACATTTTAGTCATTTAGCAGACGCTCTTATCCAGAGCGACTTACAGGAGCAATTAGGGTTAAGTGCCTTGCTCAAGGGCACATCGACAGATTGTTCACCTAGTCGGCTCGGGGATTAGAACCAGCGACCTTTCGGTTACTGGCACAACGCTCTTAACCACTCTTAACCACTAAGCTACCTACCGCCCCCCTAGACTAGTTTACCCACACTGTATCTGCAAGCTATTGTCTAGAGCGCAGGTGCCAAGACCAGAGTAGGCACATTTGCTATTTAACGCAACAGTTTTTGTGACAAAACTATCGGTAGAGTTGAAAATGCGATGGAAGCACATTGAACTTTAGATTTTTATTCAGTACATGAAAACTTAAGCGAAAATGAAAATGTTATGTGCTCTATGTCATCACGCACATTTTCTTCATGCAGATTTTTTTATATTCGCATGAATATCTGTCGGCAATTGGATGGAAACCTAGCTACTGATGTATTTCCATTCCTGTGCATCCAACTTTCATCTATTTTTGAAGCGTGCACGCACATGCGTATTAGGGTTGAGTTATATTACGATAGCATCGTCTATTGACGATAATTGACAGTCATCGTTGATGTGACAGATGATGGTTTAGCCTATTTTGAACTTGACTGGCACTGTCAGTAAAGAACGGCTTCGGATAGTGCACAGCAGGAGACATTCCAAGTAGTCTATTCCTATTTGCGAGGGATGTGCATCTCTCCTTACAAGCACGATTCGATACGCATCTAGATACATGGTCTCCGATACAATAAAGAAACTATACTTTTAGTTTGAAATGATTCGGTGCGATTCGATTATTGGAACGAATCGATACGATTCGGTACGACACGATTCGATGCACTAACAGTTTTTGCATGAACACATTAATTTTCCTTTCTAAATTAATATCTGATACTGATGGAGCTGAGAAGCTGAGCTGGCTCTGTCTGAGCTGACTTCTCTGAGTGGCCCTGTGTGTGTGTGTGTGTGTGTGTGTGTGTGTGTGTGTGTGTGTGTGTGTGTGTGTGTGTGTGTGTGTGTGTGTGTGTGTGTGTGTGTGTGTGTGTGTGTGTGTGTGTGTGTGTGTGTGTGTGTGTGTGTGTGTGTGTGTGTGTGTGTGTGTGTGTGTGTGTGTGTGTGTGTGTGTGTGTGTGTGTGAATTATGTAGTGTGTGTGAATTATGTAGTGTGTGTGTGTGTGTGTGAATTATGTAGTGTGTGTGAATTATGTAGTGTGTGTGTGAATTATGTAGTGTGTGTGTGTGTGTGTGAATTATGTAGTGTGTGTGTGTGTGTGAATTATGTAGTGTGTGACCTGAGCCATAGGGCAGACTGAGCATCTACCAATATCAGAAATCCTTATCACACATTGATTAACTTGTCATATAGCAGATTACAATGTTTTGAGCTAGTAATATGTCAATATTTATCTTTAGAAATGAGCTATGACATACACTGAGTGTACAAAACATTAGGAACACCTTCTCTTTCCATGACAGACTGACCAGGTGAATCCAGGTGAAAGATATGATCCCTTATTGTTGAGTACACTCAGTGTACATAGCCAATTAATATAACACAGCTTTGGATTTCACCCCCGTCTCAAATGCTGATCTCTTTTCCCATTCAGACCAATGATTGCAGTCCTTGGTATGGAATTACACCTTTACCCTGTTCATGTAAAAAGTACCAAATGAACTGACTGTTTAAAGCAAAACTACCAGAAATACAGTACCAGTCAAAAGTTTGGACACACCTACTCATTCCAGGGTTTTTCTATATTTTTACTATTTTCTACATTGTGCAACAATAGTGAAGAGATCAAAACTATGAAATAACACATATGGAATCATGTAGTAACCAAAGAAGTGTTAAACAAATCAAAATATATTTAATTTTTTAGTTTCTTCAAAGTAGCCACCCTTTGCCTTGATGACAGCTTTGCACGCTCTTGGCATTCTCTCAACCAGCTTTGAGGTAGTCACATGGAATGCATTTAAATTAACAGTTGTGCCTTGTTAAAGGTTAATTTGTGGAATTTATTTCCTTAATGTGTTTGAACCAGTCAGTTGTGTTGTGACAATGTAGAGGTGGTATACAGAAGATAGCCCTATTTGGTAAAAGACCAAGTCCATATTATGGCAAGAACAGCTCAAATAAGCAAAGAGAAACGACATTCCATCATTACTTTAAGACATTTAGGTCAGTCAATCCGGAAAATTCCAAGAAGTTTCTTCAAGTACAGTCACAAAAACCATAAAGCGCTATGATGAAAATGGCTCTCATGAGGACCGCCACAGGAAAGGAAGACCCAGAGTTACCTCTGCTGCAGAGGATAAGTTCATTAGAGTTAGCTGCACCTCAGATTGCAGCCCAAATAAATGCTTCACAGAGTTCAAGTAACAGACACATCTCAACATCAACTGTTCAGAGGAGACTGTGTGAATCAGGCCTTCATGGTCGAATTGCTGCAAAGAAACCACTACTAAAGGACACCAATAAGAAGAATAAGACTTGCTTGGGCCAAGAAACACGAGCAATGGACATTAGACCGGTGGAAATCTGTCCTTTGGTCTGATGAGTCCAAATTTTAGATTTTTGGTTCCAACCGCCGTGTCTTTGTGAGACCAAAGGTGAACGGATGATCTCCGCGTGTGTGGTTCCCACCGTGAAGCATGGAGGATGAGGTGGGATGGTGTCGGGGTGCTTTGTTGGTGACACTGTCTGTGATTTATTTAGAATTCAAGGCACACTTAACCAGCATGGCTACCACAGCATTCTGCAGCGATACGCCATCCCATCTGGTTTGCGCTTAGTGGGACTATCATTTGTTTTTCAACAGGACAATGACCCAACACACCTCCAGGCTGTGTAAGGGTTATTTGACCAAGAAGGAGAGTGATGGAGTGCTGCATCAGATGACTTGGCCTCCACAATCACCCGACCTCAACCCAATTGAGATGGTTTGGGATGATTTGGACCGCAGAGTGAAGGAAAAGCAGCCAACAAGTGCTCAGCATATGTGGGAACTCCTTCAAGACTGTTGGAAAAGCATTCCAGGTGAAGCTGGTTGAGAGAATGCCAAGAGTGTGCAAAGCTGTCATCAAGGCAAAGGGTGGCTACTTTGAAGAATCTAAAATATATTTTGATTTGTTTAACACTTTTGGTTCCTACATGATTCCATGTGTTATTTCATAGTTTTGATGACTTCAGTATTATTCTACAATGTAGAAAATATTAAAAAATAAAGAAAAACCCTTGAATGAGTAGGTGTGTCCAAACTTTTGACTGATACTGTATATAGTACGGTGAACCTGGCAATCGAAAAGCCCCAATCAGCGGTTAGATGTGCAATCAGCAAGATGTGCGTTGTGTCTACTCCTGTCGCCTACACAACTCCACCGGTAAAACACTATTTTCTACAGCGGATTTGGTAACAATAACCCAGCAATTTGTCAATCAATTAATAATGTTTATGATTTAATATTGCGAAAGTCATTTTACAAACATCTGAATGCTGAATAAGCCGTGCAGATGTAGCCTAGGAATATCAGAACAGGGATAGGGTAGGCCTACCTCTCATTGGCGCAATCAGCTGTGTCTCCTGCACTGTGTGCACAGTTGTTAGTGTTGAATAGCCAGCTAGCTAACATAGCATCCCTCTCTGTTTGAGCCGGGTGTTTGAGTACGCTAAACTAGCTAGCTGCATTCGCTAGCTAAGTGAAAGTGATAAAAATACTACAGAATATAGCTAGCTCTCTCTCTCTCTTGCTTCTCCTTAATTTTTAAATAAATACATTTGTTCAAATCTATTCAACTATTGTCTTTCTCTCTCTTTGAGTGAAATACTCACCACATTTTATGCACTGCGGTGCTAGCTAGCTGTAGCTTTATACTTTCAGTACTAGTTTCACTGTCTGATCCTTTGATTGGGTGGACAACATGTCAGTTCATACTGCAAGAGCTCTGATAGGTTGGAGGACATCCTCCGGTAGTTGTCATAATTACTGTGTAAGTTTATGGAAGGGGGTGAGAACCATGAGCTTCCTAGGTTTTGTATTCAAGTCAATGTACCCAGAGGAGGACGGAAACTAGCTGTCCTCCGGCTACATCATGGCGCTAACCTACAGAGTGCTGTTGAGGCTACTGTAGACCTTCATTGCAAAACAGTGTGTTTTTAATCAATTATTTGGTGACGTGAATATATTTAGTATAGTTATCTAAAAATGATAACTTTTTAAATTTTTCACTATTTTTATTTTTATGAAACTAACTGAGATGGATGTTCCTCCCCTTCCTCCTCTGAGGAGCCTCCACTGATATACATACAGAAAACAATAGAGGGATGTAGGCTAGACAGAGCGGATAATTTCACCAAAGCAGCGCAAAAAAAAAGACAACAGAAAATAGTTTCTCTCTCTCTCCCTCCCTCTCTCTCTCTCGTCAGACAGATGCATGGGCCTTATAGCCTAAACCTATTAATTTGTTTTATAACGGGCACTCTTCAACTATCGTGTCTAGCTGTTTTCCCTTCTCTCTCCATTCGATATAAAAATTACATGAGTACGCTTTCATTGTTTTATGCATTGCTTTCTCCCGATCAAACAATGAATTAATGTTATGGAGTTCCATCTGAAAATGTTATTTGAATAGCCTAAAAATGTAAGGTAACCTAATAATGAGAGAGAACAAACAATATCAATAGCCTATAGAAAAATAGAATGACCAGTTGAATCAAGTTTAAGCTTATTAAGAAGTAAATGATCCGTGCGTGTTCGAAAGATCCAACAATGTGAGGTTGATCTTCCTACTAGGCCCATCATAAAAGCTTCAAGACAAGTTAAAGTTATGAACTGTATCCTATTTCCCAAATATTAAAATAGCCTAAGAAGTAGTTGTCCTAAATGTGCCGCTTTCAAAAAGAACAAGAATGAAAGTCGGAGTCTATAGGTGTAAAGGCACAGCTTTATGAGAGATAGAAAAAACAATAGACCTATTAAGAAATGAGGAATTATTATCCAGTTCTGAAGATAGCCCATGATTTATAACTCACTATGGTAAGACAGCCTGTTCCTCATCAGTTGACTGTGACTCCATTATGTGTGCGACACACACACACACACACGATTAATCCTAGTCATTGACTAAAAATAAACTCCAATGGAGAATCTCAGTTGAACATGCTTCTTAATCTGTGTCCGAGATATTTTCCATTGGGTCGATGGTCTTCCCAAAACTTTTCAAAACATTGTTTATGACATGGTAATTCTCAGCAATTTCACTTATTTTTCACGGCCCTTATTTAGCTAAATTCTTGATTGTTGTTAGACATTGAAAACACTCTATATGAGTTCTCACTTGCACTGAGAAATAGGTGCTTTAGAATTGTATGGTTTCAGCGCTCTCCTAACACGCTAATACACTTTGGCAATTTGTCCCTTTTCTGTGTAAAAATTACAAATTGCTTTTTTAATATCCATACATCGTATTTTTAAAATCCCCACTCCAATTACATAATTTCTTGCCCCAGGTGAGTGGTGGTTTCAGATTGAACATGGGTGGGTGAGAAACATCCATCCCTACTCCAAGATCTGAAGGAAGAAAGTAGGGGTTGAAAGAGTCCTATGGGCCCTGCTCAAAAGTAGTGCACTACATAGGGAATAGGGTGCCATTTGGGATATACCCTAGGTCTTAGAATCAGCAGGTGTCCTTAATTGGATAGCACTTATTAACCAGGCTCTGGAAGACGTGGCTGTCAGCTGACTCGCCACTAACCCCAATTTAAATAATATTGAAATATACAACTACTTTCTCTCCAAGCCTCTCCAAGATGTAATGCCCCTGATCTTTCTCAACCCCTGTAACCCCCATTTTATATATAGATGGCAATAGATGTATTATAGATGTGTAGTATGTATGAAATGTATAGGCTGCATCCCAGAATGGCACTCTATTCCCATAGTGCACTACTTTTGACCCCTATGGGCCCGTAGTAGGGATAGAGTTCCATTTGGGATGCAGATATAGCCTCTGATCCCTCTCCAGCCCTGTCTGTGCCATGGGTGAGAGCTATGCAGATAAATGTTCCCATGTCGACAGACACTGCAGATGAACAGACTAGAGTCAATCAGTCCTACATGGTGCTGCTAGCCAAGTTTTGAGGCTAACATTTGTATTTGTATTTATTATGGATCCCCGTTAGCTGCTGCCAAGGCAACAGCTACTCTTCCTGGGGTCCAGCAAAATTAAGGCAGTTATACATTTATACATTTACATTTACGTCATTTAGCAGACGCTCTTATCCAGAGCGACTTACAAATTGGTGCATTCACCTTATAGCCAGTGGGATAACCACTTTACAATATGTTATTTTTTATTTTTTTGGGGGGGTGGGGTAAGGGGGGGTAGAAGGATTACTTTATCCTATCCCAGGTATTCCTTAAAGAGGTGGGGTTTCAAGTGTCTCTGGAAGGTGGTGAGTGACTCCACTGTCCTTGCGTCGTGAGGGAGCTTGTTCCACCATTGGGGTGCCAGAGCAGCGAACAGTTTTGACTGGGCTGAGCGGGAACTGTGCTTCCGCAGAGGTAGGGGGGCCAGCAGGCCAGAGGTGGATGAACGCAATGCCCTCGTTTGGGTGTAGGGACTGATCAGAGCCTGAAGGTACGGAGGTGCCGTTCCCCTCACAGCTCCGTAGGCAAGCACCATGGTCTTGTAGCAGATGCGAGCTTCAACTGGAAGCCAGTGGAGTGTGCGGAGGAGCGGGGTGACGTGAGAGAACTTGGGAAGGTTGAACACCAGACGGGCTGCGCATTCTGGATGAGTTGTAGGGGTTTAATGGCACAGGCAGGGAGCCCAGCCAACAGCGAGTTGCAGTAATCCAGACGGGAGATGACAAGTGCCTGGATTAGGACCTGTGCCGCTTCCTGTGTAAGGCAGGGTCGTACTCTCCGAATGTTGTAGAGCATGAACCTACAGGATCGGGTCACCGCCTTGATGTTAGCGGAAAACGACAGGGTGTTGTCCAGGGTCACGCCAAGGCTCTTTGCACTCTGGGAGGAGGACACAACGGAGTTGTCAACCGTGATGGCGAGATCATGGAACGGGCAGTCCTTCCCCGGGAGGAAGAGCAGCTCCGTCTTGCCGAGGTTCAGCTTGAGGTGGCGATCCGTAATCCACACTGATATGTCTGCCAGACATGCAGAGATGCGATTCGCCACCTGGTTATCAGAAGGGGGAAAGGAGAAGATGAGTTGTGTGTCGTCTGCGTAGCAATGATAGGAGAGGCCATGTGAGGATATGACAGAGCCAAGTGATTTGGTGTATAGCGAGAATAGGAGAGGGCCTAGAACTGAGCCCTGGGGGACACCAGTGGTGAGAGCACGTGGTGCGGAGACAGATTCTCGCCACGCCACTTTGTAGGAGCGACATGTCAGGTAGGATGCAATCCAGGAGTGAGCCGCGCCGTAGATGCCCAACTCGGAGAGGGTGGAGAGGAGGATCTGATGGTTCACAGTATCAAAGGCAGCAGACAGGTCTAGAAGGACAAGAGCAGAGGAGAGAGAGTTAGCTTTAGCAGTGCGGAGAGCCTCCGTGACACAGAGAAGAGCAGTCTCAGTTGAATGACCAGTCTTGAAACCTGAATGGTTTGGATCAAGAAGGTCATTCTGCGAGAGATAGCAAGAGAGTTGGCTAAAGACGGCACGCTCAAGAATTTTGGAGAGAAAAGAAAGAAGGGATACTGGTCTGTAGTTGTTGACATCGGAGGGATCGAGTGTAGTTTTTTTTGAGAAGGGGTGCAACTCTCGCTCTCTTGAAGACGGAAGGGACAAAGCCAGCGGTCAAGGATGAGTTGATGAGCGAGGTGAGGTAAGGGAGAAGGTCTCCGGAAATGGTCTGGAGAAGAGAGGAGGGGATAGGGTCAAGCGGGCAGGTTGTTGGGCGGCCGGCCGTCACAAGTCGCAAGATTTTATCTGGAGAGAGAGGGGAGAAAGAAGTCAAAGCATAGGGTAGGGCAGTGTGAGCAGGACCAGCAGTATCATTTGACTTAACAAACGAGGATCGGATGTCGTCAACCTTATTTTCAAAATGGTTGACGAAGTCATCCACAGAGAGGGGGGATTCAGCAGGGAGGAGAAGGTGGCAAAGAGCTTCCTAGGGTTAGAGGCAGATGCGTGGAATTTAGCGTGGTAGAAAGTGGCTTTAGCAGCAGAAACAGAGGAAGAAAATGTAGAGAGGAGGGAGTGAAAAGATGCCAGGTCCGCAGGGAGTCTAGTTTTCCTCCATTTCCGCTCGGCTGCCCGGAGCCCTGTTCTGTGAGCTCGCAATGAGTCGTCAAGCCACGGAGCAGGAGGGGAGGACCGAGCCGGCCGGGAGGATAGGGGACATAGAGAGTCAAATGATGCAGAAAGGGAGGAGAGGAGGGTGGAGGAGGCAGAATCAGGAGATTGGAGGGAGAAGGATTGAGCAGAGGGAAGAGATGGATGGATGGAAGAGGACAGAGTAGCGGGAGAGAGAGAGCGAAGGTTGCGAAGGCGCATTATCATCTGAGTAGAGGCAGATTGAGTAGTGTTGGAGGAGAGCGAGAGAGAAAAGGATACAAAGTAGTGGTCGGAGACATCGAGGGGAGTTGCAGTGAGATTAGTAGAAGAACAGCATCTAGTAAAGATGAGGTCAAGCGTATTGCCTGCCTTGTGAGTAGGGGGGGACGGTGAGAGGGTGAGGTCAAAAGAGGAGAGGAGTGGAAAGAAGGAGGCAGAGAGAAATGAGTCAAAGTTAGACGTAGGGAGGTTAAAGTCACCCAGAACTGTGAGCGGTGAGCCATCCTCAGGAAAGGAACTTATCAAGGCATCAAGCTCATTGATGAACTCTCCAAGGGAACCTGGAGGGCAATAAATGATAAGGATGTTAAGCTTGAATGGGCTAGTGACTGTGACAGCATGGAATTCAAATGAGGAGATAGACAGATGGGTCAGGTGAAAAAGAGAGAATGTCAACTTGGGAGAGATGAGGATTCCTGTGCCATCACCCCGGTGACCAGATGCTCTCGGGGTATGCGAGAACACATGGTCAGACGAGGAGAGAGCAGTAGGAGTAGCAGTGTTTTCAGTGGTAATCCATGTTTCTGTCAGCGCCAAGAAGTCGAGGGACTGGAGGGTAGCATAGGCTGAGATGAACTCTGCCTTGTTGGCCACAGTTATACACAATATATTCATAACAGACTCTACTACCACATACAGTGGGGAAAAAAAGTATTTAGTCAGCCACCAATTGTGCAAGTTCTCCCACTTAAAAAGATGAGAGAGGCCTGTAATTTTCATCATAGGTACACGTCAACTATGACAGACAAAATGAGAAAAAAAAATCCAGAAAATCACATTGTAGTATTTTTTATGAATTTATTTGCAAATTATGGTGGAAAATAAGTATTTGGTCAATAACAAAAGTTTCTCAATACTTTGTTATATACCCTTTGTTGGCAATGACACAGGTCAAACGTTTTCTGTAAGTCTTCACAAGGTTTTCACACACTGTTGCTGGTATTTTGGCCCATTCCTCCATGCAGATCTCCTCTAGAGCAGTGAGGTTTTGGGGCTGTCGCTGGGCAACACAGACTTTCAACTCCCTCCAAAGATTTTCTATGGGGTTGAGATCAGGAGACTGGCTAGGCCACTCCAGGACCTTGAAATGCTTCTTACGAAGCCACTCCTTCATTGCCCGGGCGGTGTGTTTGGGATCATTGTCATGCTGAAAGACCCAGCCACGTTTCATCTTCAATGCCCTTGCTGATGGAAGGAGGTTTTCACTCAAAATCTCACGATACATGGCCCCATTCATTCGTTCCTTTACACGGATCAGTCGTCCTGGTCCCTTTGCAGAAAAACAGCCCCAAAGCATGATGTTTCCACCCCCATACTTCACAGTAGGTATGGTGTTCTTTGGATGCAACTCAGCATTCTTTGTCCTCCAAACACGACGAGTTGAGTTTTTACCAAAAAGTTCTATTTTGGTTTCATCTGACCATATGACATTCTCCCAATCCTCTTCTGGATCATCCAAATGCACTCTAGCAAACTTCAGACAGGCCTGGACATGTACTGGCTTAAGCAGGCGGACACGTCTTGCACTGCAGGATTTGAGACCCTGGCGGCGTAGTGTGTTACTGATGGTAGGTTTTGTTACTTTGGTCCCAGCACTCTGCAGGTCATTCACTAGGTCCCCCCGTGTGGTTCTGGGATTTTTGCTCACCGTTCTTGTGATCATTTTGACCCTACGGGGTGAGATCTTGCGTGGAGCCCCAGATCGAGGGAGATTATCAGTGGTCTTGTATGTCTTCCATTTCCTAATAATTGCTCCCACAGTTGATTTCTTCAAACCAAGCTGCTTACCTATTGCAGATTCAGTCTTCCCAGCCTGGTGCAGGTCTACAATTTTGTTTCTGGTGTCCTTTGTCAGCTCTTTGGTCTTGGCCATAGTGGAGTTTGGAGTGTGACTGTTTGAGGTTGTGGACATGTGTCTTTTATACTGATAACAAGTTCAAACAGATGCCATTAATACAGGTAACGAGTGGAGGACAGAGGAGCCTCTTAAAGAAGAAGTTACAGGTCTGTGAGAGCCAGAAATCTTGCTTGTTTGTAGGTGACCAAATACTTATTTTCCACCATAATTTGCTAATAAATTCATAAAAAATCCTACAATGTGATTTTCTGGATTTTTTTTTCTCAATTTGTCTTTCATAGTTGACGTGTACCTATGATGAAAATTACAGGCCTCTCTCATCTTTTTAAGTGGGAGAACTTGCACAAATAGTGGCTGACTAAATACTTTTTTTCCCCACTGTATCTATAACACAAAATCCATGTGTACATGTGTGTATGTTATCGTGTGTTTGTATGCATGTGTCTATGTTTGTGTTGCTTCACAGTCCTGCTGTTCCATAAGGTGTATTTGTATCTGTTTTTTAAATCTAATATTACTGCTGGCATGAGTTACAGTGGGGAAAAAAAGTATTTAGTCAGCCACCAATTGTGCAAGTTCTCCCACTTAAAAAGATGAGAGGCCTGTAATTTTCATCATAGGTACACGTCAACTATGACAGACATTTTTAATGAATTTATTTGCAAATTATGGTGGAAAATAAGTATTTGGGCAATAACAAAAGTTTCTCAATAATTAGTTATATACCCTTTGTTGGCAATGACAAAGGTCAAACGTTTTCTGTAAGTCTTCACAAGGTTTTCACACACTGTTGCTGGTATTTTGGCCCATTCCTCCATGCAGATCTCCTCTAGAGCAGTGATGTTTTGGGGCTGTCGCTGGGCAACACGGACTTTCAACTCCCTCCAAAGATTTTCTATGGGGTTGAGATCTGGAGACTGGCTAGGCCACTCCAGGACCTTGAAATGCTTCTTACGAAGCCACTCCTTCGTTGCCCGGGCGGTGTGTTTGGGATCATTGTCATGCTGAAAGACCCAGCCACGTTTCATCTTCAATGCCCTTGCTGATGGAAGGAGGTTTTCACTCAAAATCTCACGATACATGGCCCCATTCATTCTTTCCTTTACACGGATCAGTCGTCCTGGTCCCTTTGCAGAAAAACAGCCCCAAAGCATGATGTTTCCACCCCCCATGCTTCACAATAGGTATGGTGTTCTTTGGATGCAACTCAGCATTCTTTGTCCTCCAAACACGACTGAGTTGAGTTTTTACCAAAAAGTTATATTTTGGTTTCATCTGACCATATGACATTCTCCCAATCCTCTTCTGGATCATCCAAATGCACTCTAGCAAACTTCAGACGGGCCTGGACATGTACTGGCTTAAGCAGGGGTACACGTCTGGCACTGCAGGATTTGAGTCCCTGGCGGCGTAGTGTGTTACTGATGGTAGGCTTTGTTACTTTGGTCCCAGCTCTCTGCAGGTCATTCACTAGGTCCCCCCGTGTGGTTCTGGGATTTTTGCTCACCGTTCTTGTGATCATTTTGACCCCACGGGGTGAGATCTTGCGTGGAGCCCCAGATCGAGGGAGATTATCAGTGGTCTTGTATGTCTTCCATTTCCTAATAATTGCTCCCACAGTTGATTTCTTCAAACCAAGCTGCTTACCTATTGCAGATTCAGTCTTCCCAGCCAGGTGCAGGTCTACAATTTTGTTTCTGGTGTACTTTGACAGCTCTTTGGTCTTGGCCATAGTGGAGTTTGGAGTGTGACTGTTTGAGGTTGTGGACAGGTATCTTTTATACTGATAACAAGGTCAAACAGGTGCCATTAATACAGGTAATGAGTGGAGGACAGAGGAGCCTCTTAAAGAAGAAGTTACAGGTCTGTGAGAGCCAGAAATCTTGCTTGTTTGTAGGTGACCAAATACTTATTTTCCACCATAATTTGCAAATAAATTCATTAAAAATCCTACAATGTGATTTTCTGGATTTTCTTCTTCTCAATTTGTCTGTCATAGTTGACGTGTACCTATGATGAAAATTACAGGCCTCTCTCATCTTTTTAAGTGGGAGAACTTGCACAATTGGTGGCTGACTAAATAAATTTTTTCCCCACTGTACTTGATGTGGAATAGAGTTCCATGCAGTCATGGCTCTATGTAGTACTGTGCGCCTCCCATAGTCTGTTCTGGACATGGGGACTGTGAAGAGACCTCTGGTGGCATGTCTTGTGGGGTATGCATGGGTGTCTGAGCTGTGTGCCAGTAGTTCAAACAGACAGCTTGGTGCATTCAAGATGTCAATACCTCTCACAAATACAAGTAGTGATGGTCAATCTCTCCTCCACTTTGAGCCAGGAGAGATTGACATGCATATTATTCATGTTAGCTCTCTGTGTACATCCAAGGGCCAGCCGTGATGCCCTGTTCTGAGTCAATTGCAATTTTCCTAAGTCCCTCTTTGTGGCACCTGACCACACGACTGAACAGTAGTCCAGTCTAGGGCCTGTAGGACCTGCCTTGATAGTGCTGTTAAGAATGCAGAGCAGCGCCTTATTATAGACAGACCTCTCCCCATCCTAGCTACTGTGGTATCAATATGTTTTGACCATGACAGTTTACAATCCAGGGTTACTCCAAGCAATTTAGTCTCCTCAACTTGCTCAATTTCCACATTCATTACAATATTTAGTTGAGGTTTTACTTTGGCTTTACTTTACGGAATTTAAAAATACAATGCTTGTCTTTCATAATTTGGTCAGATATATTTGGATGTGTAGTGTCAGCGTTTGTTGCTGGCATGTCATGCTTAAGTTTGCTAATCTTGCCAATGAAATAATAATTAAGTAGTTGGCAATATCAGTGGGTTTTGTGATGAATGAGCCATCTGATTCAATTAATGATGGAGCGGAGTTTGCCTTTTTGCCCAAGATTTCTTTGAAAGTGCTCCAAATCTTTTTACTATCATTCTTTGTCATTTATCTTCGTTTAATAGGGTAGTTTCTTCTTCTTTTTATTCAGTTTAGTCACATGATTTCTCAATTTGCAGTACGTTTGCCAATCGGTTGTACAGCTAGACCTATTTTCCATCTCTTTTGCCTCATCCCTCTCAACCATTCCATTTTTAAAATCCTCATCAATCCAAGGGGATTTAACAGGTTTTACAGTCATTTTCTTAATGGGTGCATGTTTATTAGTAACTGGGATAAGCAATTTCATAAATGTGTCAAGTGCAGCGTCTGGTTGCTCGTAATTACACACCACAGACCAACAAATATTATTCACATTAGCAACATAGGAATTACTACAAAACGTATTGTATGACCTTTTATACACAATATTAGGCCCAGCCTTTGGAACTTAGGTTTTCCTAGATATTTTTTTTACATTTTAGTCATTTAGCAGACACTCTTATCCAGAGCGACTTACAGTTAGTGAGTGCATACATTTTCATACTGCCCCCCCATGGGAAATGAACCCACAGCCCTGGCGTTGCAAGCGCCATGCTCTACCAACTGAGCTACCATATGGCTACTATATTGTGATCACGACATCCGATGGATTTGGATACTGCTTTCAAGTAAAGATATAATCACTACGTGTTGATGATTTCATTTCTGTACTCTTTGTAACTACTCTGGTAGGTTGATTGATAACCTGAACCAGGTTGCAGGCACTAGTTACAATTTGAAGCTTTCTCTTGAGTGGGCAGCCTGATGAAAGCCAGTCGATATTTAAATCACCCAGAAAGTATACCTCTCTATTGATATCACATATATTATCAAGCATTTCACACATGTTATCTAGATGCTGACTGTTAGCACTTGGTGGTCTATAGCAGCTTCCTACCAGAATGGGCTTTAGGTGAGGCAGGTGAACCTGTAGCCATATTACTTCAACAGTATTTAACATGAGATCCTCTCTAAGCTTTACAGGAATGTGGTTCTGAATATGGACCGCAACACTGCCCCCGTTGGCATTTCTGTCTTTTCTGTAAATGTTAACTGTATCATCAAAGGTATTATCTAAGTGAGTTTCAGAGATTGTCAGAATATGAATGCCATCTGTTACTAGCAAATTATTGATTTCATGAACCTTGTTTCTTAATGTGTTAATGTGGGCTATTTTTAACACTTTTCTGGGATGCTTGATAATTTTTATTGCTTTACTGGGAAGCTTAGCAGAGGTAGACATACTCTGGTAATTTTTTTTTGTGCAGGGTGAGCTGCACACAATGGACTTCCTACTGGGGCACACCACCTCAGTGCTAACAGTATAACTCTGGTTCATAGGCATATGATTACTGCATACAATAGCTGCAGTATCAGCAGAGGCATTCCGGGCAGTAAGGGGAAAATAAATTAGGTTATTTACATTGTGTCTTCTAACGCCCCTAGGATAATGTATATTTGCTGAATCATTATGGCAACTCAGCGACACAATGGTAGGGATTAAATGAGCTGGACTTGGGTCATTGATAAGTCATTGTCTCAACGCAGCCTTATAATGCTGTGAAAGGATCCAGGAACCCAAATGATTTGGGTGGATACCATCCTCCTTATAATACGATCTTTGTTTCCAGAAGGTATCAAAATTGTCAATAAATGTTACACCCACAGAGCTGCAATAGTCTCGTAGCCAGTTATGGAGGGCTAAAGGTCTGCGGAACCATGCGATGGGTGTCAGAGTTACAGACAACCAGTCAGCCTCCATCTCTCTCTCTCTCTCTATGTCTCTCTCTGTCTCTCTCTGTATCTTCACTGCAATTGCCAACAGTCTCAATCCTCCCCCACTCGATGGATAACCACTCCAGGGGAGAGAGCGAGACAGTCAAGGAAGAAATGTTTTACTGAGAGATTCATCTAAACCTACGAGATGGGTTGAGTGGTATGGACTCAGTGTAATGTGTTTTTAACACCACCGGGTTCCAGGGCCTGTCCTATCAGATAGGATTACTGGACCAGGCCCAGACAGACAGACGCTGGCTCCAGACGCTGAGAAAAAGAGCAAAAGAGAGCCGATCGGCTCGAGCTCTGTGAGCTGAGAACAATCCATCTCTGTGATAATGGCCAGAATTCTGCTGGATTTGACAACAGTGCTCTCTGCCCTCTCTGTCCATCAAATAATTTACTGTGAGAGAGATTTGCACGCCAGTGTTATGCCAGCCCGCCTGTATGAGGTCTGCAGAGAGGTGCACTCCTGGAATGTGCTCTGAATGGACCGGCGTTTCTTGGCATTAACAATGCCATTCAGATAGCAACTGCACATCGCCTTGATTCAGCAATACTCTGTCTGCAGACTTTGTGCTAAACGCCTGCTTGGGGGTGAATGACCCCCCACACTTTTACTAAAACCAAGCAAAGGGATTTTCAAATAGCTTAATTGCTTTTCCGCAATAACAGAGACCATTCTAAAGCCTGACTATTTACAGCTCTCATAGTGACTGGAGTGTATTCTCAGGGCTGGGAGGGCCAAGGTTGTCTGTTAAATAAGCCCTTAGATCGCAATATCTAGTAAGCTAACATATGGAATTGTTTTAAGATGGTCATAAAATGTATAATTTAGCCATTTGATTTTGAATTTTTGGATTTTTGGTCACGTTATTCGTGGCACATTTTACCCTCTATGCACTGTTGGCAATTTTTACTGCCCGGTACTGGGTTACCTGCAGACAACTTCCCTGAAGCTTGTGTGCGTCGCAGAGCAGTCAACCGACACCTACAGTTGAAGTCGGAAGTTTACATACAAATACATGTAAACTCAGTTTTTCACAATTCCTGACATTTAGTCCTAGTAAAGATTCCCTGTTTTACGTCAGTTAGAGCACCACTTTATTTTAAGAATGTGAAATGTCAGAATAATAGTAGAGAGAATTATTTATTTCAGCTTTTATTTCTTTCATCACATTCCCAGTGGGTCAGAAGTTAATTTACACTCAAATAGTATTTGGTAGCATTGCCTTTAAATTGTTTAACTTGGGTCAAACGTTTCGGCTAGCCTTCCACAAGCTTCCCACAATAAGTTGGGTGAATTTTGGCCCATTCCTCCTGACAGAGCTGGTGTAACTGAGTCAGGTTTGTAGGCCTCCTTGCTCGCACATGCTTTTTCAGTTCTGCCCACAAATTTTCTATAGGATTGAGGTCAGGGCTTTGTGATGGACACTCCAATACCTTGACTTTGTTGTCCTTAAGCCATTTTGCCAAAACTTTAGAAGTATGCTTGGGGTCAAGACCCATTTGTGACCAAGCTTTAACTTCCTGACTGATGTCTTGAGATGTTGCTTCAATATATCCACATAATTTTCCTTCCTCATGATGCCATCTATTTTGTGAAGTGCACCAGTCCCTCCTGCAGCAAAGCACCCCCACAGCATGATGCTGCCACTTCCGTGATTCACGGTTGGGATGGTGTTCTTCGGCTTGCAAGCTTCCCCTTTTTCCTCCAAACATAACGATGGTCATTATGGCCAAACAGTTCTATTTTTGTTTCATCAGACCAGAGGACATTTCTCCAAAAAGTCCGATCTTTGTGCAGTTGCAAACCGTAGTCTGGCTTTTTTATGGCGGTTTTGGAGCAGTGGCTTCTTCTAGCTGAGCGGCCTTTCAGGTTATGTCGATATAGGACTCGTTTTCCTATGGATATAGATACTTTTGTACCTGTTTCCTCCAGCATCTTCACAAGGTCCTTTGCTGTTGTTCTGGGATTGATTTGCACTTTTCGCACCAAAGTACGTTCATCTCTAGGAGACAGAATGCGTCTCCTTCCTGACCGGTATGACGGCTGCGTGGTCCCATGGTGTTTATACTTGCGTACTATTGTTTGTACAGATGAACGTGGTACCTTCAGGCGTTTAGAAATTGCTCCCAAGGATGAACCAGATTTGTGGAGGTCTACAATTTTTTTTGTTGAGGTCTTGGCTGATTTTTATTTTTATTTACCCATGATGTCAAGCAAAGGGGCACTGAGTTTGAAGGTAGGCCTTGAAATACATCCACAGGTACATCTCCAATTGACTCAAATGAAGTCAATTAGCCTATCAGAAGCTTCTAAAGCCATGACATCATTTTCTGGAATTTTCCCAGCTGTTTAAAGGCACATTCAACTTCTGTAAACTTCTGACCCACTGGAATTGTGAAACAGTGAATTATAAGTGAAATAATCTGTCTGTAAACAATTGTTGGAAAAATTACTTGCGTCATGCACAAAGTAGATGTCCTAACCGACTTGTCAAAACTATAGTTTGTTAACAAGAAATGTGTGGAGTGGTTGAAAAACAAGTTTTAATGACTCCAACCTAAGTTTATGTAAACTTCCGACTTCAACTCGTATGTTTTCGGGAGAGTCTCCCATTTCGGATATTGGTGACAGATTAGTTTGTAGCTACAACAGTTCGGTCTGGACAGTCAGTTTTGTGAGAAGACCTCTTCAAAATGAGGAAATCCACGACAGAGAGTTCAAACGAATGCCGTAAAGCTTGTGGATATCGTAGAGCCAAACAACCGACATTGTAGTGAGAGTCTAAGCTGTCAATCTTTCAAATTTATGAATTTGTAGCTCACACGTTTCGGGTTTTACAGACAATGTCTTCTTGTCCGGATCCTCTCATGTTTAGAAAAAGGCAGATTTCACAAGCGCATGTTAGGAAATGAGCGCAAAGTTTATATAGGCAGAAAGAGGGGATTGAGATGCATCTACTACAAGAAACGGTTAGGCTCTAGCATAAACACACAGGGAGCTATTCAATATTGTAAATGACGTCACCGTGTGACTCTACGGGGTTTAACACCGTATCTGTATTCCCCACCTGTGTTATTTTTAGGGGTGGGTTGTAGTTCGTTTTCTCTCACAGGATTAGGTTTTGGGGAGAACAACAGAACGACAGAGGCAACACATACTGTCAGTCCATTTTACTGGCAGCAGCTCTCTAACCAGTCAATGTATCATCGTCCTCTGATTCACTTGATTGCAGAGCAATAATTTGCCATTTATCTTCTGCTTTAGAGGCAGACCGAGTGAAAGACAGAGAGAGAGAGAGAGCACTGTCAGCTTGTGTTTTTGCGTGTGTGTAGGGTTGATGGTAGTGGGGGGGATAGGTGCATGTGGGACTGGGAGATTATCGCTCATCTGTGACAACTGTGTTCTCCATCTGGGGACACAGTGAGGGACAGTGGCCTTTTCACCTCATTGGTATTCAGGAATGTTTTGAACTCATCTGCATTTACTGGCTTTACAGTGTTTCACTACTGTCTGTGTCGAAGCACTGCCGCAACACATTATATTTTACAGCGAAGGCTGCAGCAGAAGCGAACTCCTTTGTTGGCGACTCTTTCGTCTGCGCGCTCTCTCGTGTGTGCGACTGGCTGGGGAACAATGCGTGCTCTCGTATCTCTTCCGTGGGGAAACTCCCTTTAACCTGTCTGAAGGCTCTCATATATTGGTTCACTTATGCCCTAAAATAAATCTGTTCATATGAGCAGAATATTGTATATAAATGTGTTCATATCGGCAGAATATTGTATAAAATAAATAAATAAGAATGTGCTGCATTTTTTGCCTTCCTTTTAGACAGAATAAATAAAACAGTGTTGGGCAAATAACTATTTTTAAAAAATCCATAAAATCCATTAATTAATACATTTAAAGACATGCACATATAAATGTTATTTCAACCTTGTAATAATGCTTTTTTTTCACGTTGCTCTGTAGAATGTAATTATCAATATAATAACACTAGGGTTATGATATTTTCTTGAATAGGCCTAGCCTACTCAAATATCATAATTGGCTTTAGCAAGGGCTGTGCAGATTCATTCATTTTCAACACATGAAAGATTATAGATTCTGCACTGCTGTTTGTTGGAGTATTTGGCTATAGTGATCGGCACCAATAGCCTATGCAAAGTCTGTATCAATAGGTTACCAGTTGATTTTTTCGATATGAAAATGAGAGGGAAATATGACTGACCTGCACTGCACATAGGAACGTGTCCAGACGACTGTGAGCTGATTGACCAGTAGGCTAGGTGTGAATGTTCTGAAAGCTGATCTGAATACGAAACCCATCAACCCCTTATGTGCCATCAGCGGGACAAAAGTATGAGATGGTGCGCTATTAACTGTAGCACCACTTCATCAACTGTTTATATTCATATTTTAGTCAACACCATATATATTATTTCATGACCACACAAATCCAAAATGATGTATGCGATTGCGAAATAGCCTTATTCTGAAATTGATTAAATTGTTTTTTCCCCTCATCAATCTACACACAATACCCCATAATGACAAAGCAAAAACAGGTTTTTAGAATGTTTTGTTATGTATTAAAAATAAAAAACTGAAATATAACATTTACCTAAGTATTCAGACCCTTTAGTCAGTACTTTGTTGAAGCACCTTTGACGCTACAAGCTTGGCACATCTGTGTTTGGGGTGTTCCCCATTCTTTTCTGCAGATCCTCTCAAGCTCTGTCAGGTTGGATGGGGAGCGACACAGCACAGCTATTTTCAGGTCTCTGCAGAGATGTTAGATCGGGTTCAAGTCCAGGCTCTGGCAGGGCCACTCAAGGACATTCAGAGACTTGTCCCGAAGCTCCTCCTGCGTTGTCTTGGCTGTGTGCTTAGGGTCGTTGTCCTGTTGGAAGGTGAACCTTCACCCCAGTCTGAGGTCCTGAACACTCTGGAGCAGGATTTCAGCAAGGATCTCTCTGTACTTAATCTTTACCTCGATCCTGACTAGTCTCCCAGTCGCTGCCGCTGAAAAACATCCCCACAGCATGATGCCGCCACCACCATACTTCACCGTAGGGATGGTGCCAGGTTTCCTCCAGACGTGACACTTGGCATTCAGGCCGAATAGTTCAATCTTGGTTTCATCAGACCAGAGAATCTTGTTTCTCATGGTCTGAGAGTCTTTAGGTGCCTTTTGGCAAACCAAGCGGGCTGTCATGTGCCTTTTACTGAGGAGTGGCTTCCGTCTGGCCACTCTACTGTAAAGGCCTGATTTGTGGAGTTCTGCAGAGATGGTTGTCCTTCTGGAAGGTTCTCCCATCTCCACAGAGGAACTCTGGAGCTTTGTTAGAGTGACCATCGGGTTCTTGGTCACCTCCCTGAACAAGGCCCTTCTCCCCCGATTGCTCAGTTTGGCCAGACGGCCAGCTCTAGGAAGAGTCTTGGTGGTTCCAAACTTCTTCCATTTAAGAATGATGGAGGCCACTGTGTTCTTGGGGACCTTCAATGCTGCAGAAGTTTTTGGTACCCTTCTCCAGATATGTGCCTCGACACAATCCTGTCTCGGAGCTCTACGGACAATTCCTTCGATCTCATGGCTTTGTTTTTGCTCTGACATGCACTGTCAACTGTGGGACCTTATATAGACAGGTGTGTGCCATGTCCAATCAATTTAATTTACCACAGGTGGACTCCAAGTTGTAGAAACATCTCAAGGATGATCAATGGAAACAGGATGCAGCTGAGCTCAATTTCGAGTCTCATAGCAAAGGGTCTGAATACTTATCTAAAAAATGTATTTCTGTTTTTTATTTTGTATACATTTGCAAAAAATTATTGCAATCTGTTTCTCCTTTGTCATTATGGGGTATTGTGTGTAGACTGAGGAGGAAACAAATTAATTTAATCAATTTTAGAATACGGCTGTAACCTAACAAAATGTGGAAAAAGTCAAGGGGTCTGAATACTTTCCCAATGCACTGTACATACAGTACATACATACATACGTTACATATACAGATAAATAAATACAGAACACTGAAACCAAAGGCATTTGAACCCAGTCTGGCACAAAGAGATGATTAATGTGGGAGACTTCACACAATCTATATACACATGTGCCATTTGCCATAATTCTATTATAGGTAGCACTTTTTATTTTATTCCAGGCTTTATCTAAATATTCCGCAAACGGAAATACACAATGGACAAAAAAACATTTCAGTTTCTCCTCATCGCTCAGCCACATAATACCACATAGGCCTATCGCAGAATGTCATTACACTACACGTAGGTGTTTTGTAACAGATGTCTCTTTCCATTCATCAAATTGCGGGTGCACAGTTCACTGTTACTTTGTGAGTGGACGAACGTGCTTATGTAGCTTACAGGAGCGCGTTTTTGCAGTGATTGTTTGACAATCAGATTAAAACATCCTGACTGGTTGTGTTTATGCCACATTAAACGGCATAGGCAGCGCGTCCATAAAGCTAGGGGAAGCTTTCCCTAAAGTAATTTGCTTACTCCTGTCTATACAGAAATAAATGAAATTATTCCAAATAGGCTGCTACACCAGAAAGCATGATTTGGCCACAGAGGATCATTAGCTTATTTTTTTAAACCTGTGAATTGTTTTAAATTGCATAGCCTACAGTCGGAAGGGCTCGCAATTTGGGCAGCGCGCACGGCAAAGACCAAATAGATGATTGTTGAGTTGCGACTGTTAGTGAAAAGCAGAGAGTACCAGCAAGGCATCGCGGAAAAACTGTTTGGAAAGCCAAACTCCAATCTGTCTTTTAGTTATCAACATTCGGAAATTAATTGAGCGAACAGTATTATTGGCACCAGCGGGAATATCAGCCATTTGTCTTTATCATTGGGTCAGTGCCACTTTTGTTTGTTTTTGGGCAATAATTTCCTCCTCCAGGTTAGATGGCCGTCATATTGTATTTGTGTTTACCCTTTTCGTAGGCCTATTATATGGATCAGCCAATGTTGTTTTATTGATCTGTATGTCAGTGTCAGCAGAGTAGGCTACCCTGTAATTTTTATTGCATTAAAAAAGATTCTGCTAATGTCTCCAGTCATATAAAGTGTAGTAGAATTGCATGAAATGTGTTTGTAAAAGGCTAACATTTTCCTGGGCAAAGAAAGGAGGAGAAATGTATCTGTATCTGAAAGCCTATAGCCTGCCTACCACTACGCGCTGCATTGAACAGTCTTTTTTTTGCGAACAGTGAGTTATATTATTAGCCTCAATTATGACTATCTAATCTAATCATTACATTAGTAGGCTATTTTACATAAGTCTGCAAATGCGAGGATGCATGGAATGCTTAATTATAAAGGTGCATTTTTTATGGTGAAAATGTGCTTCCCCAAATTTGAAACCCACGTGCCCCCTATGTTAAAAGGTATCGCATGTTAAAAGTGATATGACAAATCTTTACTGTCCTAGGCTACTAGTCCCACAGACATAATATATCAGATTAATAGGGATTCTATATGTAATTCTATGATTACGCCTAGGCCATAAAGAAATGTTGTGAGCGGGCTTGGTTGTCCGGACCGGTAAGAAATTAAATCTACTTTCACCCCTGCATAACACATATGTTTTTTCAACAACAGGTTATGGTCAATTAAATCAAATGCTGCACTGAAATCTAACAGTACAGCTCCCAAAATCTTCTTATTATCAATCTTTCAACCAATTGTCAGTCATTTGTGTCAGTGCAGCACATGTTCCAAGATGGCGTAGCAGTGCGGTCGCTTTTATTTCTTCGTCCTGTGTAAATATCCGTCTCTTGTTTTTTTTGTCTATTTTGTATATATTTCTCAATTTTTTTTAAACTTTCATTCTTTAACTAAATATACTTTCCTGCAACCCGCCTCACCCAACGTGGAAAGGATTCTATTATTTCTTTATAACTTTCATCAAGAACCGTAAGCTGAAACGAGTGTAGCCGCAATCTGAATGGCTACCTACTATTAGTCAACGTTAGCGTCTTCACCACTGTCCGTGGCCTACACTATCCACCAGCCAGCTCTAGCTCTAGCCTGGACAATTCGTCGGCCAGTCTGCACAGCGTGCTATCGACCCAGCGTGCTATCGACCCAGAGCTTATTGGACTTTCTGCCGGAATCACTGGACCCTAGCGCCGGATCATCACAACCAGCTAGCTAGCTGCAACCTGTTGTTGGCTGATTACCATTACCATTGCCCTATAGCAAGCACCAGTTAGCCTTGAGCTAGCCTCAGGCCCATCTCCCGGCTATCTACCTCTCTGTCAACCGGACGGGACCTCCTAGTGTTGACACTGAGCCCCGCCGATCCAACACGACTGGTTTGCCGACGAAATAGTCTGATGTGGTTTCAACAGGCTTCCCGTTGCGACGACCACGAAGATCCATCTGCCAGCCCCGGCCCGCTAGCACACGCAAACTACAACTGTGCTCCCTGCTAGCTGTGCTGAAGCACCAATTTGAACTGCTCTCGGACTCACATATTGCTGTTCACTGGACCTTATGATCACTCAGCTGCACAGCTGATGCCTGCTGGACTGTTCCTTTACACGGTACCCTGTCCTGTTTATTCTGTTTAGTCTTAGCCCAAACGTTATCGCTATTTCCAGTTGTGTCTTAGCTCTCTCTAATAACACCTGTGACTGCTTTATGCCTCTCTCCCATGTCAATTATGCCTTGCCTATTGCTGTTTGGGTTAGTTCTTATTATACAATTTCACTGTAGAACCCCTAGTCCCTCTCAAACTGCCTCATATAGTTCCTTTGTTCCTCCCCCCATACACGCCGAGACCGGCTCAATCGATGCCTCCAATGACGCTATCTCTTTCATTGTTACCCAACGCTTAGGGTTACCTGAACTGTACTCATATCCTTCCATATCCTTTTCTGTACATAATGCCCTGAATCTTTTCTACAACGCCGGGAGAACTGCCCCCTTTATTCTATGTACCCAACGCACTAGAAGACCAGTTCTTAAAGCCTTTAGTCGTATCCTTATTCTAGTCCTCCTCTGTTCCTCTGGTGATGTAGAGGCTAACCCAGGCCCTGCAGCCCCAGTATCACTCCTACTCCCCAGGAGCTATCATTTGTTGACTTCTGTAACCGTAAAAGTCTTGGTTTTCTGCACATAAATATCAGAAGCCTCCTTCCTAAGTTTGAGTTATTCACTGCGTTAGCACACTCCGCCAACCCTGATGTTCTAGCAGTGTCTGAATCCTGGCTTAGGAAGGCCACCAAAAATTCTGAAATTTCCATCCCCAACTATAACATTTTCCGTCTAGATAGAACTGCCAAAGGGGGGTGGAGTTGCAATCTACTGTAGAGATAGCCTGCAGAGCTCCATCATACTATCCAGGTCTGTGCCCAAACAGTTTGAGCTTCTACTTCTAAAAATCCACCTTTCCAGAAATAAATCTCTCACTGTTGCCGCTTGCTACAGACCCCCCTCAGCCCCCAGCTGTGCCCTGGACACCATATGTGAATTGATTGCCCCCCATCTATCCTCAGAGTTCGTACTGCTTGGTGACCTAAATTGGGATATGCTTAACACCCCGGCCATCCTACAATCTAAACTAGATGCCCTCAATCTCACACAAATTATCAACGAACCTACCAGGTACAACCCTAAATCCGTAAACATGGGTACCCTCATAGATATCATCCTGACTAACTTACCCTCTAAATACACCTCCGCTGTCTTCAACCAGGATCTCAGCGATCACTGCCTTATTGCCTGCGTCCGTAACGGGTCCGCGGTCAAACGACCACCCCTCATCACTGTCAAACGCTCCCAAAAACACTTCAGCGAGCAGGCCTTCCTAATTGACCTGACCCAGGTATCCTGGATGGATATAGATCTCATTCCGTCAGTAGAGGATGCCTGGTTGTTCTTTAAAAGTAATTTCCTCTCAATCTTAAATAGACATGCCCCATTCAAAAAATACAGAACTAAGAACAGATATAGCCCCTGGTTCTCCTCAGACTTGACTGCCCTTGACCAGCACAAAAACATCCTGTGGCGTACTGCATTAGCATCAAATAGCCCCCGCGATATGCAACTTTTCAGGGAAGTTAGGAACCAATATACACAAGCAGTTAGGAAAGCAAAGGCTAACTTTTTCAAACAGAAATTTGCACCCTGTAGCACTAACTCCAAAAAGTTTTGGGACACTGTAAAGTCCATGGAAAATAAGAGCACTTCCTCCCAGCTGCCCACTGCACTGAGGCTAGGAAACACTATCACCACCGATAAATCTACAATAATCGAGAATTTCAACAAGCATTTTGCTACGGCTGGCCATGCTTTCCACCTGGCTACCACTACCCCGGCCACCAGCTCTGCACCCTCCGCTGCAACTTGCCCATGCCCCCCCCCGCTTCTCCTTCACACAAATTCAGACAGCTGATGTTCTAAAAGAGCTGCAAAATCTGGACC
The DNA here is from genome assembly GCF_020615455.1 of Coregonus clupeaformis. Lineage (NCBI taxonomy): Eukaryota > Metazoa > Chordata > Actinopteri > Salmoniformes > Salmonidae > Coregonus > Coregonus clupeaformis. The sequence goes on along the minus strand of NC_059197.1, from coordinate 10,359,489 downwards.
CCTACAAATCATCTGGGCTAGACAATCTGGACCCTTTCTTTCTAAAACTAGCCCCCGAAATTGTCGCAACCCCTATTATTAGCCTGTTCAACCTCTCTTTCGTAACGTCTGAGATCCCCAGAGATTGGAAAGCTGCCGCGGTCATCCCCCTCTTCAAAGGGGGTGACACTCTAGATCCAAACTGTTACAGACCCATATCCATCCTGCCCTGCCTTTCAAAAGTTTTTGAAAGCCAAGTCAACAAACAGATCACCGACCATTTCGAATCCCACCGTACCTTCTCCGCTATGCAATCCGGTTTCCGAGCTGGTCATGGGTGCACTTCAGCCACGCTCAAGGTCCTAAACGATATTATAACCGCGATCGATAATAGACAGTACTGTGCAGCCGTTTTCATTGACCTGGCCAAGGCTTTCGACTCTATCAACCACCGCATTCTTATTGGCAGACTAAATAGCCTTGGTTTCTCAAATGACTGCCTCGCCTGGTTCACCAACTACTTCTCAGATAGAGTTCAATGTGTCAAATCGGAGGGCCTGTTGTCTGGACCTATGGCAGTCTCTATGGGGGTGCCACAGGGTTCAATTCTTGGGCCGAGTCTTTTCTCTGTGTATATCAATGACGTCGCTCTTGCTGCTGGTGACTCTCAGATCCACCTCTACGCAGACGACACCATTTTGTATACATCTGGCCCTTCATTGGACACTGTGTTAACAAACCTCCAAACGAGCTTCAATTCCATACAACACTCCTTCAGTAGCCTCCAACTGCTCTTAAACACTAGTAAAACTAAATGCATGCTCTTCAACCGAACGCTGCTTGCACCCGCCCACCCGACTAGAATCACTACTCTCGACGGGTCTGACCTAGAGTATGTGGACAACTACAAATATCTAGGTGTCTGGTTAGACTGTAAACTCTCCTTCCAGACTCACATTAAGAATCTCCAATCCAAAGTTAAATCTAGAATCGGTTTCCTATTTCGCAACAAAGCCTCCTTCACTCATGCTGCCAAACATGCCCTCGTAAAACTGACTATCCTACCGATCCTTGACTTCGGCGATGTAATTTACAAAATAGCCTCCAACACTCTACTCAGCAAATTGGATGTTGTCTATCACAGTGCCATCCGTTTTGTCTCCAAAGCCCCATATACTACCCACCACTGTGACCTGTACGCTCTTGTTGGCTGGTCCTCACTACATATTCGTCGCCAAACCCACTGGCTCCAGGCCATCTATAAATCACTGCTAGGCAAATCCCCGCCTTATCTTAGCTCATTGGTCACCATAGCAACACCCACCCGTAGTCTGCGCTCCAGCGGGTATATCTCACTGGTCATCCCCAAAGCCAACACCTCCTTTGGCCGCAATTCCTTCCAGTTCTCTGCTGCCAATGACTGGAACAAATTGCAAAAATCTCTGAAGCTGGAGTCACTTATCTCCCTCACTAACTTTAAGCATCAGTTGTCAGAGCACCTTACCGATCACTGCACCTGTACACAGCCCATCTGAAATTAGCCCGCCCAACTACCTCATCCCTATATTGTTATTTATTTTGCTCATTTGTACCCCAGTATCTCTATTTGCACATCATCTCTTGCACATCTATCATTCCAGTGTTAATACTAATTGTAATTATTTTGCACTATAGCCTATTTTATTGCCTTACCTCCATAACTTGCTAAATTTGCACACTGTATATTATATGTATTTCTGTTGTATTTTTGACTTTGTTTTGTTTTACCCCATATGTAACTCTGTGTTGTTTTTATCGCACTGCTTTGCTTTATCTTGGCCAGGTCGCAGTTGTAAATGAGAACTTGTTCTCAACTGGTTTACCTGGTTAAATAAAGGTGAAATAAAAATAAATAAATAAAAATGTTGAGTGCCCTACTCTATAATCATGCTAAAAGTATGTTAATTTGTTTACAGAGAAATAGCATTGTATTTGGTCAAACACAATTTTTTCCAACAGTTTGCTAAGAACTGGCAGCAAGCTTATAGGTCTGCTGTTAGAACCAGTAAAGGCCGCTTTACCATTCTTGGGTAGCGGAATTACTTTGGCTTCCCTCCAGGAATGAGGACAAAGACTTTCCTCTAGGCTCAGATTAAAGATATGACAGATAGGAGTGGGGACAAAGACTTTCCTCTAGGCTCAGATTAAAGATATGACAGATGGGAGTGGCTATAGAGTCAGCCAGGAGTGGCTATAGAGTCAGCCAGGCGCTAAAATAGAACTTAGTTCTATTTTACTTGGTTCTATTTTTGACGCATGACGTGGAGCAAGTCCCGCCTCTCCTATCTCATTGGTTTTTAGGAGCATATACTCACGTCGGTGACTGAAAGATGAACTGAGGTCCACACTCCAGTCCAGTTGGTGGTGGTAATGCACTTTAAAGTTGGTTGCCAACCGCCATATAAAGTCCACAGAAGAAGAAGAAGACTGAAGGAGGAGAGATTACTAGAAACTAACTAGGTTTCCCCTTTTATCTGTGGATTAATTGTTGGAGTAGAGCACACACGATTTTGTATGTCTCAAAATGGGTCAAAAAGGACCTTGTGCATTTCAGGTAAAATAACAACCCAATGTTTATATCCCAGGACAAACTAGCTAGCAACAGCAAGCTAGCTAGCTAAATGGCCATGAATGTTTCATGTGTTTCGACATGTCCTCAAAATATAATTTACAATACCACACAACAACTACACTATACCATTCTAGATAGGGAATGTTGGAAAATAATTAGTTTTTTGATTTAATAATTAGTATTAGACTTTCCAATTATCAACGAACCTACCAGGTACAACCCTAAATCCGTAAACATGGGTACCCTCATAGATATCATCCTGACTAACATACCCTCTAAATACACCTCAGCTGTCTTCAACCAGGATCTCAGCGATCACTGCCTTATTGCCTGCGTCCGTAACGGGTCCGCGGTCAAACGACCACCCCTCATCACTGTCAAACGCTCCCTAAAACACTTTAGCGAGGAGGCCTTCCTAATTGACCTGGCCCAGGTATCCTGGATGGATATAGATCTCATTCCGTCAGTAGAGGATGCCTGGTTGTTCCTTAAAAGTAATTTCCTCTCAATCTTAAATAAACATGCCCCATTAAAAAAATACAGAACTAAGAACCGATATATCCCCCTGGTTCTCCTCAGACTTGACTGCCCTTGACCAGCACAAAAACATCCTGTGGCGTACAGCATTAGCATCAAATAGCCCCCGCGATATGCAACTTTTCAGGGAAGTTAGGAACCAATATACACAAGCAGTCAGGAAAGCAAAGGCTAACTTTTTCAAACAGAAATTTGCATCCTGTAGCACTAACTCCAAAAAGTTTTGGGACACTGTAAAGTCCATGGAGAATAAGAGCACTTCCTCCCAGCTGCCCACTGCACTGAGGCTAGGAAACACTATCACCACCGATAAATCTACAATAATCGAGAATTTCAACAAGCATTTTGCTACAGCTGGCCATGCTTTCCATCTGGCTACCACTAACCCGGCCACCAACTCTGCACCCTCTGCTGCAACTTGCCCATGCCCCCCCGCTTCTCCTTCACACAAATTCAGACAGCTGATGTTTTGAAAGCGCTGCAAAATCTGGACCCCTACAAATCAGCTGGGCTAGACAATCTGGACCCTTTCTTTCTAAAACTAGCCGCCGAAATTGTCGCAACCCCTATTACTAGTCTGTTCAACCTCTCTTTCATAACGTCTGAGATCCCCAGAGATTGGAAAGCTGCCACGGTCATCCCCCTCTTCAAAGGGGGTGACACTCTAGATCCAAACTGCTACAGACCTATATCCATCCTGCCCTGCCTTCGAAAGTATTCGAAAGCCAAGTTAACAAACAGATCATCGACCATTTCGAATACCACCGTACCTTCTCCGCTATGCAATCCGGTTTCCGAGCTGGTCACGGGTGCACTTCAGCCACGCTCAAGGTCCTAAACGATATTATAACTGCGATTGATAATAGACAGTACTGTGCAGCCGTCTTCATCGACCTGGCCAAGGCTTTCGACTCTGTCAACCACCGCATTCTTATTGGCAGACTAAATAGCCTTGGTTTCTCAAATGACTGCCTCGCCTGGTTCACCAACTACTTCTCAGATAGAGTTCAGTGTGTCAAATCGGAGGGCCTGTTGTCTGGACCTATGGCAGTCTCTATGGGGGTGCCACAGGGTTCAATTCTTGGGCCGACACTTTTCTCCGTGTATATCAATGATGTCGCTCTTGCTGCTGGTGACTCTCAGATCCACCTCTACGCAGACGACACCATTTTGTATACATCTGGCCCTTCATTGGACACTGTGTTAACAAACCTCCAAACGAGCTTCAATGCCATACAACAATCCTTCAGTAGCCTTCAACTGCTCTTAAACACTAGTAAAACTAAATGCATGCTTTTCAATCGAACGCTGCTAGCACCCGCCCACCCGACTAGAATCACCACTCTCGACGGGTCTGACCTAGAGTATGTGGACAACTACAAATATCTAGGTGTCTGGTTAGACTGTAAACTCAACTTCCAGACTCACATAAAGAATCTCCAATCCAAAGTTAAATCTAGAATCGGCTTCCTATTTCGCAACAAAGCCTCCTTCACTCATGCTGCCAAACATGCCCTCGTAAAACTGACTATCCTACCGATCCTTGACTTCGGCGATGTCATTTACAAAATAGCCTCCAACACTCTACTCAGCAAATTGGATGTAGTCTATCACAGTGCCATCCGTTTTGTCTCCAAAGCCCCATACACTACCCACCACTGTGACCTGTACGCTCTTGTTGGCTGGTCCTCACTACATGTTCGTCAGTCAAACCCACTGGCTCCAGGCCATCTATAAATCACTGCTAGGCAAATCCCCGCCTTATCTTAGCTCATTGGTCACCATAGCAGCACCCACCCGTAGTCTGCGCTCCAGCAGGTATATCTCTCTGGTCATTCCCAAAGCCAACACCTCCTTTGGCCGCCATTCCTTCCAGTTCTCTGCTGCCAATGACTGGAACGAATTGCAAAAATCTCTGAAGCTGGAGACTCTTATCTCCCTCAATAACTTTAAGCATCAGTTGTCAGAGCACCTTACCGATCACTGCACCTGTACACAGCCCATCTGAAATTAGCCCACCCAACTACCTCATCCCTATATTGTTATTTATTTTGCTCTTTTGCACCCCAGTATCTCTATTTGCACATAATCTCTTGCACATCTAGCATTCCATTGTTAATACTATTGTAATTATTCTGCACTATAGCCTATTTATTGCCTTACCTCCATAACTTGCTACATTTGCACACACTGTATATATATTTTCTGTTGTATTTCTGACTTTATGTTTTTTTTTTACCCCATATGTAACTCTGTGTTGTTTTTATTGCACTACTTTGCTTTATCTTGGCCAGGTCGCAGTTGTAAATGAGAACCTGTTCTCAACTGGCTTACCTGGTTAAATAAAGGTGAAATAAATAAAATAAAAAATAGTATTTTATAAATTGAATAGACGGCATTAGAAGAAAGGAGAATTAGCGAAATAATAAATCTTCAAATATAAGTGGAACACAAATGTACTCAATCAACATGGTAGAGATAAAACACAGCAAACAGAGGACATGGAAGGCACAGTATGTGCGGATGTATTGTGAGGATGTGTGTTTTTGTGTTTTGAAAAGTGTGGAGTTAAGTGAGTGAAAAAGGAAAACGGTTGCAAATCCCAGAGCCCATGTGTGTTTGTGAGCAGGGGTTGTGAGAGAGAGATTTCAATTTTGTGCAGATATGTGATATACATTTTAAAATGAATTATAAATATAGTTTATTTATTTATTGTCCTATCATGATGGAACGGTCCCCGACCCTATACCCTAGACACCCACCTGAGAGACCCATACACTAAGGAGAAGTCCTTATCTGTTTTATGGGCCTACTGTAAGTAGCCTATACGCAGCCAAATCCGAAATATGAATGTGGTCAGAGACCTATTAAAGTATCACCACCCCCTCAATATTCTGAGCCTGCCTGGCAGGGATGGTCCTACAAAGCCAAAGCCCCCTGATGGTTGAGCATAATATACAAGGACATTCTCAAAGCTGCTAATGAGAACCTTGACGACCTTGTACCTAGCCGGTGGGTATTCCGGTGGGGTGCCCCCACCCAGGAAGTGGCAGTGCTGGCAACACTAGCTGCAGTAACCAATGGGGAGGGGGTCACACTCTGACAATCAGAGAGGGGGCATATTATTGTGTCCCTGGTGGCATAAAATAATCAAAGGTCTGACTGCACAGAGATGCTTAGGAATTGTCACAACGGAGGACCAACGTGTGTGTGTTTCAGGGAAAGGGGGTGTATCTGATCTCCATCACCTAGGACTTGACAATGGTTAATCAAATCTCCCAATTTTTGCCAGTTTTTGCTCAATTTTGCATGCCTTCTCAAACAGCTGCAACTGTATATGTAATATCAAGTCCTTTCTTGAGTTGAGCTCAGGGATGGAACAACTGTTGAGCATTTGAGTTTATGGTTGTTTGTGGGGGGAAGGGGTTTGTGTGTGTGTGTGTACAGTTGAAGTCGGAAGTTTATGTACACTTAGGTTGGAGTCATTAAAACTCCACACATTTCTTGTTAACAAACTATAGTTTTGGCAAGTCGGTTAGGACATCTACTTTGTGCATGACACAAGTAATTTTTCCAACAACTGTTTACAGACAGATTATTTCATTATATTTCACTGTATCACAATTCCAGTGGGTCAGAAGTTTACATACACTAAGTTGACTGTGCCCTTAAACAGCTTGGAAAATTCCAGAAAATGTTGTCATGGCTTTAGAAGCTTCTGATAGGCTAATTGACATCATTTGAGTCAATTGGAGGTGTACCTGTGGATGTATTTCAAGGCCTACCTTCAAACTCAGTGCCTCTTTGCTTGACATCATGGGAAAATCAAAAGAAATCAGCCAAGACCTCAGAAAAAAGGTTGTAGACCTCCACAAGTCTGGTTCATCCTTGGGAGCAATTTCCAAACGCCTGAAGGTACCACCTTCATCTGTACAAACAATAGTACACAAGTATAAACACCATGGGACCACGCAGCAAATCAATCCCAGAACAACAGCAAAGGACCTTGTGAAGATGCTTGAGGAAACAGGTACAAAAGTATCTATATCCACAGTAAAACGAGTCCTATATCGACATAACCTGAAAGGCCGCTCAGCAAGGAAGAAGCCACTGCTCCAAAACCGCCATAAAAAAGCCAGACTACGGTTTGCAACTTCACATGGGGACAAAGATCGTACTTTTTGGAGAAATGTCCTCTAGTCTGATGAAACAAAAATTGAATTGTTTGGCCATAATCACTATCGTTATGTTTGGAGGAAAAAGGGTGAAGCTTGCAAGCCGAAGAATACCATCCCAACCGTGAAGCACGGGGGTGGCAGCATCATGCTGTGGGGGTGCTTTGCTGCAGGAGGGACTGGTGCACTTCACAAAATAGATGGCATCATGAGGAAGGAAAATTATGTGGATATATTGAAGCAACATCTCAAGACATCAGTCAGGAAGTTAAAGCTTGGTCGCAAATGGATCTTCCAAATGGACAATGACCCCAAGTGTACTTCCAAAGTTTTGGCAAAATGGCTTAAGGACAACAAAGTCAAGGTATTGGAGTGGCCATTACAAAGCCCTGACCTCAACCCTATAGAAAATATGTGGGCAGAACTGAAGAAGCTTGTGCGAGCAAGGAGGCCTACAAACCTGACTCAGTTACACCAGCTCTGTCAGGAGGAATGGGCCAAAATTCACCCAACTTATTGTGGGAAGCTTGTGGAAGGCTACCCGAAATGTTTGACCCAAGTTAAACAATTTAAAGGCAATGCTACCAAATAGTAATTGAGTGTATGTAAACTACTGACCCACTGGGAATGTGATGAAAGAAATAAAAGCTGAAATAAATCATTCTCTGACATTTCACATTCTTAAAATAAAGTGGTGATCCTAACTGACCTAAGACAGGGAATTTGTACTAGGATTAAATGTCAGGAATTGTGAAAAACTGAGTTTAAATGTATTTGGCTAAGGTGTATGTAAACATCCGACTTCAACTGTAAGTGTGTTTGAAGGCTTTGAGTTAGAATCTCTTTTGGCAACAATTACAGCTGTGAGTCTTTCTGGGTAAGTCTCTAAGAGCTTTGCACACCTGGATTGTACAATATTTGCACATTATTCTTTTAAAAATTCTTCGAGCTCTGTCAAGTTGGTTGTTAGACAGCCAATGTTTCCGTTTCTATTGTCATGAGTATTTTTTAAATTGAAATGACCATGTCTGCCTTTTACCAGATCAAAATATTTTCGCGTGAACTGTTTATTTTCATACATTCGGTAGCCTATGCTACAAAATATAATGTTCTGCCCATATGAACACATTTATTTTAGGCCATAGCCTAAACAACTGCTACATTATTTAATTAAAAAGCAGCAAATAGACACAACATTATTTAATAAAAGACTTATTAACACAAACAGGCAGTAAGCTACAGCTCGCTTCACAGTTTCCCCGCCAAATAGGCAACTCGATGTATCTTGACGACGTTGAGTGCGCAGGGGGAGAGGTCTGTACGCAGCGTAGTTCTTCTTCGTAACTTCCACAAAAAGTTTCATTCAACAAAAAGACACGTAAACGTCTGTGTATATTGTATTGTCATAAATGGTGTATAATAAAAATTAGGTGGGAGCTTATATTTGTCCTATTTAAGTACAAGTGTATATTAATATGCATGTGTGAATTGGAAATTTGTATTTTTTATCTCGGAGAGTGGGGTCCCGGGCAGGGTCTGACCCTGGAGCAATTAGGGTTAAGTGCCTTGCTCAAGGCCACATTGACAGATTTTTCACATTGTTGGTTCGGGGATTCGAACTAATGACCTTTCGTTTACTGGCACAATGCTCTAACCACTAGGCTACTTGCCGCCCAATATACAGCATATATTCTCCGCTATGCAGAAAATACTTGACTTTTTCCACATTTTGTTTTGTTACAGCCGGAATTAAATTTATTAAATTTAGATTTTGTGTCACTGGCCTACAAACATTAGCCCATAATGTCAAAGTCGAATTATGTTTTTACAAATTAATAAAAAATGAAAGTCGATAACTATTCAATTCCTTTGTTATGGCAAGCCTAAATAAGTTTAGAAGTAAAAATGTGCTTAACAAGTCACAAAATAAGTTGCATGGACTCACTTTGTGTGCAATACTAGTGTTTAACATGATTTTTTAATGACTTCCTCATCTCTGTACCCCACACATACAATTATCTGTAAGGTCCCTCAGTCTAGCAGGGAATTTCAAAACACAGATTCAACCACAAAGTCCAGGGAGGTTTTCCAATGCCTCGCAAAAAAGGGCACCTATTGGTAGAAAAAAAAGCTGACATTGAATATCCCTTTGAGCATGGTGAAGTTATTAATTACACTTTGGATGATGTATCAATACACCCAGTCACTACAAAGATATAGGCTTCCTTCCTAACTCGGTTGCCGGAGAGGAAGGAAACCGCTCAGGGATTTCACCATGCGGCCAATGGTGACTTTAAAACAGTTACAGAGTTTAATGGCTGTGATAGGAGAAAACTGAGGATGGCTCAACAACATTGTAGTTACTCCACAAACTAACCTACATGACAGAGTGATTAAATACAAATATTCCAAAACATGCATCCTGTTTGCAATAAGGCACTAAAGTAAAACTGCAAAGAAATTAACTTTATGCCCTGAAACACAGTGTTATGTTTCGGGCAAATCCAACACATCACTGAGTACCACTCGTCATATTAGGACTAGGGAGTTTTTTAAGATAACGGAATAGAGCTAAGCACAGACAAAATCCTAGAGGAAAACCTGGTTCAGTCTGCTTTCCAACAGACACTGGGAGACAAATTCACCTTTCAGCAAGACAATAACCTAAAACACAAGGCCAAATCTACACTGGAATTGCTTACCGAGACGACATTGAATGTTCCTGAGTGGCCCAGTTACAGTTTTGACTTAAATCGGCTTGAAAATTAATGGCAAGACTTGAAAATGGCTGTCTAACAATGATCAACAACCAACTTGACAGAGCTTAATGAATAATGTGCAAATATTGTGCAATCCAGGTGTGCAAAGCTCTTAGAGACTTATCCAGAAAGACTCAGCTGTAATTGCTGCCAAAAGGGATTCTAACATGTATTTATTATTATTATTATTATTGACTCAGAAGGTTGAATACTTATCTAAACAAGATATATATATATATATATTTTTTTTTTTCAAATGTTAAAGTTTTTGACAAAAAAAATCATTTTAATCCATTTTAATCCCACTTTGTAACACAACAAAATGTGGAAAAAGTCAAGGGGTGTCAATACTTTCTGAAGGCACTATATATTTACCACCATCATGGGGCTGTTCCAGAAAGCTGGATCAATGAGTTAGCCAGCCAACTGTCCAGAATTGCTGTAAATAACTTAAAATTGACAAGGTGTAATTGACTTGATAACAACAACCAATATACAAATGTAGCTTTATCAACTAGAAAAATCAAGAGGTATGTGGCTGTTTATCAAAGTAAGCTGGTTAACTTAATAATCCTGCTTTCTGGAATACCCCCCATGTCTTATTATTAGCAAATGCCAGTGACTCGTGCGTGTGATTTGTGTTTTTTCACTGAGATATTCACAATGGTTAATCACTTTTTGCAGATACAGATGCCTCCAGGCTTCTAAGAGGCAGGGGATGGGATGATATATATAAGAAATATATAGGCTAATCTATTCATATAATGCAGCCTGAGGATGGCAGCGTCTCTCCTCAGAAACCGGCTTCAGAGGAATGCAGTGTGAGGATTGAGAAACCCATGGGCCTGACTGACTTAAGCTACTGAGCCCAATTAAGCCAATGTCTTTTTATCCACCAATGGCAGTGAATTCAATTAGCTCTGGATGTGGTCTTCTCTTCCGATGCATAAATATGCCTTTCACTCTGATCACTCCCAAATCTGACAACACAAAGTACAAGTGAACATCATCGTAGTGGATTTGTCATTCTCTCCCTCCCTCGTCTTCAATCTTAGCATCCTGTTATTCAAATGTCTCTGCTAGATACTCCTATTAAGGTTTGATGAATAAGGAAAAGTGAGTGACAGGTGTCAGGCAGCAGTTCATCCCTTTCTATGAGCTAAATGACCATATCTGGTCGGTGTTGTTCTAATGATTCCAAGTGGTCATCTCCTGAGGGAGGTTAATAGATGGCTTTCCTCTGATGGCTCCATTCACTGTCCCCACCCCTCCGCTGGTCTCCCCGGTGATGCCAAAATGAGATGGCACACCCGTCTCACTGTGAATTGACGACTTGTTTAAATTGTGCTCCTCTCCCAAGGGGCCTGCCGAGCCCAGGAGTGGAGTAATTGTTAGTCTAGAGGTAGTCATAAATCCCCAAAAATATTTATCTCTCCCCTCCTCATTATCTATTAATACCGCTCTGCTCTTGCTGCAGAGTTCCTGAGACTTGCCAGAACTGTAGGTTATACAGTCTTCCTTCCTCCCCAAAGACTGAGACCTGTCTTCTTCTGAAAGATGGGAGGTGAAAAGACGGCTCTTCAAAGCTGTGATTGATTTCCTCATTCCTCCATGGACTATTGCAGGCAGCTACAGGCTCTCGACAGCCACGATGGAGGTGTTGCTCTCTGGCTGTGTCTTAATTGAGCCGAGCGCTCGGAATGCTACAGGCGCTAAAAACCCCACACAATTAGGAACTACTAATGACATGGCGAATCGGCCATTTTTCCTCCCAATAACCCAGTGAGGTTTCTAAACATTTAGCGTTGCAAAACAACAGTACATGAGTGACAAACTTTAGGCTGTACAAGTTGACGAAGGGAAGTGGAGTAATGATCCAATGAATGGAAATAACCCAGTGCATAGCTGTGGGAAGTAGGGGCTGAGGGTGATGCAGCACCCCATTGAAAAAATCGGGAGAATTATATATTTTTTCTCACAAAAGTAGTGTACTGGGCCTTTACTAGTCCAGTATTAGAGGACCGATATAGACGTCTGACGTCTGTAGCACCGGCAAACGTTTTTTTCCAGCATTTCAGCTTTGGCAAAAAAGGTAGTTGTATAATTAAGAACAGTATCTTGCAGGGTTCAATAGTTGGAATTGTAAGAATTGTTGCCTTTCTCTGTGATCACCATTCTAATGGAATCCAGAAAGAACGAAACCCTTTGCATCAAAAGGTGCAATGTTATGGACAACATCCACATCAAATTAAATATTTTTCTTGATCAAGTAACATGGAAAACAACCACCTTTTGTGCAGGATTAATTTACTATCCTTACAAACCACTTAATATAAATATACAGTGCATTCAGAAAGTATTCAGACCCCTTGACTTTTTCCAAATTTTGTTACATTACAGCCTTATTCTAAAATGGATTAAATTAATTTTTCCCTCATCAATCTACAAACAATACCCCAAAATGACAAAGCGAAAAACTGGTTTTTAGAAATGTTTGCACATTTATAAAAAATACAAAACAGAAATACCTTATTTACATAAGTATTCAGACCCTTTCCTATGAGACTCGAAATTGAGCTCAGGTGCATCCTGTTTCTATTTATCATCCTTGATGTTTCTACAACTGGATTGGAATCCACCTGTGGTAAATTCAATTAATTGGACATGATTTGGAAAGGCACACACCTGTCTATATAAGGTCCCACAGTTGACAGTGCAGAAATCAAGCCAAGAGGTCGAAGGAATTGTCCGTAGAGCTCCGAGACAGGATTGTGTCGAGGCACAGATCTGGGGAAGGGTACCAAAACATTTCTACAGAATTGAAGGTCCCCAAGAACACAGTGGCCTCCATCATTCTTAAATGGAAGAAGTTTGGAACCACCAAGACTGGCCGCCCGGTCAAACTGAGCAATCGGGGGAGGTGACCAAAAACCCGATGGTCACTGACAGAGCTCCAGAGTTCCTCTGTGGAGATGGGAGAACCTTCCAGAAAGACAACCATCTCTGCAGCATTCCACCAATCAGGCCTTTACTCCTCAGTAAAAGACACATGACAGCCTGCTTGGAGTTTGCCAGAAGGCACCTAAAGGAAACAAGATTCTCTGGTCCTATGAAACCAAGATTGAACTCTGGCCTGAATGCCAATCGTCACATCTGGAGGAAACCTGGCACCGTCCCTACGGTGAAGCATGGTAGTGGCAGCATCATGCTGGGGGGATGTTTTTCAGCACCAGGGACTGGGAGACTAGTCAGGATCGAGGGAAAGATGAACGGAGCAAAGTACAGAGAGATCCTTGATGAAACCTGCTCCAGAGCTCTCAGGACCTCAGAATGGGGCGAAGGTTCACCTTCCAACAGGACAACGACCCTAAGCACACAGCCAAGACAATGCAGGAGTGGCTTCGGGACAAGTCTCAATGTCCTTGAGTGGCCCAGCCAGAGCCCGGACTTGAACCCGATCGAACATCTCTGGAGAGACCTGAAAATAGCTGTGCAGTGATGCTTCCCATCCAACCTGACAGAGCTTGAGAGGATCTGCAGAGAAGAATCGGAGAAACTCCCCAAATTAGGTGTGCCAAGCTTGTAGCGTCATACCCAAGAAGACTCGAGGCTGTAATCGCTGCCAAGGGAGCTTCAACAAAGTACTGAGTAAAGGGTCTGAATTCTTAATGTCTGTAAATGTGATGTCTAAAAACCTGTTTTTGCTTTGCCATTATGGGGTATTGTGTGTAGATTGTGTAGAACAATTTAATCAATTTGAGAATAAGGCTGTAAGGTAACAAAATGTAGAAAAAGGGGTCTGAATACTTTCCAAATGCACTGTATTGTACATAGGCTGGTCATCTAGGTTTGTACTTGTAGACTTTCCATCACCATGAAGAAAAACATCAAGTGGTTTGTGATGATGTGGCTCAGTTGGTAGAGCATGGCACTTGCAACGCTAGGATGGTTGGTTCGATTCCCACAGGGGACCAATACGAAAATGTATGCACTCACTACTGTAAGTTGCTCTGGATAAGAGTGTCTACTAAAATGTAAAAGGAATTAATAGAACATTTCAGTTTTCAAATAGCAATAAGTTGCATTTGCAAAGTATTTCAAGAAACTGGAAAACATGTATCAAGCAAGTATTTTAATATTCCACATGATCAGATTAACTGTTTTGTATAGATAATTATCAGACTGAAATACAAATACATTTAGTTTACTTTTTTTCACAAAAGTAGTGCAATGGGCCTTTACTAGTCCTGTATTAGCGGACGATATATGCGTCTTCAGCGTGGGCATTTTTTTTTTGTTCTGCGTAGCACCCCCACCCCCAAACTACTTCCTGCTGCTATTGCCCAGTGTGTTTACATTCTGTTTTGCTGAATCCTCCCGAGACTGCTAAATAGACCTATTCCTTTTCCAGTAGTTGACACAATGCTGTGAAATTAGGGGAGTGTTAATGCTGGGACCGTGGGACTGTCGCATGAAATGAAGTGTTTGGAGCAGCTGCTTTGTTTTGTTGCATTCAATTGAAAAGTCAACCGTGCCACTAGGCCTAATAAGTCTCTCTCTCTTTCTCCTCAGAACCAGGATTTAGAGGAAGTCCTCTATGACAGCCAGCTAGGTGAGTCTCATTCATTATTCTCCATTCGGCTAGAAATGGTTGAATGGATAGGATGACTTTTAAAGGTCCAGTAAGTATGAATTTATTCAGTTGCTTGCTAATCTAATCTTCTGAAATGTCTCACTTGATTCCACCAATATTGCCGACAGTTTGATTGCACTGTACAATACCCTCTTACTTGTTGTTACACGACAATGTACAAAACGAAAGTGAAACAACGGCACTGTCCACTTCCTGAATCAGGATCGAATAAATATGTCACGTAGAACAGACATTTTGATTGGCAATTTTCTGCATTTATCAAAAGTCTGTCCCATCAGGTAGCCTGATTTCAGATGTCTCAATGTAAACAGGATTATTAGGGAAATCGTTCTTGCAAAGCATGTAAACGTTTTAAACAAACTATTATATTATTCTGACTATCCACCATAATCACATTATTGTGTACATGTAACCGTGCTCATTGATTCAATGTGCTATTGTCTGAAGTCATTGATCTGTCAAATCAATTAATACCAACGACAGCACCTGTTCCGTGCGAGTGTTTGTACAGTCCTTCAGAGAGAGCTGTGTGGTATCCATGTTTTGGGCCAATGTTAATTAATGTGGGTCAGAATTTGTAGTGCGATATGTGTTTAATATTCAGCTGCATCAGCACTAATGAGGGTAATCCAGCATGAGATGCACTGGAATGAACAAATCACTGAGGCTGTACACTGACACAACTGTCTCAATGTTTGCATTTAGACAAGCAAGAGAAGGCCTTGTTCTATACTTCTATACTCCCTGATTCCACATCATTGTTAAATGGGGGGGTTTTTAGAGACATCCTGTAGTGTGGTAGAGATGAAATCCTCTCCCAGCTGTGTAGACATACAGTATATAAGGGAAATCTTGTGAAAGGGCATAATGAGAACTGTTTGACGTTAAAGGCATTCCTGTCTTATTAAAGAAGGATGCCATGGCTCGGAAACCCTGGAAAGGTAAATGAACCCAATACAGCTTTGCACTTGTTCGCCATTCAACAGAGTTCTCCTCTTATTAATTTGACGGCAGCAGACATTTCATAAGTAGAGCGAATGGATGGATCTGATGTTTGCCTTTCATGCTTGAGAGCTCTAATACAAGAGCAGAGTGCTCCGATAGAGGGGAGGGCTCTAGGAAGCCGCCAAGGAGTTTTGGAGGTGAAACTCTGGACCTCTGCTGGCTTGCTCACTCAACTGGGTCATGTCGGAAACAAAAGCAGATGAAAGCAAGTTTATAATGCCCTCATTTGGCACCTTATCCGAGTGGAAAAACACACAGACACTGTTATCTGAACAAATCGAGCTATCTGGCACTGCCATTCTAATTTGCTCTGTCACACCAGGGAGGCTAAACTAGTCTGAAAGCGCAGGATATTGTTTGTGGCGTTGGAATTCGAAAAACTGCTAAATTAAAGCATGTGCATCAGGCTAGGACTCTCTGAACTTACTGGCCTATTTATTTTTGAGCATGTATGGGTATCCAATTGGAAAACATTGGACGGAGATCAAGAATAAATTGTGTGGCTGCAAACATTGGCTGCAGGCTTTGAGTTGCTGGAGTTCTGAGTTCTTCAGAAGGAGCAGCGGATGCTGAGTGTGCACTGAGGGGCACACCTCAATGAGAGTGTACAGAATGTGTGGTATACGGGCATCTAGACCCTGTACTGTACACTTTCTTCCAAAACCCGCCACCCTCCTCTCCTAGTTGCATCTGTCTCCTCATCTGTTGAAAATCAATGCAGTGAATTCTTGTCCCTGCCTAGTTCCACTCGACAGATGGTAGGGATGCAAATCATACACAATCAATATGGAAGCCCCTTTCAACTCTAGAACCACGTTCTCATTTTTTCTTGTTATAATCCTGTTATTCTGTTCATGTCAGCCATTGCATGTATTTTAGTCACAGTTGTCCTCTAGTGTGTGAGGTTTACAGATGTCACATGTACAAAACCAGCATCTCTCTCGGGGTCCACTCATCTTTTTATTGGTCCTTCGAGCCAGATGGGGTACATACATTACAGATGGGAAATACCTTTTGAAGGACACTCTAATACACACCTTGTATTCTAGCGGAGCGTTGGGCCAGTAACCGAAAGGTTGCTGGTTCGAATCCCTGAACCGACTAGGGGAAAAATCTGTGCCCTTGAGCAAGGCACTTAACCCTAATTGCTCCTTTAAGTTGCTCTGGATAAGAGCGTCTGCTAAATTACTAAAATGTCAATGTAAAACATAAGTAAAAAGGGACCAAAGATGTACTCATAACATTGAAATTAGCCTACAAGAAGTGTGTAGTGTGACTGACTGTGGACCAAACCATTAGGATCTCCATATAATTCTATCTGTATGGATCTCCTTTTGCGATTGTAAATGCGATTATGGCCCTGAAGATAATTAGGTCGGGCTACGGCCTGGGAGTGCTATCTATTGTTATTCGTGTCAGTGGCCTTATATCCATACTAATGTATGGCAGGGAGCCAGCCCATGATGAGAGATCTCCACCATGATACCCTCCCAGGAGGCCCGCTCACAAGTTGCTGACCGAAACCATACTGTAGGCTCCATCAACAAAAGCTCTCCTCTAAAATATGTAGCAGCTTACGATAGTCTAACATGTTTCAACACACTATACATCAGGGCCGCTGTGGGAGTACTTGTCAAAAGTGCTCGGCTGTGTGTGTGTCTCTCTAGAGAGGAGAAATCATACAAAGCAAATCTCGCCTCTCGCCACTCTTGTCTTCCCACTCGGTTTGTCTCCCGTTTTTCTCCTGAACTCATCTGACCTGCGCTTTATTTCTTAGATCAAGACAGCACCGAGGACTCCCACCAAACACAAAATATTAGAAACAATATCCCACACTAGTCTATTAAGGAAACACTCTCCCACTGTTCTCTATCTCTCTCTCTCCAACAATGCAGAAACATGCTGTGTCGGTACTAAGTGGTGATGATGATGTTGACTTGATCCACAGTACTCTTAAAAGGCGTTGAGGTTTAAAAGCAGATGATGGGAGTGAGGATTTGGAATCTGTTAAAACTAAATTGCGTCTGGGTCCTGAATTATTGATGCAAAGTAGGGGGTTTAAGGCTGCCTTCAACACTCATTTGCTGAGTTTTCCACAGAGACCTGGACTGCAGCATTTATAATGAGGGTGATTAAAGTTGGCGTACAGACCCCTCTCCGAACTTCAGGTGTTGAGTCTGGCTGGCTCTCTTTCTGAGAATCCTCCTTTTATTTTCTGTCTCCCCAACGACGAGTCTGGGGGAGTCTGACTCATTCTCTATTTCTCTCTCTCTCTCTGTCCCCCAGGTCCCTTCTCTCCAAATCACGGAGAGATATTTATGACACTGACCTTTCCCGCTGTAAGCTGGAAGTTAAACACACCGCGCTCCGATTGATCCCTGCGCCGGGCAATTAAAATTCAGTATGAGAGGAAATCGTTTGCACTTGCTGTATGACACATGGGCCGGTGGCCTGCCAAAACGCCCCTTGGTGGAATATAAATTCTCTCCATCCGACTGAATCGAACCCTCAGTGGGCCTGAAAGTTGGCCATATTGAATTTGTACTTTTGGATAGAATATCCCTTAGCGCCTGGGGATCGGTATGAGATTGTGGCGCTATCTGGCATAACGGACACGCTTGAGCAGCTCAATGCTCTCCTGTGTGCCCCATCTCTTAGGAGCTCCCAATTGGATCCCAAAGAGAGAGAAAGAGAGACATGGAGTGGGTTTTTATGGAGAGATGGATAATTCCGGAGTAGGATAATTCCAAAGTGTCTTGTCTGGGGAAGTCCAATGATGCAAACCATCGGAGCGCGGAAGCTTCCTACACAGACCCAATCAGTGACGGCGGTGAGGACGCGGGGCCCGCCGCTTATGGAAATGAGCTATTGACATCCTCCGCGTCTCTCTGCGCTGATGGCTACAATAGAGAGCTCTGCATCTGCAATGACACATTCATTGTTCTCCACACAACACGCTAATGGCCTCACTGGTGGCGGTGGATCTCAGTCTTTCTGAACAGAAGCCGAATCTCATTTGTCAAAGAAATCGGTGTCATTGAAATCGCACGATTGATCTGCCTCAGTCTTTCCCATTCTCTTTATTGTCTATGCTTTATGCAGGCTAAACTGCTATAGCTGTCACACAGTTAGTCATCCTATTCCCCCCGTTGTGCTGCTGTGTGTGTGTTTAACCGTGGGGGGTAAGTCGTTCCCCCCTGTTGTGCTGCTGTGTGTGTGTTTACCGTGGGGGGTAAGTCGTTCCCCCCGTTGTGCTGCTGTGTGTGTGTTTACCGTGGGGGGTAAGTCGTTCCCCCCTGTTGTGCTGCTGTGTGTGTTTAACCGTGGGGGGTAAGTCGTTCCCCCCTGTTGTGCTGCTGTGTGTGTGTTTAACCGTGGGGGGTAAGTCGTTCCCCCATGTTGTGCTGCTGTGTGTGTGTTTAACCGTGGGGGTAAGTCGTTCCCCCATGTTGTGCTGCTGTGTGTGTGTTTACCGTGGGGGGTAAGTCGTTCCCCCCTGTTGTGCTGCTGTGTGTGTTTAACCGTGGGGGTAAGTCGTTCCCCCCTGTTGTGCTGCTGTGTGTGTGTTTAACCGTGGGGGGTAAGTCGTTCCCCCCTGTTGTGCTGCTGTGTGTGTTTAACGGTGGGGGGTAAGTCGTTCTCCCCTGTTGTGCTGCTGTGTGTGTTTAACCGTGGGGGGTAAGTGGTTTCCCCCTGTTGTGCTGCTGTGTGTGTGTTTAACCGTGGGGGGTAAGTCGTTCCCCCCTGTTGTGCTGCTGTGTGTGTTTAACCGTGGGGGGTAAGTCGTTCCCCCATGTTGTGCTGCTGTGTGTGTGTTTAACCGTGGGGGGTAAGTGGTTCCCCCCTGTTGTGCTGCTGTGTGTGTTTAACTGTGGGGGGTAAGTCGTTCCCCCCTGTTGTGCTGCTGTGTGTGTTTAACCGTGGGAGGTAAGTCGTTCCCCCCTGTTGTGCTGCTGTGTGTGTTTAACCGTGGGGGGAAGTCGTTCCCCCATGTTGTGCTGCTGTGTGTGTGTGTTTAACCGTGGGGGGTAAGTGGTTCCCCCCTGTTGTGCTGCTGTGTGTGTTTAACCGTGGGGGGTAAGTGGTTCCCCCCTGTTGTACTGCTGTGTGTTTAACCGTGGGGGGTAAGTGGTTCCCCCCTGTTGTGCTGCTGTGCGTGTTTAACCGTGGGGAGAAGTCGTTCCCCCCTGTTGTGCTGCAGTGTGTGTTTAACCGTGGGGGGTAAGTGGTTCCCCCCTGTTGTGCTGCTGTGTGTGTTTAACCGTGGGGGGAAGTCGTTCCCCCATGTTGTGCTGCTGTGTGTGTTTAACCGTGGGGGGTAAGTGGTTCCCCCCTGTTGTGCTGCTGTGTGTGTTTAACCGTGAGGGATAGGTCGGCCCTGAGCTGTGTGAACTGTAGTGGAACTCCCACACCCCTCTGCTCTGTGACGCTGATGGGGATGACAGGCGCTGCAGGAGATCCCAGGGGGGAACGCACTTCTCTCCCCTGCCATCCTGTCCCTCCGCATGATCTGATCTTGTGCGATGTCTACTGATCATCACCATCAACACACTTGGCTTTTCTATCTCCTTCTTTCGATCTCTTTCTATTTCTCTCTCTCTCTCGTTCTCTCTGTCTCTCTGTCTCTCTGTCTCTGTCTCTGTCTCTGTCTCTGTCTCTGTCTCTGTCTCTGTCTCTGTCTCTCTCTCTCTCTCTCTCTGTCTCTCTCTCTCTCTCTCTCTCTCTCTCTCTCTCTCTCTCTCTCTCTCTCTCTCTCACACACAAATATCAACTCTAACACACCCAAGTGCCTTCAGTGAGGAGATAGGATGAGTGTATTTTTGCCATTGAGCAGAGAGGGTGATAGTGTAGGAAGGCTGGCTCCATGTGATGAGGAATGGAGAGCTCTCTCGTGTCTCATTCCAGGCAATGTATCTGAGGGCAGATACTGTCTTTTTATCTATGGACTGCCCCCCCATGGAATACAGAGCGATAGGAAGTGGAGATAAACAAACGGCAGACTCATGTGCTCGCCAGCTCTGTGATCACGACCTGGCAAAATAAATCATCTGTAGATGGTGTGAGGTTAATGACTCTGTGTGTGTGTCTGCGCGTCTTTGGCACGGGAGCCGGCGTTTCAAATCAACTCTGCCGTAATTCGATAGATTTATCGATCACTCACTTCCCCTGGGCCTGCCTGCTGTGGCTGTTGGGGCATTAGAAGAAGAACGTGGAGAGGCGTTCGTGGCTAAAGGGAGAGGACGGGAGGACAAGGTCTGATGGAGATTAGGTTAGAAGGGGAGACTATACTAGGATTTATCATTTTCCTCTCTTCATGTGTATCCCAAATGGCATCCTATTCCCTACATAGGGCACTACTTTAGACCATGGCCTGTAGAGCTCTGGTAAAAAGTAGTGCACTATGTAGGGAATAGGATGCAATTTGGGACAGAGCCTTCCTCGCCGTTGTTTGATGATTAATCGAAACCCATTAGTATGGCGCCCGGGACGGTGAATTCACTCTTAATTAGTTTCTTTTTTTATCCCCGGTTTCTCCTCTGCTTTGACATGGGGGGACGTATTATCTATAAAATGAGAGATTTGCACGCAGCTTATCTGATGCTCGCACTAGTTGCAGGCAGCTGGTGTATTATTGCTGTTCGGTGCAGTATCAGGAGGCTAAGCCGTTGTGGAACGGCATCTAGGGCTTTAGAATACATTACACGAGTGTGTGTACACACACAGGCGCAGAATCAAACACACACCACACACACACTAAGTGGACTCAGGAGAAGGGCTTTTAGAGGTGGTGTAGAGGTATGAGAGACCGATTGTGTCTCTAAGTTGATCTTTCAGAGGAGGGTGGTGTGTGTGCGTACGTGTGTATAGGAGAAACTGACAAAAGTATGGGAATAAGTTCAAGTGCCATCCAGTCTGCCCCTGTGTGGGAATAGGTTCAAGTGCCATCCAGTGTGCTCTCATCAGGTCTTTCTCCTCCCCCTCTTCCTCCCTCTCTCTTCCCCGTGTCGCTCTGCCACCACCATTAGCCAGAGGAAGATTACAGACCTGTCACTGGCTGCCATGACTTGTTTGTATTTTAATGAATCCCCCCTTGTTACTGTTTGTTAAAAAAGCTTTACAGAAAAGCAAACCTCCCACCGGTAATCTTTATGACCACATTCTGTGCAAATACTTAAACTGCTAATTAAAATGTCCAATGTGGCGATCGGACTGTGTGCCGTGTTTGCTTGACCTGAACCAGAGTATGTGAGCGGAGTTGATCTTGACTAGAACCAGAGTATGTGAGCGGAGTTGATCTTGACCTGAACCAGAGTATGTGAGCGGAGTTGATCTTGACCTGAACCAGAGTATGTGAGCGGAGTTGATCTTGACTAGAACCAGAGTATGTGAGCGGAGTTGATCTTGACTAGAACCAGAGTATGTGAGCGGAGTAGCTCTTGACCTGAACCAGAGTATGTGAGCGGAGTTGATCTTGACCTGAACCAGAGTATGTGAGCGGAGTTGATCTTGACTAGAACCAGAGTATGTGAGCGGAGTTGATCTTGACCTGAACCAGAGTATGTGAGCGGAGTTGATCTTGACCTGAACCAGAGTATGTGAGCGGAGTTGATCTTGACTAGAACCAGAGTATGTGAGCAGAGTTGATCTTGACTAGAACCAGAGTATGTGAGCGGAGTTGATCTTGACTAGAACCAGAGTATGTGAGCGGAGTTGATCTTGACTAGAACCAGAGTATGTGAGCGGAGTTGATCTTGACTAGAACCAGAGTATGTGAGCGGAGTTGATCTTGACCAGAACCAGAGTATGTGAGCGGAGTTGATCTTGACCAGAACCAGAGTATGTGAGCGGAGTTGATCTTGACCAGAACCAGAGTATGTGAGCGGAGTTGATCTTGACCAGAACCAGAGTATGTGAGCGGAGTTGAGCGGTTGGAAATCATCTCTCATGGAGCGTGCACTGCTCTGGCCCTCCATGTCCACTCCGCTAAAAACCGCTCCGCGCTCACAGGAAAAAAACTTGCTCTCCAAATTGACTCCATTCATTCAAATCACAATTTACCCAACACTGATCTGTTTTTGTGACTACCTGGACCTACCATTTGGTTTTGAAGTATTGAAACCAAACCAATAGATTTGAATGAAAAGTATTTGAATAAAAATGAAAAGGTGAATGTAAGAAGTGCACATCATTCAAATAGGCTACAAGTTATATTAAACAGCATATAAACACTCTAAATAGGTCAGGAGCCATACAGGGAACCTAGAAGGAACGAAAATGAATTATTTAGGCTATATTATTTCAGTTATTTCAAGGCTATAGCCTACATACATTGTGAAGCATTTGCGAGTGCGACACAATAAACTGGTAGGGAAATAAACCACTCAGTATTTAAACAACATTTTGTTGTATTAAATCATTATAGTCTATAAATTGTGCATATAGGCTGTGACTTACTTAGAATTAAATAGAAATTCAACTAAAAATGACTTATTAGTGCCTTTTGAATTCATTTGTGGAATTCATTTTTAGAAATGCGAGATTGGCCAGTCTGTGGCTTCAGGCCTATCCTCTCCTCACTTGCTACTGGGGATGCTAAACACCCTTTTGACCACGCTTGCCAGGCTGGGCAGATGTGCAGAGTTTTTTTAATTTTAATTTTATATATAGGTAGGCCTAAATAACCCAATCAAAACGTAACGCTCCTTGAACGTGGGAATATGCCAGGGCTATGGGGCCAAAATTAATTATGGCCTATTATATAGATACTAGAACAAAAAAGAACGAAATGTTTAAGAGATCAGATTTTTTTTTTAATAAATACTTTGCTACAATGACACACTTATCTACACACCTCGTTCCTTTCTTTTAGCATGTGCACGTAGTAAGTACACCATCATGCTTTCGGGATAAGTGTCTTTTCAGATTCCACAATGATTCTTTAGTTGTGGACACTACATTACCCCACTCTCGGTCCTCATCTTTGTAAGTTACCTTGATTTAGCACCTGTGTGTTTTATCAGTTTCTTTATGAAAATATTTAGCGAACTCCGTGACGGTAGCTAAAGCAAGGGGCTATAGCAGGACTCAAGTAGACTACAAATGCATGCTGGGCCGGGCATGCCCTGAGCTCGTGAAGTGAGCGCTACTGGAGCGAAATTGGAGCAGGCAAGAAGCGACGCTCCAGCCTTTGGGAATACTTGGTGTGTAATGTTTATGTCCAATGGCTGATGAGCATATATACAGTGCATTCGGAAAGTATTCAGACCCCTTGACTTTTTCCACATTTTGTTACGTTACAGCCTTACTCTAAAATAGATAAAATAACAATTTTTACTCATCAATCTACACACAATACCCCATAATGACAAAGCAAAAACAGTTTAAAAAAAAAACATTTTAGCGAAAAAAAGAAAGAAAAAAAAGATACCTTATTTACATAAGTATACAGACCCTTTGCTATGAGACTCGAAATTGAGCTCCGGTGCATCCTGTTTCCATTGATCATCCTTGAGATGTTTCTACAACTTGATTGGAGTCCACCTGTGGTAAATTCAATTGATTGGACATGATTTGGAAAGGCACACACCTGTCTATATAAGGTCCCACAGTTGACAGTGCATGTCAGAGCAAAAACCAAGCCAGGAATTGTCCGTAGAGCTCCGAGACAGGATTGTGTCGAGGCACAGATCTGGGGAAGGGTACCAAAAAATGTCTGCAACATTGCAGGTCCCCAAGAACACAGTGGCCTCCATCATTCTTAAATGGAAGAAGTTTGGAACCACCAAGACTCTTCCTAGAGTTGGCCGCCTGGGCAAACTAACCAATCGGGGGAGAAGGGCCTTGGTCAGGGAGGTGACCAAGAAGCCGATGGTCACTCTGACAGAGCTCCAGAGTTCTTCTGTGGAGATGGGCAAACCTTCCACAAGGACAATCATCTCTGCAGCACTCCACTAATCAGGCCTTTATGGTAGAGTGGCCAGACGGAAGCCACTCCTCAGTAAAAGGCACATGACAGCCCGCTTGGAGTTTGCCAAAAGGCACCTAAAGGACTCTCAGAGCATGAGAAACAAGATTATCTGGTCTGATGAAACCAATGCTTTCACGTCTGGAGGAAACCTGGTAGGGTGGTGGTGGTGGCAGCATCATGCTGTGAGGATGTGTTTCAGCGGCAGGGACTGGGAGACTAGTCAGGATCGAGGGAAAGATGAACGGAGCAAAGTACAGAGAGATCCTTGATGAAACCTGCTCCAGAGCGCTCAGGACCTCAGACTGGGGCGATGGTTCACCTTCCAACAGGACAACGACCCTAAGCACACAGCCAAGACAACGCAGGAGTGGCTTCGGGACAAGTCTCTGAATGTCATTGAGTGGCCCAGCCAAAGCCCGGACTTGAATCCGATCTAACATCTCTGGAGAGACCTGAAAATAGCTATGCAGCGACGCTCCCCATCCAACCTGACAGCGCTTGAGAGGATCTGCAGAGAAGAATGGGAGAAACTCCCCAAATACAGGTCTGCCAAGCTTGTAGAGTCATACCCAAGAAGATTAGAGGCTGTAATTGCTGCCAAAGGTGCTTCAACAACGTACTGAGTAAAGGCTCTGAATACTTATGTTTTTACTATGTCATTATGGGGTATTGTGTGTAGATTGATGAGGGAAAAAAACATTTAAATCCATTTTAGAATAAGGCTGTAACGGTACAAAATATGGAAAAAGTCAAGGGGTCTGAATACTTTCCGAATGCACCGTGTGTATATGTATGTACAGTGGGGAGAACAAGTATTTGATACACTGCCGATTTTGCAGGTTTTCCTACTTACAAAGCATGTAGAGGTCTGTAATTTTTATCATATGTACACTTCAACTGTGAGCGACGGAATCTAAAACAAAAGTCCAGAAAATCACATTGTATGATTTTTAAGTAATTAATTTGCATTTTATTGCATGACATAAGTATTTGATACATCAGAAAAGCAGAACTTTCATATTTGGTACAGAAAACTTTGTTTGCAATTACAGAGATCATACGTTTCCAGTAGGTCTTGACCAGGTTTGCACACACTGCAGCAGGGATTTTGGCCCACTCCTCCATACAGACCTTCTCCAGATCCTTCAGGTTTCGGGGCTGTCGCTGGGCAATACGGACTTTCAGCTCCCTCCAAAGATTTTCTATTGGGTTCAGGTCTGGAGACTGGCTAGGCCACTCCAAGACCTTGAGATGCTTCTTACGGAGCCACTCCTTAGTTGCCCTGGCTGTGTGTTTCGGGTCGTTGTCATGCTGGAAGACCCAGCCACGACCCATCTTCAATGCTCTTACTGAGGGAAGGTTGTTGTTGGCCAAGATCTCGTGATACATGGCCCCATCCATCCTCCCCTCAATACGGTGCAGTCGTCCTGTCCACTTTGCAGAAAAGCATCCCCAAATCATTATGTTTCCACCTCCATGCTTCACGGTTGGGATGGTGTTCTTGGGGTTGTACTCATCCTTCTTCTTCCTCCAAACACGGCGAGTGGAGTTTAGACCAAAAAGCTCTATTTTTGTCTCATCAGACCACATGACCTTCTCCCATTCCTCCTCTGGATCATCCAGATGGTCATTGGCAAACTTCAGACGGGCCTGGACATGCGCTGGCTTGAGCAGGGGGACCTTGCGTGCGCTGCAGGATTTTAATCCATGAAGGCGTAGTGTGTTACTAATGGTTTTCTTTGAGACTGTGGTCCCAGCTCTCTTCAGGTCATTGACCAGGTCCTGCCGTGTAGTTCTGGGCTGATCCCTCACCTTCCTCATGATCATTGATGCCCCACGAGGTGAGATCTTGCATGGAGCCCCAGACCAAGGGTGATTGACTGTCATCTTGAACTTCTTCCATTTTCTAATAATTGCGCCAACAGTTGTTGCCTTCTCACCAAGCTGCTTGCCTATTGTCCTGTAGCCCATCCCAGCCTTGTGCAGGTCTACAATTTTATCCCTGATGTCCTTACACAGCTCTCTGGTCTTGGCCAATGTGGAGAGGTTGGAGTCTGTTTGATTGAGTGTGTGGACAGGTGTCTTTTATACAGGTAACAAGTTCAAACAGGTGCAGTTAATACAGGTAATGAGTGGAGAACAGGAGGGCTTCTTAAAGAAAAACTAACAGGTCTGTGAGAGCCGGAATTCTTACTGGTTGGTAGGTGATCAAATACTTATGTCATGCAATAAAATGCAAATTAATTACTTAAAAATCATACAATGTGATCTTCTGGATTTTTGTTTTAGATTCCGTCTCTCACAGTTGAAGTGTACCTATGATAAAAATTACAGACCTCTACATGCTTTGTAAGTAGGAAAACCTGCAATATCGGCAGTGTATCAAATACTTGTTCTCCCCACTGTATGTATGTATGTATGTATGTATGTATGTATGTATGTATGTATGTATGTATGTATGTATGTATGTATGTATGTATGTATGTATGTATGTATGTATGTATGTATGTATGTATGTATGTATGTATGTATGTATGTATGTATGTATGTATGTATGTATGTATGTATGTATGTATGTATGTATGTATGTATGTATGTATGTATGTATGTATGTATGTATGTATGTATGTATGTATGTATGTATGTATGTATGTATGTATGTATGTATGTATGTATGTATGTATGTATGTATGTATGTATGTATGTATGTATGTATGTATGTATGTATGTATGTATGTATGTATGTATGTATGTATGTATGTATGTATGTATGTATGTAT
Source organism: Coregonus clupeaformis (assembly GCF_020615455.1). Taxonomy (NCBI): domain Eukaryota; kingdom Metazoa; phylum Chordata; class Actinopteri; order Salmoniformes; family Salmonidae; genus Coregonus; species Coregonus clupeaformis. The sequence goes on along the minus strand of NC_059197.1, from coordinate 10,332,021 downwards.
GTATGTATGTATGTATGTATGTATGTATGTATGTATGTATGTATGTATGTATGTATGTATGTATGTATGTATGTATGTATGTATGTATGTATGTATGTATGTATGTATGTATGTATGTATGTATGTATGTATGTATGTATGTATGTATGTATGTATGTTGTATGTATGTATGTATGTATGTATGTATGTATGTATGTATGTATGTATGTATGTATGTATGTATGTATGTATGTATGTATGTATGTATGTATGTATGTATGTATGTATGTATGTATGTATGTATGTATGTATGTATGTATGTATGTATGTATGTATGTATGTATGTATGTATGTATGTATGTATGTATGTATGTATGTATGTATGTATGTATGTATGTATGTATGTATGTATGTATGTATGTATGTATGTATGTATGTATGTATGTATGTATGTATGTATGTATGTATGTATGTATGTATGTATGTATGTATGTATGTATGTATGTATGTATGTATGTATGTATGTATGTATGTATGTATGTATGTATGTATGTATGTATGTATGTATGTATGTATGTTGTATGTATGTATGTATGTATGTATGTATGTATGTATGTATGTATGTATGTATGTATGTATGTATGTATGTATGTATGTATGTATGTATGTATGTATGTATGTATGTATGTATGTATGTATGTATGTATGTATGTATGTATGTATGTATGTATGTATGTATGTATGTATGTATGTATGTATGTATGTATGTATGTATGTATGTATGTATGTATGTATGTATGTATGTATGTATGTATGTATGTATGTATGTATGTATGTATGTATGTATGTATGTATGTATGTATGTATGTATGTATGTATGTATGTATGTATGTATGTATGTATGTATGTATGTATGTATGTATGTATGTATGTATGTTATGTATGTATGTATGTATGTATGTATGTATGTATGTATGTATGTATGTATGTATGTATGTATGTATGTATGTATGTATGTATGTATGTATGTATGTATGTATGTATGTATGTATGTATGTATGTATGTATGTATGTATGTATGTATGTTTATGTATGTATGTATGTATGTATGTATGTATGTATGTATGTATGTATGTATGTATGTATGTATGTATGTATGTATGTATGTATGTATGTATGTATGTATGTATGTATGTATGTATGTATGTATGTATGTATGTATGTATGTATGTATGTATGTATGTATGTATGTATGTATGTATGTATGTATGTATGTATGTATGTATGTATGTATGTATGTATGTATGTATGTATGTATGTATGTATGTATGTATGTATGTATGTATGTATGTATTGTGATGTCACGAGAGGCTGTGTCCTGGAGGGACGTTACATCCCCCTGAGATGGCTGCAAACCCAGACAGCTATGGCTCCATCTGCTGGTATGGTCGGGAACTCCACCCCTCTATGGCCAATCTTCCCACGCAGCTGAAACAAATGAGGAGCTGATGAGCTGAAGGTTTGGAAGGGAAGAGACACAGTCTCCAACCTGGGCTCTCTGGAGGACAAGAGTGCTGCACGTCCACTTCCATGAGGAATATAAGGATTTGGAGATACTTACCTTTGGGAAATACTCACCTTTGGATATATGCACCTGTGGAAATACGTGAGAGACATTTGGAAGGACTTTTTGCTGGGTTGGCCACTAGCTGCAACGTGACTACAGTAAGGCTGGGGAAAAGTTATCTGAGCGAGGGAGAATTATGATTTTGGATGTGGAAGAGACATCCCTGAACTGTTAACCCTTAAAGAGCCACAAGAGAACAGAATTTTGTTATATTTTCGTTAATTTCCCAAGACCTATAATAAAATCCTTGTTTTGTTTGAACCTTGTCTCCTTGCACTACTTGAGCAATCCCGCTGAAAGCTGTGTAGCCTCTCGTGACGTCACAGTATGTATGTATGTATGTATGTATGTATGTATGTATGTATGTATGTTTTTTATTTTTTTTATTTTTTGCTAAACAGGTGGGCCTCAAAACAGGTTGCCACTGCATATAGGCCCAATATAGGCTGTATCTCAATCAATAAAACAAATATTACTTACTAAGTTGGGAGCACCAGTGCTACTAATGAGAAATGTTAATTTAGAGCTCTGATGAGGCCACAGATGGTTACAGGCAGAAGTCATTACAGGGAGTTGGCTGCTAGCCTCTCTAAGCAGTGAGTCAGTACACCTGGCCAATCCTCTATACACCTGGATGGGGCACCACCATAGACATATTCTGTGTTTATAGGCTCGGCCTACATCATAGGGGCCAGTGATTCAGAGACCTGTTCAATATGTTAGAGAGGCAGACCAATATCCAAAAGGTTGCTGGTTCATATCCTGGTAATGGCATTGAAAAGTGGGAGATGATCTGACAATCTCAAGGAAGGCTGCTGGTGTAAAATCCCAGGTTCCATCCATCCAGTCAGTCAGTCTACTGTCCCAGTGTGAGACACAATCCTCAGAGCAAAGGGCTGTAAACTTGTCAAAGACAGTTTAGGGGATTGGATGGGGGTCGTTGGGTGTAATTCCATGGAACAGTGTGATGGGTCAGAATTGCACACATTCTTTACTCAATTAATCCTTCAGCCAGGTTGTTATTCCGTTGGCAAGCGAGAGAGACTGAGAGCTTATGTGGTTTACAGTCGTTCCCATGGCACCGATGTGATTCGTCACCCAGGCAACGCCCCCCATCCCATCGTTACTATTCTTTAACTGGATTCCACTGTATTAGTGGGGCCTGTAATATGGGCCCTATAAAGGTCACAATAATTATATGTAAACGTGTTACGCCGAGGCGGCCCACTTCCCTAAAGAGCGATCAAGGCCGTTAAAGAGACAAACTATCAGCAGGCTCCCTGTTAACCTCAGGCTCGTTACACACTGGAAATACTCAATACTATTTACTAGGCTGCCCTTGTTTCTCTGCCTCTGCCAGACACAGTGGACAGCTGGGATTTAGGCTGATTCAGCTATATGTTGTGTTCTGCCACTGCATTAGCCAACCTCATCTGACTGACTGATCATCGTTTACTGTTCGTGTTTGTGTGTGTGTGTGCGCGTGTGCAAGAGTGACATTTATGGACTCTGTCACTCAGGCCAAATGAAACTTTTAATAATGGGATGGTGATTGTCATACTAACAATGGAGGTCAGAGTAACGTAGTGTTTGTGTGGGAATTTAAGAGAGCCGTTGATTATGCCTAGAATATCTTTAGAAGGGGAATGTGTTGTGTTGGTGTGGCGCTAATTCACATCCTGTGCTGCGTTTTTCGGACATAATGTCCGAGATAATGTGTGCGTATTGTGTTTTTCTAACCTGGTGTGTGTGTGTGTGTGTTGCAGACCTGCGAGAGATAGTGTTTGTCATCCAGAGCCAGAGTAACTCATTCCACGTGAGTCGGGCGGAGAGACAGAGAGCAGACCTGTTACGACAGACTCAGAGCCTCACACAGGTACCTTAGAGATACACACACAGCATATGTTTTACTATCCTTTTGGGGACTTTTCAATTGATTTGCATTCAAAATCCTATTTTCCCTAACCGGTAACCCTAATTCTAACCCTAAACCTAACCCCTAAGCCTAAAATAGCTTTTGTCCTTGTTGGGACCTGGGAAATGTGGATTTCCGGTACCCACGTGGATAGTAATACACACACACACACACACACACACACACACACACACAGGTTTTTAGAAAAACAACAGCATCCTTTAACTTCAACCATCTTCTCTAAGCAATATGGTTCATGGCCACAAACAGCTGTTACTTACCTACTTATTCCTCTTCGCTTCCTGTGGAGCATATAGCCGTCATAGCTGTTACTCTTTTGGAATAATTAGTGTGGAAAACCATCAGCTTAGTGTAAACGAGTCAAGTTCAACTCTTCATGTTGAAAAAACCCCATCCGTGCCATTGAATTGCTAGCTTTTCTGTGACGCTTCCGGCTAAAGTGTTTCAAGAGGGTGGTCAGGTGTGTTTGCGAGACAGAGGATGCAAGATGAAATAGCAGTGCGGGCTTGTGAGCAAGAAAGCTAGACTTTTAAATTAATTAAATAAAGCCATTGAGAGTGGTTACATTTCTCCAGCCCCATCCCTCAGCTGTTTACCAACACAGTGGCGGGGTTTTTGCTTTGTTGTTGTTTGAACTGCAGATTGTTCCTTTAATACAGTGTTATAAAACCTAATTAACAAGGGGAGTTTATGAGTTCTGTGCAGGTACTGCAGACAACCAAGGAAATAAATGATACGTCTTTTCACAACAAACTTAATCAGCATCAATTAACCATGAAAGAGGCACCAGTGCAGTCCATGCTCGTTGCCACATGGTGTCAGCATTGCTTTTGATATGATGGAAAGGATCATTGTCTCAGATCGCAGCCCCCATCTGAGAGGTAGAGGAAACTAGGTACTGGTAGTGTTGTCCAGTAGTGCAATGAAATAAAGTAAATCACCATGGTTGCCTTTATTAAACAGACTGTTGTATTCTGTCAGCATTTATGCCAAATCAAAATGATCCTATTGTCTCAATCCTGTTCACCTTTTTTTGTTCTCCCTTTATTTTAGAAAGATAGAGGAAGAAAATATTTAGACCAAATGTCATGGGATGATAAAACATAATATTTGTTGTAGCAAATATAATGTGATATGTTATATATTTGGTTTTGTTTTGTCTTTTCAGCTTCTTTTTTTTTTAAGTAGGAGGGACCACATCTGAAGGGGGAGCAGAATTTAACACCATACACCAGGGCTGCCCAACCCTCTTCCTGGAGATCTACCATCCTGTGGGTTTTCAGTCCAACCCTAATTTAACACACCTGATTCTACTTATTAGCTGCTCAACAAGACCTTAACTAGCGGAATCAGATATGCTAAATTAGGGTTGGACTGAAAACCTACAGGACAGTAGATCTCCAGGAAGAGGGTTGGGCAGCCCTGCAGTACAGGACCATTTTGATCTTGAATACATTTTTGGGAAAACTGTGCCCTGGATTGAAAACACTCAGGCATTCAGTATGTAAATCAGCTGCACTCAATGAGAACATCATTTTCATTTCAAGATGACCTCAGCTAGTCCTTCAATTCTTTAAACCTGTCCTGTTCTCAGATGTCACCTAGTTAGAACCAGCATTACATCCGTCCATTTAGCTGAACACTGGAGCATATACTAACCCATACATTTGACCACATATTAGAGTTACCTACCATTTAGTTGCCTCTTGCAGGGATGGTGAAGGAGTAGGTCGCTCAACATGTCTTGAAAGCTGTGTGTGCGTGAGTGTGTGTGCGTGAGTGTGTGTGCGTGAGTGTGTGTGCGTGAGTGTGTGTGCGTGAGTGTGTGTGCGTGTGTGTGTGTGTGTGTGTGTGTGTGTGTGTGTGTGTGTGTGTGTATATTTTGAAGTGATATCTTCAAGATTGTTTTTCTGGATATTGCATAAGTAATTTAACCCAATCTCAGTTCAAGTTAGTTACAGTGGGGGAAAAAAGTATTTAGTCAGCCACCAATTGTGCAAGTTCTCCCACTTAAAAAGATGAGAGATGCCTGTAATTTTCATCATAGGTACACGTCAACTATGACAGACAAATTGAAAAAAAAAAATCCAGAAAATCACATTGTAGGATTTTTAATGAATTTATTTGCAAATTATGGTGGAAAATAAGTATTTGGTCACCTACAAACAAGCAAGATTTCTGGCTCTCATAGACCTGTAACTTCTCGTTACCTGTATTAATGGCACCTGTTTGAACTTGTTATCAGTATAAAAGACACCTGTCCACAACCTCAAACAGTCACACTCCAAACTCCACTATGGCCAAGACCAAAGAGCTGTCAAAGGACACCAGAAACAAAATTGTAGACCTGCACCAGGCTGGGAAGACTGAATCTGCAATAGGTAAGCAGCTTGGTTTGAAGAAATCAACTGTGGGAGCAATTATTAGGAAATGGAAGACATACAAGACCACTGATAATCTCCCTCGATCTGGGGCTCCACGCAAGATCTCACCCCGTGGGGTCAAAATGATCACAAGAACGGTGAGCAAAAATCCCAGAACCACACGGGGAGACCTAGTGAATGACCTGCAGAGAGCTGGGACCAAAGTAACAAAGCTTACCATCAGTAACACACTATGCCGCCAGGGACTCAAATCCTGCAGTGCCAGATGTGTCCCCCTGCTTAAGCCAGTACATGTCCAGGCCCGTCTGAAGTTTGCTAGAGTGCATTTGGATGATCCAGAATAGGATTGGGAGAATGTCATATGGTCAGATGAAACCAAAATAGAACTTTTTGGTAAAAACTCAACTCGTCGTGTTTGGAGGACAAAGAATGCTCAGTTGCATCCAAAGAACACCATACCTACTGTGAAGCATGGGGGTGGAAACATCATGCTTTGGGGCTGTTTTTCTGCAAAAGGACCAGGACGACTGATCCGTGTAAAGGAAAGAATGAATGGGGACATGTATCGTGAGATTTTGAGTGAAAACCTCCTTCCATCAGCAAGGGCATTGAAGATGAAACGTGGCTGGGTCTTTCAGCATGACAATGATCCCAAACACACCGCCCGGGCAACGAAGGAGTGGCTTCGTAAGAAGCATTTCAAGGTCCTGGAGTGGCCTAGCCAGTCTCCAGATCTCAACCCCATAGAACATCTTTGGAGGGAGTTGAAAGTCTGTTGCCCAGCGACAGCCCCAAAACATCACTGCTCTAGAGGAGATCTGCATGGAGGAATGGGGCAAAATACCAGCAACAGTGTGTGAAAACCTTGTGAAAACTTACAGAAAACGTTTGACCTGTGTCATTGCCAACAAAGGGTATATAACAAAGTATTGAGAAACTTTTGTTATTGACCAAATACTTATTTTCCACCATAATTTCCTTGTATGTCTTTGCAAGGTCAGTAGAGACGATCCAATCGCTGATTACTTGTTTTGTACACTCATGCACTTCGTCACCACAAACAACTTCAATGATGGCAGTCTCAGACTAAAGTATGTAGCGAACGACAGAGCAGTGGAATAATTTAGTGTGAGTTGTCAGGCTACAGGGGTCCCTCAGCAATCGACAAAACAAACTATAATATATAATCACACAGTGATTGGATGTGATCTGAACTGTAATATATCTGGCTGGCCTCCCTGTGTTGTCTCAATGTCCCCTTGGACCTGGATGTCATATAGGGGTTATACACTGAGTATACAAAACATTAAGAACATCTGCTCATTCCATGACATAGACTGACCAGGTGAATCCAGGTGAAAGCTATGATCCCTTATTAATGTCACATCAGTGTAGATGAAGGGAAGGAGACAGGTTAAAGAAGGATTTTTAAGCCTTGAGACAAAAAACACCTGGATTGTGTATGTGTGCCATTCAGAGGGTGAATGCTGTTGAAAAAACATTCCAGGTAAAGCTGGTTGAGAGAATGCTAAGAGTGTGCAAAGCTGTCATCAAGGCAAAGGGTGGCTACTTTGAAGAATCTCAAATATAAAATACATTTCGATTTGTTTAACACTTTTATGATAAGTGTACTATATTACGTATTGGATCACTAAAAATACAATTTTTACATTACCATGTAGTTTACCAATAAAATGGTCTGATGGTGATATACTCGGAATACATATCCCGAAAGAAAGAAATGATCCCACTCCAATAAATGTTAATAGAAAGTTAGCAAAAATAGATAAGATCTTGCTACCATTGAAAGGTCAATACCTGTCAATTTGTGGGAAAATCACCCTGATTAACTCTTTAGTAATATCCCAGTTTACCTATTTGCTTATGGTCTTGCCTACATCTAGTGAACAGTTTTTTAATTTATATGAGAAAAAAATATTCCATTTTATTTGGAACGGCAAGCCAGACAAAATTAAACTGGCCTATTTATATAATGAATATGAATTTGGAGGGCAGAATTTATTAAATATTAAACATTAGACCTCTCACTAAAGGCTTCAGTCATACAAAAGTTATACTTACATCTGAACTGGTTCTCTAGCAAATTAGTAAGAATGTCTCACCATATGTTCAAGAATGGCCTTTTTCCCTTTATTCAGATTACAACCTCTCACTTTCAATTTCATCCACCAGAAACGACAGAACAAATAATACAAACAATATTGTGGTTAAACTCAAATATACTAATTGATAGAAAACCATTATTTTATTTAAAATGTTTTTAAAAGGTATAATCTTCGTAAATGATATCATAGGTAGGACTGGTGGAGTTATGTCGCACATGCAGCTAACAAAAACATATGGAAATGTCTGCTCTACCCAAAATTACAACCAAATAATTGCAGCATTACAGCAAAAATGGAAGAGGAAAGTGGAAGGGGGAAAAAGGAAGGAACTTGTCTGTCGGCCCTGAATTGAAGACCATAATTGGTTAAAGAAAATTGTGATAAATAAAAAAGTGTACCAGTTTCATTTAAGGACCAAAAAATGGACAGCCGTGGCATATACATTACAAAATAGTTGGGAAGAGATTTTTGACGTACCGATTCCATGGCACATGATACGCAAAACGACGCCGGATTCAAAACTTAAGATTTTTCAATTTAAATTATTATTATACAAAATTCTTGCAACCAATAGAATGTTATTTATATGGGGGATACAATCTTCCCAGCTCTGCAGATTTTGCTGCGAAGAGACAGAATCATTATATCATTTGTTTTGATACTGTCCATATGTAGCTTGTTTTTGGTCACAGGTCCAGGAATGGCTGAAGAATTGCGATATTTAGCTGGAGCTAACCCTGCAGATAGCACTACTGGGTGATCTGAAAAGTCATAGTCAATATATAAAATAATATAATAATAATTTTCGCAAAAATGTTTATTTTCAATTTACAATCTGTAAAAACAATGAGAATGGAAAGGTTCAGAACTTTTGTGAAACATCACAGCACAGTTGAAAAATATATGGCAAATAGAAATCCAATATGGATGGTGTTAAGAAATGGATGGGAGGGGTTGAATGGAGCTGAAGGTTGGGACAAATAACAACTAACAACAACAAGATAACTAATGTAAAAGGTTTGTGTATGTGTGCCATTCAGAGGGTGAATGCTGTTGGAAAAACATTGCAGGTAAAGCTGGTTGAGAGAATGCCAAGATTGTGCAAAGCTGTCATCAAGGCAAAGGGTGGCTATTTGAAGAATCTAAAATATAAAATATATTTTGATTTGTTTAACAATTTTTTGGGGTTACTACATGATTCCATATGTGTTATTTATTTCATAGTTTGATGTCTTCACTATTATTCTACAATGTAAAACATTTTTAAAATAAAGAAAAAGCCTTGAATGAGTAGGTGTGTCCAAACATAGTGTGTATATATATATATATATATATATATATATATATATATATATATATATATATATTTTGAAAGAAGAAAAACAACTTCTTTTAAAAATACTTCCTTGGTTACACTGCTCTTAAATTGAGACTTCCTTGGTTACTCTGCTCTTAAATTGAGACTTCCTTGGTTACTCTGCTCTTAAATTGAGACTTCCTTGGTTACTCTGCTCTTAAATTGAGACTTCCTTGGTTACTCTGCTCTTAAGTTGAGGCTTCCTTGGTTACTCTGCTCTGAAGTCAAGACTTCTTTAGGTTACTGCTGTAAAGTAAAGATTTCCAGAGGTCCCACTGCTGTAAAGTAGCAAGGGTTTCCCTGTCTGGCTTGACTCTAACACTCTTTCTCTTTTCAGACACCCCCTCCAGTCCTGCTCCTCCACAGTCTGACAGACAATGAGGGAGACTGGAGCATCCTTCCTCTGCTGCCTTAGTAAGTGCTCGGGCCTGTCAGCTCTCAAAAGAGCAGCCATTACCCACGTTCACAAAGATTCCATCTTTTAATTCCCATCTATACAGGACAGTAGGGATAAAACGATTCACCGATATGCATTGGTCCCCAGTTAAAATGTTTAAGATGTGAGTGCATTGGTCCCGGTTAAAATGTTTAAGTTATGAGTGGATGGTCTGCGGGACCCCAAACCGATCCAAATGTAGCCATGCATCGGTGGCAGGTAGCTTAGTGGTTAAGAGTGTTGTGCCAGTAACCGAAAGGTCGCTGGTTCTAATCCCCGAGCCGACTAGGTGAAAAATCTGTCGATGTGCCCTTGAGCAAGGCACTTAACCCTAATTGCTCCTGTAAGTCGCTCTGGATAAGAGCGTCTGCTAAATGACTAAAAATGTTTAAAAAATCGGTCAGAAAATCAATTCAAACATTACGAATCACCGGTTCACTTTTTTTGTTGGCTCAAATTACTTTCTTTCTACCTTCCGAAAATACCGCTCATATTTTGTGACAACTGCGGCCTGTCCTTCAGTGTCGAACTAAGAATGTATATATGTTGACAGTCATTGATCTGCAAGTAATTTTGCATGCCAAACAACCCCAGGCAATATCAGTAGCCTATTTAAACTGCGCGCTGTGTGCAGCTTCGTGACGCTGACCAACAAGAGGTAGGCCTATTCCTGATCTACTCGTCACTTTCAGCATTCAAATGTTTGTCAAATGGCGTAATATTAGGCTTTGTTCGTTAAATGACAACCAATGTAATTTGCTAGGTAATTTTTATCAAATGCGTTGTTGAAAAAGCATATGGCTGTCTCCACCTGCTAGGGTCAGGCAAAAAAAAAGAGGTGGGAAATCATTTCTAACTTTTCTAACCATTTTTCCCCATATATCCTTGTTGAGGTTTATTTGAAAGTGTTGTTTATTTTGTGCAGCATGATATACTACAAGGTCAATACACAAAATACTTAATTAGTTTGAATGTTAGAAGGTATTTCTCCCATTGGATAACAGGATTAGCTACCATACCATGTTACCTGTAGCCGTCACCTTAAGCCCTGTTCTGCCTTTTGCTAGCCTGGGTGCCAATCTGTTTCTGCTTTCTTGCTAGCACCTTATTGAATTTTCATGCCAAACAATGACTACAATGATGGAGTAGGCAAGAGCACAAACAGATCTGGGACCAGGCTAGCCTTTTGCTACAATGAGGTCAAAACGAATAGGTCATATCATGAATGTGTCCACTGGTTCAATAAGCTGTATAAAGGTCTGGTGACCCTGACGGTGTTTCTGCCTCCTTAGCTTCTCATCGTTGTTTGGGAAGAACTCGTCCTGGTTGGTGTTTCTGGAAGAGGAGACTAACGTCAAGGTGACCAAGCTGCTCCAGGCCCTCAGGAAGTTTGACAGGAGAAAAGTAAGTGACCTACAGATTTAGGATTGTAATAATAATATCTCTACGTAGTGACCACTCTGTGTGTGTCAGTCTGTCTTGTCGTGGAAATTCTAATAAAAAATGAAGACAAACAAGGTCAATCACCAATCAGGATATTACTTTATTCAAAATGTATTAATAAGGTAGTAAATGAGGCTGGTCGACCGAACACTCTTGAGTGTTGGGCCGAGAGCTCCGACATACAGACAATACAAATATATTTTATAGCAAAGATACACCCTCTCAGTCTACATGACAAACAGCAGATGTGTGGAATAGGTCAAAAAATGCAGGCTCAGTCAGACCAGAGACATCTCCCTCTCACACACCATTAATCATGAAATGGAATGTGGCTGTTGGTTTTATCACCCAGTCATCCCTAAATCAATTGCCAGCTCCAGATACCCCTATCTCGAGTAAATCCCATGTCCTTGACCACACGCCTAGACTAGCTGCAGGGAGCTGGAGTAGAAACCATCCCTTTACAAAAACACAGCATTAGTAGAACAGTATAGAATTGTTAACTATTAATATTAAACAAAGCAGGTAAACATGTTACATGTTAATTTTTCTCTCACAGTCACTCTCTCACTCTCTCTCTCTTTAGAAGTGAAACCTTTGCTTCGAAAAAATTAACTCCAGTACACTGGCATTCTTGTATGTGCCACAGTGTGTTTAATGGATCGCAAACAAATGTTTTGGTCCAAATGAATCTTGTTTTACCTTTACTTGGTACCGTAATCACAGTACTTCACTTCTCCTTGGCCAACGACTGACCACCAGCCTTCTATCTCAGCAGCTGTAATAGAGTCAGTGGGTTGGACCTAGTCTCGGAAACTCAGACCCTAGGCAACAGCAGTGACTAGGGTCTGGGATTAATGACGGACTCTTTTAGTATCTTCGAAAAGGAAAAGAAAATGGTTACAGGTATGGTCCTCTTCAGCAGAATACCGTCTCTGAAATACTAACCCTGGTTATGGTAAAATAAAAATGAGTATTGGAGATAGTTTTTCATCCCAATTTTTAGCATTGGGTTGGATCCTGTATCTGGGCCCATATAAGCCTAGTCTCTAGACAGACAGGTTGCTTCCGGCAATATACCAATGCTCCACCTTAACACGTCTGTAGAAGTTCCAGCATCAGTTGGGGCAGAGAGGACGAGTCGGGAATCGCGTCACCGGTAACGTCACTTACGGATCAGCATGTTGCCATTGCTCAGGGGTGGGCAACTCCAGTCCTCGGGGGCCCAAGCTAACACACTTGACTCCATTAATCAACTTCAGTTTAGAATGCAATGAATTTAATTAGCTGTGTTTGCTAGGCATGGGGGAAAAGTGTGACAACACTCTGGCATTACAGGACTGGAGTTGCCAATCCCTGCCCTAGCTAAACATGATCACAATTCTTGCCCACATTTTAAGTGGCGCTTACCCAAACTTGTGATTTGTTGGGAGAGTTGTCTGTCTGAAGAGGAATTTTTTGAAATGTCAGAGAGAGCCGACATCCACCCCAGACCTTGTGCTGTTGCCTAGCTTATGCTGCTCCATGGTCTGGGATATCTGCTCCAAGGTCTGGGATATCTGCTCCAAGTTCTGGGATATCTGCTCCAAGGTCTGGGATATCTGCTCCAAGGTCTGGGATATCTGCTCCAAGGTCTGGGATATCTGCTCCAAGGTCTGGGATATCTGCTCCAAGGTCTGGGATATCTGCTCCAAGGTCTGGGATATCCGAGACTAATATAGGCCTGCAGTCCAACCAGCCTGTAAAGCATTAGCCACCCCGCTCGCCGGAGGCCCATTGATGATAATGATGTATTTTAGCGGCAGCACAGATGCAGGCAGGGTTTGGTTTTGCATTGTGCCTTATTAAGGTGTTATCAACCATTTTACTCTGAGCTCGTCTCCAGAGCCGCTCTCTCTCTGAGGTTCAGGATCCAGGTGTTGCAGGTTGATTAGCGAGTTGTTTTAAACCACGAACACAGAATGCCAATAGAAAAGGTTTTGTCCTCCACAGTGTTATTGAGTTAATATTAATTTTGTTTTGAAAAAGTGGATTGTGAGGATAAAACCCGATAACGACAGTTGATACTGTCGTTATCATCCAACGGCCATCCTGATTAGTACATCCCGATACCGTCCAATGAACAACATCAAACTAATTACACCTTCCTGTGGTACACCAGACCTTAACAGAGAACAGAGGTTCAAGTTATTCTTACTCTGAAAAACGATGCATAATGAATAAGTGAACCTTCCATCCTGCTAGCCGGGACAGCCTGGAACCTGTAAGGGATTCCAATTCCAAGTGAGAAATAGAATTAGTTATAATCTCATCACACAAATCAAATCAAATTGTATTTGTCACATGCGCCGAATACAACAGGTGTAGACCTTACCGTGAAATGCTTACTTACAAGCCCTTAACCAACAATGCAGTTTTAAGAACATATAGTTAAGAAAATATTTACTAAATAAACTAACGTAAAATAAAAAAATTCAAGAAGAATAACACAATAAAATACCAATAATGAGGCTATATACAGGGGGTACTGGTACACACAGCACAGCACTATATCAGGGATGAGGAGAGGATGCAGGCTGTCTTATGACTCACTTTAGTACATCACACTGTATATGTGACTTCATTTAGGCTCAATTCGAGTCAGTATTCTTTACCATGGTCAAAGTCCCAGAATAGTTTTGGGTACTTTAAAAACAACTACTACTACTATAACTGGTAGACTTCCCACAGAGATACTGTATGCTTCCATTTATCCTAATAAAAGAAGTGTATGCATGCAATCAGTAGTTTGTTAACAAAGACCTACGTACGTTTGCCTGCCATGTCGAATTGGGAATCATGTTTGCTCTTTTTATTAAATGTATTTCTGCAACGTTTATGATGTTTCACCTCAATGAATACAGCCCAGACGTGTGGCGCGTTAGCAGCTATGTCATCGTGATGTCACATCCATCCCTCAGGAGTGGTTCCTGGGTAAACCTCTCCATGATGAGGAGTCAACCATCATCCACCACTACGCCTTTGCAGAGAACCCCTCCATCTTTAAATACCCAGACTTCTCTGCTGCCTGGGCCCTTAGCATCCCTCTGCTTGACAGGTCAGATCCTAATCTATATCTCACTTCCTTTAACTCATGTTGTCTCCATCTACCTTTCTAAATAGGTGCAATCTGTGATTTGGACATCCAGTCTCCATCAACTCTCATTTAACCCTAGTCTCCTTCTACTGTCCTTTAACCCTAGTCTCCTTCTACTGTCCTTTAACCCTTATCTCCATCAACTTTCCTTTAACCCTAGTCTCCTTCTACTGTCCTTTAACCCTAGTCTCCATCAACTCTCCTTTAACCCTAGTCTCCTTCTACTGTCCTTTAACCCTAGTCTCCTTCTACTGTCCTTTAACCCTAGTCTCCATCAACTTTCCTTTAACCCTAGTCTCCTTCTACTGTCCTTTAACCCTAGTCTCCATCAACTCTCCTTTAACCCTAGTCTCCTTCTACTGTCCTTTAACCCTAGTCTCCTTCTACTGTCCTTTAACCCTAGTCTCCTTCTACTGTCCTTTAACCCTAGTCTCCTTCTACTGTCCTTTAACCCTAGTCTCCATCAACTTTCCTTTAACCCTAGTCTCCTTCTACTGTCCTTTAACCCTAGTCTCCATCAACTCTCCTTTAACCCTAGTCTCCTTCTACTGTCCTTTAACCCTAGTCTCCTTCTACTGTCCTTTAACCCTAGTCTCCTTCTACTGTCCTTTAACCCTAGTCTCCTTCTACTGTCCTTTAACCCTAGTATACAACTACCTTCCGTTAAAACTAGCCTCCATCTACCCTCATTTAACCCTCGCCTCCATCTGTCTTCCTGTAACTCTAGCCTATAACACCTACAGTATTCACTCCTAACATAGATCTTGTTTCTTCCCTAGAGGTCTTTAGAAACCCGAATAGCAACCATATCTCAGCAATAATGTGCTCTGCTCAACAAAAACTTTTGTTATACTGTTTATTTAATTCTATCATCAATCATTGTTAAATTCCTAGTGGTCTAGGGAAAATAATAATATTTGTATTCGGTTCTAATTGCAAATTCTAATAGACAGTGATTTGATGTTCCAGGCTCGCAAACAAAGTGAGAGATGACCCACTCAAGTCTGACTTCACTATCGATCTGAAGCATGAGGTAAGATTTATATCTGACCGCTTTATTGCTATGAGTTCAAATAAAATGTTATTGGTCGCATACCCATATTTAACAGATGTTATTGCGGGTGTAGCGAAATGCTTGGTTGTAATGAAAATGCGTATTAAAGAGTAATTTAAATTATTTGTTTTTAACGTTTTGAAATATCGGCTACAGTTTATGACAGCATGGAGTAAAGCAGATGTTTTTATTGGATCATAATTTGTGTCACTAACCACGTTTCCATCCACAGTTGTAATGCCATATAAAGAAAATCACGAGAGCTGTGATGGAAACACAACGTTTCGGTACAGTTTTATAAATGCAGACAGATATTTTGTTCATTCGACATGGTGGGATCTTTTTGTGTCTGTAAGATTAATTATGCGAGAAATGGTGGTGGAAATGCCTTTATGCGCAAATATTGATATAATAACCATCATATTGAAAGAAACCTGAAGTCACGCAATGATATGGTGTGTGGTCCTCCCACTACGACTCGGGAAACCATGCAGTTTATTATGCTACAAATGAAATAAGTTATGATGATCTTCACAGGGTGGTGAAAGTGCACTGTGATCTTGATGCTCCTTTCCGATAAATATCGAGGGTCTTATTCTGGTGAAATGATGATAGATGCTTGACTGCTATTTGACAAATACAAATATTCTTGCTCTTATCCATAATAATCTCATCATGTAGATATGAATGGATGAATGGCACAACAATGGGCCTCAGGATCTCGTCACGGTATCTCTGTGTATTCAAATTGGCATCGATAAAATGCAATTGTGTTCGTTGTCCGTAGCTTATGCCTACCCATACCATAACCCCACCATGGGGAACTCTGTTCACAACGTTGACATCAGCAGCCTGCCCATACCATAACCCCACCATGGGGCACTCTGTTCACAACGTTGACATCAGCAAACCGCTCGCCCACACGACGCCAAACTCGTGGTCTGCGATTGTGAGGCCGGTTGGACATACTGCCAAAGTCTCTAAAACGACATTGGAGGCTGCTTATGGTAGAGAAATTAACATTACATTCTCTGGCAACATCTCGGGTGGACATTCCTGCAGTCAGCATGCCAATTGCACGCTCCCTCAAAACATGAGACATCTGTGGCATTGTGTTTGACAAAACTGCACATTTTAGAGTGGCCTTTTTTTGTCCCCAGCACAAGGTGCACCTGTGTAATGATCATGCTGTTTAATCAGCTTCTTGAAATGCCACACCTGTCAGGTGGATGGATTATCTTGGCAAAGGAGAAATGCTCACTAACATGGATGTAAACAAATTTGTGCACAACATTTTAGAGAAATAAGCTTTGTGCGTATGGAACATTTCTGGGATCTTTTATTTCAGCTCAGGAAACATGGGACCAACACTTTACATGTTGCATTAATATTTTTGTTCAGTGTACATTTTGTGTGCTCTACATCATCACGCACTGGATTTTGCCTGCAACAAGTCCATTTGGTGGAAACACACCACTGGTGGGAAAATTCGCATATTTTCTTAATGCGGATTCTAGAATGTTCTCATGACAATCTGTCACCAATTGGATGAAAACCTAGTTTATGACACTGCACATTCTTCAACTTGTATTATCCTTCTCTACTGTCCCCTGTCCTTTCCTGACTGTTGTTGACAGGAGAGCCTAAACACTAACATTGTCTTAAGCCTAGTAGATGCTAAGCAAGTGAAGTATAATTTCAATATAACCTGGTGTCACAAACTCATTACCTCCGACAATAGCCTAATAGAAGCAGCTCCCTCCTCCTTAAGCCCAACGTTGTTGACTGAGGGACACTCTGATCTTGTGACTTCGCTTTCTTTTCTGTTTCTCAGAGCATCTTCAGTCTTTCATTCAGGGGAGAAATAGAATAGCACTCACTGTATCTGTATCCCTGTCTCTCACTGTATCCCTGTCACTCACTGTATCCCTGTCTCTCTCTCCCTCCTTCCCTCTCATTCCTTCTCTCGGCTGGGTTTTTCTCCCAACTGTCACATTTCTCTGCCTCATTGATATGAAAGACAGGGAATGGACACTTTACAATAAGGATACATTAACATTAGCTAATGTATTAGTTAACATGAATAAATAATTAATTAATATATCTACTAAGCATTTATTATTTGTATGTTAACTAAGCCATCAAAAATGCATGAATAAATTATTTATACAGCTGATATGTCCTGTTAGTTAATAGGTATATAACCTTAAGTCCCTGCATCTGTCACAAGTGTAGAGAGGAGTAGGCAGGAGGCAGTCACAGGATTAGAACTACTGAATTTATTAAAGCACCATATGAAGTACTCAAGAAATAGTAGGAGAGATTCCTCTTAGGAAGAACAAGCAACATATACAATGACGACAAAGACAAATTACAGAGGGAGTATATATACAGTGATAGAGTGGGGATTGGAACCAGGTGTGTGTAATGATGACGAGACAAGTCCGGGGTTGATGAGTGAAGGGCGTTTGCCAGCAGTAGGTTCGGCAGCAGCTAGAAGGCCGGCGACGCCGAACGCCTGAGCTGGACAGGAGGGTGAGCCAAAGCGAAGGCTGGTGTGACAGCATCTAAACCATTCATTAATAAAATGGTCTGTTAGGACAGTTTTATATTAGTAAAGGGTTTAGTAATTAATATTAACAGTATGTTAAGGGTTTATTATTAATACATTATTTGTAGTGATGGTAGTTAATGTTATTGAGAGATTATCTTTATTCTTGTTTAAAAATAGCTTGTGTGTGCTATACAGTGAGGGAAAAAAGTATTTGATCCCCTGCTGATTTTGTACGTTTGCCCACTGACAAAGACATGATCAATCTATCATTTTAATG
The DNA here is from genome assembly GCF_020615455.1 of Coregonus clupeaformis. NCBI lineage: Eukaryota > Metazoa > Chordata > Actinopteri > Salmoniformes > Salmonidae > Coregonus > Coregonus clupeaformis. Next base: position 10,313,712 of record NC_059197.1, on the reverse strand, counting down.
GTAGGATTATTTGAACAGTGAGAGACAGAATAACAACAAAAAAAATCCAGAAGAACGCATGTCAAAAATGTTATGAATTGATTTGCATTTTAATGAGGGAAATAAGTATTTGACCCCTCTGCAAAACATGACTTAGTACTTGGTGGCAAAACCCTTGTTGGCAATCACAGAGGTCAGACGTTTCTTGTAGTTGGCCACCAGGTTTGCACATATCTCAGGAGGGATTTTGTCCCACTCCTCTTTGCAGATCTTCTCCAAGTCATTAAGGTTTTGAGGCTGACGCTTGGCAACTCGAACCTTCAGCTCACTCCACATATTTTCTATGGGATTAAGGTCTGGAGACTGGCTAGGCCACTCCAGGACCTTAATGTGCTTCTTCTTGAGCCACTCCTTTGTTGCCTTGGCCGTGTGTTTTGGGTCATTGTCATGTTGGAATACCCATCCACGACCCATTTTCAATGCCCTGGCTGAGGGAAGGAGGTTCTCACCCAAGATTTGACGGTACATGGCCCCGTCCATCGTCCCTTTGATGCGGTGAAGTTGTCCTGTCCCCTTAGCAGAAAAACACCCCCAAAGCATAATTTTTCCACCTCCATGTTTGACGGTGGGGATGGTGTTCTTGTGGTCATAGGCAGCATTCCTCCTCCTCCAAACACGGCGAGTTGAGTTGATGCCAAAGACCTCGATTTTGGTCTCATCTGACCACAACACTTTCACCCAGTTCTCCTCTGAATCATTCAGATGTTCATTGGCAAACTTCAGACGGGCCTGTATATGTGCTTTCTTGAGCAGGGGGACCTTTCGAGCTCTGCAGGATTTCAGTCCTTCACGGTGTAGTGTGTTACCAATTGTTTTCTTGGTGACTATGGTCCCAGCTGCCTTGAGATCATTGACAAGATCCTCCCGTGTAGTTCTGGACTGATTCCTCACCGTTCTCATGATCATTGCAACTCCACGAGGTGAGATCTTGCATGGAGCCCCAGGCCGAGGGAGATTGACAGTTATTTTGTGTTTCTTCCATTTGCGAATAATCGCACCAACTGTTGTCACCTTCTCACCAAGCTGCTTGGCGATGGTCTTGTAGCCCATTCCAGCCTTGTGTAGGTCTTCAATCAAGTCCCTGACATCTTTGGAGAGCTCTTTGGTCTTGGCCATGGTGGAGAGTGTGGAATCTGATCCTTCTGTGGAAAGGTGTCTTTTATACAGGTAACAAACTGAGATTAGGAGCACTCCTTTTAAGAGTGTGCTCCTAATCTCAGCTCGTTACCTGTATAAAAGACACCTGGGAGCCAGAAATCTTTCTGACTGAGAGGGGTTCAAATACTTATTTCCCTCATTAAAATGCAAATAAATGTATAACATTTTTGACATGCTTTTTTCTGGATTTTTGTTGTTGTTATTCTGTCTCTCACTGTTCAAATAAACCTACCATTACAATTATAGACTGATAATTTCTTTGTCAGTGGGCAAACGTACAAAATCAGCAGGGGATCAAATACTTTTTTTCCCTCACTGTAAGTATTATTTCTTCATTTTAATTAGCTACGTTTCTTTGTGAGACTTATTGTAAAGTTGGTACATATCGCACATTTACCATTGGCTAACTAATCTGCCATGACAACTTGTTAAGCTTTAGCGAACTAATGGTACTGCATAAATGTTGCAGACCTACATCCATCCTGCCCTGCCTTTCGAAAGTATTTGAAAGCCAAGTTAACAAACAGATCACCGACCATTTCGAATCCCACCGTACCTTCTCCGCTATGCAATCTGGTTTCCGAGCTGGTCATGGGTGCACCTCAGCCACACTCAAGGTCCTAAACGATATAATAACTGCGATCGATAAAAGACCGTACTGTGCAGCCGTCTTTATCGACCTGGCCAAGGCTTTTGACTGTCAATCACCACATTCTTATTGGCAGACTAAATAGCCTTGGTTTCTCAAATGACTGCCTCGCCTGGTTCACCAACTACTTCTCAGATAGAGTTCAATGTGTCAAATCGGAGGGCCTGTTGTCTGGACCTCTGGCAGTCTCTATGGGGGTGCCACAGGGTTCAATTCTCGGGCTGACTCTATTCTCTGTGTATATCAATGATGTCGCTCTTGTTGCTGGTGACTCTCAGATCCACCTCTACGCAGACAACACCATTTTGTATACATCTGGCCCTTCATTGGACACTGTGTTAACAAACCTCCAAACGAGCTTCAATGCCATACAACACTCCTTCCATGGCCTCCAACTGCTCTTAAACGCTAGTAAAACTAAATGCATGCTCTTCAATCGAACGCTGCTTGCACCCGCCCGCCCGACTAGAATCACTACTCTCGGCGGGTCTGACATAGAATATGTGGACAACTACAAATACCTAGGTGTCTGGTTAGACCGTAAACTCTCCTTCCAGACTCACATTAAGCATCTCCAATCCAAAGTTAAATCTAGAATCGGCTTCCTATTTCGCAACAAAGCCTCCTTCACTCATGCTGCTAAACATGCCCTCGTAAAATGGACTATCCTACCGATCCTTGACTTCGGCGATGTCCTTTACAAAATAGCTTCCAACACTCTACTCAGCAAATTGGATATAGTCTATCACAGTGCCATCCGTTTTGTCAACAAAGCCCCATATACTACCCACCATTGTGACCTGTACGCTCTCGTTGTCTGGCCCTCACTACATATTCGTCGCCAAACCCACTGGCTCCAGGTCATCTATAAATCTCTTCTAGTCAAATCCCCGCCTTATCTTAGCTCATTGGTCACCATAGCAACACCCACAAGCAGTATGCGTTCCAGCAGGTATATCTCACTGGTCATCCCCAAAGCCAACACCTCCTTTGGCCGCCATTCCTTCCAGTTCTCTGCTGCAAATGACTGGAACGAAGTGCAAAAATCTCTGAAGCTGGAGACACTTATCTCCCTCACTATCTTTAAGCATCAGTTGTCAGAGCAGCTTACCGATCACTGCACCTGTACACAGCCCATCTGTAATGAGCCCACCCAACTACCTCATCCCCATATTGTTATTTACATTGTTATTTATTTTGCTCATTTGCACCCCAGTATCTCTATTTGAACATCATCTTCTGCACATCGATCACTCCAGTGTAAATACTAAATTGTAATTATTTTGCACTATGGCCTATTTATTGCCTTACCTCCATAACTTACTACATTTGCACACACTGTATATAGATTTTCTATTGTGTTTTTGACTGTACGTTTTGTTTATTCCGTATGTAACTCTGTGTTGTTGTTGTTTTTATCGCACTGCTTTGCTTTATCTTAGCCAGGTCGCAGTTGTAAATGAGAACTTGTTCTCAACTGGTTTACCTGTTTAAATAAAGGTGAAATAAATAAAAATAATTCTAAGTACGTAATTTATCATTAACTTTAGCTTACTTGAAAGGTTAGCTTACCTAAACAGTAGCTAGCTAACAGCAGATGATGACTTGGTATAAATGTCTGCATTGAGCTTCAAAGACAGTTTTATTTTGGTAGCTAAATGTTTGCTCTTGGTTGTAAATACCACAGTCACAGTGTTTTGAAATGTTACGTATGGCATGCTAGCTAATCATTAGCTAGGTGGCTAGCTTCTTATTTTGTGAATACAGGTTTTATTTGTCATGTTGGTGAGTGGCAGATCTTGGTTTGATTATTGAAGTGTAGTCTATTGACCCCTGGAGGTGAAGGTGAAGCAGCTGTGTCATTTCGTAGCCTACATTCTTCTGGAACAAAGAGATGCAAACACCCACTCACAATGCACGTCGAACAATCGCTTCTCACTTGCAGCGTTCATCTCCAGACAATCCTTTCCTACTCCAGCGTTGTTGGGCTCGTAAGTGTTCTGGTTAGTGTAATCAAATCTGAACCCATCAGACCACATCCATTCATCAAAACCTCCAACCCGGGTGCTAGGTAGCTGGCCAGTGGTATCCTGTATCAGCGCTTGCATGGACTGGTACTTTAAAAAGCTATGCACGGATGCTAGGTTTCCACCAAGTGCCAAACAGATTTGCTCCGAATCGGCCCATGCTGACAAACTTGAAACGGCGTGATCCATATGTGTACCAGCCTGAGGGACATCAACTTGTATTTGTCCTGTTTACCCTCCTGCTCCTCTTCCACCCCCTCAGCCTCGACTGGAGGAATCTGTTACAGACTTCAGTAAGAGTTCTAGAGGAGGGAGGTCAGGTTTGCCTCTAGTACAGGCTTTGCTCCGCCAATGACATCACTCAGAAGCAGAAGCATTGTCACCTTCTCCATGGTCTCCATTGTCACCTTCTCCATGGTCTCCATTGTCACCTTCTCCATGGTCTCCATTGTCACCTTCTCCATGGTTTCCATTGTCACCTTCTCCATGGTCTCCATTGTGACCTTCTCCATAGTCTCCATTGTCACCTTCTCCTGTTAGAGAAGGAATCACAGCTGGTAGTCTGTATGTTCAGCTTGAGAAAGGAATACTTACCAGGCCACAAGGACAAAGTCCCAAAAAATATGTTGACACTGTTTCCATATCCTATTGGGAATGTATCCTCATCCTTCTGCCAAATATAGATAACGTAACAGAGAACTTCTGACATCTTTAGTCAGGTGACACACCTAATTACACAACTTACACACACTGCCCACAAACTATAACCATGCATGTGGTGTGATCCTATTGAAATCAAAAGCCAAGAACATACAAACACTTACAACTACCTTGAACAATCGGACACGGTGAACAGTGAAAAACCTGTATGAATTAATTCATGAATTAATTCATATTTTATTTCTGTGTCAAATCGACAGTAGGCGACACATCCGTTACGGGATCAAATAAAATGACAATGATTCTCACAATGAGTCCTACGGTGTACTGCGCAGTGTGCACCGCATACAAAGAATCAACATGATTAAAAGGCTGTCTAGGCAATAACAATAACCTAAATGAAACAGAAAAAGGCATTTAAACTTGGTTGGGCCCCAACAAAGAATTCAAATGTGAAAGATCTATAAGCCTACGCACAATCCATACGTACGTGCACTTGATAAACAGTACCAGTCTGTAATTTCATTATAGGTTGCCCCTTTTCTCTTATTCCAGGCTTTATAAAAAAATTCAGCGTACATGAATATAGAATGGACAAAAATACATTTCACTTTTTCCTCATCGCTCAGCCACAAAATGCCAAGGTATACCTGGCTTTCACTCATGTATATCGTGGTAAAAAGGCCAATAGAGTATTGAGTGAATTTCATTTACCTCTTCAAGGTAACTGTAGTTACAAAGTCTCTCCTCTTCCATTTCACCACAATACCGTCCTGTTTCAATACTGTGACGGCCCTGAATTTGTCTGAACCGTCTGTGCTTCTCCTGCAGATAGAGAGCTTCCCTTTTAATTCCCTATTAAATAGCCAGCATCAGCTGCGCAAAAGGGGGTTGTGATGGTGGTGCGAATGAGGACGTGTTCAACCCTCAGTTCCGAATTTTCTTTACTCCATTTCTTTTGTTGTATTTAAAAGTGTGCTTTGTAGCCTTATCTCAAGATTAACCATGATCGGATCCACTAATTTGTTCCTTTAGACATATCTCAGTTGGTCTCCGCTGTTTCTTTGTGGCCTTTCTCCGCTGGAGATCTGTTGGCTGATTGGATTGTCTGACTGACCGACTGACTACAACCATTTTTGCATACGGTATTGCATTTGTTTTTGTGTGATTTATACTGTGTTGATTTGTGGTCAGTTATAGTTGAAGACTACTGAGATTTGATACTCTTTATGGTTGTGTGGTAAAAGAGTTTGAGATTTTGATTGTATGATTGAGACTTGGTTTACGCTACACTTTCTGAACAGACAAACATTGCGCAACTAAGGTCACTTGAGTTCACTGCACTCATTTACTGGGCTGGATACTTTATAGGCCTGAAGTATGGGACATTTACCAGTGAACCAAGTTTGTTATTGTTTTGTGACTTATATTGATTGTGTGATTATTGTGATAATACAACAAACGCAAAAGAACAGTGGTTTTGAAGTTATTTCCAATGTTTTAAGGGTTTATGGAAAGTGTATTTCATTACTGACTTTTACATGAGTCCTTTGTATTGGTGTAGACTTGACGGACCGGACGGGACTCATTCCCTCTCAAACAAAAAGGAGAAATCAATATTTTCTCTGGTAGGCACAACCTACCTGGTACCCCTAACAACACTGCACTCTATACTCCTGTGATCTGGCCATCTCTGTATACCCAGCGGAAGACCCACTGGTTGATGCTTGATTATAAAACCCTCTTAGGCCTCACTCCCCCCTATCTGAGATACCTACTGCAACTCTCATCCTCCACATACAACACCCGTTCTGCCAGTCACATTCTGTTAAAGGTCCCCAAAGCACACAAATCCCTGGGTCGCTCCTCTTTTCATTTCGCTGCAGCTAGCGACTGGAACGAGCTGCAAAAAACACTCAAACTGGACAGTTTTATCTCCATCTCTACATTCCAAGACTCAATCATGGACACTCTTACTGACACTTGTGGCTGCTTCGCGTGATGTATTGTTGTCTACCTTTTTGGCCTTCGTGCTGTCTGTGTCTAACAATGTTTGTGCTGCTACCATGTTGAGTTGTCTTAGGTCTCTCTTTATGTAGTCATTTTTATTTTTCATCCCAGTCCCTGTCCCCCCCCAGGAGGCCTTTTGCCTCTTGGTAGGCCGTCATTGTCAATAAGAATTTTCTTAATTGACTTACGTAGTTAAAGAAAAATTCAATCCACACTTTTTTGTTTTAGTTTTTTGTTAAACTAGCTACTGCCAACAATTAGCAACATTGTCATTTTTTGTACAGTCACATCCAAAATTATTGGCACCCTTGATAAATATGTAAAAAATAAATAAAAAGACTTAAAATAAATACAAATATCAAGCTATATTGTATGCTCAAACAAATATTATTTTATATTAATACAATTGCTCCGAATCTTTTGTTTAACAAGTAAATATTTATATATATACAGTGAGGGGAAAAAGTATTTGATCCCCTGCTGATTTTGTACGTTTGCCCACTGACAAAGAAATGATCAGTCTATAATTTTAATGGTAGGTTTATTTTAACAGTGAGAGACAGAATAACAACAAAAAAATCCAGAAAAACGCATGTCAAAAATGTTATAAATTGATTCGCATTTTAATGAGGGAAATAAGTATTTGACCCCCTCTCAATCAGAAAGATTTCTGGCTCCCAGGTGTCTTTTATACAGGTAACGAGCTGAGATTAGGAGCACACTCTTAAAGGGAGTGCTCCTAATCTCAGCTTGTTACCTGTATAAAAGACACCTGTCCACAGAAGCAATCAATAAATCAGATTCCAAACTCTCCACCATGGCCAAGACCAAAGAGCTCTCCAAGGATGTCAGGGACAAGATTGTAGACCTACACAAGGCTGGAATGGGCTACAAGACCATCGCCAAGCAGCTTGGTGAAAATGTGACAACAGTTGGTGCGATTATTCGCAAATGGAAGAAACACAAAATAACTGTCAATCTCCCTCGGCCTGGGGCTCCATGCAAGATCTCACCTCGTGGAGTTGCAATGATCATGAGAACGGTGAGGAATTAGCCTAGAACTACACGTGAGGATCTTGTCAATGATCTCAAGGCAGCGGGGACCATAGTCACCAAGAAAACAATTGGTAACACACTACGCCGTGAAGGACTGAAATCCTGCAGCGCCCGCAAGGTCCCCCTGCTCAAGAAAGCACATATACATGCCCGTCTGAAGTTTGCCAGTGAACATCTGAATGATTCAGAGGAGAACTGGGTGAAAGTGTTGTGGTCAGATGAGACCAAAATTGAGCTCTTTGGCATCAACTCAACTCGCCGTGTTTGGAGGAGGAGGAATGCTGCCTATGACCCCAAGAACACCATCCCCACCGTCAAACATGGAGGTGGAAACATTATGCTTTGGGGGAAAGGACAACTTCACCGCATCAAAGGGATGATGGACGGGGCTATGTACCGTCAAATCTTGGGTGAGAACCTTCTTCCCTCAGCCAGGGCATTGAAAATGGGTCGTGGATGGGTATTCCAGCATGACAGTGACCCAAAACACACGGCCAAGGCAACAAAGGAGTGGCTCAAGAAGAAGCACATTAAGGTCCTGGAGTGGCCTAGCCAGTCTCCAGACCTTAATCCCATAGAAAATCTGTGGAGGGAGCTGAAGGTTCGAGTTGCCAAACGTCAGCCTCGAAACCTTAATGACTTGGAGAAGATCTGCAAAGAGGAGTGGGACAAAATTCCTCCTGAGATGTGTGCAAACCTGGTGGCCAACTACAAGAAACGTCTGACCTCTGTGATTGCCAACAAGGGTTTTGCCACCAAGTACTAAGTCATGTTTTGCAGAGGGGTCAAATACTTTCCCTCATTACAATGCAAATCAATTTATAACATTTTTGACATGCGTTTTTCAGGATTCTTTCATTGTTATTCAGTCTCTCACTGTTCAAATAAACCTACCATTAAAATTATAGACTAATCATGTCTTTGTCAGTGGGCAAACGTACAAAATCAGCAGGGGATCAAATACTTTTTTCCCTCACTGTATATATATATATATTTTTTTTATTTTTTATATATTTAAAAAAATATATATATATATATATATATATATACACACAGTACCTTCAGAAAGTTTGACCCCTTGACTTTACACATTTTGTTATTCCAAATTTTTTATTTTTTTAAATCTCTGTAATCTTCATACAATACCCCATAATGGGAAAACGAAAACCGGTTTTTAGACATTTTTACAAATTAAAAAAGAAAAACAGAAATACCTTATTTACATAAGTATTCAGACCCTTTGCTATGAGACTCGACAATTGAGCTCAGGTGCATCCTGTTTCCATTGAGTCCACCTGTGATAAATTCAGTTGATTGGACATGATTTGGAAAGGCACACAACTGTCTATAAAAGGTCCCACAGTTGACAGTGCATGTCACAGCAAAAACCAAGCCATGAGCTCGAAGGAATTGTCCGTAGAGCTCCGAGACAGGATTTTGTTGAGGCACAGATCTGGGGAAGGGTACCAAAACATTTCTGCAGCATTGAAGGTCCCAAAGAACACAGTGCCCTCCATCATTCTTAAAATGGAAGAAGTTTGGAACCACCAAGACTCTTCCTAGAGCTGGCCACCCGGCCAAACTGAGCAATCGGGGGAGAGGGGCCTTGGTCAGGGAGGTGACCAAGAACCTGATGGTCACTCTGACAGAGCTCTAGAATTCCTCTGTGGAGATGGGAGAACCTTCCAGAAGGACAACCATCTTTGCAGCACTCCACCAATCAGGCCTTTATAGTAGAATGGCCAGATGGAAGCCACTCCTCAGTAAAAGGCACATGACAGTCCGCTTGGAGTTTGCCGAAGGGCAGCTAAAGACTCTCAGACCATGAGAAACAAGATTCTCTGGTCTGATGAAACCAAGATTGAACTCTTTGGCCTGAATGGCAAGCGTCACGACTGGAGGAAACCTGGCACCATCCCTACGGTGAAGCATGGTGGTGGCAGCATCATGCTGTGGGGATGTTTTTCAGCGGCAGGGACTGGGAGACTAGTCAGGATTGAGGCAAAGGTGAACTGAGCAAAGTACAGATAGATCCTTGATGAAAACCTGCTCCAGAGCGCTCAGGACCTCAGACAGGACAACAACCCTAAGCACACAGCCAAGACAACGCAGGAGTGGCTTCGGGACAAGTCTCTGAATGTCCTTGAATGGCCCAGCCAGAGCCCAGATTTGAACCCAATCGAACATCTCTGGAGAGACCTGAAAATAGCTGTGCAGCAACACTCCCCATCCAACCTGACTGAGCTTGAGAGGATCTGCAGAGAAGAATGGGAGAAATTCCCCAAATACAGGTGTGCCAAGCTTGTAGAGTCATACCCAAGAAGACTCGAGGCTGTAGTCGCTGCCAAAGGTGCTTCAACAAAGTACTGAGTAAAGGGTCTGTATACTTATGTAAATGTGATATTTCAGGGTTAAAAAAAAAGAGAAATTAGCAAAAATGTCTACAAACCTGTTTTTGCTTTGTTATTATGGGGTATTGTGTGTAGATTCATGAGGGGGGGAAAACTATTTAATCCATTTTAGAATAAGGCTGTAATGTAACAAAATGTGGAAATAGTCAAGGGGTCTGAATACTTTCCTAACGATTCTGATGAATAAAATCTAACTATTTTATATGCATTAACATTCTACTTTTTTAAAGGTCCCGAACAGTCATTCTGATTGCCATGTAAAATTGCCTTTTGCGTGACAAAACAGCACCCATAATGTTTTCACGATACTAATTTTACAAATTTGAGATAAAATAATCTCATGTTAAACTACATTTACATTTTAGTCATTTAGCAGACACTCTTATCCAGGGCGACTTACAGTTAGTGCATTCATCGTAACATAGCTAAGTGGGACAACCACATATCACAGGCATAGTAAGTACTTTTCCTCAATAAAGTAGCTATCAGCAAAGTCAGCGCTAGAAAGGGGGGGTTTCAGGATTGGAGGTGAGGAAGGGGATTATTTAAGACATTCTTTAAAGAGGTAGTCTTTCAGGTGCTTTCGGAAGATAGGCAGGGACTCAGCTTCCCCCTGAAGCTAGGACAGCAAGTTCCACCATTGGGGTGCTAGGACAGAAGAGCTTGGACTGGGCTGAGCGGGAGCTGCCCACCCGTAGGGGTGGGAGGGCCAAGAGACCAGAGGTGGCAGACCGGAGTGCTCGGGTTGGGGTGTAGGGTTTGAGCATAGCCTTAAGGTAGGGAGCGGAAGTTCCTCTTGCTGCTTCGTAGGCAAGCACCATGGTCTTGTACTGGATACGAGCTCCGACTGGAAGCCAGTGGAGTGAGTAGAGTAGCGGGGTGACATGGGATAACTTGGGAAGGTTGAAAACCAGGCAGGCTGCAGTGTTCTGGATGAGTTGCAGGGGAGCCCAGCCTACAGCTAGTTGCAGTAGTCCAGACGGGAGATGACAAGTGCCTGGATTACGACCTGCGCTGCTTCCTGTGTGAGGTAGGGTGTACTCTACGGATGTTGTAGAGCATGAACCTGCAGGAACGAGTCATTGCTTTGATGTTTGCAGAGAACAACAGGGTGTTGTCCAGGGTCACGCCAAGGTTCTTTGCACTCTGGGAGGGCGTCTTTGAGTGGGCAGGCCTTCCCCAGGAGGAAGAGCAGCTCCGTCTTGTCGAGGTTGAGCTTGAGGTGGTGGGCCGACCTCCAAGCTGAAAGTACGTGGTGCAAACACAGATCCTCCCTGGTAGCAGCGGCCTGCCAGGTAGGATCTAATCCAAGACCCTGAGACGCCCAGCCCTGAGAGGGTAGAGAGGAGTTTCTGGTGGTTCATGGTGTCGAAGGCAGTGGCTAGATCTAGGAGGATGAGAACCGAGGAGAGAGAGTCAGCTTTGGCAGTGCAGAGAGCCTTCACGATGCCGAAGAGCAGTCTCGGTTGAGTGACCGGTCTTCAAGCCTGACTGGTTAGGGTCATGAAGATCGTTCTGAGAGAGATAATGAGAGAGTTGGTCAGAGCACACTGAAGTGTTTGGGAAAAAAAACAAAGGGATACAGGTCTATAGTTTTTGACGTCAGATGAGTCGAGTGTTGGTTTCTTGAAGAGGGGAGTGACTCTGGCCATTTTAATGTCAGAGGGGATGCAGCCAGTGGTCAGGTATGAGTTGATAAGGTCTCCAGAGATGGTCTGGAGTAGGGGATAGGGTCGAGCGGCACAGGTCGTCGCAGAATTTCATCTGGAGAGAGAGAAGGGAGAAAACGGTCAAGGCTGAATGCATTCTGCCTTAACAATGCTATCAACAAGGCAGGTCCTACAGGCCCTAGCTTTGTAGCACCTGGACTACTGTCCAGTCGTGTGGTCAGGTGCCATAAAGAGGGACTTAGGAAAATTACAATTGGCCCAGAACAGAGCAGCATGGCTGGCCCTTAAATGTACACGGAGAGCTAACATTAATAATATGCATGTCAATCTCTCCTGGCTCAACGTGAAGGAGAGATTGACTTCATCACTACTTGTATTTGTGAGAGATATTGACATGTTGAATGCACCAAGCTGTCTGTTTGAACTACTGGCACACAGCTTGGACACCCATGCATACCCCACAAGACATGCCACCAGAGGTCTCTTCACAGTCCCCAAATCCAGAACATACTATGGGAGGCGCACAGTACTACATAGAGCCATGACTACATCAAGTAACTCATGCAAGCAGTAAAATTAAATTTAGAAAACAGATATAAATACACCTTATGAAACAGCGGGGACTGTGAAGCAACACAAACATAGGCACAGACACATGCATACAAACACACGATAACATACGCACTATACACACGTACACATGGATTGATATGTGGTAGTAGAGTAGGGGCCTGAGGTCACAAATGTATTGTAATGTTTTAAAAATGGTTTAACTGCCTTAATTTTGCTGGACCCCAGGAAGAGTAGCTGCTGCCAAGGCTTGCCTTGTGAGTTGGAGGGGATTTAAAAAGGGTGAGGTCAAAAGAGGCAAGGATGGGAAAGAAATCAATCGAAGGCAGACGTCGGGAGGTTGAAGTCGCCCAGTACGAAGAGAGGTGAGCCATCATCAGGAAATGAGCGTATCAAGGTGTCAAGCTCATTGAGGAACTCTCCCAAGGGCACCTGGTGGGTGATAGATGACAACAATGTTACGCTTGAGTGGGCAAGTGACAGTGACAGCATGGAATTCAAATGAGGAGAGACAGGTGAGATTGAGAAAATCTTCAGTTAGGAGAAATGAGTAGCCCTGTGCCACCTGTGCAACCACCGCAACGACCAGATGCTCTTGGACTATGAGAGAAAACGTAGTCAGATGAAGAGAGAGCAGCTGGAGTAGCAGTGTTCTATGTGGTGATTAATGTCTCCGTCAGGGCCAAAAAAATCAAGGGACTGAAGGGCAACATAGGCTGAGATGAACTCTTCGTCCTTAACCACAGATCAGCAGTTCCAAATGCTGCCAGAGACCCGGAATTCCACAGCGTACACAAAATTAGAAGGGTTGCAGCCAAGGGGTGGGGAGTGTCTGTAAAGCCTACCGGGAGATGATCGAACAGCTATAGAAATCACACACGTAGTTGCCAAAGCTACAAAAAAGCAAAATAACTAGGTAAGATACTCAAGTGAGAGAGTGGTGTGGAACCTTCCTCTCTTTCCTTCCTTGAAGAACTCGGCAGAACCGTCTTTGTTTCGGCGACGAGACCGCCGCTTACAGCTGCCGCTGAAAAACCAGGGGAGGCTTCACCTAGCAGAGGTGAAGAGCACACCTCCCTATACTAATTGCTGATTGCCTAGGAGAGGAGAAGCCACTCCCCCTCCAACACAGCCACTGATTACCAAAACAAGTCACAAATTGCCCTGCCCTTTGATCATGGTTGATGTGTCAACAATCATCTGCAAGTTTTGAGCAGTCAGCAGTTCACACACCAAGTAGACCACTGGGAAGACAGGCAGCACTTAAAGTAGATGGCCAGCAAAAATACAGCACTAGACCACAGATAAAGACAAAAATTATACTTATCACTCCTCTAGCTGTAGAAACTACCAGGAAGTCTGAAAAGGCAGACTAAGTGGGCTGGGTGCTCACCTTGACTGACGGTTCTTTGAAAACTCCCTATGTCAAGCAACATGGATGCAGTGTTGCAGTGAGATTATCTCAAGCAAATTTGCTGATACACAAAGCAAATCAAACAACATTGAAATTGCATGCAACATCCAATCCTGTGATACATCACATCATGGTTTCACAATTATTAATTTTTTATTCAACTGTTTGGTTATTGTAACAGAACAAAATGTTGGCTGTATAATTTAGCTAGCTAGCCCAAATGGAATTGTCAGCACTGTTATCAAGCTAGTTAGTTAGTTTATCTTGGACAATTTCAGTTGAAACTTTACAGGTTGAGGTCTGGGTACTTTTCATTAAATATACTGTATATATTGACTGCCAGACAACGTTCATATATCATGACTATCAATGATGTCAAGAAGTTTGTATGAATCTTCCGTCTCTTGATATAATGACATGACAACTGCGTTGGAGTTTTGGGCAACCCTTCCCTCGCTTTTGTTCCATGTTGGCTGTAGACCTAGCTAACCAGTTACTAACTAACACCAGTCACAGATGAATGCAGAAATCTATAAATATCTTTGCCTTAGATGAATAGGGGAAACCTCCCATTATATTTGCTGACACCCTGCAGTAAAATGTTGGCACCAGTAGACTAGTTACTTAGCTATGTAAACCAAGCCCCTCTGCGAACACACCTTCTGCGATGTTGGTTACAAGGTGGTACTTATTTAAATTAGGTAAGACAATAAGATGTTACCATTGGTGTATTAAAATTAGCGATTTTGTGATGTTACAAATTCCTTTTAATAATCCCACCTCCTGAATCCAAGTGTTTGCTATGGGGGAGGTGACCAATAACTTTATGATCAAACTTTATCAATGTAGAAGCAAAACATGATTTTGGCTGTGCATGACCTTTAAATTAATCTCAATTTACAGAACTGTGTTGTGGCCTTTCATGGCTTCCTGTTTCACTGGGGTATATAAAAAAAAGAGGTAACACATGTAAAATCCAAAGAACTCACAAATGAAAAGAGACATGGTTGTTGACTTTCATAAATCAGGCAATGAGTACATAAAAACAACTGAAAAAAACAAATATACCACTTACCACTATTTGGGCAACAATTAAGAAGTTTAAAACCACTTGAACAGTGGTACATTTTCCTGGTAGAGAGCCGAAGTGTATCTTGTCCCCACGCACAGTGAAGAAGATTGTTTGGAAGGCAAAATAAGTCCAAGGGCCACAGTTGGAGAATTACAGAACTTGGTCGCATCTTGGAGTCACCAAGTCTACAAATCTTCAATTAGACACCACCTCCATGCCAATAGGCTATTTGGAAGGGTTGCCATAAAAAGGCCTTTATTGAGAGCAACCAACAAATGTAAATGCCTAGAGTTTGCTAAACGTCATTGCCACTTGGATTGGAACCGGGTGCTATGGTCAGATGAGATGAAAATAGAGCTCTTTCCCCGCGCACACCAGTGGTGGGTTTGGCCTCGACAGAAGGATGCATATGTGGAAAATAACCTAATACCTACTGTAAAATATGGTGGTTAATCTTTGATGTTATTGGGGCTTTTTTGCTTCCACTGGTCCTGGGGCCCTTTTTAAGGTTAACGGCATCATTAACTCTACCAAGTAGTAGGACATTTTAGCCAAAAACCTGGTTGCCTCTGCGAAAGGCTGAAACTTGGCCGGTAATGGATCTTCCATCAAGACAATGACCCCAAGCACACATCAAAATCCCCAAAGGAATGGTTAATTGACCACAAAATCAACATTTCGCAATGGCCATCAGTCTCCGGACTTGATCACCATTAAAAACCTGTGGTTTGAATTGGGAAGGGCAGACCGAAGGATATCAAGGATCTGGAATGTTTCTGTATAGAGGAATAGTCTAAGATCCCTCCCAATTTGTTCTTACAATCTCATAAAACATTATAGAAAAAGGCTAAGTGCCATTATCCTCGCAAGGGTAGGGTGCACAAAGTATTGAAAACATGGGTACCAATAATTTTGACATCTTAAAAAATATATATATATTACTTGTTAAACAAAATATTTGTCTCAGAACAATTGTATTAGTATTTTATACAGTCTTTTTTGCCCATCTTTATCAAGGGTGCCAGTCATTTCTGATGTGACTGTAAACCCGTCCGCATGCTTCGGTTTTGCTAGTGCCTTGCATACTCCCTTAAAAGACAATAGTACTGTTTGTCCACCTTGAGACGCCATTGCCAATTCCTCAAAATAGTCCGAATTGGGCCTCCCGAGTGGCGCAAAAGTCTAAGGAACTGCAACGCAGTGCTAGAGGCGTCACTACAGACCTGGGTTCGATCCCAGGCTCTGTCGCAGCCAGCCGCGACTAGGAGATCCATGAGGCGGCACACAATTAGCCCAGCGTCGTCCGGGTTAGGGGAGGATTTGGCCGGCCGGGATGTCCTTGTTCCATCGCACTCTAGCGACTCCTGTGGTGGGCTGGGCGTATGCACGCTGACTTCGGTCACCAGTTGTACGGTGTTTCCTCCGACACATTGGTGCGGCTGGCTTCCGGGTTAAGCGGGCAGTGTGTCAAGAAGCAGTGCGGGTTGGGAGGGTCGTGTTTTGGAGGCTCTCGACCTTCGCCTCTCCCGTATGGAGTTGCAGCAATGGGACAAGACTGTAAGAACCAATTAGATATCACGAAATTGGCGAGAAAAAGGGGTAAAAAGTATTTAGATTTTTTTTTAAATCTAAGATAACTATCATAATTTTGACGTTTTTGTCGAGGAGATCATAGTCTTACATATAACTAAGAAGTTTGGTGCAGTATTTCTTAAGTGAAAAAATTTGCAGGAAAACCATTGTATGATAACAAACACTTCATTGAAGAATGTTGACCAATCACCGACAAAGGGGCGTAGACTTCAGCTACCGTAGACTTCAGCTTGCCTCTAAGAAAATGTGTGTGCATGAACAGCCGAAAAAAACAGTAACAGTATCTTCCCCTGTTGTTGCAGGTAGCTCTGTATATCTGGGAGAATGGCCAAGGTCCTCGTCTGACGGCAGTCCCAGAGCTGTGTACTGAGCCAGAGCACTCTCCCACTGCCCAACACTGTGCTACCACCCTCAGGAGCCCTGCTCCCCTGTGTGTAGGTACCAAGTTGTGCATACTGTACATCACAGGTCCATTCTTCACCACAGATCTGGGTCGAAGTATTTTTTTGTTTCAGTTTTCTTACTTGGTGCACTTGATTTGGGTTTAAATGGAATTGCACCAATGGATTAGTCCCAAAAGTGCCAACCCCGCCCACGAAACCCAAGTATTTTTTGGGGAGAAAAGATACATGCTTTTGACCCAAGTCTGCTCCACCCCCCCAGGAACGATGATTGTGTCTGTCTTTATGCATGCAAACTATCAGAGAGTTGGAGAGGAATCTCAGGATGACCTTATTGTCCAAATCCTCTTTCTCCCTCAAGCGTTATTTTAAAGAACCCTCAAATCCTCTTCCAGTACTTTCCATTCCTGGGTGAGACACTGTTCAGCAGGCCACTCCCTCCATACTGGAATTCTGTCTCACAGCGGCGGGCAGCTGCAGCCCTCAAGAGCCGTGTCACACCTTTTCTCCAGCCCCACAGCAGTACACCTGATGAAACCAATTGTGGGCTGAAATAAAGAGTAGTTATTGGTTCATTTGAATCAGGTGTGGTGTGTTGAAAGTCTGATGCCAGCAACACTGCCCTCGAGGACCGCTGCTGCCCACCCAACACAAACCACTGTGTTGAGCTCTGGCCGATTAGTTTGCGCTCAGATGCGCTTAATATATTCCCTCTGTTCTTGATGCCTGTCTGTCTGTCTGCCTTGTACCCCTGGAAGTGTTGCCTTTCCTCAGCCTGGTCTGAATGTTCGATAAAGTGCTCAGAGAGAACAAGGTGTCTGAATGTTCGATAAAGTGCTCAGAGAGAACAAGGTGCCCTCTCTCCTTTTACTCCTTCTCCTCCTGTCTCGTTACCCTTTCATCTCTGACTATGCTGTCTCTCTCCTTTAGTCTCCCTCCTACCCTTTCATCTCTGACTATCCTGGCTCTCTCCTTTAGTCTCCCTCCTACCCTTTCATCTCTGACTATGCTGGCTCTCTCCTTTTAGTCTCCCTCCTACCCTTTCATCTCTGACTATCCTGGCTCTCTCCTTTAGTCTCCCTCCTACCCTTTCATCTCTGACTATCCTGGCTGCCTCCTTTAGTCTCCCTCCTACCTTTCTCCACGTCATCTTCCCACTAACCTTTCTCTTGCCAGAGCTCTAATATGCCGAGAAGATAGAGATAACTCATAGGGTGTGTCCCAAATTGCACCCTATTCCCTTTATAGTATACTACTTTTGGCCAAATCCCTACTGGCCCTGTTCAAAAGTAGTGCACTACATAGGGAATAGGGTGCCATTTGAGATGAAGACATAAAGCAGAAAGCCTTGAGCCTCACAGAGAGGCAGAGGAAAGCCTATCAGCAGGGTGCATGGCCTCCCTCTGGCATAAGCCTGAGAGCCACAGACAGACAGGCAGGAGACCTGAGCACT
Source organism: Coregonus clupeaformis (assembly GCF_020615455.1). Lineage (NCBI taxonomy): Eukaryota > Metazoa > Chordata > Actinopteri > Salmoniformes > Salmonidae > Coregonus > Coregonus clupeaformis. The sequence goes on along the minus strand of NC_059197.1, from coordinate 10,295,529 downwards.
TAAATAAAGATGGCCAATTCACATTTCACTCTCAAATAATAACCTAATAATACCGCACGTGTCATCTTGAGGAGCTAGTCAAGATTCACGAGGACTCTTCAATACGGGGCAGGGAATTTGAAAAAGTTACCATCTCAATGGTGCTTCAACAACGATAACAGCTCCCCTCTTGGGATGTATGTTCCTTAACTAGGGCCCAGTGTTTTTCCTGACCACGTGACCTGACCAGGAAAACTCTGGGCCCTAAAATATATGTCTAATTCTTATCTTGCTGCTTTTCTTACAGGGGGAACCTGTAAAGAAGGAAGACGTCTTTGTCGCTGTGAAAACTTGTAAGAAGTTTCACACTGAGAGAGGTGAGTCAGACCTTTGAAGCTCACCTGAAGCTCTGGGGTGGTTAAACTCAGACAGGGTCCATAATGTTCGTAAAGTATTCACGTCAACATTTTCGCTATTCTTCTAAAGGACAGAATGTATTTTTAGCCTTTGAGATGTGTGCCAGGTAAAGTGCTGACTCTGTGGTGGCCTGGTTTAACTCTCAGCACAAGATGTCTGTCACAAACTTGCCTTGACATGGCGAAGAGGTGGATTCAGAGAGAAGCCAAAACCATTGACCCCACCCCCCTCGACAGCCTAACTGTTAATGTAGCTTTCATGGCAGCGCTGGGTCAGCTCTAAGTACCAGGAATCAATTCAAACTTAATGAGACAGATAAAGTGTTGCCATTTGAATTTCGGAAGCACCCGGAAAATTCTACATCAGCTCCAGCTGACATGTCGGTCACAGCTAATTGCTCTGATTATATTGATTACAGTTTACTCTGCCAAGTCACCCTCAACTAACACACAGACAGAATTAAAAGGAACATTATATGTATTTATGGCATGAGGGTTGGATGTGAAAAGCTTATTTTGTAATTGACTCTTTTTCCCTCAGTTGACTCCAGTCCTTTACTACCTTTGACTCTTGAGTCTTTGTAATTGACTCTCTTCCCTCAGTTGACTCCAGTCCTTTACTGCTTTTGACTCTTGAGTCTTTCTGTGTGTTTGTTTCTTTTTCCAGGTCCAATTCTTTTGCATTGAAAAAGAAAAAACTACCAAAACATCTATTGAAAGTTTATTTTTAAAAGTTCTGTAAAAGACAAAAGGTTATGTTTTTAACATTCATAATTAATAATGCTGCAAGTTTTCTGTGTACAGAAGCCTGATTCTACTTACTATTGTATTGTGGAAGTGTTGAGCTGTATTGTTTGACCTGTTGTCCTGCCCCAGTCCCAGTGGTAAAGAAGACATGGGAGAGAGAGGCATCTCTGTTGGAGTATTACAGTGACCACACTGACCCGTCCATACCTACCATCGACCTAGGAGTCCCCAACACAGAGAGAGGTGAGTTAGTCCAGGGCCTGTATCCATAAAATATCTAAGAGTAGGAGTGCTAATCTAGGATCAGTTTAGCCTTTTAGATCATAATTATTAAGATTACATGGACAGGGAGGACCTGATCCTAGATCAGCATACTTAATCTGAGATGCTATGTGAATACAGGCCCTGCTCCCATCCACATCTCCACTCTAGTCAGGTCCAGTAGTAGCTGAATCGATTTCAAAAGCACAGTTGAGAAGTTCAGAGTTGATTATGTTCAAAGATAAAGATCGCTAAATAATGTGTATAAAGCTAAGATCTAAGATAATTCACTTCAAAATCAAAGTTTGTCAGATGTTTTTAGACCTCAAAAGTATTCTAATTTCCAGAGGACGTTACGTCTTATGCTAGCGGTGGTGTAGATACAGCTATATGCCTCAATCCCAAGGGAATGGAATAGATAAGGACTGAATGATTTCCTGATTTGATTCAGTCTGACAAACCTTGGTTTGGGAGTGTCCCTTTAACTCAGAGGGCGAGTCTGATGCTACAAGCATAATTTGGCTTCCTGTCTGATCCTGCTATCATAACATTTGGGATTAAACAAAGGGCTGTGAGCACATTTTGTGCCTCTGTTTTGCCACTGCTTATTCATGAGGTTGTTAATTGAGTGTCTTGTCTGTGACTGAGATACATAATCTGCACATTTTCTAAAACGTCAGCTCTCATCTCTTCCACGGTTCTCAATGTCAAACGATGAAGGCCGGATTGTTTTTTCATGATTGCGACCCGGGTCATTTTAATTCAGGACTAAAATCTAATCAAAACTTGTGACAGACTGCATCCATTGAAGTGTAAGATTTAGTCTTATCAGGTGGAAATTGTCAAATTTTAGGATGGTTTAGGAATGAATATGAAAACCTCATAATCAACCAGTACCACTGCTCTGGGAGTAAATTACCATCCGTTGACTTGAGTTTGATAGAAGAGGTCAACAAAGCTCTGAATAGGGTTGTTAGCTATCAACCTTGCTCTCTTCTGATTTTATCTTATCTTAATTATGACCATTCCATCTATGCTAGAACTTTCTTTTTTTGCCGTGGTATCATTTTGGTATCTAGTATTGTGATACTAAACCTGGTATCGGTATCCAGGACCGGCTCCAGGCATAAGCGACATAAGCGGTTGCTTAGGGGCTGTTACACATTTTCGGAACCAAAACCCAGACAAAAATGGGGGAGGGTCATGCTTTTTCAATTTCAGTCAGGGGGAGGGTTTAATATTTGCTATGTTGCATTGTAATGCTTATGCGACAAAGAACAGTTTGTAAACTGCATATCTAAGGCTCTGGTCTGTCCTAGGAGGGTAAACAGTAGGCATGTTCTCTGCTATCCACTATATGTTTTAATTATTATTTTGGGTGTAGGGGAGGGTCACTTGTTTGTTTTTTCAAGCTTTCAGGGAGGGGTCAGGTAAAAAAATATAATTAATGAAGGGAGGGCCATCCATTTTCATTTCAGAGAGATCCAATGTCCTCCAGGTATCCCTCATTATAAATACTCTACTGTTGAGAGTTAGAATAGTAGAATACACAAGGTGTCATTTGTATCGTGTTATGTCAGTCACTGACAGTCACTCAATGAATCGACCAAGAAAAATTTTGGTTGGTAAATTACTCTAGCCAGCTATCTAGTAATCATGGCCGAATAACGACCGAGCACGCAGAGCAGGTACCCAGGGGCCCTGACCTCCAGGGGGCCCCCATTGATTTTGTCAGTCACTCTCACTCAGATTTCATTAACATGGCATAAGTCTTGGCAAAATGTGTAGAATTGCAGGAAATTAACTTTAAAACTGCAAAGATTTCTCTCCACCCCATGGCAAAATGGGTAGAATTGCAGGAAATGTGCTGTAAAACTGCACACAAAAAATCTCTGCCCCATGGCAAAACTAGTAGAGTTGCATGAAATGTGTAATAAAATATCAAAATGTTCTCTCTGCCCCATGGCAAGATGTGTAGAATTGCAGAAAACTTGCTTTAAAGGACCTACATGTCAAATTTTTGCATTGTAATTTCAGAAAATGTCTTTAATATATCTACAGTAACACAATTGCATTCTAATGGTGCATCCTTCTCATTAGTCAACGAAAGAAGGACCGGCTCTTGTTGTCAAATTGACTGGGCCTGAGCCACACGCTAACCGAATCAGTTAGCGCACGGAGCCACTCAAATAGACTAGAGCCACTCAAATTGACTGGGCCTGAGACGCACGCAAACTGATTGTGGCACAATCCGTTAGCGTGAGGTACTCAGGAAGTGTATGGGGGATGTTGTTCCCACTGTGACGATTAAAACCTATCCAAACCAAAAAACGCGCAAAACTGAAAGCACAAACCTCTGCATTTAACCACGGCAAGGTGGCTGGGAATATGGTGGAATACAAACAGTCCAGTTGTGCCCTGGAGGTGAGGGCCCTGCCAGAGTGGTTCCAACAGTCTTGAAGGAGTTCCCACATATGCTGAGCACTTGTTGGCTGCTTTTCCTTCACTCTGCGGTCCGACTCATCCCAAACCATCTCAATTTGGTTGAGATTGGGAGATTGTGGAGGCCAAGTCATCTGATGCAGCACTCCATCACTCTCCTTCTTGGTAAAATAGCCCTTACACAGCCTGGAGGTGTTTTGGGTCATTGTCCTGTTGAAAAACAAATGATAGTCCCACTAAGCCCAAACCAGATGGGATGGCGTATCGCTGCAGAATGCTGTGGTAGCCATGCTGGTTAAGTGTGCCTTGAATTATAAATAAATCACAGACAGTGTCACCAGAAAAGCACACCCACACCATAACACCTCCTCCTCCATGCTTTACGGTGGGAAATACACATGCGGAGATCATCCGTTCACCCACACCGCGTCTTACAAAGACACGGCGGTTGGAACCAAAAATCTCCAATTTGGACTCCAGACCAAAGGACAAATTTCCACCGGTCTATTGTCCATTGCTCGTGTTTCTTGGCCCAAGCAAGTCTCTTCTTCTTATTGGTGGCCTCTCTTTGCAGCAATTCGACCATGAAGGCCTGATTCGCAAAGTCTCCTCTGAACAGTCTGGGCTCCAGAGTGGCACAGCGATCTAAGGCACTGCATCTCAGTGTTAGAGGCGTCACTACAGACCCTGGTTCGATTCCAGGCTGTATCACAATCCGGCCGTAATTGGGAGTCCCATAGGGCGGCGCACTATTGGCCCAGTGTCGTCCGGGTTTGGCCGGGGTTGGGCGTCACTGTAAATAAGAATTTGTTCTTAACTGACTTGCCCAGTTAAATAAAGGTTAAATAAAAAATAAAAATAACAGTTGATGTTGAGATGTGTCTGTTACTTGAACTCTGTGAAGCATTTATTTGTGTGTGTGTATATATACAGTCGTGGTCAAAAGTTTTGAGAATGACACAAATACTAATTTTCACGAAGTCTGCTGCCTCAGTTTTGATGACGGCAATTTGCATATACTCCAGAATGTCATGAAAAGTGATCAGATTAATTGCAAAGTCCCTCTTTGCCATGAAAATTAACTTAATCCCCAAAAAACATTTCCACTGCATTTCAGCCCTGCTACAAAAGGACCAGCGGCCATCATTTCAGTGATTCTCTCGTTAACACAGGTGAGAGTGTTGACGAGGACAAGGCCGGAGATCACTCTGTCATGCTGATTGAGTTAGAATAACAGACTGGAAGCTTTAAAAGGAGGGAAATCATTGTTATTCCTCTGTTAACCATGGTTACCTGCAAGGAAACCCGTGCCGTCATCATTGCTTTGCACAAAAAGGGCTTCACAGGCAAGGATATTGCTGCTAGTAAGATTGCACCTAAATCAACCATTTATCGGATCATCAAGAACTTCAAGGAGAGAGGTTCAATTGTTGTGAAGAAGGCGTCAGGGCGCCCAAGAAAGTCCAGCAAGTGCCACCAGTGCAGAGCTTGCTCAGGAATGGCAGCAGGCAGGTGTGAGTGCATCTGCACGCGCAGTGAGGCAAAGACTTTTGGAGGATGGCCTGTTGTCAAGAAGGGCAGCAAAGAAGCCACTTCTCTCCAGGAAAAACATCAGGGACAGACTGATATTCTGCAAAAGGTACAGGGATTGGACTGCTGAGGACTGGGGTAAAGTCATTTTCTCTGATGAATCCCCTTTCCGATTGTTTGGGGCATCCGGAAAACACCTTGTCCGGAGAAGACAAGGTGAGCGCTACCATCAGTCCTGTGTCATGCCAACAGTAAAGCATCCTGAGACCATTCATGTGTGGGGTTGCTTCTCAGCCAAGGGAGTGGGCTCACTCACAATTTTGCCTAAGAACACAGACATTAATAAAGAATGGTACCAACATATCCTCCGAGAGCAACTTCTCCCAACCATCCAAGAACAGTTTGGTGACAACCAATGCCTTTTCCAGCATGATGGAGCACCTTGCCATAAGGCAAAAGTGATAATTAAGTGGCTCGGGGAACAAAACATCGACATTTTGGGTCCATGGCCAGGAAACTCCCCAGACCTTAATCCCATTGAGAACTTGTGGTCGATCCTCAAGAGGTGGGTGGACAAACAAAACCCCACAAATTCTGACAAACTCCAAGCATTGATTATGCAAGAATGGGCTGCCATCAGTCAGGATGTGGCCCAGAAGTTAATTGACAGCATGCCAGGGCGGATTGCCGAGGTCTTGAAAAAGAAGGGTCAACACTGCAAATATTGACTCTTTGCATAAACTTAATGTAATTGTCAATAAAAGCCTTTGACACTTATGGAATGCTTGTAATTATACTTCAGTATACCCATAGTAACATCTGACAAAAATATCTCATAACACTGAAGCAGCGAACTTTGTGAAGACCAATACTTCTCTCTCTCTCTCTCTCTCTCTCTCTCTCTCTCTCTCTCTCTCTCTCTCTCTCTCTCTCTCTCTCTCTCTCTCTCTCTCTCTCTCTCTCTCTCTCTCTCTCTCTCTCTCTCTCTCTCTCTCATATATATATATACAGTCGTGGTGAAAAGTTTTGAGAATGACACAAGTATTGGTCTTCACAAAGTTCGCTGCTTCAGTGTTATGAGATATATATACACACAGCACCAGTCAAAAGTTTGGACACACCTATTCAGTGAAGGATTTTTCTTTATTTGTACTATTTTCTACATTGTTGAATAATAATGAAGACATCAAAACTATGAAAAAACACATATGGAATCATGTAGTAACCAAAAAAGTGTTATACAAATCAAAATATATTTTATATTTGAGATTCTTCAAATAGCCACCCTTTCATGACAGCTTGGCACACTCTTGGCATTCTCTCAACCAGCTTCATGAGGTAGTCACCTGGAATGCATTTAAATTAACAGGTGTGCCTTCTTAAAAGTTAATTTGTGGAATTTCTTTCCTTCTTAATGCGTTTGAGCCAATCAGTTGTGTTGTGACAAGGTAGGGGTGGTATACAGAAGATAGCCCTATTTGTTAAAAGACCAAGTCCATATTATGGCAAGAACATCTCAAATAAGCAAAGAGAAATGACAGTCCCATCATTACTTTAAGACATGAAGGTCAATCAATGCGGAAAAGAGAGAGGGAACAAGAAAAGGGTGCTACAGAGAGAGACGAGGAGAGAATGAGAGCACCGCGAGGTGTCTGTTAAATTAAGTATTAGGGTATTAGGTGTATTCTCTGTGATAGTGTTGCTTTGCTACGGGGAATTCCCTGTGTCTCTCAGTCCCAGTGGCTGGGAGAGAGGGACAGACGGGGGATTCCGATGGCGATGGGCGACATTATTTCACTGGATTCTTGCCATTTGTGTTGGAGTGGGCTTCTGTTCCGCCTGGCCCCATCAGGCCCTCTCATATCCAGGTCTAGTTGTTACAGGAGCAGTAGAGGCTACGTCCCAAATGGCACCCTACTCCCTATTTACAGTGGGGAAAAAAGTATTTAGTCAGCCACCAATTGTGCAAGTTCTCCCACTTAAAAAGATGAGAGAGGCCTGTAATTTTCATCATAGGTACACGTCAACTATGACAGACAAAATGAGAAAAAAAATCCAGAAAATCACATTGTAGGATTTTTAATGAATTTATTTGCAAATTATGGTGGAAAATAAGTATTTGGTCAATAACAAAAGTTTCTCAATACTTTGTTATATACCCTTTGTTGGCAATGACACAGGTCAAACGTTTTCTGTAAGTCTTCACAAGGTTTTTCACACACTGTTGCTGGTATTTTGGCCCATTCCTCCATGCAGATCTCCTCTAGAGCAGTGATGTTTTGGGGCTGTCGCTGGGCAACACAGACTTTCAACTCCCTCCAAAGATTTTCTATGGGGTTGAGATCTGGAGATTGGCTAGGCCACTCCAGGACCTTGAAATGCTTCTTACGAAGCCACTCCTTCATTGCCCGGGCGGTGTGTTTGGGATCATTGTCATGCTGAAAGACCCAGCCACGTTTCATCTTCAATGCCCTTGCTGATGGAAGGAGGTTTTCACTCAAAATCTCACGATACATGGCCCCATTCATTCTTTCCTTTACACGGATCAGTCGTCCTGGTCCCTTTGCAGAAAAACAACCCCAAAGCATGATGTTTCCACCCCCATGCTTCACAGTAGGTATGGTGTTCTTTGGATGCAACTCAGCATTCTTTGTCCTCCAAACACAACGAGTTGAGTTTTTACCAAAAAGTTCTATTTTGGTTTCATCTGACCATATGACATTCTCCCAATCCTCTTCTGGATCATCCAAATGCACTCTAGCAAACTTCAGACGGGCCTGGACATGTACTGGCTTAAGCAGGGGGACACGTCTAGCACTGCAGGATTTGAGTCCCTGGCGCGTAGTGTGTTACTGATGGTAGGCTTTGTTACTTTGGTTCCAGCTCTCTGCAGGTCATTCACTAGGTCCCCCCGTGTGGTTCTGGGATTTTTGCTCACCGTTCTTGTGATCATTTTGACCCCACGGGGTGAGATCTTGCGTGGAGCCCCAGATCGAGGGAGATTATCAGTGGTCTTGTATGTCTTCCATTTCCTAATAATTGCTCCCACAGTTGATTTCTTCAAACCAAGCTGCTTACCTATTGCAGATTCAGTCTTCCCAGCCTGGTGCAGGTCTACAATTTTGTTTCTGGTGTCCTTTGACAGCTCTTTGGTCTTGGCCATAGTGGAGTTTGGAGTGTGACTGTTTGAGGTTGTGGACAGGTGTCTTTTATACTGATAACAAGTTCAAACAGGTGCCATTAATACAGGTAACGAGTGGAGGACAGAGGAGCCTCTTAAATAATAAGTTACAGGTCTGTGAGAGCCAGAAATCTTGCTTGTTTGTAGGTGACCAAATACTTGTTTTCCACTATAATTTGCAAATAAATTCATAAAAAATCCTACAATGTGATTTTCTGGAGAAAAATATTCTCAATTTGTCTGTCATAGTTGACGTGTACCTATGATGAAAATTACAGGCCTCTCTCATCTTTTTAAGTGGGAGAACTTGCACAATTGGTGGCTGACTAAATACTTTTTTTCCCCACTGTAGTGCACTGCCCTACAGGCCCTGGACAGAATTAGTGCACTATAAAGGGAGTAGGGTCCCATTTATGATGAAGCCTGAGCCGGTGGGTATTATTAGAGCAGTAAGTCAGACCCCAGCTAGCTTCATTGTCACTTTCTGTTTTCTTTCTCCTGATGAGTCACTCCCTCCATCCTCCATTGTCGCTACTCTCCACTCAAATCTCCTCTTTCTTTCTCTCTTCCTCCTTTGTCTTCATTATTCTCCCCATTATTCTGTTGTTGAATCTCTGTCTTCTTTTGGTGGATTAAGATTTTTCAATTAAATCTAATTCTAGTCTGAAAGGGCATAAAGCCTCATTGATTTGCTGTCTCCTTAAGGATTCCTGAGAGCTTCTCTGGACCGTGTCGCTGAAATACATTTGGTCTGTAAAGTCTGTCTCCAACAAGTTATTGGACATCGTAATAAATCCGTCAACTAAGTCAGTATGTGGTTACCGACAACCAACCTTGCTATATCCCACAGTCAATCCTAATCCTAACTCCATGTGAACAAAAACATATTTTGAGTTGTGCATTGATGTCAATGGGAGCTCTAGTTCTCAAATTCTAGTTCTAGCTCTCAAATTAAGATTCAGCCCTTTAATGTCCTGTCAAATGATGGGCAACCTTGCGTCCTACAGAAAAATAAACTGTACTCTATGTGTTTTGTTCTGCAGGTCATTGTGGGAAGACGTTTGCCATCTTGGAGAGGTATGTCAGCGATGCGGTGCCAAAGACGAGCTGGCTGCTGGTGGTGGATGATGACACACTCATCAGGTAAAGCTGTCAGTACACAGACACAGACACGTACACACACACAAACACACACACACAGACACTAAGGCTGATGGTGTGTTTGAGTGATAGTTCCTCCAAAATGTGTGTATTCACTTATGCCAAAACCCCTGATGCAGTGAAAAAGCTGTCAAATAAAAAAAGTTGAAAGAGCTCTTCAAGACTGCCTCTTGAGGGCAAAGTCAGCAAACTGATAATTTTGTATTTAGTGCGAAAGTTACCGGATGTAGAGAGCAGCGGCGTCAGAATTTAATTGGGGGGTTTTGATTAGGAATATCCTACCTGTTGTTGTACCCGTGTGTGTGTATTGTGTGAGTGTGTGTGTGCATTGTTTGTGTGCATGCGTGAATGGTGCATGCATGCACACGTGTGTTTGTTTGCAGTCGACGTGTGTTTGTTTGCACATGTACCTGATGAGTGTGTGCCCTCCCCAGCCTGCCCAGACTGCAGATGCTGCTGAGCTGTTACGACCCCTCTGAACCGGTGTGTCTAGGGGAGAGATACGGCTACGGGCTGAGCCAGGGAGGCTACAGCTACATCACCGGAGGAGGGGGGTGAGTCACTTACAACATCCCAAAAGGCAACCTATTCCCTACACTACTTTTGGCCCTGGTCATAGGGTGCCTTTTGGAACTCAGCTAACATCTCTGACACAGACATTTTGGATGCAGCAATTGATGTTACAGTGGGGGGAAAAAGTATTTAGTCAGCCACCAATTGTGCAAGTTCTCCCACTTAAAAAGATGAGAGAGGCCTGTAATTTTCATCATAGGTACACATCAACTATGACAGACAAATTGAGGAAAAAAAATCCAGAAAATCCCATTGTAGGATTTTTTATGAATTTATTTGCAAATTATGGTGGAAAATAAGTATTTGGTCACCTACAAACAAGCAAGATTTCTGGCTCTCACAGACCTGTAACTTCTTCTTTAAGAGGCTCCTCTGTCCTCCACTCGTTACCTGTATTAATGGCACCTGTTTGAACTTGTTATCAGTATAAAAGACACCTGTCCACAACCTCAAACAGTCACACTCCAAACTCCACTATGGCCAAGACCAAAGAGCTGTGAAAGGACACCAGAAACAAAATTGTAGACCTGCACCAGGCTGGGAAGACTGAATCTGCAATAGGTAAGCAGCTTGGTTTGAAGAAATCAACTGTGGGAGCAATTATTAGGAAATGGAAGACATACAAGACCACTGATAATCTCCCTCGATCTGGGGCTCCACGCAAGATCTCACCCCGTGGGGTCAAAATGATCACAAGAACGGTGAGCAAAAATCCCAGAACCACACGGGGGGACCTAGTGAATAACCTGCAGAGAGCTGGGACCAAAGTAACAAAGCCTACCATCAGTAACACACTACGCCGCCAGGGACTGAAATCATGCAGTGCCAGACGTGTACATGTCCAGGCCCGTCTGAAGTTTGCTAGAGTGCATTTGGATGATCCAGAAGAGGATTGGGAGAATGTCATATGGTCAGATGAAACCAAAATAGAACTTTTTGGTAAAAACTCAACTCGTCGTGTTTGGAGGACAAAGAATGCTGAGTTGCATTCAAAGAACACCATACCTACTGTGAAGCATGGGGGTGGAAACATCATGCTTTGGGGCTGTTTTTCTGCAAAGGGACCAGGACGACTGATCCGTGTAAAGGAAAGAATGAATGGGGCCATGTATCGTGAGATTTTGAGTGAAAACCTCCTTCCATTAGCAAGGGCATTGAAGATGAAACGTGGCTGGGTCTTTCAGCATGACAATGATCCCAAACACACCGCCCGGGCAACGAAGGAGTGGCTTCGTAAGAAGCATTTCAAGGTCCTGGAGTGGCCTAGCCAGTCTCCAGATCTCAACCCCATAGAAAATCTTTGGAGGGAGTTGAAAGTCTGTGTTGCCCAGCGACAGCCCCAAAACATCACTGCTCTAGAGGAGATCTGCATGGAGGAATGGGCCAAAATACCAGCAACAGTGTGTGAAAACCTTGTGAAGACTTACAGAAAACGTTTGACCTGTGTCATTGCCAACAAAGGGTATATAACAAAGTATTGAGAAACTTTTGTTATTGACCAAATACTTATTTTCCACCATAATTTGCAAATAAATTCATAAAAAATCCTACAATGTGATTTTCTGGATTTCTTTTTCTCATTTTGTCTGTCATAGTTGACGTGTATCTATGATGAAAATTACAGGCCTCTCTCATCTTTTTAAGTGGGAGAACATGCACAATTGGTGGCTGACTAAATATTTCTTTCCCCCACTGTAATTGAGACAGAGGCTGTACTTTAGAGCAGTGGTTTTCAAGGACCCCCAACTCGAGGTCTTCATGGCTCCAACAGACCCGACCAAGGACCCGAGCGGATCCAGGTCCTAAATTCTCACTTTTGTCTCGGATCTGGGTCAGGTCTGATGTAACTGCCACGTGTCTCAGTAGGTGCAATTAAAACAGATTTACCGACTGGACCTGATTGGACCTGCCCTCTGATAATTTAATGTGTGAGGTGATGAGAACTGCGCAAGCTTGTTGTCTGTGTCAGCCAACTGCAACTCAATAAAACGTATAGCTCATGTCCAGCTGAAACTGGTTCTTGCCGCTCACCTCACGTGCGCCTGCTGCTGAGGAGAGAGAGTAAGAGGAGCCTTGGCCTATAGGCTACTCTTGATTGCACAGATGGAGGCCTTTTTCACTGAAGTAAAACGGAAGATAGAGGAGAAAGATTATTGTGAAAAGAAGTCGACAAGGGGAATGGACAAAGGTGAGAAGAACATTGGCATTGGACTGTGCAACTCGCTATTCAGGTTCGATGCAATTTTCTAACATTTATTTATTTATTTTTGTATTGATGATAATTTATCATTATTGTATATCATTATTCTTATTATTGTAGGCCTATTTAAGAATCTAAACCAGTTCTTTAAATATGCAGTGTTTTGATTCAATTTGTTGAGGCATTTTCGTTGGATAAATTAAGTTTGAACTGTCTTTTTGATTTTGTGCTCTGTATTTATACTGAACAAAAATATAAACGCAACATGCAACAATTTCAATGACTTTACTGAGTTAAAGTTCATATAGGTGGCACGTTCGTTTAAGGACGGGTCAGACCAAGGCGCAGCGTGAAAGGCATACATGTTTATTTCACCAATAAACTTACGAACAAAACAACGACACGTGAAGTCCTAAGGCTAAACACAATACAAGCCTCTAACAAGGAACAAGATCCCACAACAACTGAATGCAAACAGGCTGTCTAAGTATGATCCCCAATCAGAGACAACGAGCGACAGCTGTCTCTGATTGGGAATCACACCTGGCCAAACATAGAAATACAACACCTAGACTGAGAACATAGAAAATACAACATAGAACTCCACACCCTGACTCAATATACAAGAGTCCCATGAGTCAGGGCGTGACAATAAGGAAATCAATCAATTGAAATAAATTAATTAGGCAGTAATCTATGGATTTCACATGACTGACTTGGGAGCCAGGCCCACCCACTTGGGAGCCAGGTCCAGCCAATGAGAATGAGTTTTTCCCCACAAAAGGGCTTTATTACAGACAGAAATACTCCTCAGTTTCATCAGCTGTCCGGGTGGCTAGTTTCAGATGAAGAAGCCAGATGTGGAGGTCCTGGGCTGGCGTGGATACACGTGGTCTGCGGTTGTGAGGCTTGTTGGACGTACTGCCAAATTCTCAGAAATGACATTGGAGGCGCCGTATGGTAGAGAAAAGAACATTAAATTATCTGGCAACAGCTCTGGTGGACATTCCTGCAGTCAGCATGCCAATTGTACGCGCCCTCAAAACTTGAGACATCTGTGGCATTGTGTTGTGTGACAAAACTGCACATTTTAGAGTGGCCTTTTATTGTCCCCAGTACAAGGTGCACCTGTGTAATGATCATGCTGTTTAATCAGCTTCTTGATATGCCACACCTGTCAGGTGGATGGATTATCTTGGCAAATGAGAAATGCTCACTAACAGGGATGTAAACAAATTTGTGCACAAAATTTGAGATAAATAAGCTTTTTGTGCTTATGGAACATTTCTGGGATCTTTTATTTCAGCTCATGAAACATTGGACCAACACTTTACATGTTGCGTTTATATTTTTGTTCAGTATAGTTTAAGATAAGTTACAAGTCTGTTGTAAAATAAACATAATTAGCCTACAGAGCTTGCCAGCTTGTCCTAAAACCCGGAAATTAGTTCTGGTTCGTTCAGCCTTTCATAAGGGGAAAATGAATGGGAAAATAGTAGGGTTTTGGGATAAATTCTGAAAATAAGGTCTGAGGTTAACACAGGCTTAGGAAATCTTATACAGTGCATTGGCCAATACATGGCATACGCAATCCAGGCTTTATATAGTGCCTTCGGAAAGTATTCAGACCCCTTGACTTTTTCCACATTTTGTTACGTTACAGCCTTATTCTAAAATGGATTACATTAAAACAAAATCCTCCTCAATATACACACAAAACCCCATAATGACAAAGCAAAACCGTTTTTTTTTTTGTGTGCAAATGTATAAAAAAAACTAAAAAACATATACCTTATTTACATAAGTATTCGGACCCTTTGCTATGAGATTCGAAATTGAGCTCAGGTTCATCCTGTTTCCATTGATCATCCTTAAGATGTTTCGACAACTTGATTGGAGTCCACCTGTGGTAAATTCAATTGTGTCGAGGCACAGATCTGGGGAAGGGTACCAAAACATTTCTGCACGATTGAAGGTCCCCAAGAACACAGTGGCCTCCATCATTCTTAAATGGAAGAAATTCGGAACCACTAAGACTCTTTCTAGAGCTGGCCGCCCGGCCAAACTGAGCAATCGGGGGAGAAGGGCCTTGGTCAGGGAGTTGACCAAGAACCCGATGGTCACTCTGGCAGAGCTCCAGAGTTCCTCTGTGGAGATGGGAGAACCTTCCAGAAGGACAACCATCTCAGCAGCACTCCACCAATCAGGCCTTTATGGTAGAGTGGCCAGATGGAAGCCAATCCTCAGTAAAGGGCACATGACAGCCCGCTTGGAGTTTGCCAAAAGGCACCTAAATAACTCTCAGACCATGAGAAACAAGATTCTCTGGTCTGATGAAACCAAGATTGAACTCTTTGGCCTGAATGCCAAGCGTCACATCTGGAAGAAACCTGGCACCATCCCTATGGTGAAGCATGGTGGTGGCAGCATCATGCTGTGGGGATGTTTTTCAGAGGCAGGGGCTGGGAGACTAGTCAGGATCGCGGGAAAGATGAACGGAGCAAAGTACAGAGAAATCCTTGATGAAAACCTGCTCCAGAGTGCTCAGGACCTCAGACTGAGGCGAAGGTTTACCTTCCAACAGGACAACGACCCTAAGCACACAGCCAAGACAACGCAGGAGTGGCTTCGGGACAAGTCTCTGAATGTCCTTGAGTGGCCCAGCCAGAGCCCGGACTTGAACCTGATCGAACATCTCTGGAGAGATGTGAAAATAGCTGTGCAGTGACACTCCCCATCCATCCTGACATAGCTTGAGAGGATCTGCAGAGAGAAATGGGAGAAACTCCCCGAATACAGGTGTGCCAAGCTTGTAGCGTCATACCCAAGAAGACTTGAGGCTGTTATTTATTTTCGCAAAGTTATAATCATCGTAATTGACATGGGCTACATTTCCAGTCTAATCATTTTATTTCAGTTGTAATATTTCACATTCTTGATGTCAGATCAGCTGGTCTAGTAGTTTTATTGAACCGTTTTTTCGTTGCAACCAGAGTTATTTTAGCTCGGAGCTCCGTGTAATTTCCCATTTAGTAGCGTGTTAAGAGATCCAGCCGTAACCTGCAGGTAACACTTAGGTTCCGCATCTTCGTTGCAATCAGGCCATTCATTCTTATTTGTGGGATGTGTGTGTACAGTACATATGAAATTAACCAGACTACTATGCGAAGGGTCGCACTTTAATGTGTGTTGGTGTGTGTGCTTGTGTTGTGTCCTGTCAGGATGGTGTTCAGTAGGGCCGCGGTGGTGAGGCTCCTGGCCAGTGACTGCAAGTGTTACAGTAATGATGCCCCTGATGACATGGTGCTGGGGATGTGTCTCAACGCTCTGGGGCTCCCTGTCACACATAGCTCCCTCTTCCACCAGGTAATACACTGGCCTTACCCATTACCCTTATGCCAGGAACCCACAGTTTGGAATTTTATTGGCACAATTCATGTGTCACATACTATTTTCATGATCGTTATTTTCGTACACGAAAAATGGGAGCTCCGGAGTCGCTCAGTGTGGCAGGGTCAACAATAGCCGAATTACTGCACTTGTGATCTCCCGACAACACTAAATCGTCTAGCATGTCAGAATTTCCTGTCGTAGCTCTGCACTTTTCGTGCTGTGTGAAGATTCCACGGCAATAGGAACGCTGCATGCTGGCATGCACTGTAGAAAAGATGAAGCAATTGGTTCATCTTTCTACACAGCGTGTTATCTAACATTTTCTACACGCAAAATGACAATTTCTAAGTATTATGGAGTGAAAATATCCAAATCCGATTTTATTAACCACATTGTAGGCATACTAGAACACAGATTATGGCAGATTTGACAAATAAGCACTTTCTGATATCTGCTATTTTGAATGACAAATTCAAATCAAAGCAAATTGAACTTCATTTATAGAAGTGGTAAAGTGAGAACACCCTTCAGATAGAAAATCTTCAAGATGTATTAGCTGTTATGTCGTACAGTGGAGCACATCCACTGCACGACATAACAAAGTTTGGAAGATCAAAAAACGCACTGTGGGAGAGAGCCATTACCTTATGCCTTTTTATCCATTACCCTTACCTCATACCAATTACCCTAACCCATTACCCTTTTCGAATAAGTTACCTAAGACCTAATACTCTTTACCCATTATTCTTACCTAATAATACCAACATTTACACAGTACGTCAATTTCACAGTTCAACAATAGTTGTTGTAGCAAGGCTCAGGTAACAAAGATACTAGTCTTTGATATCCCTCCTTAGTTTCCTCCATACATTCTCCTCAGCCCCTAGGGGACTGGTTCTCTGATTGTACCAGTGTATTTAATAGCCCTGTTTAAAAGTAGCTATCTGGAGTGCAGTCTCCGGTGGCTGACGGTAATGGAAGGAATAGTTCACCCAAATTACAAAATGGCATATTGGTTTCCTTGCCCTGTAAGCAGTCTATGGACAAGCTAAGAGAGCAATCCATGCTTTGGTTTTGTTTACTAGCCACTATCTCCAAATGCTAACTTTTTAGCATTGGTGACACAAAACCAATGCAAGTCAATATCCTCGATATTAGCATTTAAATAATTGTTCTGTCCCTCCAGGCTCGACCTGAAGACTACTCCAGAGACTTCCTAGCCCACCAGGTGCCCATCTCCTTCCACAAACACTGGAACATCGACCCCGTCGCCGTCTTCAACAGGTGGCTAAAGGACGAATCGAAGTCAACAACCCCACACGGACTAAACAAGAGCACCAAGGAAGAGTTATAGTCACTTAGACACTATCAGTCTTGGTGTGTGTGCGTGCATGTGTGCGTGCGTGTATGTGTGGAGTCATGGACAAACGTATTGTCAGCATGTTTTCCTCCATCGGTGTAAATGTTTTCTATATTGTGAATCTTGCGGAGATATAATTTGGAAGGTTCATGCAAGCCTCTGTCCATGGCTGTGTGTTTGGGGACTTATTCATGACTGAGGCCAGGATTAAATCCAAGGTACGTTAGATCAGCGCAATATAATGGACTTTCAAAGGTAATTTACACTTGAGCCGACATGCTAGCATTTACCATGAATGCGATCTCCGCGAATGTCGGGGAAAACGCCTTTAGAAGACACATTGTCTGCTCACTAGTGCGCAGCTCTATAACTTGTTTTGAATCCTATTTTAAATTGATTTGCATGTTGAGGTTGTCAGTGTGTGTTCGGATCTTGTCTGTGTATATTTATAATATGATATAATCTATTCCAAATTGAACAATGAAACTCTTTCTTTTCTTAAGGACATATCTCAACATTACTACTACATGCTGTACAATGTGTACTATTTTGCTATAAAAGTGTTATTACTTAAAAATATGTGTTTGCGCTGTCTTATTGGAGTTTAATTCTGGCATTTGGTTTCAGGATGAATTAATGACTATTAATTGTGAATGTAAATAATCGGGGTGTGTGTGTTTTCATAGCCCCTATTATCACACACACACACACCAAATACTGTTCAATGGAATTTTAAATAGAAGCTAAGAGAAATTACTCCAGATGTTTGGTTTATGATAACTTTGATATGATAACTGTGAAAGCAAAGAGCCTTAATGTTTTGTAAACTCAGTGTATTTGTATGGTATGTAGCTACAGTATGTTTGTTTTGTATGTTATGAATGATGCTTGGCTTAGTTCAATACTCAACTCCAGATAAACATTGCACTGCATCTTACTTTGCACAGCAAATGTGTACTGCATGATGAAAGAGTAATTGTAGTCAATGACCACAATCTTTGCTGGCGTAGAAAGACTCAGTTCAGAAATTGGGTAAATACAGTTGAAGTCAGAAGTTTACATACACCTTAGCCAAATACATTTAAACTCAGTTTTTCACAATTCCTGACATTTAATCCTAGTAGAAATTCCTTGTCTTAGGTCAGTTAGGATCACCACTTTATTTTAAGAATGTGAAATGTCAGAATAATAGTAGAGAGTGATTTAGTTAAGCTTTTATTTCTTTCATCACATTCCCAGTGGGTCAGAAGTTTACATACGCTCAATTTGTATTTGGTATCATTGCCTTTAAATTGTTTAACTTGGGTCAAACGTTTCGGGTAGCCTTCCACAAGCTTCCCACAATAAGTTGGGTGAATTTTGGCCCATTCCTCCTGACAGAGCTGGTGTAACTGAGTCAGGTTTGTAGGCCTCCTTGCTCGCACACGCTTTTTCAGTTCTGCCCACAAATGTTCTATAGGATTGAGGTCAGGACTTTGTGATGGCCACTCCAATACCTTGACTTTGTTGTCCTTAAGCCATTTTGCCACAACTTTGGAAGTATGCTTGGGGTCATTGTCCATTTGGAAGACCCATTTGCGACCAAGCTTTAACTTCCTGACTGATGTCTTGAGATGTTGCTTCAATATATCCACATAATTTTCCTTCCTCATGATGCCATCTATTTTGTGAAGTGCACCAGTCCCTCCTGCAGCAAAGCACCCCCACAGCATGATGCTGCCACCCCCGTGCTTCACGGTTGGGATGGTGTTCTTCGGCTTGTAAGACCCCCTTTTTCCTCCAAACATAGCGATGGTCATTATGGCCAAAAAGTTATATTTTTGTTTAATCAGAACAGAGGACATTTCTCCAAAAAGTACGATCTTTGTCCCCATGTGCAGTTGCAAACCGTAGTCTGGCTTTTTTTATGGTGGTTTTGGAGCAGTGGCTTCTTCCTTGCTGTGCGGCCTTTCAGGTTATGTCGATATAGGACTCATTTTACTGTGGATATAGATACTTTTGTACCTGTTTCCTCCAGCATCTTCACAGGGTCCTTTGCTGTTGTTCCGGGATTGATTTGCACTTTTCGCACCAAAGTACGTTCATCTCTAGGAGACAGAACGCGTCTCCTTCCTGAGCGGTATGACGGCTGCGTGGTCCCATGGTGTTTATACTTATATATTGTTTGTACAGATGAACGTGGTACCTTCAGGCATTTGGAAATTACTCCCAAGGATGAACCAGACTTGTGGAGGTCTACCATTTTTTTCCGCAGGTCTTGGCTGATTTCTTTTGATTTTCCCATGATGTCAAGCAAAGAGGCACTGAGTTTGAAGGTAGGCCTTGAAATACATCCACAGGTACACCTCCAATTGACTCAAATGATGTCAATTAGCCTATCAGAAGCTTCTAAAGCCATGACATCATTTACAAGCTGTTTAAAGGCACATGTATGTAAACTTCTGACCCCCTGGAATTGTGATACAGTGAATTATAATGAAATAATCTGTCTGTAAACAATTGTTGGAAAAATTACTTGTGTCATGCACAAAGTAAATGTCCTAACCGACTTGCCAAAACTATAGTTTGTTAACAAGAAATTTGTGGAGGGGTTGAAAAACGAGTTTTAATGACTCCAACCTAAGTGTATGTAAACTTCCGACTTCAACTGTATGTGTAAACTCATTTACCACACTACGTAATGGATGAGGTGTTTCAGTACAGACACTATATTAAAAACAAATCTGTTTGACGTTATTTTTTTAAGAGTGTACTGTGAATGTAGCCAACAAGTCAACCTGTATTTTGTCTTGGATTATGAAGAACATACTTTATTACCTTACAATTTATCATTTTGTAATTGTGTGTCTCTGTATTTTTTTTCTTACAGTAATACACAGACATCCTTGCCGTTGCAATGAACTCCATTATTACTTAGCCACAATGAATAGATTTTTTCTACAAAAATGTATTGAACATTGTGTTGGGTGTAATTACATTAATAGATCTAGTGAACATTGAATAAGCAACACTGAGCTGCACTGGTTCGGCGTGACAGATAGAAGAAGTCACTACAAGCCTTACATCAAAGTTGCCTGAAGCTGAATGGAACTATGCCTTGACCAGTTATTCAGAAGAAAATCCTTGTGTCTAATTTACATAAGGTTGGTTAACTTACCGGCGTGGACCCAAAACAAACACATTCTACACATTTACATACTACCTTTTTAAAGTTTCATTGCAACCATGGTGTTCTTTATTACTGAAGCGTATACAGTATATCAAATAACGTGACAATGATCCACATTGTTGGGTTCTATCTTGAAATGTACTTATTCATGTTACCAAACTAGAACTTATTGATTACTTTACATGTATAAGGAATTATGTTGGGGTAAATGGAGGGTGGATAAGAACTAGGTGAATGGAAAGTTACTGAGTGAGGAAGTGCAGAAAGTTTACATTCTGTCAAAACATGGTATTGTTAAATCTCATGGCTCCTAAAGAGGGAGGCAAAGGGTAACAGTCTGGTTTCAGTCACTGATAAAGTAGGACAGTTGTGGATTAGGGAGGAGCGTGGAATTCATCCTGAGGTCAGATCAGATGAAGTGAGAAGGAACAGTCCTATCCCATACACATATACAGTGGGGAGAACAAGTATTTGATACAATGCCGATTTTGCAGGTTTTCCTACTTACAAAGCATGTAGAGGTCTGTAATTTTTATCATAGGTACACTTCAACTGTGAGAGATGGAATCTAAAACAAAAATCCAGAAAATCACATTGTATGATTTTTAAGTAATTTATTGGAATTTTATTGCATGACATAAGTATTTGATCACCTACCAACCAGTAAGAATTCCGGCTCTCACAGACCTGTTAGTTTTTCTTTAAGAAGCCCTCCTGTTCAACACTCATTACCTGTATTAACTGCACCTGTTTGAACTCGTTACCTGTATAAAAGACACCTGTCCACACACTCAATCAAACAGACTCCAACCTCTCCACAATGGCCAAGACCAGAGAGCTGTGTAAGGACATCAGGGATAAAATGGTATACCTGCACAAGGCTGGGATGGGCTACAGGACAATAGGCAAGCAGCTTGGTGAGAAGGCAACAACTGTTGGCACAATTATTAGAAAATGGAAGAAGTTCAAGATGACGGTCAATCACCCTCGGTCTGGGGCTCCATGCAAGATCTCACCTCGTGGGGCATCAATGATCATGAGGAAGGTGAGGGATCAGCCCAGGACTACACGGCAGGACCTGGTCAATGACCTGAAGAGAGCTGGGACCACAGTCTCAAAGAAAACCATTATTAACACACTACGCCGTCATGGATTAAAATCCTGCAGCGCACGCAAGGTCCCCCTGCTCAAGCCAGCGCATATCCAGGCCCGTCTGAAGTTTGCCAATGACCATATGGATGATCCAGAGGAGGAATGGGAAAAGGTCGTGTGGTCTGATGAGACAAAAATAGAGCCTTTTGGTCTAAACTCCACTCGCCGTGTTTGGAGGAAGAAGAAGGATGAGTACAACCCCAAGAACACCATCCCAACCGTGAAGCATGGAGGTGGAAACATCATTCTTTGGGGATGCTTTTCTGCAAAGGGGACAGGACGACTGCACCGTATTGAGGGGAGGATGGATGGGGCCATGTATCGCGAGATCTTGGCCAACAACCTCCTTCCCTCAGTAAGAGCATTGAAGATGGGTCGTGGCTGGGTCTTCCAGCATGACAATGACCCGAAACACACAGCCAGGGCAACTAAGGAGTGGCTCCGTAAGAAGCATCTCAAGGTCCTGGAGTGGCCTAGCCAGTCTCCATACCTGAACCCAATAGAAAATCTTTGGAGGGAGCTGAAAGTCCGTATTGCCCAGCGACAGCCCCGAAACCTGAAGGATCTGGAGAAGGTCTGTATGGAGGAATGGGCCAAAATCCCTGCTGCAGTGTGTGCAAACCTGGTCAAGACCTACAGGAAATGTATGATCTCTGTAATTGCAAACAAAGTTTTCTGTACCAAATATGAAGTTCTGCTTTTCTGATGTATCAAATACTTATGTCATGCAATAAAATGCAAATTAATTACTTAAAAATCATACAATGTGATCTTCTGGATTTTTGTTTTAGATTTCGTCTCTCACAGTTGAAGTGTACCTATGATAAAAATTACAGACCTCTACATGCTTTGTATGTAGGAAAACCTGCAAAATCGGCAGTGTATCAAATACTTGTTCTCCCCACTGTATGTGCTTGTGTAAACATGTCTCTGTCTTTGCAGCTGTATGACCAAGTGGGTGAATAAACTTGGTTTGAGCTTTTTCTAGTGGTCCTTGAGTTTTTACTCTGTTTGTTCAGAACCTACCAGTTGGCGTTGTTGGCATGATTCACCACGATTTGTAGTCGAACTGGAGAGTTTGAATCAGTGGAACAGGAGCCGGCAAATAAAACAAGGTAGGCAAAGTTCCTGTTACTACTCCTTCTGACATCTTGGGGCACTGTGTGCCTAGGATGGTTTGTAGAGGGACAAAGACAGGAAGTGCGTTCGGTGGAGAATAGGAGATATCCCAGGATATTAGAATAGGAGGTATCTGAGGATATCTGTGCTTAAAGAAGAAACATTGACACAGAATTTATTTTGCAAACTGGATAAGATTGGTCAGCACTACCCTGCTGACGGAAAATTCCAATCTAATAAAGAATTCAGAGATGCTATTGTGAGTTGGCACAATGACGTAAAAGAAAAATCAAAGCTCAATACACCAGCGTTTGATGTCAGTGGTCCTCTGTAGCTCAGCTGGTAGAGCACGGCGCTTGTAACGCCAAGGTAGTGGGTTCGATCCCCGGGACCACCCATACACAAAAAAAAAATTATGCACGCATGACTGTAAGTCGCTTTGGATAAAAGCGTCTGCTAAATGGCATATTATATTATTATTATTATATTCTATCAACAGAAAAGCATCAGATGTATTCAGCATCAAAAAGACTGGGTATGTGAATACAGTGATAGAATTTGTACGTCTGCTTTGATGACAGGTTTGAAACCTGTTATCAAAGCGGCTATTGCGGGGGTAGTGGACCAACATTCTCACTGGGATGAAATAGTGCAAGCGGCTTTGAGAGTGTAATCTATTTCTGCTCACTTCGCAGCCGTGCGTGTGGTTAATACAGCTGCAGTGAAAGTCACTAACAATGGTTTCAATGGCCAAGGTAAGACAAAGAAACAGAGAGGAAAGGGCAGCGAACCAATGCTAAGGCACATGGGGTTATCTCCCTGTTTTAGATGTGGGGCTATCGGTCATTGGAAGAATGAGTGTACGGTAGTATTGGAGACTACTGCACCCGCTCCCTCTGGAGGGAATGCTGCGGTGCAGGCGTTTGCCGCATAAACAAAAGAACAGCAGCAGACCCTCGAGGGCAGTGGGGCAGGGGAGCTCGACATAGGGTGGCTGGCCTCTGTGCGGTCGATTGTGGTGCGGCGGGGGAGGGTTTCTATGTGGAAGGAGACGTAGGAGGCCATGTCTCACACAACTTCTTAGTAGATACCGGCGCTCAAATATCACCGATTCCTTAGGATGAGAAAATGTGAGACACTACTACACTTTCTCGTGAGACACTATTCCGTCTTATTCTGAAATAGCTTTATCTAAATGACGAAAGGGAGTAGGGGTCCTCACGAGAAATTAGAGTGGAGTTAATATTGTGAGTAATCGTTTGTAGAGTTAAAGAAACAATTGTAATTGTAGAGTTTAAAAAAGCAATTGTGTCAAGTGCCAGCACTGGGTTTACCAAACCTAAAATTACATTTACATTTACATTTACGTCATTTAGCAGACGCTCTTATCCAGAACATGAAGGGCATTGTAGTGCGGTGGTTACGCAAAATCATGGGGGAAAAGAGAGACCAGTAATGTACTGGAGTAAATCGTTAGACTCGGTGGCGAGAGGAATGCCACCATGTCTGAGGGCCTTTCAGGCTACAGAAATTGTTGTTATGCTCTTTGACATTTGTCTTAGAAATGTTGTATTAAGAAAATCGGGAATGTAATAATTTGTCATACGGTGAATAGTTTGTCTGGATTTCTTGAATCAGAAATGCCCTAAACTGTTGTTCTGGTCTGTCCTCTCTGAAGGTTATGGCGATAGTGACCCCAGATGGTATGTAGATGCATGGAAGGAATAATTAGACCAAGAACAGTGTGAGTCTCACCCCCTCTAACCAGCTTAAATAATTGCGCACAATACCGTTCACTACTGCCCTGTCCTTCACCACTTCTACCTGAGACCTGAGTCTGAGCCAGCAACCTGTGTACAGCATCCAGTCGAAGCTATTTTACATTTACATTTTAGTCATTTAACAGACACTCTTATCCAGAGCGACTTACAGTTAGTGAGTGCATACATTTTCATACTGGCCCCCCGTGGGAAACGAACCCACAACCCTGGCATTGCAAGCGCCATGCTCTACAAACTGAGCTACAGGGGACTATCAACTGCCTTTTCTCTCAGGAGTGTGGCATGAGTCCTGAGACCGTCCATGTGGAGTGAGCATGGAGAGAGATCACATCCAAACTCCTCTCATGCTACTGGTCGGAAAATGGACAAGACAGAATGTTGGTGGTGGCTCAGGTGAGAGATTTGTTTGCTTGGGAAAATCAGATTATTCAGGGCTATCCACTTTGACAGGCATGAGTTACATGTATTCCATTGGGAGGATGAACTGTAAAGCTATCTGAAGAAAAAGAAGAGACGCTAGTACGCTCAACTGAAACGATACGGTTCGTTTACAGCAGGGCTCTCCAACCCTGTTCCTTGAGAGCTACCCTCTTGTAGATTTTCGCTCCAACCCTAGTTGTAACTAACCTGGTTCAGTTTATCAACCAGCTAATTATTAGAATCAGGTGTGCTAGATTAGGGTTGGAGTGAAAACCTACATGACGGTAGCTCTCCAGGAACAGGGTTGGAGAGCCCTGCTGTAAACGAACCGTATCGTTTCAGTTGAGCGTACTAGCACTTTGCCTGTCTACCGGAAGTTGATGCTGTTGCTATGCAACCTTTTGCTAGCATAACAAATGACTAGCTAGACATTCATAAATTCAGAGCGTTGTCTGATTCTCCGTTTGTAAATTCAGGGCGTTTCACTCTCGGAGCGTTCAGAGCTCACACTGGACGCTCTAGCCGAGGAGTAAGGTTGATCCAAGCGTTCTGACCTCACAACGGCAGTCAAGCACGCAAGATAACCGGCTAATGTTGGCTAGCTTGCTAGCTACTTCCAGACACAAATGAGATAACACCTCACTCTGACCATTTTACTCGCCCTAGCAGAGCTGGTTATGCTGTTTTCATGTTATCCAGAGTGTTAGTTGCTGTAACTGTGCTGCTGGCAACAATTTAATGACACTTTTTTTGCCAACGTTTACTGACAACGGCCATATTAACAGGTGTTGAGCGTTCATAAATTCATCAGTTATTCTGCGCTCTGGCACACTCAGACAAGAGTGCTCTGAAATCGGAGTAGATAGACAGAGTTAACAATGTCCATTGAGAACGCACAACGACTATACCACTTAGCAAAGAATGACATGAAAAATCAAGTCAATAAACATTGGGTAGTTATTTAGATAGCATATAGTTAATATACTGCCTGGCAAGTTCGATGTATTAGTAGCCAACTAACGTTAGGTAACATACCAGTAGACTGGACCCATGACATTTTTAACAACGCTTTTTTCTGATAAAAAGTAGTTAATTGCATCTGCCATGGAGCCCAGTTTCATAATATTACTATTACGGCTGCTTGCCGTATTTTTGAAGTAATAGCGAAAAAACAGGCCTTATTTTATGGCATTTTGCACCCTGCCAGCTCCTATTAGTTAAGCACAGTGGTACCAACTCGCCTTCCGAACGTTCTATTCCAAGACCACTTTTCTGCGTCACAATGCCAGCTTCGCTATTGTTGGCAATGAGACATGCCGGTGTTAACCCTGTAGACTTTCCTCAAGTAACCTTGTACTGCTACTGGTACTGGTACTGGTACTGGTACTGGTACTACTACTGCTACTGCTACTGCTACTTGGCGAACAAGCTCACTGTCCACCTGTGTACACGTTGTTGCAACCAACAGTGCTAGCCATGGCTGGCGCAAAGCCTTCTAACGTTAAAGATTTTCTGGTCATAGTTAACCATATTTCTTAAAGAAAAGGTGTAGAACCTAAACAAAACACATGTCCCTGTCATTTTTTTCAAGATGTGGACAATTTAAACAGCCAGAATACATTTTTTTATGAAGAAATAACCTTTTTTCTTTGGCGATTTGTTGTTTCTAAATGGCTGCTGGGTAATTTGATATGCGTCGAAATCTGTTTGTTCGTAGGCATCGAATTGAGCGAATGCTGCGCAGGTTCACTGAGTTGCAAACTACATGGACAGGTCTAGCTCATTGATTTGTAGATCTGACACAGTTGCTACCTCAGATTATAAGCCTAGCAAGTGTCGCGTTTGACGTATGTTGACCCGCAGAAGGCCACAGGGAGGCGGAAGAGAGCTATAAACCCATACTGTAGTTTGCCTTAAAAACCCTAAACCAGGGATCATCAACTGAATTCAGCCGCTGGCCGATTTGTTCTTGAGCGGATGGTCGGGGGCCGTAACACAATTACAAATAATTTGTAGACTGTAAATTGACCGCAAGAAGCCCAAACAGATACAGTATAATGTTTGCATAAAACATAATCATTTCAAACCTTGCTTGCAGTCACGTGTCTCTCTATTATGTATGAGAATACTTGGGAACAGATTTCTTAAATTAAAATCACCTGGAGCTGATTTCCTGGTGTTTTTACAGTCTTTTATGTCCTACAATGAAATAAAAAAAGTATTTTAAAATCCGGGCCAAATTCGGCCCGCGGGCCACCAGTTGGGGGACCCTGCCCTAAACCTACCTATAACCTACAGTGGGGGAAAAAAGTATTTAGTCAGCCACCAAATGTGCAAGTTCTCCCACTTAAAAAGATGAGAGAGACCTAAACCGCTGTGAAATATAATTTTAGAAAAAATACAATTTAATCCATTTTAGAATAAGGCTGCAACGTAACAAAATGTGGAAAAAGTCAAGGGGTCTGAATACTTTCCGAATGCACTGTATGTTACAACGTCTTAACATACTGAGACACTCCTATAATCTCCAGTGACTTGAATAGGATCAATCTTGAATTGGAAGAAAATCCCCTAACCGCTCTTCTCTCTGAGTCTCAGCCTCCTTCAGTTACTGAAGTGGTAAAGGAAAGACAAAAAAGAAATTAAAGTATTAAAGAAATAAATTGTGTCAACAGTGTTTTATTGTGTAGATATCTCAAACAGAATTGTATAACCTCATTACCGCATGCCATTTTTAAGGATCTCAACAAATTAGACTAGCTGTGAGTATTAATACAGATTGTAACTAGATATGCATGCCCAGTGTTATCAAGCGGTTGCTGAAATCAAGAATATGTTCAGGAAAAAAGTAGAAGACTCCACACACTATGCTCCCATGCGGTATATTGGAAAAAAAATTAGACCCATAGGTCTACAAAAGGTTTGAAACTTTGTTTCAATCAACCACCAGGGCTGCGTTTACACAGGCAACCCAATTCTGATATTTTTCCACTAATTGGTTTTATGACCATTCACATCAGATCTTTTCACATCAGATCTTTTTCAGAGCTGATCTGATTAGTCAAAAGACTAATTAGTGAAAATAATATCAGAATTGGGCTGCCTGTGTTAACGCAGCCAAGGGAGCATATCACAGGTCTGCTTTTAGGTAGTTTTTGCCTGAACAGGTATCAATATTTGGTATTTATCTGATAGCCAGTATGAACATTATGATGTTGATAACCATTGTAAATACAGTGTGATGCATTTGAAGTAATATTTCTTTACTCATTTTGATGGAATTGATAAATGCTTGTCCTTCTGCTTGAGTAGGAGCTTGAAATTAGTTTTATATAGTGGCAGTAGTAACGTTGCATTATTTCACCCCAAGCCCTTCAAGGCTGCCATTAATTACTGCAGTGGGCTAAATCAGGGTCACACAGTGTTTCTTGGTAGACTAAATCTACTTTGAAACAAAAGTATACACCTCACACCTTTAAAGTATACATCTTTTTAAAAAACTGTACCATGTCAGATATAGAGTTGAAATGTATTCAATTTTGAGTTTGCATCCCAATATTACACTTTATATACATCACAGAAGACTGAAATATAACAAAACCGTTAAATTTTCGGTATTAAAAAAATAAGAATGTTTATTAATTATGAAATGATGAAAGATATTAATAACATTCCACCCATGAGGCCAATAGAGGGCGATTTGATCATTTGACTGCAGGAAAGGAGGGCTACACACATTAATGTGACATTGGGGACCACTATGCTCAATAGTAATATAGGAGGTGGTACTGGGTGAATAATGTGACTGTAATAACTAAACGAAGATAGTCCCCTAATCTGTATTCCCATGACCTCACTTTGATGGTGCTTTCAGAAGCTGATGATTAGATTGTCAGGATGGGTAACATACTTTGTAGGTACATTCATAAAGCTTCTCAGAGTAGGAGTGCTGATCTAAGATCAGTTTTGCCCTTTACATAATAATGAATAAGATTACACAGTGGACAAGGGGGACCTGTTCCCAGATCAGCACTCCTACTCTGAGATGTTTTATGAATATGGGCCCAGGAAAAAAACACTTGTGAGTAGAACAGTCTGACACAGGTTTAACACAAATTCATTTTTCATTAACCCTTCATTTATCCAGTAATTATATAGAAATTGCTCATAGGTAACTTTAAAGTTACACTTAACTTTAAATAGCTAGATCCTGTGATACAACTAGCGACAACCTTGTACAACCTTGTACAGATATTACAGATATGTACTCTGTGGTGTATTAGTGTGTTTATTTTCTCACTTGGATGGCGCTTTCAGAAGCTGATGATTAGATTGTCAGGATGGGTAACATACTTTGTAGGTACACAATAATTACCAGTAAATACCGCTCAAGATACATTTCATTTTAACTAGCTAAATCCTGTGTAATACCTAGCAATTACAATGTACGTATGCAGATATTACATGTACTCTGTGGTGTACTAGTGTATTTATTTTCTCACTTGGCTGGTGCTTACAGAAGCTTTAAAATTAGGGCCAGGTTGTCAGAATGGGTAATGTAATATAAGTACACATTTTTTTAAATTTTTTTTTTATTTCACCTTTATTTAACCAAAGCCAGTTGAGAACAAGTTCTCATTTACAACTGTGACCTGGCCAAGATAAAGCAAAGCACTGCGATGAAAACAACAACAACACAGAGTTACATATGGGATAAAATTACAAGTAGCCTTCAATATACACTTCATTTTAATGAGCTAAATCCTGTGTAACACCTAGTAATTATATTGTACTTTTGAAGATTATACAGTGGGGAAAAAAAGTATTTAGTCAGCCACCAATTGTGCAAGTTCTCCCACTTAAAAAGATGAGAGAGGCCTGTAATTTTCATCATAGGTACACGTCAACTATGACAGACAAAATGAGACAAAAAAATTCCTGAAAATCACATTGTAGGATTTTTAATGAATTTATGTGCAAATTATGGTGGAAAATAAGTATTTGGTCAATAACAAAAGTTTCTCAATACTTTGTTATATACCCTTTGTTGGCAATGACACAGGTCAAACGTTTTCTGTAAGTCTTCACAAGGTTTTCACACACTGTTGCTGGTATTTTGGCCCATTCCTCCATGCAGATCTCCTCTAGAGCAGTGATGTTTTGGGGCTGTCGCTGGGCAACACGGACTTTCAACTCCCTCCAAAGATTTTCTATGGGGTTGAGATCTGGAGACTGGCTAGGCCACTCCAGGACCTTGAAATGCTTCTTACGAAGACACTCCTTCGTTGCCCGGGCGGTGTGTTTGGGATCATTGTCATGCTGAAAGACCCAGCCACGTTTCATCTTCAATGCCCTTGCTGATGGAAGGAGGTTTTCACTCAAAATCTCACGATACATGGCCCCATTCATTATTTCTTTTACACGGATCAGTCGTCCTGGTCCCTTTGCAGAAAAACAGCCACAAAGCATGATGTTTCCACCCCCATGCTTCACAGTAGGTATGGTGTTCTTTGGATGCAACTCAGCATTCTTTGTCCTCCAAACACGACGAGTTGAGTTTTTACCAAAAAGTTATATTTTGGTTTCATCTGACATTCTCCCAATCCTCTTCTGGATCATCCAAATGCACTCTAGCAAACTTCAGACGGGCCTGGACATGTACTGGCTTAAGCAGGGGGACACGTCTGGCACTGTAGGATTTGAGTCCCTGGCGGCGTAGTGTGTTACTGATGGTAGGCTTTGTTACTTTGGTCCCAGCTCTCTGCAGGTCATTCACTAGGTCCCCCCGTGTGGTTCTGGGATTTTTGCTCACCGTTCTTGTGATCATTTTGACCCCACGGGGTGATATCTTGCGTGGAGCCCCAGATCGAGGGAGATTATCAGTGGTCTTGTATGTCTTCCATTTCCTAATAATTGCTCCCACAGTTGATTTCTTCAAACCAAGCTGCTTACCTATTGCAGATTCAGTCTTCCCAGCCTGGTGCAGGTCTACAATTTTGTTTCCGGTGTCCTTTGACAGCTCTTTGGTCTTGGCCATAGTGGAGTTTGGAGTGTGACTGTTTGAGGTTGTGGACAGGTGTCTTTTATACTGATAACAAGTTCAAACAGGTGCCATTAATACAGGTAACGAGTGGAGGACAGAGGAGCCTCTTAAAGAAGAAGTTACAGGTCTGTGAGAGCCAGAAATCTTGCTTGTTTGTAGGTGACCAAATAATTATTTTCCACCATAATTTGCAAATAAATTCATAAAAAATCCTACAATGTGATTTTCTGGATTTTTTTTCTCAATTTGTCTGTCATAGTTGACGTGTACCTATGATGAAAATTACAGGCCTCTCTCGTCCTTTTAAGTGGGAAACTTGCACAATTGGTGGCTGACTAAATAATTTTTTCCCCCACTGTATAAATAGTGTGTAAATATAATTTTTGTTGTCTCTTGGTGTCTTTCCTATATAACTCTTTTTTTTCTATTTTAGAATTTAATGTCTTATCTTATGTTGTTCTTGTCTATAACTGTTCTGTACTTTGTCATGTACAGTTGAAGTCGGAAGTTTTCATACACCTTAGCCAAAAACATTTAAACTCAGTTTTTCACAATTCCTGACATTTAATCCTAGTGAAAATTCCCTGTTTTAGGTCAGTTAGGATCACCACTTTATTTTAAGAATGTTAAATGTCAGAATAATAGTAGAGAGAATGATTTATTTCAGCTATTATTTTTTTCATCACATTCCCAGGGGGTCAGAAGATTACATACACTCAATTAGTATTTTGTAGCATTGCCTTTAAATTGTTTAATTTGGGTCAAACGTTTCGGGTAGCCTTCCACAAGTTTCCCACAATAAATTGGGTGAATTTTTGCCCATTCCTCCTGATAGAGCTGGTGTAACTGAGTCAAGTTTGTAGGCCTCCTTGCTCGCACACGCTTTTTCAGTTCTGCCCACAAATGTTCTATAGGATTGAGGTCAGGGCTTTGTGATGGCCACTCCAATACCTTGACTTTGTTGTCCTTAAGCCATTTTGCCACAACTTCGGAAGTATGCTTGGGGTCATTGTCCATTTGCGACCAAGTTTTAACTTCTTGACTGATGTCTTGAGATGTTGCTTCAATATATCCACATAATTTTCCTTCCTCATGATGCCATCTATTTTGTGAAGTGCACCAGTCCCTCCTGCAGCAAAGCACCCCCAAAGCATGATGCTGCCACCCCCGCACTTCATGGTTGGGATGGTGTTCTTCTGCTTGCAAGCAACCCCCTTTTTCCTCCATACATAACGATGGTCATTATGGCCAAACAGTTCTATTTTTGTTTCATCAGACCAGAGGACATTTCTCCAAAAAGTACGATCTTTGTCCCCATGTGCAGTTGCAAAATGTATTCTGGCTTTTTTATTATGGTTTTGGAGCAGTGGCTTCTTCCTTGATGAGCGGACTTTCAGGTTATGTCGATATAGGACTTGTTTTACTGTGGATATAGATAATTTTGTACCTGTTTCCTCCAGCATCTTCACAAGGTCATTTGCTGTTGTTCTGGGATTGATTTGCACTTTTCGCACCAAGGTACGTTCATCTCTAGGAGACAGAACGCGTCTCCTTCCTGAGCGGTATGACGGCTGCGTGGTCCCATGGTGTTTATACTTGCATACTATTGTTAGTACAGATGAACGTGGTACCTACAGGCGTTTGGAAATTACTCCCAAGGATGAACCAGACTTGCGGAGGTCTAAATTTTTTTTCTGAGGTCTTGGCTGATTTCTTTTGATTTTCCCATGATGTCAAGCAAAGAGGCACTGAGTTTGAAGGAAGGCCTTGAAATACATCCACAGGTACACCTCCAATTGAATTAAATGATGTCAATTAGCCTTTCAGAAGCTTCTAAAGCCATGACATCATTTTCTGGAATTTTCCAAGCTGTTTAAAGGCACAGTCAACTTAGTGTATGTAAACTTCTGACCCACTGGAATTGTGATACAGTGAATTATAAGTGAATTAATCTGTCTGTAAACAATTGTTGAACAAATTACTTGTGTAATGCACAAAGTAGATGTCCTAACCGAATTGCAAATCTATAGTTTGTTCACAAGAAATTTGTGGAGTGGTTGAAAAACGAGTTT
Organism: Coregonus clupeaformis; assembly: GCF_020615455.1. NCBI lineage: Eukaryota > Metazoa > Chordata > Actinopteri > Salmoniformes > Salmonidae > Coregonus > Coregonus clupeaformis. The sequence continues at coordinate 10,262,530 of NC_059197.1, read as the reverse complement.
TATTGACTCCATCCTAAGTGTATGTAAACTTCCGACTTCAACTGTAATTGTACGTTTTATGTGGACCCCAGGAAGAGTAGCTGCTGCATGTGCAGTAGCTAATGGGGATCTTAATAAACTGAACTAAACCTCTACTATTACTACTACTACTTCTTACTTTTGCTGTTATTACTGCTCCTACTACTCCTACTAACGGTGCCATACATATTGTCTTCAATGGGTTCAAACAATCTTTGTGAACTGTGTCAAGTAGTCATGTAATGAGTAGTCTCGCGTTGCCATACCTCCAAAATCAAGTCGTTGTCACACTTCCCTTGGAGGTCTGGAGAATTTTGTATTCCAAAAACGGTTTCAATGGTCCATTGTCTCCCAGCAGCAAGATTTTGATTGGATGTTACATTTCAAGAACCCTCACCCCACAACGCCTGTAGAAGGGGTGCTGTGTGTTATGTGTGTCACTGTTTTCTGTCAGGGTAGTTGTTGCCCATGCTAGTTTCAAGTGCGGCCAACAGTCTGCGATTTATATTTATTGAAATTGAAAGTGGATTATGCTGGTAAACCGCTGTGGTGACAAACACTTTTTTCCTTGTTTTCATTCGTCCTGTCCATATGACTGCTGGCTGCGCTTTGCTACCACCGAAAATTATCTTGACGACTAACTATTATTTTGTTTTTGTAAGGACCCAAACAACGGAGGCAGTGGGAGAACCTATTCAAGTAAGTAAATACATGTTTTACGTGTTAAAAAAGTATGTATTATTAGCTAGATAGCTGGCTACAGTAGGTCACTTTGTAGGCTAACTCAACTGAGCTGCTGGCTAGCTCATTTTACCCAATGTTTGGCTGAGTGAATTAAATGTAATCAGCTAGCAAACTTCCTATGAGCTAGCTATCTAAATGTAATCATTGTAAATTAAAAACAGTCTCCAAATGCATTTGTAGATAACAGCCATTGAAGAGGGTGAAATTGCAGATCCAGCTGTCAGTAAAGGGAGAGTGTAGACTATTGGATAGGGTGGGTAATTTTGTGGCAGGACATTATTAAAATATTCTCCAGTTCAGTCCCTAGAGGGGAAAACTTTGAGGATAGAGAGATAATAATATTCAGCTGTCTAATTTGAGTATAATTGTCACGTCTACTCCTGATCCTCCCCTCCAGCGTCGCCAGAATACTAACCACCGGTCCTGGGATTACATCATTACGTGTATTGTTCCTGTGTTCATGCTTTATCACCACTTTTACGCTGTCTCGGTTCATGTTTGTTGTTTTATTAAACGTTTCACCTGCACCTGCTTCTCGACTCACAGCGTCATTGTTACAGAATACCTAATCTAACCATGGAAGCAGCAGGAAATTCGAATATCTCAGACGGTCGATGAACAGGGTTATCTTCTACATCAACACCATGACCAGTTGGCACAACTGGGATTGGCTATGGAGGAGGTTCTTCGCAGTGTGCAATGTCTCGAACACACCCGGGAGGCGTTGCCTTCATCCAGCGGAGGATACTCTACAACCAGTCGACCCAGCAAGCCAGCATATCAGCCCATTCAGCAACCCGCTCAGGTCAGCGATGCCCATGTATCCCTTCCGGATAAATATGATGGTACATCATCCAAATGCCGTGGCTTCCTACTTCAGTGCTCCCTCTATATTACACATCAGAGGGGAGCTCCCACCACTGAGAGGTCCAAGGTTGCCACAGTGCTTTCCTTGCTGACTGGGAGGGCGTTGGAATGGGTTATGGCCATCTGGGAGAGAGGAGAGGAGGAGCTTGATTCTTATGAGGGGTTCATGGCTCTGTTTAAACGTATTTTTGATCATTCCCCAGAGGGCAGAGAGGGAGGTGAACAGCTACTGCAATTATGGCAGGGGAACCAAACAGTAGGACAGTAGCAGCATCCAGTGGATGGAATGAGCCAGAACTTTGTATGCTATTTAGAAGAGGTTTGTGTGAAGAAGTCCAGGCGGAACTGGCTTGTCGAGACGACAACCTCACCTTGGACGCACTCTTTGCGATGGCCATCCGTCTTGTTAACCTACTTCGGGAGCGCCGGTACTCTCATCGCTTCTCTCCCTCCCTCAGTGAACACTCGGGATCAGAGTCTGAACCCGTGGAGGTAGGGGTAACTCGTCTCCCCGCGGCAGAGCGCCGCAGACGGATACAGCTGGGGCTGTCTGTTCCGGCATGTCCGAATCCGGGATCACAAGAGCAGAGGGACGGTCACGTGATCTTCCACCCCCTAGGGCAGGAGTGAGTATCCCATCTTCATCACTGTCTACTATGCTCTTTTTGGTGTCCATTACACGATCTGACTGTCCCTCAAGTACTGTGTCTACAGCGTTAGTGGATTCCGGTGCCGCGGGGAACTTTATTGACCAGAACCTTGCCTCCTTTCTTAACATCAACTCATACCTGCTCTCCTCTCCTTTTCCAGTTCAAGCCCTGGATAGTCGGCCTTTAGGATCCGGAACCGTCACCCACATCACTCAACCACTCACCCTCACCGTGGAGTCCATTCATCAGGAGAACATTCCCTTCTTAAATACCAGTGCACCAGTCCACAAGATCATCCTCGGCCTCCCTTGGCGTCAACACCACAACCCTACCATCTCATGGTCGAGAATGAGAATTACAGACTGGTCACCCGAATGCCGGAGGACCTGTTTCCCTGTGCCCTGTGGTTCCACGTCAGTTGAGAGTCCTGTGGTTGCCCTTCAGCCCAACTTGCCGGAGGTATACCAGGACCTGCGGGAGGTATTCTCCAAGACCCGCACCACCTGTCTTCCTCCTCATCGCCCCTGGGACTGTGCCATTGACCTGCTTTCAGGTTCTGCGCCTCCACGCAGACGCATCTACCCTCTGTCGGTGGCTGAGACCCAGGCCATGGAGAATTACATCCAAGAGGCACTTCAACAAGGTTTCATCCGCAAGTCCACTTTCCCTGAGTCGGCTGATTGCTTCTTCGTGGCCAAGAAGGATGGAGGGTTAAGTCCCTGCATTTACTACAGAAGACTCAACGAAATTACCACAAAGTATCGGTACCCTCTCCCATTGGTGCCGTCAGCCATCGAGCAGCTCCGCGGGGCCCGGTTCTTTACCAAACTGGACCTGTGGAGTGCATACAATCTCATCCGCATCCGGGAGGGGGATGAGTGGAGGACGGCATTTAGCACAATGTCTGGTCACTACGAGTACTTGGGGATGCCATATGGCTTAGCCAATGCTACGACAGTTTTCCAGGCATTCGATAACGAGGTGTTCAGGGACATGCTCGGCCGCCAGGTGGTCGTGTATATCGATGACATCCTGATTTACTCAGCTACCCTGGAGGATCACATCATTCATGTTCGAGCAGTCCTGGAACGCCTCCTTGCCAACCACCTGTTCGTCAAGGCTGAGAAGTGCCAATTTCACCAGAGGACAGTCTCCTTCTTCGGCTACCAAATCAGCCCACAGGGTTTGAGGATGGATGACAAGAAGGTAGATGCAGTCAGGTCATGGCCAGTTCCAACCACCATAAAGGGGTTACAACGGTTTTCGGGGTTTGCCAACTTCTACTGCCGCTTCATAAGGAACTTCAACTCTGTTGCCGCTCCTCTCACCTCTCTCCTAAAAGGGGGCCCCCATAGGTTGGTGTGGAGCCCAGCAGCCGACGAGGCCTTCTGTCTACTCAAAGGACATTTCACCTCCGCCCCAGTGCTCAAACACCCAGATCATTATGATTCACACCTGGACTCCATTACCTTCGTCATTACCTCCCCTTTATCTGTCCCTCCCTTACATTCATTCCTCAGTCTTTATTGTTCCTGTGTTCATGCTATTATCGCCACTGTTACTCTGTCTCGTTTGATGTTTGTTGTTTTATTAAACGTTTCACCTGCTTCTCGACTCACAGAGTCATTGTTACAATAATGAAGTCTGGCTTTGTGATGTTTTCTGTCCTCAGATATGGAAAGCTGTAAAAGCCTTTTTGCAGATGAAGAGAGAGGTTCCAATGAATGTCCCAAGAGACTAAGGGTATATCCTATATGCCAAGGACTAAATGTGTAGACATACGTATTGTTTATATAAATAAATAAATAGTGGGTAGATCAGCTTTAATATTGCAGATAGATTGTAACTTCCATCAATGTAATTGTCTGAATCACTTCCAATCCCCCATATATTTTTTTGCAAATATATAACCGTTATACATATACATACAGTTGAAGTCAGAAGTTTACATACACTTAAGTTGGAGTCATTAAAACTCGTTTTTCAACCACTCCACACATTTCTTGTTAACAAACTATAGTTTTGGCAAGTCGGTTAGGACATCTACTTTGTGCATGACACAAGTAATTGTTTACAGACAGATTATTTCAATTATAATTCACTGTATCACAATTCCAGTGGGTCAGAAGTTTACATACACTAAGTTGACTGTGCCTTTAAACAGCTTGGAAAATTCCAGAAAATGATGTCATGGCTTTAGAAGCTTCTGATAGGAAAATTGACATCATTTGAGTAAATTGGAGGTGTACCTGTGGATGTATTTAAAGGCCTACCTTCAACTCAGTGCCTCTTTGCTTGACATCATGGGAAAATCAAAAGAAATCAGCCAAGACCTCAGAAGAAAAATTGTAGACCTCCACAAGTCTGGTTCATCCTTGGGAGCAATTTCCAAACGCCTGAAGGTACCACGTTCATCTGTACAAACAATAGTACGCAAGTATAAACACCATCGGGACCACGCAGCCGTCATACCGCTCAGGAAGGAGACGCGTTCTGTCTCCTAGAGATTAACGTACTTTGGTGCGAAAAGTGCAAATCAATCCCAGAACAACAGCAAAGGAACTTGTGAAGATGCTGGAGGAAACAGGTACAGAAGTATCTATATCCACAGTAAAACGAGTCCTATATCGACATAACCTGAAAGGCCGCTCATCACTTCTCTAAAACCGCCATAAAAAAGCCAGACTACGGTTTGCAACTGCACATGGGGACAAAGATCATACTTTTTGGAGAAATGCCCTCTGATCTGATGAAACGAAAATAGAACTGTTTGGCCATAATGACCATCGTTATGTTTGGAGGAAAAAGGGGGATGCTTGCAAGCCGAAGAACACCATCCCAACCGTGAAGCACGGGGGTGGCAGCATCATGCTGTGGGGGTGCTTTGCTGCAGGAGGGACTGGTGCACTTCACAAAATAGATGGCATCATGAGGAAGGAAAATATGTTGATATATTGAAGCAACATCTCAAGACATCAGTCAGGAAGTTAAAGCTTGGTCGGTTGAGTGGGCTGTATCGTTTTGCGGTATTTGTACCGTTTGTACATGGCTGTACACCTTTTATTTATTGGGTTGAAAGTATAGGAAAGTAATATTGAAGTGCGTGTGGGCATTCCTTGTCAAGTTACTACATCTTTTTGGCGACGAGGATAAAACTTCATCAGCATATACAGGGCGATGTGCTAGCTAGCTAAGAAACAGTGAAGGTAGTCAGTTAGCTAGCTTTAATGAGCGACGGAGAGCAGCTGCCGCTGGAGGGAAACGCCGACTGGGACAATCAGCAGCAAGTGCAATCGCTAACGAGGATCAAGGACAAGTTGGCGTTATAATGGCAATGTTTGGGACTATCACTGAGTTTGTGGAAGAGAACGAGGACTGGACGGAATATGTGGAAAGGTTGGGACACTTTTTCTTGGCAAATGGAATTACAGATGAAGCTAAACAGTGCTCTATTATGTGTGTGTGGGGCTAAAACCTACAAGCTAATGAGGAATTTGGCTACACCACAGAGACCGGGAGAAATTCCCTTTGGGGATCTAGTTGCTCTCGTTCAGACTCACCACAATCCAAAGCCTTCAGTGATTGTCCAGAGGTTCAAGTTTAACTGCCATTTTTGGAAAACAGGTCAGTCTGTTGCTAACTTTGTTGCTGAATTACGTGAACTCTCTGAACATTGTGAATTTGGGGCTATGTTACAGGACATGCTCCATGACAGATTAGTCTGTGGCATTATTGAGAACAGCATACAGCGCCGGTTGCTGGGAAAAGCCACACTGACTTTCAAGAGAGCATTGGAACTATCTCAAGGGATGGAGATGGCCGCTAGTAATGTGAAAAATATTCAAAAGGCCAACAGTGGAAGTTATGCAGTGCATCAGGTGACAAAAGAGGTGGCAGGAAAAAGGTGAAAAGCAGTGGAATTATGCAAACAACTGTGAGTTAAAGGATACTGTCTGTCACAATTGCAACAAAAGGGGAGATTTAGCTAAAGAATGCAGGGGTCCTAGGAGCAAGCCAGAGGGTGGGCGGACTGGGCAGGGCAAGTTCACAGCACCGAAGCCGCAGTCAGCAGCGCACCACCTAGAGAGCACAGAGGAGGAGGAAGAGCATTGTTCCTACAATATGTTTAATGTGAGTGAGCTGCGCGCAGAGCCTATCTATGCTACAGTGGAGGTAGATGGAAAGCAGATGAGGATGGAGGTTGACACTGGGGCCTCTGCCTCTGTCATCAGTGAGGAGACCTACAGACAAATGTGGGGCTCAAAACAGGCTTCTGCCCTCACACCGGCAGGGATCAGACTGCGTACGGGGAGACCATACCATTGCTGGGGGCTCTAGAGGTGGACATTGCATACAACAGCCAGGAAGCGAGAGCACGGCTCCTGGTGGTGAAAGGGAATGGGCCTAGTTTACTAGGGCGTGACTGGCTAAACAAAATACAACTGAACTGGGGTGAGATAAAACACACACGAGTAACTGAGGATGTCATTCAAAAGTACCCAGAGATTTTCAAAGATGAACTGGGCACACTGCAGTTAAGCTGTTCGTGGATCCTCAGGCCGTGCCTCGCTTTTTTAAGCCCAGGACAGTGCCTTACGCCATGAAAAAGAAAGTGGAAGATGATTTGGAGTGGCTGCAGGAAACAAACATCATTACTCCCATTCAGTTCTCCCGCTGGGCAGCTCCAATCATTCCTGTTCTGAAAAGTGACGGCACGGTGCGTACATGTGGGGACTACAAACTCACCATCAACAGGGCCTCTAAGATTGACGTTTACCCGCTGCCGCGGGTGGAGGACCTGTTCGCGACGCTTGCAGGAGGCAAGACGTCCTCAAAGCTTGACATGAGTTACGCCTACCAAAAGCTCCTCCTGGAGCTCAAAAGAGAATGTCAAAGGCTTGTTCAGGTACAACCGCTTGGTTTTCAGAGGACAATGGACAATCTGCTGCAGGGGATCCCTCATGTAGCAGTGTACCTGGACGACATCCTGGTTACAGGGGAGACGGATGAGGAGCACCTCCACCATCTGGACCAGGTGTTAAAGGGATTCTCTGAGGCAGGGCTGCACCTAAAGTGAGGCAAGTGCACATTCCAAGCACAGAGTGTGACATACCTAGGTCACAAGATCACAGCGCAGGGTCTGTATCCGGTGGAGGACAAAGTCAGGGCAATCAAGGATGCTCCTAACCCCAAGAATGTGTCTGAGCTCAGGTCGTTCCTGGGCATGGTGAACTACTATGGTAAGTTCCTCCCTGAGCTGTCAACAGTGTTGACTCCACTTTATCAGCTGCTCCACAAAGACTGTAAATGGAAGTGGGGGCCAGCACAAGAAAAAGCTTTCAAGAAAGTGAAAGCACTACTATAATCAGCACAACTGCTGGTTCATTTTGACCAAGACAAAGAGATCATCCTGTCATGTGACGCCTGGCCCTATGGCGTCGGGGCAGTACTCTCTCATCAGATGGAGGACGGGTCAGAGAAACCCATTGGATTCGCATCATGCACACTGACGAGTGCTGAGAAGGGTTATTCACAGTTAGACAAGGAAGGCCATAGTCTTTGCTGTGAAACGCTTCCATCAGTACCTCTACGGTCATCATTTCACCATATGCACTGACCACAAACCACTGATGAGCCTTTTCAGTGAATCAAGATGCATTCCTCCCATGGCTTCAGCAAGGATACAGCGCTGGGTCCTCACACTTTCAGCTTACCAGTACACTATCGTGTATAGAGCGCGGAAGGACAATGCAAACGCAGACGCGCTCAGCCGTCTCCCGCTACCAGAGATGCCCGCCACAACTGTGGTGCCTCCCGAGACAATTTTCCTAATGGAGAGATTGTCAAACTCACCTGTGAATGCCAAACAGATCAAACAGTGGACAGACCGGGATCCTATCCTGTCCCAATTGAAAAGATTCCTTATGCAGGGTTGGCCTCCTGTCATAGAGGATGATGGACTAAGACCTTACGCGGAACAGCTGTGGGTGGTACTATACAAGTTGAAACCCCACAGGAAACAATATCTGAGGAACAGGGGCATTCAATGGTTCCAGCAGAGGGTGATAGACATTCTCTCACAAACACCCAAACCGCTCCTGTGCCCTCAGACCCAGCTCCACTGGGACACGCCTTACCTGTGTCTCATGGCACACCAGGAGTACTGTGCAGATCACAGCGTAGTCACAAGCCTCCTGAAAGACTAACTCTGTAGTTGAGACTGAGAGACTCGTGGTGTTAGTGTTTGTTTGGAGCAGCAGACCTAGTTGAAAATAAATAAGGACTGTAATTTCTTTGTTTTTTTGTTGTTGTTTACAGTTACAGTAACACCAGCAGAAGTTCTACGGTGTTGTGAAGTAAAGAAAATAAAATGCTGATTTACTTGTTAACTTTATGTTTTCCTTACAGGGGTGATTTAAATTGAGGGGGGAGAAGTGTTATAGTGTGGACTATCCAAATAATTACATTGAATATGTGTTGTACCTGCAGTATAGTATGATTACTATTCATGTGTGTAGGGTTATTATTGGCATTGACCGTGACCTTTCCCCTTTGATGATGTCACGCCCTGGCTCTGGGGACTCTTGTATGTTGAGCCAGGGTGTTAGTTTCTTTGTGTAGTGTCTATGTTTCGTTTTCTATGTTCTGTTCTAGGTTATGTGTTTCTATGTTGGCCGGGGTGGTTCTCAATCAGAGGCAACGAGAATCAGGTGTTGCTTGTTGTCTCTGATTGGGAACCATACTTAGGCAGCCTGTTGTGCACTTGTGTTTTGTGGGATCGATCTTGTTCCGTGTTGGTTTGTGTTGTTAACCGAGGACTTCACGTTTCGTTTGGTTGTTTTGTATTTTGTATCGTGTTGCCAGTACACTATTAAAAAGATGCACGCATATCACGCTGATCCCACCAAAACAGGACCAAGCAGCGTGTCCAGGAGCAGACAGCCTGGACTTGGGAGGAGATCTTGGACGGGCAGGGGTCCTGGACTTGGGAGGAAATCCAGGCTGGAATGGATCGCCGTCCGTGGGAGGAGACGGTGGAGGCGCGCCATAGAGAGGAGCAGCGGCGCCAACCGGGCCGACGTCGGACATGCAAGAGGCAACCCCAAGAATTTTTTTTGGGGGGGCACACAGCATGGACGACGGGGCTGCTGGAGGCAGCTACGGGGCGAGTTTGGGGATTAGGAGAGGAGGCCACCGGGTTTGGGGGGCTGGAAGGGAGGTTGGCGGAGCCTAGAGGTAGAGCAGAGCCAACTCCCCGTACTCAGGCTAGGCAGCGTGAGACTGGGCAGGTTCCGAGGTATGCGGAGCTGCGTACTGTGCCGCAAGTGGTCCGGCACAGTCCGGTACGTCCTGTGCGAGCACCACGCACATGTCGTGCTAAGGTGGGCATGCAGCCAGGACGGAGTGTGCTGGCTCAACGTTCGTGGCCTCCAGTGCCCCTCCTCGGTCCCGGATATCCTGCGCCAGTGTCACGTGCTGTAGTGCCAGTACGAGTACACAGCCCTGTACGTCCTGTGCTGATGCCTCACACAGAGTGTGTAAAAATAGGCATTCAGCCAGGACGGGTTGTGTCAGCTCTTCGCTCCAGACCTCCAGTCCGTCTCCACAGCCCGGTCCGGCCTGTTCCTGCTCCCCGCACCAAGCCTGTGGTGCGCGTCGCCATCCCGGTCCGGCCTGTTCCTGCCCCTCGCACCAAGCCTGTGGTGCGCGTCGCCAGCCCGGCCCGGCCTGTTCCTGATCCCCACACAAGGCCAGTGGTGTGTGTTCCCAGTATGGGGGGGGGGGGGTACTGTCACGCCCTGGCTCTGGGGACTCTTGTATGTTGAGCCAGGGTGTTAGTTTCTTTGTGTAGTGTCTATGTTTCGTTTTCTATGTTCTGTTCTAGGTTATGTGGTTCTATGTTGGCCGGGGTGGTTCTCAATCAGAGGCAACGAGAATCAGCTGTTGCTTGTTGTCTCTGATTGGGAACCATACTTAGGCAGCCTGTTGTGCACTTGTGTTTTGTGGGATCTTGTTCCGTGTTGGTTTGTGTTGTTAACCGAGGACTTCACGTTTCGTTTGGTTGTTTTGTATTTTGTATCGTGTTGCCAGTACACTATTAAAAAGATGTACGCATATCACGCTGCGCCTTGGTCCAATCATTATGACGAACGTGACAGATGATGTCATCACCCAGAGTCGGATCTGTACAATGTGACTCTACCACAGGTTGAGTGGGCTGTATTGTTTTGCTGTATATGTACCGTTTGTACATGGCTGTACACCTTTTATTTCTTGGGTTGAAAGTAAAGGAAAGTAATATTGAAATGCGTGTGGGCATTCCTTGTCAAGTTACTACACTAATAAATACAAATACATTTGCATAGGAAAGTGGACAAGATAGGGTTTTGAAGGTTTCAAAAAATATATATTGGTAGCATACACACATTTAGCAGATGTTATCACGGGTGTAGAGAAATGCTTGTAAAATGTTGTACGACATGGATGGGATACAAACCCACATGTGCAGAGCACTATAGATTGGCAGTCCATTGACTTAACCACTCAGCCATCTTGTGTCTTTATGTGGTCAATGTGTAAGTGTATCCACTGACTGACTGTGACGTTCCAAATGGAACAGGAAATGGGAAAAAAGCAGTGAAACAGGTGTGTGTGTGTACGTGCATTTTGTGTACATTTAATTGTTTGTTTTGTTTGTGTTCATATGAAATTATTTACACTCCTCAAAAGAATAAAGGGAACACATAAACAACACAATGTAACTCCAAGTCAATCACACTTCTGTGAAATTAAACTGTCCACTTAGGAAGCAACACTGATTGACAATACATTTCACATGCTGTTGTGCAAATGGAATAGACAACAGGTGGAAATTATAGGCAATTAGCAAGACACCCCCAATAAAGGACTGGTTTTGCAGGTGGTGACCACAGACCACTTCTCAGTTCCTATGCTTCCTGGCTGATGTTTTGGTCACTTTTGAATGCTGGCGGTGCTTTCACTCTAGTGGTAGCATGAGACGGAGTCTACAACCCACACAAGTGGCTCAGGTAGTGCAGCTCATCCAGGATGGCACATCAATGCGAGCTGTGGCAAGAAGGTTTGCTGTGTCTGTCAGCGTAGTGTCCAGAGCATGGAGGCGCTACCAGGAGACAGGCCAGTACATCAGGAGACGTGGAGGAGGCCGTAGGAGGGCAACAACCCAGCAGCAGGACTGCTACCTCCGCCTTTGTGCAAGGAGGAGCAGGAGGAGCACTGCCAGAGCCCTGCAAAATGACCTCCAGCAGGCAACAAATGTGCATGTGTCTGCTCAAACGGTCAGAAACAGACTCCATGAGGGTGGTATGAGGGCCCGACGTCCACAGGTGGGGGTTGTGCTTACAGCCCAACACCGTGCAGGACGTTTGGCATTTGCCAGAGAACACCAAGATTGGCAAATTCGCCACTGGCGCCCTGTGCTCTTCACACATGAAAGCAGGTTCACACTGAGCACATGTGACAGACGTTACAGAGTCTGGAGACGCCGTGGAGAACGTTCTGCTGCCTGCAACATCCTCCAGCATGACCGGTTTGGCGGTGGGTCAGTCATGGTGTGGGGTGGCATTTCTTTGGGGGGCCGCACAGCCCTCCATGTGCTCGCCAGAGGTAGCCTGACTGCCATTAGGTACCGAGATGAGATCCTCAGACCCCTTGTGAGACCATATGCTGGTGCGGTTGGCCCTGGGTTCCTCCTAATGCAAGACAATGCTAGACCTCATGTGGCTGGAGTGTGTCAGCAGTTCCTGCAAGAGGAAGGAATTGATGCTATGGACCGCCCGTTCCCCAGACCTGAATCCAATTGAGCACATCTGGAACATCATGTCTCGCTCCATCCACCAACGCCACGTTGCACCACAGGCTGTCCAGGAGTTGGCGGATGCTTTAGTCCAGGTCTGGGAGGAGATCCCTCAGGAGACCATCCGCCACCTCATCAGGAGCATGCCCAGGCATTGTAGGGAGGTCATACAGGCACGTGGAGGCCACACACACTACTGAGCCTCATTTTGACTTGTTTTAAGGACATTACATCAAAGTTGGATCAGCCTGTAGTGTGGTTTTCCACTTTAAGTTTGAGGGTGACTCCAAATCCAGACCTCCATGGGTTGATAAATTTGATTTCCATTGATCATTTTTGTGTGATTTTGTTGTCAGCACATTCAACTATGTAAAGAAAAAAGTATTTAATAAGATTATTTCATTCATTCAGATCTAAGATGTGTTATTTTAGTGTTCCCTTTATTTTTTTGAGCAGTGTATTTTTACAAAAAAATGTCTAAAATATAATATATATATTTCAACCCATCTTGTGTATTTCTTCCTTTACTTTCCAAGTGCACCTCTGCAACACAAACTCCAACAGTGTTTTCATTGTTTATGTCAATGCACATAACTGAAATTAAAGTTTTATTTGATGTAAATTATTAATACTCATATTTTAGTATTCAACTATTATCTACTTTCTCAAAACATAAGATTAATCTGTAAAACAAATTATTAGACATTATTTGGTTACAACACTGAATATGTTGGTGAAGAACCATTTTTTAAGAGTCCACAGGAGGGCGGACCGGGCTACGCAATGAAAAGTTGACAGGCAAGTCATAATTTTTTACCGGAAGGCTAGCCAACTAGTCAACTATCTAGTAAACACTTCGGGTACGTGGTTGGTGTCTCTTTTTTGAACAAAATTAAACGGATATATCTTGTATTTGAACAAAATAGTAAGGTGGCCAATAACTGGGGACCGTATGCCGATAATACGGGACGTATTTATTTGCTAAACCGCTTATCAAAAAGCTGATAATAGTAGTATTTCCACTGAAATGTCAAACATGCTAATTGCTAACCCGTTAGCTAACATTTTTACGACACCAATAATCACATAACATTGATGGCTTGATCACAAGATAACACTGTTGAAGGTAATATATTTCTTAAACACTGTTGAATATGCCGAAAATACAGGGTTCCACGCTATGCTCAGTGTGTATTTACATTTTGTGTACACTGTCTTATGTGGAATGTGTCTCTATCCCTGTGTTCTGTATATGATCTTACTTCTCCCTGTGTGTGTGTGTTTCTGTCTGTATATGTCTGTGTCTGTATATGTCTGACTGTCTGTGTGTGTGTGTGTGCGCATGTGTTTAGTGCGGAACCTGGTGGCGTTCCTGATCATTGTGTTGTCCTACAGCAGCATGTTCTACACCGTCTGCCAGATGGGCATCAATGCCACAGACCTCCGCAGCCGGCTGCACAAAGACGTGGCCAACCGCATCTTCTTCATCGTGTCTTACACCCTCTGCTGGACCCCCATATTCCTGGTCAAAATACTGTCACTGCTGGAGGTGGAGATACCTGGTGAGACACATTAGGTGGGTGCATGCATTTACTAACACATGCGCGCGCGCACACACACACATACGAACACAAACACACACACATACACCACAACCCAACGCTCACAACCCTCTTTGTCCCTACAGGGACCATAACGTCCTGGGTGGTTATCTTCGTGCTGCCATCAACAGCGCCCTCAACCCCATCCTGTACACCCTGACTACCAGCTTCTTCAGAGAGCAGCTGGGGGTGCTGATGTGCCAGTGGCAGAGACACACGGGCCTCACCAGCTTGAAGGCCCACAGATAGATATGAAGGCCCACAGATAGTTACTGCCAGAACTATATACCCAGGATGTCGCTCACTGACAGAGAGGCCAACTATGGATGAACCATACAGTTAACTAAGGCTGAACTATACAGATACCTTTAAATGAACCATACAGCTAACTATGGATGAACTATTCAACTAACTAGGGCTGAACAATATAACTATGGATGAACCATACAGCTAACTATTGATGAACCATTACAGCTCACTATGGCTGAACCATGTAACTATGGATGAACCATACAGTTAACTTGGGCTGAACCATAACAATGGATTAACCATACAGTTAATTATGGCTGAACTCTACAGCCAAGTGTGAATGAACCATACAGCTAACTATGAACCATTACAGCTTACTATGGCTGAACCATGTAACTATGGCTGAACCATACATCTAACAATGGCCGAACTATGTAACTATGGATGAACCATACAGCTAACTATGGATGAACTATACATATAGTGACACTGACTCTAGTCATGACAACGCTCATCATGGATATTTTCTTCAGTTTGTCTTTCCGACAGTGAAACACAATACATAGAGCAATAGGACTCAATATTGTAACAGGGTTGTGTTAAGTTGGCATGAAACGGAATAAAACGTAGTGAAATGGGGAGTTACTACCTGAACTTGTCCATTAAGAAACATTTGTGATTGCAGAACGGCGCAAAGTTCTGTATCCAATCTTCAAGGAAAATAGATTAAAAGGGAAGCGTGTTGCTCTTGTTGTCGATAAACTGTATATAGACAACCACATGTTCCGCGACACAAAGACTACTCCATGGCTATTCTGAACGTTCTAATAGAGGAGTCGAATAATAGAACACCCAATACTAGCCATGGTAGGGATTGTAATAATAAAGCACATTTATAGTATGTATAGTATTTTATAAAGGGATAAAACGGTATTACAAGAAAAGATAACAAGCAAAATAATACATCTTCAAATACAACTAAATTAGAACACAAGTACTCAATCAATATACGGGGGACCAGTATGAAAAATAAAAAAGATTATGTATGCACTCACTGACTAAGTCGCTCTGGATATGAGCATCTGCTAAATGACTAAAATGTAAAATAGAAGGCACAGTATGTGGGTATGTGTGGATGAATTGTGATGTGTGGTGTGCGTTTTTGTGTTTGAATAAGTGTGGCGTTAAGTGATTGAGAAAGGAAATGGTTGTATATCCCAGAACCAACGTGTGTCTGTGAGCAAAGGTTGTGAGAGAGAGCTTTCAATTTTGTGCAGATGAGGGATATACATTTTAAAATATAGTATACATCTAATATATTTTTTTATTGTCCTATCATGATGGAACGATCCCCAACCCTATATCCTAGACACCCACCAAAAATAAGTCCCCATCTGTTTTATGGACCTGCTGTGAGTTGCCTATATGCAGCCAAAACAGAAAAATAAATGCAGTCAGAGACCTACTTGAGCATCACCGCCCCCTCAAGATTCTGAGCGTGCCTGGTAGGGTTGGTCCTACAAAGCCAGAGCCCACTGGTGGGAGAGCATAATATACAAGGACATTCTCAAAGCTGCTAATGAGAACCTTGACGACCTTGTACCTAGCCGGTGGGGATTCCGGTGGGGTACCCCCACCCAGGTAGTGGCAGTGCTGGCAACACTGGCTGCAGTAACCCATGGGGAGGGGGTCACACTCGGACAATCAGAGAGGGGGCTTATCATTGTGGCCCAGGTGGCACAAAATAATCAACGGTCTGACTGCACAGAGATGCTTGGGAAAAATGGTTACAACGGGGTACTAGAGTGTTTGTGTCACAGGTGAAGAGGGTGGATCTGATCTCCATCACCTAGGACTTGACATAGATTAAATAGATTAATCAAATCTCACATTGTTGTCAATTTTTGCTCAATCTTGCATGATTTCTCAAACAGCTGTAACTGTATATACATTCGTATATGCATTTGTAAATCAGGTCCTTTCTTGAGTTGGGCTCTGGGATGTAACAACCGTTGAGCATCTGATTTTATGGTTGATTGTAGAGGAAAGGGGTTGAGTGTGTTAGAGTATGTGCGTGTGTGTTTATCCCACATCTGTTGCAAGGGGGTAAGGATTTTAGGGAGAATATAGGATAAACCACAATAATTGTTTGCTAAAATAATAATTGCTTGTCAAAAATGTAATGTAATACAATGGCAATCCGGGTTATAGGTTAAAATCCTACGCATGAACTGCCAACATTATTACGCATATTAATTGATAATGATGGAAAATAAGATATGCAAGATATATATATATATTGAGGTGAGAGCATTGGAAATGCTTTTGGCGGTTGACCTGCTTCTGTTTTGTGGGTGGCACTGTGTGCTGTTTTCGATGGATGGGTCCTGGCCTCTCGGGGCCCTAGGGATCCGGAGGGACGGGGGTGGTATGCCGATCACTGGGATGATGGTCCAACTTGGGATGGGGAGGGGCTTTAGTGTGGGAATTAGTGGAGAACAATTGTAAGGTTACTTAGTAGCAATGCAAATATCATGGTACAGCTATATGGACACTCAATCACTATGGTATTTTTTTCAGTCATACAAAGGTTATACTTAAATCCGGACTGGTTCTCTAGCAAATTAGTAAGATTGTCTCACCCAATGTTCAAGAATGGCCTTTTTCCCTTTATTCAGATTACAACCTCTCACTTTCAGTTATTTGAAAAGGAAATCATCTCCCAAATATCACTATTTCAATTCAATCCTCCAGAAACGACAGAACAAATAATGCAACAAATATACGGGGCGTACCGGGCTGGCGACACGTACCACTGGTTTGGTGCGAGGAGCAGGGACGGGCCGTACCGGACTGGGAACACGCACCACTGCCTTGGTGCGAGGAGCAGGCACGGCCGTACCGGACTGGGAACACGCACCACTGCCTTGGTGCGAGGAGCAGGCACGAGGCATACCGGACTGGGAACCGGCGCTGGAGGTCTACGACTGTACCAGTCCTTTACTCTCCGCGCCCAGTCCTCCTCCAGTGAGGATTCCTCCTTGAGCCCCCACAAGTGCAGTGGTCGGGGCTCTTCCCTATCGATCCCCGACCACCCTTTTAGCCCCCCCAAAAACAATTATTGGGGTTGTCTCTCGGACTTCCTCCTCGGCCGGCGCCTTCTGTGTTCCTCTCCTGCCTGGGCTTCCTCCTTCGCCCAGGGTCCTTTACCTGCCAAAATCTCCTCCCTTGTCCAAAAACTTTTCCCCACCTGTGTCCAGGGTGTCTGCTGCTCCTGGGCACGCTGCTTGGTCAGTTTTTGGTGGGATCTTCTGTCATGAACGTTGAGAGACGGGTCGGACCATTGTGCAGCGTGAAAAGCGTACATGTTTATTAATACAATAAACACTGACAATACAACAAAAGGCAATGAAACGTGACGTCGGAAGCCAAACACACCGAAACACAAACAAGATCCCACAACCCAGGCAGGAAAACTGGCTGCCTAAGTATGATCCCCAATCAGAGACAACGAGCGACAGCTGCCTCTGATTGGGAACCACACCCCGCCAAACATAGAAATACAATACATAGAGTTTCACACCCTGACCAAACTACCTAGAGAATAACAGTCTCTCCAGGTCAGGGCGTGACATACCTTGACTACCTGGTACCTCTGCACATTGACTCAGTACTGGTACTCCTTGTATATAGCCTCATTATTACCTCAACTACCTGGTACCCCTGCACATTGACTCAGTACTGGTACTCCTTGTATATAGCCTCATTATTACCTTGACTACCTGGTACCTCTGCACATTGACTCAGTACTGGTACTCCTTGTATATAGACTCA
Source organism: Coregonus clupeaformis (assembly GCF_020615455.1). Classification (NCBI taxonomy): domain Eukaryota; kingdom Metazoa; phylum Chordata; class Actinopteri; order Salmoniformes; family Salmonidae; genus Coregonus; species Coregonus clupeaformis. The sequence continues at coordinate 10,244,732 of NC_059197.1, read as the reverse complement.
TTATTACCTCGACTACCTGGTACCCCTGCACATTGACTCAGTAGTGGTACTCCTTGTATATAGCCTCATTATTACCTCAACTACCTGGTACCCTTGCACATTGACTCAATACTGGTACTCCTTGTATATAGCCTCATCATTACCTTGACTACCTTGTACTCCTGCACATTGACTCAGTACTGGTACTCCTTGTATATAGCCTCATTATTACCTCAACTACCTGGTACTCCTGCACATTGACTCAGTACTGGTACTCCTTGTATATAGCCTCATTATTACTTCAACTACCTGGTACTCCTGCACATTGACTCAGTACTGGTACTCCTTGTATATAGCCTCATTATTACCTCAACTACCTGGTACCCCTGCACATTGACTCAGTACTGGTACTCCTCATATATATCCTCATTATTACCTCAACTACCTGGTACTCCTGCACATTGACTCAGTACTGGTAATCCTTGTATATAGACTCATTATTACCTAAACTACCTGGTACTCCTGCACATTGACTCAGTACTGGTACTCCTTGTATATAGCCTCATTATTACCTCAACTACCTGGTACTCCTGCACATTGACTCAGTACTGGTACTCCTTGTATATAGCCTCATTATTACCTCAACTACCTGGTACCCATGCACATTGACTCAGTACTGGTACCCCTGCACATTGTTTCAGTACTGGTACTCCTTGTATATAGCCTCGTTATTACCTCAACTACCTGGTACCGTTGCACATTGACTCAGTACTGGTACTCCTTCTATATAGCCTCATTATTACCTTGACTACCTGGTACTCCTGCACATTGACTCAGTACTGGTACTCCTTGTATATAGCCTAATTTTTACCTCAACTACCTGGTACTCCTGCACATTAACTCAGTACTGGTACTCCTTGTATATAGCCTCATTATCACCTCAACTACCTGGTACCCCTGCACATTGACTCAGTACTGGTACTCCCTGTATATAGCCTCATTATTGTTTTTATTGTGTTACTATTTGCTTTTTTATTTAACAAATATTTGTCTTACTTTTTAACTCTGCGTTGTTGGGAATGGGCTCGAAAGTAAGTTACAAGTCTGGAGTAGAAGTAGAAGGTAGGTACAGTCATAAAATGGCCAATTTCTCCATGAAGAGGAGGAATCTTTTTCCCTAATCTTTTCCATGTTTCAGTTTACAAATGTAACTATTTGAGTTAAAGCTCATCAGCAGGCGTATGTGATACGCTCTATCATAATAATTTGGAAGTCGATATGGCTAATTTTGTATGTTTTTTTTTTTCATAATCTCATGTCTTATTGCCAAATTAAGGACTAGATAACTGCATGACTATACGTCGCTTTGGATAAAAGCGGCTGCTAAATGGCATATATTAATTACAGCATTATTCACAGGTAAGTGAGCATCTTAAACGTACAATCTGCAATATTTACAGCGGTTTATGGACATTTCAATATACAGTATACTTGATATATGAATGATACATCTTTGTTAATGATTCTTGAAGAGGTCTTGGAGCAGGCAGTAACAGTAAACACATTCAGGATCTGTCTGGAGCAGAAGGTAGCATGGCCAATTACAGAGAATGGCCAATTCCTCCATGTTTCAGTTCACAAATCTAACTCTTTGTTAAAGTGCATCAGCAGGCATATTGTAACACAGTATTTTCTGGAAAAAAGTAAGTGATCATGCTTTTAATAACTTGGGCTGCTGGTCTCTGATTCCAGGTACCATCTCCTGCCATTGTGCCCTTGAGCAAGGCACTTGACCCCTTAAAAATGTCTCTCCATACAGGAGACCGACACTGACTGCTCTATTCTATTATATAATATTCTATTCTCCAGAAACAAACTTCTGCTGTTCATTATTCATCATCACTTCTCTGGATGAGTCTGTGGTTGCTAGGGGTGGAACCTGTGACTCAGTGCTTTAATAGTGCAGGGAGCAGTGTTGATGTAGAAGGCGGCTGAGAGAGAGCGAGAGAGAACGAGAGAGAGAGAGAGAGAGAGAGAGAGAGAGAGAGAGAGAGAGAGAGAGAGAGAGAGAGAGAGAGAGAGAGAGAGAGAGAGAATTTTGAGCAAGTGCAGTTTTAGGGACCACTGACTGAGACAAGAACTTCAACGACATGTTTGGAAAGGAGATGGACTAAGAACAGAACTGATGAGCACCTTAAACAGTTACAGGTATTTAAAATTCTTTGATGAGCACATTTCCTTATGTATGTCACTACCCTTTATACCATTTTTTTAAGGACATTTTTGGTTGTAAAAAAAAGACTGTAAAATAACCAGGAATTCAGCTAAAATTAGTTTAACTTAGGAAATCTGTTCCCAAGTATTCCCACAAATAAAATATAGACATAACCCACGGGCACAGACGTCCATTCAATGTCTATTCCACGTTGGTTTAACGTAATTTCATTGAAATGACGTGGAAACAACGTTGATTCAACCAGTGTGTGCCCAGTGCGATGTGATCGTCTCATTGTAATCAAGGTATGAAATGATTTATATTTTCAAATACAATCAATTTTTTGGGCTTAGTTGTGGTCAATTTGCAGTGTACAAATTATGATAAATATTTTCCAGCCCCCGACCATTCGCGACGAAAAAATCTAGTTGCCTACTCCTGCTTTAAACAGTCATATGAGACCGCATGGAAATAGTCACTACATAAATTATTCAAGCTCCTGCAGAACACAAGATTACATGATAGGTACTTAGTTTATTGCACTATATCTGTATGATAACCAACAGCAGAAACCCTAGAGTAGAAGTTTGTCTGATGGAAATGAGATGCTATTGGTTATGTTGAAATGCTTGCATTATGAATATGTTTTTGCGCATAACACATTATTTTAACCCACTTGAAGCAAATGCTTGAAGTGGGCGATGTTGGCAATGGCTTTTAAACAGCAAGCGCGTGGGTGCATGGTTTTCCTTCATTGTGCTCCAATAATGTTGCCACCAGTAGAGTGTTGGGGTATTCTAGTTAGGATATTATTTGCCATGATTGTAGGGCTGGTTGACATAGTTCATCTGCAGTACAGTATAGGCCATGTTAGTGCTTGCTATTCCTCTTCAAAAGACGTCGACCTATTTTCATTATTTATTTAAGATGCTATTTGCATGTGGCAGCAAAGGTTGTTTTGTGCTTTTAAAAAATTACAAACCGGTTTTCCCTCAAGTTATCTTACACTTAGTTGTAGTCCTAGTCTCTAAAATATTTGACATTGAGATAAAATAAAAATAATAAAATATTTTACATTGGTCAATTAAGCAATAAGGCCTGAGGGGGTGTGGTATATGGCCAATATACCACCTCTAAAGCACTCTACACACTCTATGCAAACAGAGACGGTCCGTACAACAGTACGTAGGCCGCTACACACTTCACACAAACTACGCAAACGCAGCATAGTTTTTTATGTAGTTCTACATACTTCTGTTCCGCTCACATTTTGGAATGGACTGTATAAGACGCTCTGTCACTCTGTTTGCCTAGGGTGTGTAGGGCCCTTAAGGGCTGTTCTTACGCACGACGCAATGCGGAATGCCTGGATACAGCCCTTAGCCGTGGTATATTGGCCATATACCACAAACCCCTGAGGTGCCTTATTGCTATTATAAACTGAATACAAACGGAATTAGAACAGTAAACAAGTCGTTTTGCATCATACCCGTAGTATATTTTCTGATATACCACAGCCAATCAGCATCCAGGAGCCAAACTACCCAGTTTATAATAGGCTATATTTTCTGATTACAATCAACTTTTGAACTTAAAGTAGGTGCATTGACTACAATGTAGGCTATATCTTTCACATGCACTCATGTTTTCATATGTTATTTTCATTACCCATATGGATCATAGAGGGATATCAATCAACAACCTTTCTACAAGATATGTAAAGTTAGTTTTCTACAACAGTGTACTCAATCAATCTATCTTGAACACACACACACACACACACACACACACCACACACACACACAATAACAATGGTTTCATTAATTGACAGCCCTTATTATTTTCTACGTGATGATGTTGAATCAACGTGGAAAACTGATTGGATTTGCAAAAAGTCATCAATGTTAGTGCATTTAGTATTTTTTTCACCCAACTTTTCACCTAAATCCAATGACAGGGTATTTTTGTTGTTGTTGATTTCATGTTGAATTCACGTTAGTTGACAACTCAACCAAATGTAAATCAAAACTAGAACTGACGACTATGCCCAGTGGGTAATGCTTTCCATCCAGCAGCAAGACTCTCAAATTCTCACGTTTTACTTTCCATACTTAACAACTGACATGGTGTAACCTATTTTGGTGTCTTGAAATGAGAAGACACACATTTTTATGATAAGGTGTTTGCATAATTCATATCCTGATACATTTAGGAAACTCCTATTCCTAACCCTCACACTAGATCACCTCAGTTGGTGGTTGAAACTGTATCACTTAGACCAAGAGAAGATACAATACCGTAGCCCCCTACACACTTGTGTAGATCTTAAAATATTGCGAAGAAGAAGAAGAAGGTATAAGAAATAAAGTAGTAGACCCTCCTATCCATTAGCTGGGTGGATTATTAGCTGGGTGGAATATTAGCTGGGTGGAATATTAGCTGGGTGGAATATTAGCCATATTATCCAGTCCTCCGATCTACACAAGTGTCTAGGGGGCAGGGGCTAGGGGGTAGGGGGTAGGGGCTAGGGGGCAGGGGCTAGGGGCTAGGGGGCAGGGGGTAGGGGCTAGGGGCTAGGGGGAAGGGGGCAGGGGCTAGGGGGTAGGGGGCAGGGGGCAGGGGCTAGTGGGTGTTTCTGGACAGGGCCAATGACTACCTTGCCAAAATACACTCAAGCCCTTCCCTGTAAAAAAGGGTGAAAACAATGATGTGCTATATTATTCAGAGCCTCTGATTAAAACCTATTCAATCCATAATAACCATAGGCGTCACTTGATATGGGTGTCGCCCACTGGTGTCCGTAGGTCGACTGTCCAATTGAAGCCAACAGGTAATTTCCTTTCCAAAATGGAAGACAATGAGTGCTTGTTAACCATATCACTGCTCAATGCAAACCAACTCAATGGCATGACTGTAACTAGATAGGCGTGTTGTGCTGCTCGGTGGCGAGGGCTGAGACTCTGTTTTGTCATCTCAATAGCCTAAAGTGGCTTCCTCTCCTCAATAATTTCAATTAGATTCCTCTCTACGTATCCTTTGATGGGTGCATCTCAAGTCTAAAGTGGCTTCCTCATCTCCTTGACTCCTTTCCTGCACTGATGTAAATGATCTGGACAGGTGAGAGCAAGGTCCTCCCGGTAGGCTTCAAGCATATTTACATATTTTGTGTTTTCACATCGATGAAGATGAAGGAAAGAAGAAAGGAAGCCACTTTGCGCTATTGCGATGCAACCATAGTGTCTAGTGTGTGAAGCCGCTGGCTGATAATTGACAGGTAGCGTAGGGACAGGTGTGCTGTGAGGGCCTCTAGGCTGCCAGTGAATGGTACTATTGTCTGATAACCCTGTTGAGAGAGAACAATGCCAGGGAGTAGGGAACAACCTGTTAAATAATTACTTGCTTCATCTTGGGTAGGGCCTCTTTCAGTGATCAGCTGTGCCCAGTATTTGTTTATTAAGTTCTTGGTTTCGCTTGTAGCCTAGTAGCAAGGCTATCATGTTAGGAATGTAAAGGCTACTGTGAAGTATGACATGTACAGTGCATTCAGAAAGTATTCAGACCCCTGATTTTGATTAATTAAATTGTTTTTTTCCCTCACCAAATTGTTACAAATTTGTAAAAAAAAATAAAAAAAATAATAATTAAATATCACATTTTTATTATTGAATTTACCACAGGTGGATTCCAATCAAGATATAGAAACATCTCAAGGATGATCAATGGAAAGAGGATGCACCTGAGCTCAATTTCTCATAGCAAAGGGTCTGAATACCTATGTAAATAAGGTATTTCTGTTTTAGCTTTTAATAAATATGCAAACATTTCTAAAAATCTGTTTTTGTTTTGTCATTATGGGGTATTGTGTGTAGATTGCTGAGGAGCTTTAGTTATGTAATCCATTTTAGAATAAGGCTGTAACGTAACAAAATGTAGAAAAAGTCAAAGGGTCTAAATACTTTCCGAAGATAAGATCTTGCTACCATGGAAAGGTAAATTACCCCGATTAAACCTGATTAATTATTTGGTCATAGTTTACCTATTTACTGATGGCCCTGTCTACACTGGACAACTAGTTTTTAAAAATGTTATGAGCAAATAATATTCCACTTTATTTGGAACGGCAAGCCAAACAAAATTAAATGGGCCTATTTATGTAATGAATATGAATTCGGAGGGCTAAAATGATTAAATATTAAAGCATTGAACCTCTCACTAAAGGCTTCAGTCATACAAAAGTTATACTTAAATCCAAACTGGTTTTCCAGCAGATTAGTAAGAATGACTCACTCAATGTTCAAGATTAGCCTTTTTCCCTTTATTCAGATTACCTCCTCTCACCTTCGGTTATTTGAAAATGAAATAATCTCCAAAATATAATAATTTTAAAACAAGCCATTGAAAGCTCGTTACAATCCACCAGAAAAGACATAACAAATATTACAACAAATAATTATGGTTAAACTCAAATATACTAATTGATAAAGAATGTTTAAAAACCTTGTAATCTTTGATAATGATATCATAAATAGGACACATGCAGCTAACAAAAATATATGGAAATGTCTGGTCTATCCAAAATTACAACCAACTGATTGCAGCATTAACACAAAAATGGAGGAGGCATTAAATACAAAAATTTAATAAATAAAAAGATACATAAAAAAGTATACCAGTTCCATTTAAGGACCAAAAAATGTACAGCTGTGCCATACAGGTTGCAAAATATACTGAACAAAAATTTAAACGCAACATGCAACAATTTCAATGATTTTACTGAGTTATAAGGAAATCAGTCAATTCAAATAAATTCATTAGGTCTTAATCTATGGATATCACATAACTGGGCAAGTGCGCAGCCATGGTTGGGCCTGGGAGGCCCACCACTTGCAGTCAACATGCCAATTGCACGCTCCCTCAAAACTTGAGACATCTGTGGAACCGTGTTGTGTGACAAAACTGCACATTTTAGAGTGGCCTTTTATTGTACCCAGCACAAGGTGCACCTGTGTAATGACCATGCTGTTTAATCAGCTTCTTGATATGCCACAACTGTCAGGTGGGTGGATTATCTTGGAAAATGAGAAATTCTCTCTAACAGTGATGTAAAAAAATCTGTGCGCAAAATTTGAGAGAAATAAGCTTTTTGTGCGTATGGAACATTTCTGGGATCTTTTATTTCAGCTCATGAAACATCGGACCAACACTTTACATGTTGCGTTCATATTTTTGTTCAGTATGGTTGGGAAGAGATTTTTGATGTGTCGATTCCATGGCACAGAGTTTATGAACTGATACACAAAACAACGCTGGATTCAAAATGCAGAGTTTTTCAATGAAAAATATTTTTAAAAAATCTTGCAACCAAAAGAATGTTACGTATATGGGGGATACAACCATCCCAGCTCTGTAGATTTTGCTGCAAAGAGACAGAATCATTAAATCACTTGTTTTGGTGCTTTCTTTATGTAGCTTGTTTTTAAAATCACCACATTTACTTAAAGCCATCTTCGCAAATAGCACTGCTGGGTGACATGATAAGCCATGGTCAGTCGATCATCAGCTGTTTTCCTGTGTCACTCATTGACAGTAACTCAATTAACCCATGTCAGTTAAAATGTTTTTGATTGGTAAATTAGTCTAGCCGGCTATCTAAATGTGTAATAATCATGGCACGCAGGGCACGTGCCCAGGGGCCATAACCTCCAGGGGGCCCACATTGATTTTGTTAGTCACTCTTACTCAGATATCATTAACATGGCATAAGTCATGGCAAAATGTGTAGAACTGAGGGACATTTGCTTTAAAACTACAAAAATGTCTCCCCACCCCATGGCATAAAGTTTATAATTGCATGAAATTAGTTGTAAAACTGCGAAAAAAATATAAAATGTTCTGTAAAGCAAACTTATTTGTTTACCTTTTGCTAATACAGTTATTTTTATCATAACAGATCCCTCTGTTCGTATTAAATTATAGTTTTTAATCCCTGTGATCTAGTAAGGTAAATGAAGCTACAGCAACTAATGTAAAAATTGCTGGGGCAAATCTTGTTTTTGCAGCTCTCCAAGTAGCATATTAGAGTTTGTATAGAATGCAGTAAATGAGCTTCAAATTTCTTAACATTTCTTGGATGAACATGATGAGATACGATGACAATGGAGCAGTGAGAGAAATAAGCTTTTTGTGCGTATGGAACACTCCCGAGTGGCGCAGTGGTCTAAGGCACTGCATCGCAGTGCTAGCTGTGCCACTAGAGAGCCTGGTTCGAATCCAGGCTCAGTCGTAGCCGGCCGCGACCGGGAAACCCATGGGGCGGTGCACAATTGGCCCAGCGTCGTTCAGGGTAGGGGAGGGAATGGCTGGCAGGGATGTACAGTGAGTGAAAAAAGTATTTGATCCTCTGCTGATTTTGTACGTTTGCCCACTGACAAAGACATGATCAGTCTATAATTTTAATGGTAGGTTTATTTGAACAGTGAGAGACAGAATAACAACAACAAAATCCAGAAAAAAACATGTCAAAAATGTTATAAATTGATTTGCAGAGGGCAGAGGTCAGACGTTTCTTGTAGTTGGCCACCAGGTTTGCACACATCTCAGGAGGGATTTTGTCCCACTCCTCTTTGCAGATATTCTACAAGTAATTAAGGTTTCGAGCCTGACGTTTGGCAACTCGAACCTTCAGCTCCCTCCACAGATTTTCTATGGGATTAAGGTCTGGAGACTGGCTAGGCCACTCCAGGACCTTAATGTGCTTCTTCTTGAGCCACTCCTTTGTTGCCTTGGCCGTGTGTTTTGGGTCATTGTCATGCTGGAATACCCATCCACGACCCATTTTCAATGCCCTGGCTGAGGGAAGGAGGTTCTCACCCAAGATTTGACGGTACATGGCGCCGTCCATCGTCCCTTTGATGCGGTGAAAACACCCCCAAAGCATAATGTTTCCACCTCCATGTTTGATGGTGGGGATGGTGTTCTTGGGGTCATAGGCAGCATTCCTCCTCCTACAAACACGGCGAGTTGAGTTGATGCCAAAGAGCTCGATTTTGGTCTCATCTGACCACAACAATTTCACCCAGTTCTCCTCTGAATCATTCAGATGTTCATTGGCAAACTTCAGACGGGCCTGTATACAGTGGGGAGAACAAGTATTTGATACACTGCCGATTTTGCAGGTTTTCCTACTTACAAAGCATGTAGAGGTCTGTAATTTTTATCATAGGTACACTTCAACTGTGAGAGACGGAATCTAAAACAAAAATCCAGAAAATCACATTGTATGATTTTTAAGTAATTAATTTGCATTTTATTGCATGACATAAGTATTTGATCACCTACCAACCAGTAAGAATTCCGGCTCTCACAGACCTGTTCGTTTTTCTTTAAGAAGCCCCCCTGTTCAACACTCATTACCTGTATTAACTGCATCTGTTTGAACTCGTTACCTGTATAAAAGACACCTGTCCACACACTCAATCAAACAGACTCCAACCTCTCCACAATGGCCAAGACCAGAGAGCTGTGTAAGGACATCAGGGATAAAATTGTAGACCTGCACAAGGCTGGGATGGGCTACAGGACAATAGGCAAGCAGCTTGGTGTGAAGGCAACAACTGTTGGCGCAATTATTAGAAAATGGAAGAAGTTCAAGATGACGGTCAATCACCCTCGGTCTGGGGCTCCATGCAAGATCTCACCTCGTGGGGCATCAATGATCATGAGGAAGGTGAGGGATCAGCCCAGAACTACACGGCAGGACCTGGTCAATGACCTGAAGAGAGCTGGGACCACAGTCTCAAAGAAAACCATTAGTAACACACTACGCCGTCATGGATTAAAATCCTGCAGCGCACGCAAGGTCCCCTGCTCAAGCCAGCGCATGTCCAGGCCCGTCTGAAGTTTACCAATGACCATCTGGATGATCCAGAGGAGGAATGGGAGAAGGTAATGTGGTCTGATGAGACAAAAATAGAGCTTTTTGGTCTAAACTCCACTCGCCGTGTTTGGAGGAAGAAGAAGGATGAGTACAACCCCAAGAACACCATCCCAACCGTGAAGCATGGAGGTGGAAACATCATTCTTTGGGGATGCTTTTCTGCAAAGGGGACAGGACGACTGCACCGTATTGAGGGGAGGATGGATGGGGCCATGTATCGCGAGATCTTGGCCAACAACCTCCTTCCCTCAGTAAGAGCATTGAAGATGGGTCGTGGCTGGGTCTTCCAGCATGACAACGACCCGAAACACACAGCCAGAGCAACTAAGGAGTGGCTCCGTAAGAAGCATCTCAAGGTCCTGGAGTGGCCTAGCCAGTCTCCAGACCTGAACCCAATAGAACATCTTTGGAGGGAGCTGAAAGTCCGTATTGCCCAGCGACAGCCCCGAAACCTGAAGGATCTGGAGAAGGTCTGTATGGAGGAGTGGGCCAAAATCCCTGCTGCAGTGTGTGCAAACCTGGTCAAGACCTACAGGAAACGTATGATCTCTGTAATTGCAAACAAAGGTTTCTGTACCAAATATTAAGTTCTGCTTTTGTGATGTATCAAATACTTATGTCATGCAATAAAATGCAAATTAATTACTTAAAAATCATACAATGTGATTTTCTGGATTTTTGTTTTAGATTCCGTCTCTCACAGTTGAAGTGTACCTATGATAAAAATTACAGACCTCTACATACTTTGTAAGTAGGAAAACCTGCAAAATCTGCAGTGTATCAAATACTTGTTCTCCCCACTGTATGTGCTTTCTTGAGCAGGGGGACCTTGCGGACGCTGCAGGATTTCAGTCCTCCACGGCGTAGTGTGTTACCAATTGTTTTCATGGTGACTATGGTCCCAGCTGCCTTGAGATCATTGACAAGATCCTCCCGTGTAGTTCTGGGCTGATTCCTCACCGTTCTCATGATCATTGCAACTCCACGTGGAGAGATCTTGCATGGAGCCCCAGGCCGAGGGAGATTGACAGTTATTTTGTGTTTCTTCCATTTGCGAATAATCGCACCAACTGTTGTCACCTCCTCACCAAGCTGCTTGGCGATGGTCTTGTAGCCCATTCCAGCCTTGTGTAGGTCTACACTCTTGTCCCTGACATCCTTGGAGAGCTCTTTGGTCTTGGCCATGGTGGAGAGTTTGGAATCTGATTGATTGATTGCTTCTGTGGACAGGTGTCTTTTATACAGGTAACAAGCTTAGATTAGGAGCACTCCCTTTAAGAGTGTGCTCCTAATCTCAGCTCGTTACCTGTATAAAAGACACCTGGGAGCCAGAAATCTTTCTGATTGAGAGGGAGTCAAATACTTATTTCCCTCATTAAAATGCAAATCAATTTATAACATTTTTGATATGGGTTTTTCTGGATTTTGTTTCGTTTCTTTGTCAGTGGGCAAACGTACAAAATCAGCAGGGGATCAAATACTTTTTTCCCTCACTGTAGCTCAGTTGGTAGAGCATGGCGTTTGCAACCCCAGGGTTGTGGGTTCGTTTCCCACGGGGGGCCAGTATGAAAAAAAAAAAAATAAAATAATGTATGCACTCACTAACTCTAAGTCGCTCTGGATAAGAGCTTCTGCTAAATGACTAAAATGTAAATGTAAATGATAGAGAGTGGCCTCAACTGGTGGGCCATTTGTCAATTGGCTTTCAAGGAACCAAGTAATGAACCAAGTAAGCCACAAGTGAAAATGTTTTGAGTAGAGCCTGTGGTCCAGCGGTAATGCTCCCACATAATCATATACTACTCCCCACTGTAGACTGTGGTTCAATCCCTATGTCTGACCTTCCAACTGTACTCCCACTTGCCTGTTTCCAACTATCTATGTAAAAAAGGTATTGAAAGCACCTATATTTTCAGTTTGCTTCAGGCATTCTGGAAAACACCCATCAAAATGGTTTATGCTATCATTTAGCCTATAATTGAGTTCTGCTGACTTGTTCTTCTGATTTAAGCCTAAAACCAGCACAAACGCTACAATCAAGTCATATGTAGATGTACAGTATGCTCTCTGCTATGGTGCTAGAGCGCCCTCAACTGGCAAACAAGTGGAGAGGAGAACTGTTCAGGAATAGCTCTAATGAACCCTTTATTGTCTTCATGGCCACATTTGTGTTTGCACGGCATCAATAGAGATACTGTAAAAATGACTATTTTTGATTCTGATTTTTTAAAATGTTTAAGTATTAGCCTACTGGTATATATAATACACATTCTAGATGGTTTAACACATGATGGATTAACACATGATGGGTTAACACATGATGGGTTAACACATGATGGATTAAAACATGATGGATTAAAACATGATGGATTAACACATGATGGATTAACACATGATGGATTAACACATGATGGATTAACACATGATGGGTTAACACATGATGGATTAAAACATGATGGATTAACACATGATGGATTAACACATGATGGATTAACACATGATGGATTAACAAACAGCGATGCCCAGGAAATAATTATATCCAATTGTTAGATGCTATCACCCCCTCCAAATCAAAACCAAACATGGATTCTATGTTGTGTCTCGCTTAGCGCGCACATCTGTCTGTGTTTCACACCTGTTTGTGTAGCTAATCAGCCTCGCAATTGGGCAACATGATGCCGCAAACGGGAAGTAGAACGGCGCTTGTGCACACAACATTGACATTTTCTTATTATTTTAATAGTTTTTCCTTTATTATTTTCCCCTAACCCTAACTCCCCTGCCCTAATTCGAGTACACTAATGAACAAGAATACTTAGACTTCTACTTCCAGCTTACATACTATATAAATTTTATGGACACGGTACGTTTTACATTATTATTATTTTTTTCATTCATTTTTTATCCCACCCTTCAGCTACCCAAAACCCGTCCCATCTATCTCTAAAAAACACCAAGTCTGGACTTCTACTTGCATGGGTTAATTGAGTGACTGTCATTGAGTGACATAGGAAAACTGCTGATGCACAACCAAGTTTCGAAATTGCACCTTGTGCATTCTACTATTCTAACTCTCTACAGTAAACTGAGTTCCTAATTGACCCCAACCTTTCAAAAGGTTTTGGATTTGAATTTACCGGCAACAGCAGTGAAACACTCTCAGATAGAGAAAATTAGTTTGGGGCGACGTCCCAAACTGCACCTTTTTCATGGGGAATAGGGTACCATTTGGGACGAAGTTGGGGTTTCAGAAGAAGTCTCCCAACAAGTTTTACTGTAAACATGTCAGCGTTGTGGTTAACACACTGCCTGGCCCCCAGGAGGTAACTAACAAATAAGCATTGACATTGGGTAGAATAAACAAGATAGGGGACAAGATGTCTTTGAGATACGGTGTTTGTATCAGTCTTGAAATGTTACAAAAGACCAGAGATAGATACCGAAATGGAATAATCTCAACAGAAGTATTTGTAGAAAGTTAGTGGACAGTAGAAAAACAGAGAGACAGAGACCAGCGGGAGTGCTGCTGTATGTTGGGGTGTGTGTGTGTGTGTGTGTGTGTGCGTGTGCGGGTTGACTCATAACCCGCATTCTCCAGGGTGCGTTTATATCCGCATGGTGGGTGGGTTGAATAAAGAGACAATGCATAAAAAAATCCATAAATGTATCATTCTTGTGCAAATCATATTTATAGGCTACATTGAGGTTTTTTCTTTCATAATTTTTATCTGGCATTAGTGCTTATGCCTATGCTTTAGGGTACGTGCGCCAACTGAAACCTGGACGCTATTCTGTTTCTCAACAGTGCTGTAAAAACAAGGAAGACAAAGTATTTATAGCCTCATAACTGCAGGTAGGTAGGCACCATTTAGAGCGTTGGGCCAGTAATCGAGAGGTTGCTGGTTCGAATACTCAAGTCAACTAGTGGCGTCTCCCGAGTGGCGCAGTGGTCTAAGGCACTGCATCGCAGTGCTAGCTGTGCCACTAGAGATCCTGGTTCGAATCCAGGCTCTGCCGTAGCCGGCCGCGACCGGGAGACCCATGGGGCGGCGCACAATTGGCCCAGCGTCGTTAGGGTAGGGGAGGGAATGGCCGGCAGGGGATGTAGCTCAGTTGGTAGAGCATGGCGTTTGCAACGCCAGGGTTGTGGGTTCGATTCCCACGGGGGGTATAAAAAAATAAAATATAAAAAAATAAAATAATGTATGCACTCACTAATTGTAAGTCGCTCTGGATAAGAGCGTCTGCTAAATGAAGTAAATGTAAATGAAAACTAGATGAAAAATCTGTCGATGTGCCCTTGAGCAAGACACTTCACCCTAATTAGCTCCAGGGGTGCTGTACTATTATGGCTGACCCTGTAAAACAACACATTTCAATGCACCTATCAGGTGTATGTGTCAATAAAACATTATTATTATTATTTTACTGTTATTAGTGGGTACTTAGATTTTCTAAACTTTATTGTGTTATAGTCTATTTATTTTCTATGCCTATTTTTTGTATGGTTTTATTTTTTATTTTATTCAAATGCCGGTATAGGCTATTAGCCCACACAGGCACTCAGCCTACAAGATGTCCATTTAATGTTTCACATTTTGTTTAGTTTCAGCAAAACGATAGGCTACTACTGTTCAATAAGCCTTTTCAATTGAATAGGCTTAAATGCTCAAGAAAAATGTAATTGTTCAATAAATTCAAGGGCAGAGTAGCCTAATTGTACAGTGCATTTTCACAAAAGCACAATGTGGGATTTACTGTTTGACTTATTTTTCACTAAATCATGCGCAAGGTGTCAATTTAGGTGACATTTTCTGTTTAAGCGAAACATTAGGCTACTGTTCAATAGGCCTAAATATTGCAGTAGGGTAGCTTTCCAGGAACAGGGTTGGGCAGCCATGCATTCGGCTATCCTCTAAATATAGAACTAAGCAAAAAGGCATTACAGGTTTTTGGATATGGGAAAGTATACTTCAAATGTTTGAACTCAACACAGCTCTTAGCTCGTTGGGCTAACAGAAAGGTGTGAACAGGTGGCTTAAACTCCATCCCGAATGGCACCCTATTCCCTATATTGTGCACTAGTTTTGACCAGTATCCATAGACCTTTGGTCAAAAGTGTCAGTGTTAGTTTCAAAAGTGGCTGAGGATATACAATCTCTCACATAACTATGAAATACGGCACTATTGAGATATGGGAACAAACTCGCATATTGTAGTCTTGTGTTCTGCCTGTACCTGATATAGAGCTGATATCACAGTATTGGTACAAACAAACTCTCACATTTCCTCCATGAAAATGTTATTTCTGCCTCGGAGACAAATGGCAGATAGGTTTCAGAACCTGGCAGAGCCTACCCACTGGGCAAAAACTGGTTAAATCAACATTGTTTCCACTTCATTTCAACAAAATAATTCAATGCGACGACATTGAATCAACGTGGAAAACTGATTGGATTTGCAAAAAGCCATCAACATAAGGGAATTTAGTATTTTTTTCACCCAACTTTTAACCTAAATCCAATAACATTGTGACATTTTTTGTTGATTTCACATTGAGTTCACGTTCACGTCAAAACTAGATTGAACTGACGACTGTGCCCAGTGGATAGCGTGTATCAGAATGTTTGGTTTGTTTGCTCTATTCTGTCATTGGCTCTAGTCAGACAGAGCCTGGACCTTAGAGGACTTTTTTTTTAAAAAGTAGGTCACAGGCCAAGCGAGGTAAACTATCAGCTACAGGAGTGGCATTAGGCAACGGTGGTAGTGAATGTATAGTAGGCCCTATGTCTGATTATCTATTTTACAGGTTTGTTCTAAACACATACCGACGCACAGCATTTTTTCTCAAGGCTACCTGTTTTTCTGACAGCTTGATGGAAGTCAAGGTGGTCACAGTGGAGGCTGCTGAGGGGAGGAAGGCTCATAATAATGGCCGGAACGGAGCAAATGGAATGGCATCAAAGACCTGGAAACCATGTATTTGATACCATTCTACTGATTCTTCTCCAGTCATTACCATGAGCCCGTTCTCCCCAATTAAGGTGCCACCAACCTCCTGTGGTGGAGAAGGGGAGGTGAGATGAGGGGGTGGCGTGTCGTTCCGCTCGGTTGTGTTTTGGTTCACTACGATTATACTTTCTGGTAGAAAACCATTGAGCTAATTGTTTTTCAGGCTGTGTATGTAGGCTACTTCTTAGGTTAGAGTTGTTGGAATTAAATTGACATAGTTTATATTTGTATAATTATATTTAACATTTGTTATTTTGCAGAAAAGAGGATATGAGCCTGTTCAGATATACTCAGTTCAGGTGCTTTTATGAATTGTCTCTCTGTATCCTGTTCGATTTAGTTAATTACTGTTTGTTTAGTTTCGAGAGTACCATCCACATTTATTTAGGAAACTAATCGGGAGCCACTCCTCTTTTCATTCAATAGACTCATTTGACAGCAGTTTAGCTGCCCAGGAACAGGGGAGAATGGACCAGCTGTTCCCTGGCTAAATGTGGTGACTCTTTCAAACAGAAAACGCCTTTAAGTACATACATATGTTTGTATTACTGATGTAGGCCAGCCAGCCTAGGAAAAACGTGTACATATACAGTACCAGTCAAAAGTTTAGACACACCTACTCATTCAAGGCTTTTCCGTTATTTTTACTATTTTCTACATTGTAGAATAATAGTGAAGACATCAAAACTATGAAATCACACATATGGAATCATGTAGTAACCAAAAAAGTGTTAAACAAATCAAAATATATTTTATATTTGAGATTCTTCAAAGTAGCCACCCTTTGCCTTGATGACAACTTTGCACACTCTTGGCATTCTCTCAACCAGCTTCATGAGGAATGCTTTTCCAACAGTCTTGAAAGATTTCCCACATATGCTGAGCACTTGTTGGCTGCTTTTCCTACACTCTGCGGTCCAACTCATCTCAAACCATCTCAATTGGGTTGAGGTCGGTTGATTGTAGAGGCCAGGTCATCTGATGCAGCACTCCATCACTCTCCTTCTTGGTCAAATAGACCTTACACTTCCTGGAGGTTTGTTTTGGGTCATTGGCTCATAATCGGCTCCTGTTGAAAAACAAATGATAGTCCCACTAAGCGAAAACCAGATGGGATGAGGTATCGCTGCAGAATGCTGTGGTAGCCATGCTGGTTAAGTGTGCCTTGAATTCTAAATAAATCACAGACAGTGTCACCAGCAAAGCTCCCCCACACCATCACACCTCCTCCTCCATGCTTCACGGTGGGAACCACACATGTGGAGATCATCCGTTCACCTACTCTGCGTCTCACAAAGACACGATGTTTGGAACCCAAAATCTCAAATTTGGACCACCGGTCTAATGTCCATTGCTCGTGTTTCTTGGCCCAAGCAAGTATTTTCTTCTTATTGGTGTCCTTCAGTAGTGGTGTCCTTTAGTAGTGGGTTCTTTGCAGCAATTCAACCATAAAGGCCGGATTCACACAGCCTCCTCTGAACAGTTGATGTTGAGATGTGTCTGTTACTTGAACTCTGTGAAGCATTTATTTTTGGCTGCAATTTCTGAGGCTGGTAACTCTAATGAACTTATCCTCTTCAGCAGAGGTAACTCTTGGTCTTCCATTCCTGTGGCGGTCCTCATGAGAGCCGGTTTCATCATAGCGCTTGATGGTTTTTGTGACTGCACTTGAAGAAACTTTCAAAGTTCTTGAAATTTTCCAGATTGACTGACTTAAAGTAATGATGGACTGTCATTTCTCTTTGCTTATTTGAGCGGTTCTTGCCATAATATGGACTTGGTCTTTTACCAAATAGGGCTATCTTCTTCTGTATACCATCCCTACCTTGTCACAACACAACTGATTGGCTCAAACGCATTAAGAAGGAAAGAAATTCCACAAATTAACTTTTAAGGCACACCTGTTAATTGAAATGCATTCCAGGTGACTACCTCATGAAGCTGGTGGAGAGAATGCCAAGAGTGTGCAAAGCTGTCATCAAGGCAAAGGGTGGCTACTTTAAATATAAAATATATATATATTTTTTTATTTTTTTTTTATGGTTACTACATGATTCCATATGTGTTATTTCATAGTTTTGATGTCTTCACTATTATTCTACAATGTAGAAAATAGTAAAAATAAAGAAAAACCCTTGAATGAGTAGGTGTGTCCAAACTTTTAACTGGTACTGTAGGTGTGTCCAGTTTTCTTGTCAATTCCCTTCGAGGGATTGAAAAAGTTTGATTGAATACAGCCTGCTCAGAGAGAACAATTTTTTTTTTTACTTGTGTTTAATAATATTTCATGTTTTGACCCCACATTTTTTTTACAGTGTACTGTGTTATTTTTTACGCAGTACTTGCCGAATAACTGCAATATAACTGCAGTGTATTGCATTTGAACTGCACTGTACAGCAGTTCTACTGCACTGTCACTGCAATCTTTTTTCGTGACAGAAATTGAGATAAAACTCTAGAGACGTTGTTGTAAATGCTGGGCTGACATGTGACCCTGACCCGACACTGAACTGGCTATGGATGTGGCATCTGATGATTGTTTGAACCTGGGTATTCTGCACACCACAAGACTGTGTTAGCCCACTTAGCTAAAGGTATTTGCATAGACGTCACACAACCTTAGTTACACAGGATCAAGATAACGGAGGAAGCAGGGACGAGGCGACTTCCAGGTGGACAACCATGGCGGTATTCATAAAGTGTCTCACTTACCTTTAATTCTGCCCCCCAACAACATTCATCACTGTTGCAGTTGATAATATGTATATTATTACAAGTTTGATTGTTTTTATTTCACTTGGTCCCCACAGCCCTTCAATGGTAATTTTACCAGGTAAGTTGACTGAGAACACATTCGCATTTACAGCACAGACCTGGGGAATAGTTACAGGGGGGAGGATGAATGAGCCAATTGGAAGCTGTGGATGATTAGGTGGCCATGATGGTATGAGGGCCAGATTGGGAATTTAGCCAGGACACCAGGGTTAATACCACTACTCTTACGATAAGTGCCATGTGTGACCACAGAGAGTCACGACACCTGTTTAACGTCCCATCCGAAAGATGGCAGTCTATATAGGGCAGTGTCCCCAGTCACAGCCTTGGAGCACTGGGATATTTATACATTTTTAGACCAGAGGAAAGAGTGCCTCCTACTGGCCCGCCAACACCACTTCTAGCAGCATCTGGTCTCCCATCCAGAGATTGACCAAGACCAAGACCAATCCTGCTTAGCTTCAGAGGCAAGCCAGCAGTTGGATGCCAGGTGGTATGTTGCTCCCCGTATGGTCAATCCCCCCCACCCCAATGGACATGTATTTATTAATCACTGCCAAAGTTATTATGTATTGTCACATCTACTCCTGATCCTCCCCTCCGGCATGCGACATCGCCGGAATACTAACCACCGGTCCTGGGATTCATCATTACGCACACCTGGCTCACATCATTACGCGCACCTGCAGATCATTATGATTCACACCTGGACTCCATTACCTTCCTCATTACCTCCCCTTTATATGTCCCTCCCTTACGTTTAGTCCTCAGTTGGTATTGTTCAATGGTGGCGTCATTGTTACAGAATACTGACTCAAACCAGGGAAGCAGCAGGAAATTCGAATATCTCTCACAAGGTCGACGAACAGGGTTATCTTCTACGTCAACACCATGACCAGCTGGCACAACTGGGATCGGTTATGGAGGAGGTTCTTTGCAGTGTGCAATGACTCGAACACACCCAGGAGACGTAGTCTTTATCCAGCTGAGGATACTCTACAACCAGTCGACCCAACGAGCCAGCACATCAGCCCATTCAGCAACCCGCTCAGGTCAGGGATAACCATTTATCCCTCCTGGATAAATATGACGGTACACCATCAAAATGCCGTGGCTTCCTACTTCAGTGCTCTCTCTATTTTTCGCATCAGAGGGGAGCTCCCACCACCGAGAGGTCCAAGGTTGCTACAGTGATTTCTCTGCTGACTGGGCGGGCGTTGGAGTGGGCTACGGCCGTCTGGGAGAGAGGAGAGGAGGAGCTTGATTCTTATGAGGGGTTCATGGCTCTGTTTAAATGTATTTTTGATAATTCCCCAGAGGGCAGAGAGGGAGGTGAGAGGCTACTGCAATTACGGCAGGGTAACCAGACGGCTGCTGAGTATGCGATCACTTTTCGGACAGTAGCAGCATCCACTGGATGGACTGAGCCGGCACTTCGTACGCTATTTACAAGAGGTTTGTGTTAAGAGGTCCAGACGGAACTGGCCTGTCGAGACGACAACCTCTCCTTGGACGCACTCATTGCGATGGCCATCCGTCTGGATAACCTACTTCGGGAGCGCCGGTACTCTCATCGCTTCTCTCCCTCCCTCAGTGAACACTCGGAATCAGAGTCTGAACCCATGGAGGTAGGGGTCACTCGCAGACGGATACAGCTGTGGCTCTGTCTGTACCGTGGAGAGGGAGGGCACGAGCTCCAGAGGTGTTCGGCATGTCCGAATCCGGGATCCACAAGAGCAGAGGAACGGTCACGTGATGTTCCAGGAGGGCAGGAGTGAGTATTCCATCTTCATCACTGTCTACTATGCTCTTTTTGGTGTCCATGTACTGTGTCTACAGCGTTAGTGGATTCCGGTGCCGCGGGGAACTTTATTGACCAGACCCTTGCCTCCTCTCTTAACATCAACTCATACCATTCAACACCACAACCCTACCATCTCATGGTCGAGAATGAGAATTACAGACTGGTCACCCGAATGCCAGAGGACCTGCTTCTTCTCTCCTTAAAGGAGGGCCCCGTAGGTTGGTGTGGAACCCAGCAGCCGATGAGGCCTTCTGTCTACTTTCACCTCCGCCTCAATGCTCAAACACCCAGATCCCACGAAATCCTTTCTGGTGGAGGTGGACGCTTCAGAGGTAGGCGTGGGGGAAGTTCTGTCTCAACGACAGGGTAACCCACAGAAGTTGTACCCATGTAGGTTTTACTCTAAGAAACTCTCCCATGTTGAGAGGAAGAATAGCGCCGGAGAAGATGGCTGCCGTTTTACAGCCCTCTAACCAATTGTACTATTATGTGTGTTTTTTCGCATTATTTGTAATTTATTTTGTACATAATGTTTCTGCCATCGTCTCTTATAACCAAAAAGAGCTTCTTGATATCAGGATAGCGATTACTCACCTCGTATTGGACAAAGATTTTTTCTTCAAAGCGGCGGCCGGACGCTTATAAGAAATCCCGCTATGCCCTCTGACGAACCATCAAACAGGCAAAGAGTCAATACAGGACTAAGATTGAATCGTACTACACCGGCTCTGACGCTCGTCGGCTGTGGCAGGGCTTGAAAACTATTACAGACTACAAAGGGAAACACAGCCGCGAGCTGCCCAGTGACACAAGACTTCCAGACGAGCTAAACCACTTCTATGCTTGCTTCGAGGCAAGCAACACTGAAGCATGCATGAGAGCACCAGCTGTTCCGGATGACTATGTGATCACGCTCTCCGTAGCCGATGTGAGTAAGACTTTTAAGCAGGTCAACATTCACAAAGCCGCAGGGCCAGACGGATTACCAGGACGTGTACTTCGAGCATGTGCTGACCAACTGGCAAGTGTCTTCACTGACATTTTCAACATGTCCCTGACTGAGTCTGTAATACCAACATGTTTCAAGCAGACCACCATAGTCCCCGTGCCCAAGGACACTAAGATAACCTGCCTAAATGACTACCAACCCGTAGCACAGACGTCTGTAGCCATGAAGTGCTTTGAAAGGCTGATCATGGCTCACATCAACACCATTATCCCAGAAACCCTAGACCCACTCCAATTTGCATACCGCCCCAACAGATCCACAGATGATGCAATCTCTATTGCACTCCACACTGCCCTTTCCCACCTGGACAAGAGGAACATCTACGTGAGAATGCTATTCATTGACTACAGCTCAGCATTCAACGCCATAGTGCCCTCAAAGCTCATCACTAAGTTAAGGACCCTGGGACTAAACACCTCCATCTGCAACTGGATCCTGGGCTTCCTGATGGGCCGCCCCCAGGTGCTAAGGGTAGGTAACAACATTTACATTTTTTACATTTACGTCATTTAGCAGACGCTCTTTTCCAGAGCGACTTACAGTTAGTGAGTGCATACATTATTTTTTATACTGGCCCCCCATGGGAATCCAACCCACAACCCTGGCGTTGCAAACGCCATGCTCTACCAACTGAGCTACATCCCTGCCGGCCATTCCCTCCCCTCCCCTGGACGACGCTGGGCCAATTGTGCGCCGCCCCATGGGTCTCCCGGTCATGGCCGGCTACAACAGAGCCTGGATTCGAACCAGGATCTCTAGTGGCACAGCTAGCACTGCGATGCAGTGCCTTAGACCACTGCGCCACTCGGGAGGTACAACACATCTGCCACACTGATCCTCAACACGGGGGCCCCTCAGGGGTGCGTGCTCAGTCCCCTCCTGTACTCCCTGTTCACCCATGACTGCATGGCCAGGCACGACTCCAACACCATCATTACATTTGCCGACGACACAACAGTGGTAGCCCTGATCACCGACAACGATGAGACAGCCTATAGGGAGGAGGTCAGAGACCTGGCTGTGTGGTGCCAGGAAAACAACCTCTCCCTCAACATGACCAAGGCAAAGGAGATGATTGTGGACTACAGGAAAAAAAAGAGGACTGAGCACGCCCCCATTCTCATCGACGGGGCTGTAGTGGAACAGGTTGAGAGCTTCAAGTTCCTTGGTGTCCACATCAACAACGAACTATCATGGTCCAAACACACCAAGACAGTCGTGAAGAGGGCACGACAAAGCCTATTCCCCCTCAGGAGACTGAAAAGATTTGGCATGGGTCCTCAGATCCTCAAAAAATTCTACAGCTGCACCATTGAAAGCATCCTGACTGGTTGCATCACTGCCTGGTATGGCAACTGCTTGGCCTCCGACCGCAAGGCACTACAGAGGGTAATGCGTACGGCCCAGTACATCACTGGGGCCAAGCTTCTTGCCATCCAGGACCTCTATACCAGGTGGTGTCAGAGGAAGGCCCTAAAAACTGTCAAAGACTCCAGCCACCCCAATCATAGACTGTTCTCTCTGCTACCACACAGCAAGCGTTACCGGAGTGCCAAGTCTAGGTCCAAAAGACTTCTCAACAGCTTCTACCCCCAAGCCATAAGACTCCTGAACAGCTAATCATGGCTACCCGGACTATTTGCACTGCCCCCCCACCCCCACCCCACACCCCATCTTTTTACGCTGCTGCTACTCTGTTAGTTATTTATGCATAGTCACTTTAACTCTACCCACATGTACATATTACTTCAACTACCTCAACTAGCCGGTGGCCCCGCACATTGATTCTGCACCGGTAACCCCCTGTATATATAGCCTCCCTACTGTTATTTTATTTTACTTCTGCTCTTTTTTTCTCAACACTTTTTTGTTGTTGTTTTATTTTACTTTTTTATTCAAAATAAATGCACTGTTGGTTAAGGGCTGTAAGTAAGCATTTTACTGTAATGTCTGCACCTGTTGTATTTGGCACATGTGGCCAATAAAATTTGATTTGATTTGATTTGGAATTACGACGTCGGTGATTTAGGAGCTGCTGGTGGTGAAGTTGGCATTAGAGGAGTGGAGACACTGGCTGGAGGGCGCCAAGGAACCATTCGTCATTCTCACCGACCATCAGAACGTGGAGTACATACGGACAGTGAGGAGGCTGAATCCGCGGCAAGCAAGGTGGGCCCTTTTCTTCACAAGGGTTGACTTCCCGCTGACCTATCGCCCAGGTTATAAGAACACCAAGGCCGATGCTCTGTCCCGTCTCTACGATTCGGGGGAGGGTCCAGAATGCGCCCATAATTCCATCCTCCCGAGTCGTAGCTCCTGTGGTCTGAGACATAGATGCGGACATCCGCCAGGCTCTGGAGAGGGAGCCCGCACCGACTAATTGTCCTCCGGAGTGCATTTACGTTCCCACAGGGATAAGGGATCCCTGTGGGATCATCGCTGTACACCCAGGTATTTCTCGCACTACCCAATCCATCTCCGGGAAATACTGGTGGCCCACTTTAGTGCAGGACGTCACTTGCTATGTCAACTCCTGTTCCGTAGGAGCTCAAACCAAGTCCCCCCGGAACGCTCCAGCAGCGAAGCTTTTCAGCAGGTCTTCCGGCATTATGGCCTTCCGGAGGACATCGTCTCTGACCGTGGGCCCAAATTCACATCACGAGTATGGAGGGCCTTCATGGAGAAGCTCGGGGTCATGGTCAGCCTCACTTCCGGGTACCAGCCTAAGTCCAACGGGCAGGTGGAAAGGATGAACCAGGAGCTGGGAAGGTTCCTGTGGAGTCACTGTCAGGACCGGCAGGATTCCTTCCATGGGCAGAGTACGCCCAGAACTCTCTATGTCACTCCTCCACTGGGTTGACACCCTTCCAGTGTGTTCTGGGTTTTCAGCCGGCCCTGGCCCCGTGAACCCCGTGCCAGACCGAAGCTCCTGTGGTTGATGTGTGGTTCCGTCGTGCAGAAGAGATGTGGAGCGACGCTCAAGTGAGACTCCAGCGTGCTGTCCATCGTCAAAAGGAACAGGCAGACCACCACCGCAGTGAGACCCCTGTGTTCCACCATGGGGATCGCGTAAGGCTTTCTACCAGGAACCTCCCACTCCGCCTGCTCTGTAAGAAACTGAGCCCCGGTTTGTGGTGCCGTTCAAGGTTCTACGGAGGGTCAACGAGGTGACGTATAGGTTACAGCTGCCCAGTCACTATTGTATCTCACCCTCCTTCATGTTTCCCTTCTCAGGCCGGTGGTTCCTGGTCCTATAGCTGAAGCTGTCCCCCACGACACCCCCCAACCCCCCCTGGACATCGAGGGGAGTCCGGCGTGTGCTGTTAGATCCCTATTGGACTCCCGGCATCGTGGGGGTCGGCTCCAGTACCTGGTGGACTGGGAGGGGTATGGCCCAGAGGAGCGGTGTTGGGTTCCGGTGGAGGACATTCTGGATCTCAACATCATCCGTGATTTCCACCTTCGCCGCCCGGACCGAACCCGCTCCTCGTCCTTGAAGTCGTCCCTCTGGTCGGTGTCATCTTGCGGTGGGAGCCGTGCGTCAGAGGGGGGGGTACTGTCACGTCTACTCCTGCTCCCCTCCGACGTGTGACGTTGCCGGAATACTAACCACCGGTCCTGCCATTCATCATTACGCACACCTGGCATCCATCATTACGCGCACCTGCAGATCATTATGATTCACACCTGGACTCCATTATCAACACCTTCCTCATTACCTCCCCTTTATATGTCCCTCCCTTACGTTTAGTCCTCATTCGGTATTGTTCCTGTGTTTATACTGTATTGTCACTGTTACGCTGTCTCGTTTCATGTTTGTTGTTTTATTAAATGTTTCACCTGCACCTGCTTCTCGACTCACAGCGTCATTGTTACATGTATATAGTGCTATTTCTATTGTTTTGTATTACCATATTCATTATTTTATTCCACTTAAGCCTAAGATTTTCACTGTACCCTGCAATCACAACTGCAACCCTGTACATTAAACAATCTGAAACTCTAAGTAGGAGTGCGGATCTAGGATCAGTTTTGCCTTTTAAATCATAATGAATAAGATTACATGGACAGGGGTGCTTCATGAATACGGGCCCAGAACTCAACATGAGGAGTAGTCAGGGTCAATGCATCACACCACTGCTGTCATTCTCACAGCTAGTTTAAAACGTTCTGAAATAGGGAGGTCCTGTGTGGCTCAGTTGGTAGAGCATGGATAAGAGTGTCTGCTAAATGACCTAAATGTAATAGTCAGTGTTGTAAAATACTTGCAAGTATTACTTAAGTCATTTTTTAGGGTATCTTTACTATTTATATTTTTGACAACTTTTACTTCACTACATTCCTAAAAAAATTACGCCATACATTTTCCCTGACACCCAAAAGTACTCGTTACATTTTGAATGCTTAGCAGGACAATAAAATGGTCTAATTAACACACTTATCAAGAGAACAACCCTGGTCATCCCTACTGCATCTTGCCTGGTGGACTCACTAAATACAAGCTTTGTTTGTAAATGATGTCTGCATGTTGGAGCGTGCTATCCGTCAATAAAAATAACAAGAAGCCGTCTGGTTTGCTTAATACAAGGACTTTATCATTATTTACCCTTTTACTTTTGATACTTAAGTATATTTTCACAATTACATTTACTATTGATACTTAATACTTTTAAAGAAGTAGTATTTTACTGGGTGACTTTCACTTGAGTCATTTTCTATTAAGGTATCTTTACTTTTACTCAAGTATGACAATTGGGTACTTTTTCCACCACTGGAAATAGTCCAATAAGAAATGTTGACTTTCAGAGTGGCTGATCAATTAGAGGACCAGTGTGTGTGTCTTCCTTTGAGGAAGTGCAGACTGCCTCATGCCTGGACTGTGTTAAAAGTATGGACAATGTTTATTTTTCTCTCTCTCTCTCTCTCTCTCTCTCTCTCTCTCTCTCTCTCTCTCTCTCTCTCTCTCTCTCTCTCTCTCTCTCTCTCTCTCTCTCTCTCTCTCTCTCTCTCTCTCTCTCTCTCCTGAAAAGAGGAGGGCCAATGCCATGCAGTAATCATACACCTGCACAATTCATACATGTTACTGTAACTCGCTAAACTGCCTTGACAAGTGCAGGGGTTAAAACACACTAGCAGGACTGGAGGCTGGCATCACAGCGACACACACAGTCACGCTTCCCAGACGGAGTGCTAAATAACAACCGGGGGAAGGAGAAAAAGGAAGAGAGAAATTAAACAAAAAGCAGAAATTCCCTTCCCTCGCCAGCTCTCAATGTTGCCACGGCCATTCCATCAGCATGTCTCTAAAGGAGAGCGCTCTGAGGGATGTGGGGGAGAGTGCTGAAGCGGAGGGCTCGAAGGGACAGGATGAGTTGGTCATGGTTCGCATGGCTAGTCTACCTGTGGACTTGTTTCCTGCCAGGGACTTCCAAGGGAAGTTTAAAAAGATGCGTCCCAAAAAAAGACCCACCATTCTGGACTTGGAAAGTAGGTGCTGTTTTGGATGTTTGACTGATGTTTGCCGTGCTGGGAAACATCTCGGTGCTGAAGGCTGGGGTTTTATCTGCCAATTTAGTTGTCCTTAAGAGAGGATAAGTCTTAGAACCTGGTTTTAGTCTTTGACCTGTGACTCGATGCCAGAAAACTAAAAACTGACTCATTTCAGCTACTCATGTCATCACTCTGCGAAATACCTCACTCTCCAGATAAATTTGTCATGGTTACCTCGAATCTTAAAACTTGTTACTAAAAGATTCAGAGAGAAATGTGTAGGCTACATCATGTTACTTAGCCTAGCTCTGCAATTTCAAGTTTCAAGTTTTAATGTCACGTGCACAAGTACAAGCTCTAAACCCAGCAATGCAGTAATCAGTATCAATGTAGTACTAAAAAAAAGGTACTGTGCACAGGGATACTGGAGTGATAGAGGTAGATATCTATACTGTAGGTGACTAGGCATCAGGATATATGATAAGCAGAGAAACAGCAGCGTGTATGATGATTGTATGTGAGTGTGTGTGTGTAGATTCAGTATAAATGTGTTTGTATGTTGTGTGAGTAAATGGTGTGTGTGTGTGTGTGTGTTGGAGTGTCAGTGTGCGGGATTGTGTAGAGTCCTGTGAGTGTGCAGAGAGACAGTGCAAAAATAAAATACAAGGGTCAACTCAGATAGTCCGTGTAGCCATTTTGTTAGCTATTTAGCAGTCTTATGGCTTGGGGATAGAAGCTGTTCAGGAACCTGTTGGTGTCAGACTTGATGCCCCGGTAGGTACCGCTTGCCATGCGGAAGTGGAGAGAACAGTCTATGGCTTGAGTTGCTTGAGTCTTGAACAATTTTCCGGGCCTTCCTTTCACACCGCCTGATATAGAGGTACTGGATGTCATGGAGCTCGGTCCAAGTGATGTACTGGGCTGTCCGCACCACCATCTGTAGCGCCATGCGATCGAGGGTGGTGCTGTTCCCATACCAAGCAGTGATGCAGCCAGTCAAGTTGCTCTCAATGGTGAATAGCTTTTTGAGGAGTTTTCAACATCCTGAGGGGCTTCTCGACTGCGCGCGTGTGTTGGACCATTTTGAGTCCTTAATGATTTGGACACTGAGGAACTTGTTGTCTGTTTCAATGGAACCAATGCATATTGTGTGTGTGTGATTAAACGGTGTGTGTCTGTGTTGGAGTGTCAGTGTGCGTGAGTGTGTAGAGTCCTTTGAGTGTGCAGAGAGACACTGCAAAAATAAAAATACAAGGGTCAACTCAGATAGTCTGTGTAGCCATTTTGTTAGCTATTTAGCAGTCTTATGGCTTGGGGATAGAAGCTGTTCAGGAACCTGTTGGTGTCAGACTTGATGCACCGGTAGTTACCGGTCCTAAAAGTTTAAACCATGCATACCTGGAACTCCAGGCAGGCTAAAGCGAATGCTCAAAGTGTTTGAAAGATTTCAAATAGTATTAAACTCAAGTCTTTCCGAGCCACAGGTGGTTTCATTGGTTCTGTTGAGTGATTTTATTAAGATCGTAGTTATGCTCTCACCTGTGTATTCATGCACTACTAAAAAACAAAAAGTGTTTCGTAGGCTGTGAGAATTTTTTTTGCAATGGAATAGAGTGATAGAGGAATGGCATGACATAAAGGTAGGGTTATGACAAGTCAGTAACATTTTTAACGGGACATGATTGTTAGGACAGGGGATAGAGAGAGGCCAGGGCAAATAGAGAGCGAGAGATAGGCCAGGGGCAGAGATCGAGTAGGGCCAGAGAGACTGAAAGAAGTTTCCCCTATGTACAGATCTAGGATCAGCTTCACCTTAACCATTAGTGAGGAAAATGCTAAACTGACCCAAAATCAGCATCTAGGGGCAACTTCACCCTACACCCATCTTGTTATCCCCAAGCAGGATTCAAATGGCTGATATTGGCTTTGCCTTCCACACATTGGAGCTAGCAAGAATACAAGGTGCTATATCATAAACACTGTGACTAGGTAACAGGATAGATAACATATAGTAGAAGCAGCGTATGTGATGAGTCAAAAGTTAGCAGATAGTCCGGGTAGCTATTTGGTTAACTACAGTATTTAGCAGTATCATGGTTTTGGGGTAGAAGCTGTTCAGAATTCTGTTGTTTCCAGACTTGGTGCATCGGTACTTCTTACCGTACGGTGTGTGTGGACCATGCTAATTCCGATGTAGATGTGGGGGGTGCTCGGCCCACCATTTCCTGTAGTTCATGATCAGCTCCTTTGTCTTGCTGACATTGAGGGAGAGGTTGTTGTCCTGGCACCACACTGAGTAGCGGTGCATAGGTAAAATCACTGGGGAAGCCAAGCCAGGAAAAAAAGCCATATTACAACCTATGTGTTATGCCTTGCCATTGTGATATACAGTATAGGCAGGGGTGAAAGTAAATGTCAAGAAAACTTTTGACTATTATACCACTTTTTATTGTTACTGCATGTCAGAGGCATGAAAAATGAGCGAATGGACTTGAAAACGGGTGGTATTGCCTACGCTCCAAAATGCAATGTGGTTAGACGAGAACACAGAAAAAGGCAGAGATGAGTGGCCGACATCAAAGACGCACACGGACAGCAGCGGACGCATAAATTCTGGCTTAATGACAATCGGCAAATGTCATTACACTTTCTGGTGTTTTGTGTAACAGGTGTCTCTTTCCTGTTACCTAGTCACAGTGTTTATGATATAGCACCTTGTCTTCTTGCTAGCAGGTGTCACCACTGTTTGGGAGTTGGAAATATGTTTTGAGTGGATGAACGTGCACAGGTATCCTAGTAAAGGAGACCTTTGAAGTGATTGTTTGACAATCAGATAAAAACTTAATGACGGTTTGTCTTTATGTCACAATAAAAGATAATACATTTTGAAAGTTAAATGACAAATCTTTATGACTAGATCCTATTGAATTATACAGGGATTCTACTGTATGATTGGCCCATAAACATTTTGGGGAGGTCCCGTATGGGGAAGAAATGAATAGTACTTTCACCCCTATAGCCTATATAGGCCTAAGGCCGAGACAACAAGAAGACACAGTGGCAGAATAAATTCAACCACACCTTTGTTTCATCACAGAACTGGAGAGCAACATCTGTCCGATGAAGTCCACAAAGCATATTGCATGTAACCAACAGTTACATGACCTACAGCATTGTCAAGCAAGTTAATGTTTCTGACATTTTCGGACTACTCAACAACTATTGATTTAGAACCACACAGAGTTACCGAAAGTCACAAAGAAAACAGGAGCTGCCTCCACTATTCCAACACCATTTCAACTTCAAGATTTTAATATCATAAAATTACAGTGCCTTCGGAAAGTACTCAGACCCCTCAGCAATCTACAAACAATACCCCATAATGACAAAGCGAAAACAGGTTTTAATACATAAATAAAAAACAGAAACACCTTGTTTACATAAGTATTCAGACCCTTTGCTATGAGACTTGAAATTGCACTCAGGTGCATCCTGTTTCCATTGATCATCCTTGATGTTTCTACAACTTGATTGGAGTCCACCTGTGGTAAATTCAATTGATTGGACATGATTTGGAAAGGCACACACCTATCTATATCAGGTCCCACAGTTGACAGTGCATGTCAGAGCAAAAACCAAGTCATGAGGTCGAAGGAATTGTCCTTAGAGCTCTGAGACAGGATTGTGTCTGAGGAAGGGTACCAAAAAATGTCTGCAGCATTGAAGGTCTCCAAGAACACAGTGGCCTCCAACATTCTTAAATGGAAGAAGTTTGGAACCACCAAGACTCTTCCTAGAGCTGGCTGCCCGGCCAAACTGAGCAATCGGGGGAGAAGGGCCTTGGTCAGGGAGGTGACCAAGAACCCGAGTTCCTCTGTGGAGATGGGAGAATCTTCCAGAAGGACAACAATCTCTGCAGCACTCCACCAATTAGGCCTTGATGGTAGAGTGCCCACTCCTCAGTAAAAGGCATATGAAAGCCTGCTTGGAGTTTGCCAAAAGGCACCTGAAGACTCTCAGACCATGAGAAGCAAGATTCTCTGGTCTGATGAAACCAAGATTGAACTCCTGAATGCCAAGCGTCACGTCTGGAGGAAACCGGGCACCATCCCTATAGTGAAGCTTGGTGGTGGCAGCATCAACCTGTGGGGATGTTTTTCAGTGGCAGGGACTAGGAGACTAGTCAGGATTTAAGAAAATATTAACGGAGCAAAGTACAGTGAGGAAAACCTGCTCCAGAGTGCTCAAGACCTCAGACTGGGGCAAAGGTTCACCTTCCAACAGGAACACGACCCTAAGCACACAGCCAAGACAACGCAGGAGTGGCTTCGGGACAAGTCTCTAGAATGTCCTTGAGTGGCCCAGCCAGAGCCCGGACTTGAACCTGATCGAACATCTCTGGAGAGACCTGAAAATAGCTGTGCAGAAACACTCCCCATCCAACCTGACAGAACTTGAGAGGATCTGCAGAGAAGAATGGAAGAAACTCCCCAAATACAGGTGTGCCAAGTTTGTAGTGTCATTCCCAAGAGGACTCGATGCTGTAATCGCTGCCAAATGTGTTTCAACAAAGTACTGAGTAAAGGGTCTGAATACTTATGTGAATGTAATCGTTTATTATTTTATTTTTAATAAATTAGCAAAAATGGTTAAAAACCTATTATTGCTTTGTCATTATCGGGTATTGTGTGTAGATTGATGAGGGGAAAAAACAATTTAATCAATTTTAGAATAAGGTTGTAACGTAACAACATTTGGAAAAAGTCAAGGGGTCTGAATACTTTCAGAAGGCACTGTACGCTTAGTCTAATACAATGACAACTAAAAGATACCAAAAACACTTTAGTCCAATCAACGTAAGCTAAATATGATCTGGCTGTCCATGGAACTGATTTATCTGTGTGTGTACTATAGAGCCACAAAATAAGTTATAGGAAAAACAAAAAGAATGGAGGAACTTATTCAGGAACGATCAAGTGTAATTTATTACAAAAATAAAGCGAACTGGATAGAAAGTGGTGAAGAATACACAACATTTTTCTTGAATCTTCAACATAGAACCAAAAATAATTTACAGAAACTCGTTAGAAATGACAGTCATCCATGATCAACCAAATTATATTTTGAAAGACGAAGCAAAATATTTTAAGCATATGTTTTCTTTTCAGTCTCCCCCATCTCCACTGAAGGATGTTAACTGTAAGGATTTTTTCCTAATAATAATAATGTAAAAGACCTGGGTGAAGGCCAACTTCCAGAGGAGGAACTTCTTGAGGCAAATACATCTTTTCAGTCTGGAAAACCCCCAGGGCTTGATGGTATACCAGTAGAGGTATATCAGACCTTTTTTTAGGTACTCAAAGATCCACTATTAGCATGTTTTAACTACTCCTATAAAAATGGTAGACTATCAGGTACTCGGCAAGAAGGTCTGATGTAATTACTACTGAAACAGGGCCCAGGTGGTAGGGATAAACATCCAGTCCATTTAAAAAACTGGAGGCCTTTTACACTTCAATGTTGTGATGCGAAAATGCTGGAAAAATGTATAGCACATAGAATTAAAAAGGTTTTACCAGATATTGTTCATCCTCATCAGACAGGTTTTTTGGAAAAAATATACTTGAAACAATAAAACATTAAGAAACATCAACGATACCGGGCCTGGTCTTCATAGCAGATTTTGAAAATGCTTTTGATAAAGTATGACTAGAATTTATATATAAATGCCTGGAATATTTTAATTTTAGTGAATGTCTTATACAATAGGTTAAAGTGATGTATAGCAACCCCAGGTGTAAAATAGTAACCTCTCTGGACTAAAACCCAATTATGATAAGTGTACCATATTACGTATTGGATCGCTAAAAGACAAGAAATGTACACTACTTTGTAGTTAACCAATAAAATGGGCTGATGGTGAAGTAGACATACTTGGTATTCATATCTCTAAAGATATACATTAATTTACCACAACCAATTTCAATAGAAAGTTAGCAAAAATAGACAAGATTCTGCAACCATGGAGAGGTAAATACCTGTCTATTTATAGAAAAATCACATTGATAAACTCTTTGGTCCTATCACAGTTTACTAACTTACTTATGGTGCTGCCTACTCCAGACAAGTCATTTTTTAAATCATATGAGCAAAAAAGATTTCACTGTATTTGGAACGCTAAGACAGACAACATTAAATGTGCCTATTTATATAATTAATATGAGTTTGGGGGGCTAAAATCATTAAATATTAAAGCATTAATAAAGCACCTCTGACTAAAAGCTTCACTCATACCGAACTGCTTCTCCAGTAGATTACTAAGGCTCATCCTTTGTTCGAAAATGGCCTTTTTGCCTTTATACAGATTACAACTTGTAATTTACAATTAATTGAAAATTAAACTTTGTTCAAAAGTTTAAATTATTTCTGTGCATTTGGAAAGTATTCAGACCCCTTGACTTTTTCCACAATTTTTTTACGTTACAGCCTTATTCCAAAATGGATTAAGTTGTTTTTTTCCCCTCATCAATCTACACACAATACCCAATAATGACAAAGCAAAAACAGGTTGTAGAAATTTTTGCAAATTTATAAAAGATACAAATCTGAAATATCACATTAAGGGCTATTTTACCAAGAAGGAGAGTGATGGAGTGCTCCTTCAAGACTGTTGGAAAAGCATTCCAGGTGAAGCTGGTTGAGAGAATGCCAAGAGTGTGCAAAGCTGTCATCAAGGCAAAGGGTGGCTATTTGAAGAATCTAAAATATAACACTGTTCTGGTTACTACATGATTCCATATGTGTTATTTCATAGTTTTGATATCTTCACTATTATTCTACAATGTAGAAAATAGCAAAAATAAAGAAAAACCCTTGAATGAGTAGGTGTTCTAAAACTTTGGACCGGTAGTGTATATTTTTAGCAAGGGTTCGTAAGTAAGCATTTCACGGTAAAGTCTACACCTGTTGTATTCAGCGCATGTGACAAATACAATTTGATTTGATTTGATCAAAGCTCTAATCGGGAAATACTGGGTTACCCGGGAGAATAAATATTTATTCTCGGGATGGAGCGTCTGTAAAATATCAGGAAAATATTCAACCCTAGTCTGGCTGTAACCGTAGCCGTTGGGCTGTGGCTTTCTGTCATTGGGCTGTAGCTTTCTAGCGGTGGGGCTGTAGCTTTCTGCCATAGGGCTGTATCTTTCTAGCAGTGGGGCTGTAGCTTTGTAACAGTGGGGCTGTAGCTTTGTAGCATTTGGGCTGTAGCATTGTAGCAGTGGGGCTGTGGCATTGTAGCATTGGGGCCATACCTTTCTAGCGGTGGGGCTGTAGCTTTGTAGCAGTGGGGCTGTAGCATTGTAGCAGTGGGACTGTAGCTTTATAGCAGTGGGCTGTAGCTTTGTGGCAGTGGGGCTGTAGCTTTGTAGCAGTGGGACTGTAGCATTGTAGCAGTGGGGCTGTAGCTTTGTAACAGTGGGGCTGTAGCTTTGTAACAGTGGGGCTGCAGCTGTGTAGCAGTGGGGCTGTAGCTTTGTAGCAGTGGGGCTGCAGCTGTGTAGCAGTGGGGCTGTAGCTTTGTAGCAGTGGGGCTGTAGCTTTGTAGCAATGGGGCTGTAGCTTTGTAGCAGTGGGGCTGCAGCTGTGTAGCAGTGGGGCTGTAGCTTTGTAGCGGTGGGGCTGTAGCTTTCTAGCGGTGGGGCTGTAGCTTTGTGGCAGTGGGGCTGTAACTTTGTAGCAGTGGAGCTGTAGCTTTCTAGCAGTATGGCTGTGACTGTAGCCATGGGGCTGTAGCTTTGTAACAGTGGGGCTGTAGCTTTGTAACAGTGGGGCTGTAGCTGTGTAGCAGTGGGGCTGTAGCATTGTAGCAGTGGGGCTGTAGCTTTGTAGCAGTGGGGCTGTAACTTTGTAGCAGTGGGGCTGTAGCTTTGTAGCAGTGGGGCTGTAGCTTTCTAGCGGCGGGGCTGTAGCTTTGTAACAGTGGGGCTGTAGCTTTGTAACAGTGGAACTGTAGCTTTCTAGCAGTATGGCTGTGACTGTAGCCGTGGGGCTGTAGCTTTTTGTTATTGGGCTGTAGCTTTCTGTCATTGGGCTGTAGCTTTCTAGCAGTGCAGTGTACTCCCTAGTTCTTTCTAGCAGTGCTACTGAAGCCTACTCCCCAGCCCAGCATGACTGAAGGACACAGCCATTAAACTATCTGTTACTCCTCTTCGAATAGTTGTCATTATAAAGGGGCAACGCAGCCTGTCAGGACAGTTCATAGCTGTATTTATTGTAACATGATTGTTGGCAGTGTGAGAAGTTGGCCTATGATTCTCTCTCTCTCTCTCTCTCTCTCTCTCTCTCTCTCTCTCTCTCTCTCTCTCTCTCTCTCTCTCTCTCTCTCTCTCTCTCTCTCTCTGTATCTTGTAGACAGGAAGTGATCTTGGGCGTTGTTCCGACAGCGTCCACTTATCTTTCCTGTTTCATGGTCTTGTTGAAAAACTCTGAAATTATTCGACCAGGGAATTACATTATGATTTGCTCCTTAGAGGCCTGCAGCAGAGAGGGCCGGTAGTAAAAACATTTCAGGACTTATCTACTTGTTTAATAGCATGTCTTTTTTATTAATATGTGATGAGGGTGGCAGGTAGCCTCGCGGTTAACGATGCGCGCCAGCAGCCGGAGGGTTACTAGATCGAATCCCGGGTCCGACATGACAAATCTGGCAGGAATTGAGCTGGCAACTGGAGGGTGCTGGTGTCAAATCCTAGATACCATTGCCTGCCTTTGAGCAAGCCACTTAACCAGTTGAATGATAGAGGAACATTTTGATTTCTGCCTAAATAGACACACCCAAATGTTATTATTTTAATGAGATGGCCATTAACAATAACTGGTAATGTTGCATATGTTTTTAGAAAGGTCTGGAACTTACCTTTCTGGTAAAAATAGTTATAAATTGCTGAGGTGTATTCACTTTTCAGGACACAAGCTCAAGTACATAGCTGAGCTCACTCGCTCAGAAGAAGAGATAATTGATTCTTTGTCTGGATAGTCAAGTCAGCTCCGCTTAGAGACTGGAAACGGAGTGCAGACAGATGGGTATTTTTGGCAAATGCATACAATAAAATTAAATATCACATTTAGATAAGTATTCAGACCCTTTACTTAGTACTTTGTTGAAGCACCTTTGGTAGGGATTACAGCCTCGAGTCTTCTTGGATATGACGCTACAAGATTAGCACACATGTATTTGGGGAGTTTCTTCCATTATTCTCTGCAGATCCTCTCAAGCTCTGTCAGGTTGGATGGGGAGCATCGCTGCACAGCTATTTTCAGGTCTCTCCAGAGATGTTAGATTGGGTTCAAGTCCAGGCTCTGGCTGAGCCATTCAAGGACATTCAGAGACTTGTCCCGAAGCCACTCCTGCGTTGTCTTGGCTGTGTGCTTAGGGTCATTGTCCTGTTGGAAAGTGAACCTTTGCCCCAGTCTGAGGTCAAGCGCGCTCTGGAGCAAGTTTTCATCAAGGATATCTTTGTACTTTGCTCTGTTCATCTTTCCCTCGATCCTGACTAGTCTCCTAGTCCCTGCCGCTGAAAAACATCCCCACATCATGATGCTGCCACCACCATGCTTCACCGTAGGGATGGTGCCAGGTTTCCTCCAGGCGTGACGCTTGGCATTCAGGCCAACAACAGATAATCTTGTTTCTCATGGTCTGGGAGTCTTTAGGTGCCTTTTGACAAACTCCAAGCGGGCTGTCAAGTGCCTTTTACTGAGGAGTGGCTTCTGTCTGGCCACTCTCCCATAAAGGCCTGATTGGTGGAGTGCTGCAGAGATGGTTGTCCTTATGGAAGGTTCTCCCATCTCCACAGAGGAACTCTGGAGCCCTGTCAGAGTGACCATCGGGTTCTTGGTAACCTCCCTGACCAAGGCCCTTCTCCCCCGATTGCTCAGTTTGGGCAGAAGGCCAGCTCTAGGAAGAGTCTTGGTGGTTCCAAACTTCTTCCATTTAAGAATAATGGAGGCCACTGTGTTCTTGGGGACCTTCAATGCTGCAGAAATTTTTTGGTACCCTTCCCCAGATCTGTGCCTCGACACAATCCTGTCTCGGAACACTACGGGCAATTCCTTCGACCTC
Source organism: Coregonus clupeaformis (assembly GCF_020615455.1). Taxonomy (NCBI): domain Eukaryota; kingdom Metazoa; phylum Chordata; class Actinopteri; order Salmoniformes; family Salmonidae; genus Coregonus; species Coregonus clupeaformis. Next base: position 10,207,389 of record NC_059197.1, on the reverse strand, counting down.
ATGGCTTGGTTTTTGCTCTTACATGCACTGTCAACTGTGGGACCTCATATAGACAGATGTATACCTTTTCAAGTCATGTCCAATCAATTGAATTTACCACAGGTGGACTCCAATCAAGTTGTAGAAACATCTCAAAGATTATCAATGGAAACAGGATGCACCTGAACTCAATTTCGAGTCTCATAGCAAAGTGTCTAAATATTTATTCCACAAGATACAGTGGGAAAAAAAATAGTATTTAGTCAGCCACCAATTGTGCAAGTTCTCCCACTTAAAAAGATGAGAGAGGCCTGTAATTTTCATCATAGGTGCACGTCAACTATGACAGACAAAATGAGGAAAAAAAATCCAGAAAATCACATTGTAGGTTTTTAATGAATTTATTTGCAAATTATGGTGGAAAATAAGTATTTGGTCAATAACAAACGTTTCTCAATACTTTGTTATATACCCTTTGTTGGCAATGACACAGGTCAAAAGTTTTCTGTAAGTATTCACAAGGTTTTCACACACTGTTGCTGGTATTTTGGCCCATTCCTCCATGCAGATCTCCTCTAGAGCAGTGATGTTTTGGGGCTGTCGCTGGGCAACACGGACTTTCAGCTCCCTCCAAAGATTTTCTATGGGGTTGAGATCTGGAGACTGGCTAGGCCACTCCAGGACCTTGAAATGCTTCTTACGAAGCCACTCCTTCGTTGCCCGGGCGGTGTGTTTGGGATCATTGTCATGCTGAAAGACCCAGCCACGTTTCATCTTCAATGCCCTTGCTGATGGAAGGAGGTTTTCACTCAAAATCTCACGATACATGGCCTCATTCATTCTTTCCTTTACACGGATCAGTCGTCCTGGTCCCTTTGCAGAAAAACAGCCCCAAAGCATGATGTTTCCACCCCCATGCTTCACAGTAGGTATGGTGTTCTTTGGATGCAACTCAGCATTCTTTGTCCTCCAAACACGACGAGTTGAGTTTTTACCAAAAAGTTCTATTTTGGTTTCATCTGACCATATGACATTCTCCCAATCCTCTTCTGGATCATCCAAATGCACTCTAGCAAACTTCAGACGGGCCTGGACATGTACTGGCTTAAGCAGGGGGACACGTCTGGCACTGCAGGATTTGAGTCCCTGACGGCATAGTGTGTTACTGATGGTAGGCTTTGTTACTTTGGTCCCAGCTCTCTGCAGGTCATTCACTAGGTCCCCCCGTGTGGTTCTGGGATTTTTGCTCACCGTTCTTGTGATCATTTTGACCCCACGGGGTGAGATCTTGCGTGGAGCCCCAGATCAAGGGAGATTATCAGTGGTCTTGTATGTCTTCCATTTCCTAATAATTGCTCCCACAGTTGATTTCTTCAAACCAAGCTGCTTACCTATTGCAGATTCAGTCTTCCCAGCCTGGTGCAGGTCTACAATTTTGTTTCTGGTGTCCTTTGACAGCTCTTTGGTCTTGGCCATAGTGGAGTTTGGAGTGTGACTGTTTGAGGTTGTGGACAGGTGTCTTTTATACTGATAACAAGTTCAAACAGGTGCCATTAATACAGGTAACGAGTGGAGGACATAGGAGCCTCTTAAAGAAGAAGTTACAGGTCTGTGAGAGCCAGAAATCTTGCTTGTTTGTAGGTGACCAAATACTTATTTTCCACCATAATTTGCAAATAAATTCATTAAAAATCCTACAATGTGATTTGCTGGATCTTTTTTTCTCATTTTGTCTGTCATAGTTGACGTGTACCTATGATGAGAATTACAGGCCTCTCTCATCTTTTTAAGTGGGAGAACTTGCACAATTGGTGGCTGACTAAATACTTTTTTTCCCCACTGTATAGTCCCGACACAAATCTAGGGTTGCTACCCAAGCCGGTTGGTTGTTCGTCAGTTCGGTTCGGTTGCCAGAGACACGACCCAGTCGTTAAGTCTTTTTGTTCTGTATCTATGGACACGACCCAGTCGTTCGTTCTAAATGTTCTATTGCCATACTGGCTGGCAACGTTCTTATTCCTTGCTTATTAGCTAGCCAACTACGGCTAACTGACAGTCACGTCAAACAGTGCAGCCAGAATAACAACAAAGTAGCTGTATTGGCATTTGTTTAAGCTGTTTTCTAGTGACATTTATTTGGATACATCCATAACAATGAGCTAATGATTCACCTGGCATAGAAAATGTGCTCTTTCATCAGGACACTGTTGTTCAGAGGAGCTAGCCAACAACACAGCTATCACAATCAAGCTGAAGCTGGAAAGACTGCAAACTAGCTGCACTTCGTTTTGTTTGACCTGTTTTCTATTGATATTTCTTTGTATATATCCATAAAAATGCTGATTCATGATTTTGACTGGCTGAGAAAAGCTGCCTGCCTGTCTGAATCATCCCGACTCCCGACACGTTCATTACTATGCAACAGCTGGAGTTCGAATTTGAATACTGAAACAATGTTGCAAATGTCGGAGAGACAAACAGCAAGGTTTATACAAATCTGTTGACTAAATGTTAGTCTAAAAGAAATGTGAGATAATGTCTAGATGCTTTTTATAGTGGAGATCATGTTTATAAATTGGCGGCTGGGCTGATGAGACAGTGGATTGCGCAGTCAGATGGAACAGAGTAAATAGGCATTTTAACGTCATAGCTTTAGCCGGTGGTAACTTGTGGAATAGACACCGGCTGGAATGCGGTTTTAACCAATCAGCATTCAGGATTAGACCCACCCGTTGTATAAAAGGCAGTGATGTATAATGAATACAGTCACAGATAATTGGGTTGACTGGACCTCAGCTATTGTGTCGGGCTGAACGCCATTTTACCTGTGACTGTATTCATGATACAGCACTGCCTCTTGTGCCTTATTGCTTAATCATAAAATGTTCATTGAAATGGTTTTCAAGGGAATTATTAATCCATTTAGCATTATTTCAATGAACTCTCTCCAGCAATTAGAGTGGAAATTGACTCCTTTGTGTTGGTATATGACACCTTTGTGTATTATGTAATGAAGGTAAAGTGGCTGTGGCTTGATGGACAGACACACAGACAGAGACGCATGATAGGATCTCTCTTTCTCTCTCTCTCTCTCTCTCTCTCTCTCTCTCTCTCTCTCTCTCTCTCTCTCTCTCTCTCTCTCTCTCTCCCTCTCTCTCTTTTATTGATTGATTGATTTTTCCCAAAGAAAACACAGCTGATCAGGTGATGTTCTGCTGCATAAAGACCCATCCAGAGGAATGATGCTATTACTGTTAGCATTGTGTTGTTAGCATATCCTTGAGAGAGCCTCCTCTCCCCTCCACTCCACTCAAATCAAATTGTATTTGTCACATGCTTCCTAAACAACAGGTGTACACTAACAGTGAAATGCTTACTTACGGGTCCTTTTCCAACAATGCAGTATTAAAGAGAGAAAATAATATGAAACATAGAAGTGACACAAGGAATAAATACACAGTGAATAACAAACAACAATAATGAGTACAAATAACATATACACTATACAATGCTTTTGGAAAGTATTCAGACCTCTTCTCTTTTATCACATTTTGTTACGTTACAGCCTTATTCTAAAATTATTTTTTCCCCCTCATCAATCTACACACAATACCCCATAATGACAAAGCAAAAACAGGTTTTTACAGGTTTTTACATAAGTATTTAGACACTTTACTATAAGACTTGAAATTGAGCTCAGGTGCATCCTGTTTCCATTGATCATCCTTGAGATGTTTCTACAACTTGATTGGAGTCCACCTGTGGTAAATGCAATTGATTGGACATGACTCTTTCCATTTAGGAATGATGGAGGCCACTGTGTTCTGTGGGACCTTATATCTGTCTATATAAGGTCCCACAGAACACAGTGGCCTCCATCATTCCTAAATGGAAAGAGTTTGGAACAACCAATACTCTTCCAAGAGCTGGCTGCCCGGCCAAACTGAGCAATCGGGGGAGAAGGGCCTTGGTCAGGGAGGTGACGAAGAACCCGATGGTCACTCTGACAGAGCTCCAGAGTTCCTCTGCGGAGATGGGAGAACCTTTAAGAAGGACAACCCTCTCTGCAGCACTCCACTAATCAGGCCTTTACAGTAGAGTGGCCAGACGGAAGCCACTCCTCAATAAAAGGCACATGACCGCCCGCTTGGAGTTTGCCAAAAGGCACCTAAAGGACTCTCAGACCATGAGAAACAAGATTCTCTGGTCTGATGAAACCAAGATTGAACTCTTTGGCCTGAATGCCAAGCGTCACGTCTGGAGGAAACCTGGTACCATCCCTAGGGTGAAGCATGGTGGTGGCAGCATCATGCTGTGGGGATGTTTTTCAGCGGCAGGGACTGGGAAACTAGTCAGGATTGAGGGAAAGATGAACAGAGCAAAGTACAGAGAGATCCTTGATGAAAACCTGCTCCAGAGCGCTCACCTTCCAACAGGACAACGACCCTAAGCACACAGCCAAGACAATGCTGGAGTGGCTTTGGGACAAGTCTCTGAATGACCTTGAGTGGCCCAGCCAGAGCCCGGACTTGAACCAAATCGAACATCCCTGGAGAGACCTGAAAATAGCTGTGCAGCGACGCTCACCATCCAAACTGACAGAGCTTGATAGGATCTGCAGAGAAGAATGGGAGAAACTCCCCAAATACAGGTGTGCCAAGCTTGTAGCGTCATACCCAAGAAGACTCGAGGCTGTAAACGCTGCCAAAGGTGCTTCAACAAAGTACTGAGTAAAGGGTGTGAATATTTATGTGAATGTGATATCAGTTTATTTTTGCCTTGTCATTATGGGGTATTGTGTGTAGATTGATGAGGGAAAAAAAGAATTGAATCCATTTTAGAATAAGGCTGTAAAAAGTTGAGGGGTGGGAATACTTTCCAAATGCATTGTATACAGAGAGTACCAATACTGAGTCGATGTGCAGGGGTACGAGGTAATTGAAGTAGCTATCTACATATAGGTAAGGTTAAAGTGACTAGGCAACAGGCTGTATAATAGACAGTAGCAGCAGTGTATGTGGTGAGTGTGAAAGTATGTGTGTGTGGCGTCAGTACGCATGTTATGCGTGTGTGGGCATATGTAGTGTGTGTATGTGTGTGTTGGGTTGTCAGTGACCTCCTTTACTGTAGCTCCCATCCTCTTCCAGTCTGAGAGTCTCAGGCTGCTCAGTGACAGGGCTCAGCAGCTCATCGCTATCATCATTACCTGGCCGCCGCACAGACAAACAGTGGTTATCATTAACTACGCTCCTCTAAGAGGATTGCTTCCTGCACTTTCAGCCTCCACGCAGTTATTTAAAGGGAGCTTGCACATCGCCACCCTGCCTGCCTGACGCACGGCTTTAGACATACACACAGAGACATAGAGAGAGAGAGAGAGAGATAGAAACCCTTACAAAAGAAGATTGCAGTTTTGAAACTGCAGTTAAAGTGCATTAACTGCAGTCGACTGTGGTATTTTGGACGCAGTAATTGCAGAATAACTGCAGTGTACTGCAGTTGAACTGCAGTTATACTGCACTCTAACTGCAGTTACACAGCAAAATTACTGCAGAACAAAAACAGTGTTACTACACTCTGACTGCAATCTTTTTTCGTAAGGGAAGAGAGAGGGAGGGAGGGAGGGAGGGAGAGAGGGACATAGGGAGGGAGAGAGGGAGAGAGCGAGAGTGATTGAGAGAGGGATTGAGAGAGGGGAAGAGTGAGGATAGGGAGGGAGAGATAGTGGGAGAGTGAGAGAGCGGATAAGTGAGTGAGCGAGGAGAGAGAAAGAGAGAGAGGGCTGAGAGCGAGGAACAGGAGGAGAAGGAGGAGAAGGAGGGGTAGCGCAGTGTCAGTTTGTTCTGGTCCTGGCGAGCGCAGCAGAAGTGTTGTGCATCACAGTGAGTTGACAGTGACAGCAGCTCAAACTGCTGCCCCAGAGCTGCAGGAGTAAACAACAACAGGGAGACTTCCTGTATAGGCATGGCCAGCCAACAGGACTCAGGCTTCTTTGAGATCAGCATCAAGTCTCTGCTCAAGTCCTGGAGTGGCTGTGAGTATACTCTAGCCTGCCTGGTTTCCAGCGCAGCATGCTTGTTTTGTGCTGTTAGCGTTAGCTACCAGGCTAAACTTAGCTTCAGCCATTCAGAATGACAGAGTAGAGATGATAGCGTGCCTTAGTGTGGCTGAACTACTTAGTGGTGCTGATTCAGTATGTGTTTTTTTGTTTTGGCTCCTTCCTGTTTGTGGGTTAGGGTCAGGGTCAGGCTTCTTTCTACGTGGCCTGCCTGCCGTGGAGTTTAAATAGCTGCTGTTCCATGCTGGGCTGTCCTAATAGGATGAAGCAGCTTCACCACCCTGCAGGATGGATAGGATGCTATAGCGCTACATGACTTGGGCTGGGCTGTCCTAATAGGATGCTATTACATGTGTAAAAAACGATATATATATATATATATATATACAGTGAGGGAAAAAAGTATTTGATCCCCTGCTGATTTTGTACATTACCTGGATTTCTGCATAAATTGGTCATAAAATTTGATCTGATCTTCACCAAGTCACAACAATAGACACACACAGTCTGCTTAAACTAATAACACACAATTATAAGTTGTCATGTCTTTATTAAATATTCACAGTGCAGGGTGGAAAAAGTATATGAACCCTTGGATTTAATAACTGGTTGACCATCCTTTGGCATCAATAACCTCAACCAAATGTTTTCTGTAGTTGCGAATCAGACCTGCACAACGGTCAGGAGGAATTTTGGGCCATTCCTCTTTACAAAACTGTTTCAGTTCAGCAATATTCTCGGGATGTCTGGTGTGAACCGCTCTCTTGAGGTCATGCCACAGCATCTCAATCGGGTTGAGGTCAGGACTCTGACTGGGCCACTCCAGAAGGCGTATTTTCTTCTGTTGAAGCCATTCTGTTGTTGATTTACTTCTGTTTTTTGGGTCGTTGTCCTGTTGCATCACCCAACTTCTGTTGAGCTTCAATTGGCGGAGAGATAACCTTACTTGCTCTTGCAAAATATCTTGATAAACTTGGGAATTCATTTTTCTGTCGATGATAGCAAGCTGTCCAGGCCCTGATGCAGCAAAGCAGCCCCAAACCATGATGCTCCCTCCACCATACTTTACAGTTGGGATGAGGTTTTGATGTTGGTGTGCTATGGCTTTTTTTCTCCACACATAGTGTTGTGTGTTCCTTCCAAACAACTCAACTTCAGTTTCATCAGTCCACAGAATATTTTGCCAGTAGCACTGTGGAACATCCAGGTGCTCTTTTGCAAACTTTTTCTGGACAGCAGTAGCTTCTTCCGTGGTGTCCTCCCATGAACACCATTCTTGTTTAGTGTTTTACGTATCATAGACTCGTCAACAGAGATGTTAGCATGTTCCAGAGATATCTGACACTCTAGGATTCTTCTGAACCTTATTGTGCATTCTGCGCTGTGCTCTTGCAGTCATCTTTGCTTTATGCAAGTCAACAATTGTTAATCTTAGGTCTTCTGAGCTCTTTTGTTTGAGGCATGGTTCACATCAGGCAATGCTTCTTGTGAATAGCAAACTCAAATTTTGTGAGTATTTTTTTATAGGGCAGGGCAGCTCTAACCAACATTTCCAATCTCGTCTCATTGATTGGACTCCAGCTTAGCTGACTCCTGACTCCAATTAGCTTTTGGAGAAGTAATTAGGTACAATGTTCTTGTGAAGCAGTTTTTTATAGGGAGAAGTCATTAGCCTAGGGGTTCACATACTCTTTCCAAACTACACTGTGAATGTTTAAATGATGTATTCAATATAGACAAGAATAATACAATAATGTGTGTGTTATTAGTTTAAGCAAACTGTCTATTGTTGTGACTTATGCAGAAATCCAGGTAATTCCAAAGAGTTCACATACATTTTCTTGCCACCAGTCAAAGGTTTGGACACACCTACTCATTCAAGGTTTTTTCTTTATTATTACTATTTTCTACATTGTATAATAATAGTGAAGACATCAAAACTATGAAATAACACACATGGAATAATGTAGTAACCAAAAAAGTGTTTAACAAATGAAAATATATTTTATATTTGAGATTCTTCAAAGTAGCCACCCTTTGCCTTGATGACAGCTTTGCACACTTGGCATTCTCTCAACCAGCTTCACCTGGAATGCCTTTCCAACAGTCTTGAAGGAGTTCCCGTATATGCTGAGCACTTATTGGCTGCTTTTCTTTCACTCTGCGGTCCAAGTCATCCCAAACCATCTCAATTGGGTTGAGGTCGGGTGATTGTGGAGGCCAGGTCATCTGATGCAGCACTCCATCACTCTCCTTCTTGGTCAAATAGCCCTTACACAGCCTGGAGGTGTGTTGGATCATTGTCCTGTTGAAAAACAAATGATCATGCCACTAAGCGCAAACCAGATGGGATGGCGTATCGCTGCAGAATGGTGTAGTAGCCATGCTGGTTAAGTGTGCCTCCACCTCAATGCTTCACGGTGGGAACCACATATGCGGAGATCATCCGTTCACAAAGACACGGCAGTTGAAACCAAAAATCTCAAATTTGGACTCCTCAGACCAAAGGACAGATTTTCACCAGTCTAATGTCCATTGCTCGTGTTTCTTGGCCCAAGCAAGTCTCTTATTATTATTGGTGTCCTTTAGTAGTGTTTTCTTTGCAGCAATTCGACCATGAATGCCTGATTCACGCAGTCCCCTCTGAACAGTTGAGATGTGTCTGTGACTTGAACTGAGGCTGGTAACTCTAATGAACTTATCCTCTGCAGTAGATGTAACTCTGGGTCTCCCTTTCCTGTGGCGGTCCTCATGAGAGCCAGTTTCACCATAGCACTTGATGGTTTTTGCGACTGCACTTGAAGAAACTTTCAAAGTTCTTGACATTTTCTGGATTGACTGACATTCATGTCTTAAAGTAATGATGGACTGTCATTTCTCTTTGCTTATTTGAGCTGTTCTTGCCATAATATGGACTTGGTCTTTTACCAAATAGGGCTATCTTCTCTATAGCACCCCTACCTTGTCACAACGCAACTGATTGGCTCAAACGCATTATGAAGGAAATAATTCCACAAATTAACTTTTAAGAAGGCACACCTGTTAATTGAAATGCATTCCAGGTGACTACCTCATGAAGCTGGTTGAAAGAATGCCAACAGTGTGCAAAGCTGTCATCAAGGCAAAGGGTGGCTACTTTGAAGAATCTCAAATATAAAATATATTTTGATTTAACACTTTTTTGGTTACTACATGACTCCATATGTGTTACTTCATAGTTTTGATGTCTTCACTATTATTCTACAATATAGAAAATAGTAAAAATAAAGAAAAACCCTTGAATGAGTCGGTGTGTCCAAGCTTTTGACTGGTACTGTATATATATACAGTGGGGAAAAAAAGTATTTAGTCAGCCACCAATTGTGCAAGTTCTCCCACTTAAAAAGATGAGAGAGGCCTGTAATTTTCATCATAGGTACACGTCAAATATGAGAGACAATTGTGGAAAAAATTCCAGAAAATCACATTGTAGGATTTTTAAGGAATTTATTTGCAAATTATGGTGGAAAATAAGTATTTGGTCACCTACAAACAAGCAAGATTTCTGGCTCTCACAGACCTGTAACTTCTTCTTTAAGAGGCTCCTATGTCCTCCACTCGTTAACTGTATTAATGGCACCTGTTTGAACTTGTTATCAGTATAAAAGACACCTGTCCACAACCTCAAACAGTCACACTCCAAACTCCACTATGGCCAAGACCAAAGAGCTGTCAAAGGACACCAGAAACAAAATTGTAGACCTGCACCAGGCTGGGAAGACTGAATCTGCAATAGGTAAGCAGCTTGGTTTGAAGAAATCAACTGTGGGAGCAATTATTAGGAAATGGAAGGCATACAAGACCACTGATAATCTCCCTCGATCTGGGGCTCCACGCAAGATCTCACCCCGTGGGGTCAAAATGATCACAAGACCGGTGAGCAAAAATCCCAGAACCACACGGGGGGACCTAGTGAATGACCTGCAGAGAGCTGGGACCAAAGTAACAAAGCCTACCATCAGTAACACACTACGCCGCCAGGGACATAAATCCTGCAGTGCCCTGCTTAAGCCAGTACATGTCCAGGCCCGTGCTAGAGTGCATTTGGATGATCCAGAAGAGGATTGGGAGAATGTCATATGGTCAGATGAAACCAAAATAGAACTTTTGGTCAAAACTCAACTCGTCGTGTTTCGAGGACAAAGAATGCTGAGTTGCATCCAAAGAACACCATACCTACTGTGAAGCATGGGGGTGGAAACATCATGCTTTGGGGCTGTTTTTTCTGCAAAGGGACCAGGACGACTGATCCGTGTAAAGGAAAGAATGAATGGGGCCATGTATCATGAGATTTTGAGTGAAAACCTCCTTCCATCAGCAAGGGCATTGAAGATGAAACGTGGCTGGGTCTTTCAGTATGACAATGATCCCAAACACACCGCCCGGGCAACGAAGGAGTGGCTTCGTAAGAAGCATTTCAAGGTCCTGGAATGGCCCTAGCCAGTCTCCAGATCTCAACCCCATAGAAAATCTTTGGAGGGAGTTGAAAGTCCGTGTTGCCCAGCGACAGCCCCAAAACATCACGCTCTAGAGGAGATCTGCATGGAGAAAGGGCCAAAATACCGTGTGTGAAAACCTTGTGAAGACTTACAGAAAACGTTTGACCTGTGTCATTGCCAACAAAGGGTATATAACAAAGTATTGAGAAACTTTTGTTATTGACCAAATACTTATTTTCCACCATAATTTGCAAATAAATTCATAAAAAATCCTACAATGTGATTTTCTGGATTTTTTTTCCTCATTTTGTCTGTCATAGTTGACGTGTACCTATGATGAAAATTACAGGCCTCTCTCATCTTTTTAAGTGGGAGAACTTTCACAATTGGTGGCTGACTAAATACTTTTTTCCCCACTGTATATATATATATATATATATATATATATATATATATATATATATATATATATATATATATATATATGTATATAAACGGTATTGAAAATCATACTGCCGGTATTTCGAAATACCCCGGTATACGGTATATCGCCCAAGTTTACTGGGCACGAACCCGTGATGCTTGGAGCCGAGGCGTGCTGCTCAGACCACCGCGCTATGGCAGTTCACAATGCTCTAGCAAGCCGTGAGATTAATTGATGATACCTGATGGCATGAGGTAGGTTGGTTTTCAGAGCCTTCCCCAAACCATAGCTCCCTAGGTACGGTACTGCATTGTGTAGCCTACAAATACACTTTCCAGCTGTCCCCTGGTGGCGATTATACATATTTAATATTTATTAAAATCCTCTTGCTGCAGGATTATTTTCCTCCTGCAACGAAATGGGTCATATTAAGATCCGACATCTGTATGGCGCACCACCATGCTCAGAGTTTGTCAGCGGCAGCGTGCTGGTGATGTAATGCCCAGTGTGCCTGAGCTAGCCTGTTGTTTACTGAATCACATTTAGCGCCCCAGTCCTTGATGCAGAGCCCAGAGTGCCTGGCCACACTGGCTGCTTTCTTCAGCTCCCCATCTACAGCTGAAAGCATGAGAACCATTCAGTCAAAAGAGATAAATGCGGGAGAAGTTGTTTCAGTGAACATTCATCTTCAGTGGCGACCCATCATTCCGGGGCAGGTGGGGCAGAGCCACCTGTTTAGCTAACAAAAAATCTATACTGTATATATATATATATATATATATATATATATATATATATTGTTGTTGTTGCCTGTTTTGCATGTTCTTTTGTCATTAATACATGTCACATATCAGTTTGCAAAAAGAATTTAAAATACTAATTGAGTTAATAAAGCAGCATACAAACATGGTCTCTTTTTTGCTTTCTTGAGTAAGGCAGCTCCAAAATGCAGGTGTTTCAGCCTAGCTCAGTGCTTTCTGTGGTGGTGGGGCATCCAGTGGAAAATACGGAGCGTAGGGGTTGGTAATGTTCTCTAGTTATGCCATTATTGGCTCAGTGTTCTGTCACTCATGGGGACACTACGTCACCGCCGAATCTACGGGGAGGGCAAAGAAATTCAAGCTCTTTGGGTGCTGCCATAGAGTTACATTAGAAGTGCCCATCCAAGAAGGCTCAAGGTTATTGGCCACAGATAAAAAGACGTCAAATCACGTTATATGCACCGTAGCTTTGATTGGACTGATCATGCCAACATTATACTTTCAAAATCTTAGCTAGCAAGCTAGCGGTCATCATCATGAATCAAGTCGACAATCTACTGGCAAATCCTTTTGAATCCTTGTCATATGAAGAGAAATTATGAAGAGAAATTATAGATAAAACGTATCGGTGCTCATCGGCCATTGTCAAGGTGACGTGTATGCGGGAAACGAAGTCAAGCGCAGGACACCGAACTACTGGCAGAACGTACTTTACTTAACACAGTAAAGAAAGTACAAAACAAACCTCCAAACAGGGAGGAACAAATAACGCATACAACCAGCACTGCCGACCTAACGGAAAACAATCACACACAATAACCAATGAGAGACAGGGGTTTATAAAGGGAATACAATATAACATAATGGGAAACAGGTGTAAACAATCAGGACAAACTAGACAAACACCGAAACATAGATCGGTGGCAGCTAGTACTCCGGGGACGACGAACGCCGAAGCCTGCCCGAGCAAGGAGGAGGGGCAGCCTCGGCTGATTCCGTGACAGCCATTGAACATAAACATTACACAACAAGTTGGAAATCGCTAATTCAACAATGAGTGGTTTGATCAGTGGCTAACTGCAAGCATTGCAAAGCAATCACTAGCCTGCTATTCAGTGGAGTTGGTGTGTGGTCCAAGACTGTGTTTAAGGGTCTCTTTTCGAAGCTTAAATGGATAAACATTCAACATTGGCCATGCTGTCAATCCAGCCAGGTGTAGCAGTGGTAAGGTGTTGGGACTGCTGTTGGGACTCTGCTGTTGGGACAGGTTTATGTGGGCACAGTTTGTCACCGTTATAGAGCAATTAATGTATTGTTTAGTGTTGTGTTGTGTAGTGGCTTTACTGGCATGCATCCCCAAATTGTTTTTTGAGTTTGCCTCACAAAGAATTACATGCTAAAATCGCTACTGCTCATCTTTCATTTAGGCTAACATTCATGTTTCATTTAACAGCCATTAGGCTAAATCGAAACTTGGTTGTGTTCGGTATTTTGCTGAAAGCACATCATTATTTTGTGTTGGGAGATTCCATTTTCCATGTGATGAGCCATCGCTTGCGAGCATTCTTGTTATGTCCCAAATTCTCTGCATTACATTAACTAGACAACACACCATTGGCCAAACACATAATGCTACACCATGAGTCAATGCCAAAAAAAACTAAAAGTGCCTTGATAGTTTTTTTTATATTTCTTTATGATTGTGGCACTCTTGTTAGATCTCAGTATGATGTTAAATTGTCTGCAGATTTTGTGACTGTTCTGTGTAACGCAATTTTAAGAAAGCAAACAAATACTTGCATATAGTGTGAGTATACATGGAGACTCTCCATGGTTCTACAGTTTGTTACAGGTTTTGGTTATTCCATTTATGTTTTGAGGTTGGAATTCTAGCACGTAGGGCGCACAGATTGGTGTCACCTCATCAGTCCTTATGTGTTACACCTGTGCTGGTTGTCATATTGTTAGTGGGAAGGTGTTTCACCTGTGTTGGCCAAGGTGCTATTTTGGAGTTGCTGGCCCAGTGCTCCAGTTGAGATTGAGAGATGTTGGGGCGCTACATTTCACGGCAGCTGAGGTGTGAGTTCGAGCTCAACTTAAGTTTGAAAGAAGCGTGAGTTGTGGTGTTTCCCCTGTTTAGTTTTTTTGTCTTTTCGGAGGCAAACCTAGTGGGCATCTATGGTGGGTGTCTTTCAGAACCCCTTACTAGTGGCTTTGATAACTTTCAGAGGTCATCCACTAGGGTGGATCAGAACCCCCTCCCACACTCTGCTGCGCTGCCCTGTGCCTCCTACTCTGGAGGGAGGGGATGGGTGGGAAGGGGAGGGCTGATGTGTCAGTATAGTGTGTACCCAGGGATAAATATAGTCACACAACTATTCCACCGTAACATGTTAGCCCTCGTCACTCCAACGGGCCGTGGTTAGAAATTCCTGCCTGACCTTCACTCTTGGAAGGCACTGTTGATCACAAGTCAGCACACAGCCACAGAAGCAGGCTGGAAAGAGCTAGAGGGAGAGATTCGTGTGGATTAGCAAACACAACTCAGCCTTTTAAACACACCTGTCACTACAGACCCACTCTGGGTCGGTTCACCATGGAGCGTACACCCAGGAGCACAGACAGACAATCGACAGAGCCCAGGGACAGACAGACGGAAAGACGTTAGAGGATTTGTAGTGTGTGTTTGTCTGACTTTTACAACCCTGGATACCCTACCTCCCTTCCCCACCATGGACGGCACTGCCATGTGCTGGAGCAAGGCCAGTGTCATCAGCTTTATCAAGGGCCTGGGTAGGTGCTGGGCTGGGTTGGGCTGGGTTGGGCTGGGTAGGTGTTATGTTAGTTCTGGGCTTGGCTGGGTAGTTGTTGGGCTGTACTGGGCTGGTTAGGGGTATGGGAAGGTGATGGGTTGGGCACGGTCCAGGGTAGGTGCTGGGGTGGGTTGGGTAGGAGCCTGAGAAGGTGCTCGGCTGTTCTAGGTTGGTGTTGGTAGGGGTATGGGAAGGTGATGTGTTGGGCACGGTCCAGGGTAGGTGGCTAGAGCCTAGCTTTGGTGGGCATGAGGATGAGTGTGCTGTAAGCTGTGCCATGAGGATGAGTGTGCTGTAAGCCGTGCCATGAGGATGAGTGTGCTGTAAGCCGTGCCATGAGGATGAATGTGCTGTAAGCCGTGCCAGACAGGCACACATGCTTGGCATTCCTGGCAGATAAAAGAACATATCAGAATGCTCCATGTGGTTGAGTGAAGCAGAGGCATGGACGACATGTCTACAGTTGCCAGCCCCACTCTCTGGCCCCTTCTGACACTCCGCTTGCTGCAATACTGTAACAGAATTATCCACTATCTAACTGTGAACTGAGAGATATTTAGGAATATTTAGGTTGTCAAAACTAATTTGGTGCTATGTCGCTGTTTTCGCTATTTTCAAACCTTCTTCTTCTTCAAGAATTGAATGTTAGTTCAGTGTCCACTGGATTCCTACAGGGATCACATTTCTAAAATGTATGCACTCACTGTACTGTAAGTTTCTTTGGATAAGGCATTGACGTAAACATGTTGTTGTTTGAAGAGAAGCTTCTCTATCTGTTCTACTTAATCATACTACTGTTGTCAACCCTCTGACCTGTGAACGAACTGATCTTTCTTCTGACAATCACTCACATGGCAGCATGCAGGGGGTCGTTAACTTAAGTTAGCACACATCTCATTCCGGTGTTCGATACTGTCAGGTGAGGCCAAGGCCTAGAGAAAATGGTGAACTCAAGTGTAACGAGACTTCCAGTAGCCATGATATGAATAAGCTTTTATATTAATATTTACCACTGTAGCAGTTCAAAGTTACATTTTAAACAAATAAGATAATAGTTAAATGAGTATTATTTAGAGCACCCACAAGGTTGGACTTTTGTTGCATTTAACGGGGCTCATCTCTCATTCAGGGGGTTTGAGCCCCCTTCGTCCTCTCTGTAATTCGTACTCTGCACATATTTATCTTCTGGTAAGACTTTATAATAACTTTCTTGAATAAGTGTTACTAAAATATTTATATATTATATACATACTATACATATTTTATCATGTAAACAATTCATAAACACTTTGTTATTTATAAAGCATTTATAGCATGTATAATGGCTTGTTCATTATAGTGTAACCTCTTGTCCTTTCATACACACAGATGCAACCTCTGGTTTACTCTAGATGATTAACCAGAGCAAATCCATACTACAAACAAGTCTCATCAAGTTCTACAAGGTTACTTGATACTCAGTTCCAAGATTTGCACGTAGCCTACAGGAGCGTTATGTTTTTATCAATGTGTATAGGTTATTATTGTCCTGCTGTGCCTTCAAAATTATTTTGTGCCAATCGGAGATGGAAAGGAGTTTGATTAAGTTAGGTCCTAGGTCATGTGTACTTGTAAAACCATCTGCCACCCAATTCTCTACCCTTCTAAGTGTGCAACTGTTCACTTCCCTTCTTTGATTTTATAAAGTAAATGACTGGTATAAGATGTAGTATACATGCTGTCTAGTCCATGCTTAGACCAATCCAATGCTTTTAAATCAATGGGAGGAGTGCACACTTTAGGAAAAAGATCAGAATTGGCACGCAGAGAATGTCTTTCTCCCTTGGCAGACAGATTGCACGTAGCACGTCTGCAGAAAGTGTAGCTGTTATGTTGTTTCCACAGACGCCAGCTGTAGGAATATGGCTGCCCAGTCTGTAGTGAGAAAAACAGGCTGAAGTCAGTGTCATGCATATCAAATAGTATTTGAACCCAGGTCTGATATGCATAACACTATGACTTCATCATTTTCATTAGCCTGCCTAGAATGCTAGGTGGGCAGGTTTTGCCATTTTGACACTTTTCTATTGGTTCCATTGGAACAGGCAAGCTCAACCAAGCACACATGGTATTTGAAATTATTTCACATAGCATTTGAACCCAGGTCTGGTGCACATAGAGGAGTCCATTATGCAATAGCCAGCTAGTACCATTCAACAGATACAACTGGGAGTGCTGAGACATTTCTGTTTGTGATACTCTTGTGTGGAGGTATGTCATGCACCAAGCGAACTGAAGGTATTTTTTCAAACATAGCTCACCTTGGAATTTTACCTTTCCTGAACTCACAACACCCCTAACATGATTTAATGCATGTTCGTCCCATTTTTATCTTTCTGTAGCTTAGTAACCAAAACGTCCAAGAAAGACGGGATGGTTTGTTCTGCATAGTGTTCTATGAATCAAGGAAATTTAAGAGGTCTTGTACACTGTAAAAATGTAAAGTCTCAAAACGCCATGATTGTGTAATGAAACCATGAAAAGTAGTGCACCTAAGCTGAGATCTGGTGTTTGGTGGGTGTTTGAATGTAAACCCAATGTAAGTGTTTTAATACACAGAATGTGTATCTATCATGAGGATAACCAAAGAGTCTTCAGTTTTAATCTCCTTGCATTTCCTATCACGCCATGTGTTTTTAGAGAATTGTGGGTAATTCCATTTTTTTTATTGACTTTATGATTCTTTCACACAATGTTGTATGCATAATATATTTCTATATTAGTATTAAGCTTGTTGTGCCATGAGGTGTAATGGATCATGATGAACGGATATCAAAACCGTCAGGCAAATTGACGTTCAATGAGGACAGCACCCATTCCTACATTCATGATTGTCAATTAGCGACACAACATTAAGGGGGAAAAGCAACAGAAGTTGGTGGATAATGGAGGGAAGATTGACGTCGGTGGTAAAATAGTGGACAGGGAAAAATTTGGAAAGTGGAACATACTGTATTATGAGAAAATATGGAGTGGGGGAATGCACAAGCCTTCTGGAAGATCTGATGGAAAAGATGGAGTGGGGGAATGCACAAGCCTTCTGGAAGATCTGATGGAAAATATGGAGTGGGGGAATGCACAAGCCTTCTGGAAGATCTGATGGAAAAGATGGAGTGGGGGAATGCACAAGGCTTCTGGAAGATCTGATGGAAAAGATGGAGTGGGGGAATGCACAAGCATTCTGGAGGATCTGATGGAAAAGATGGCGGACAAGAAAAAAATGAGAAAAGTGGAACATGTTTTGGGTGAATATGAAATGGTGGATCACACAACTTTTGGAAGAGCTACAGAAGGAAATTGAACGTGACAAGAGTGAGGATGAATTAACTGCAGTGGCAGGTGCAGTGATGACCGCCGAGAAGGAGCTGAGTGTAGAGGGAAGCGGTGTGATGAGGACGGTTGGCGTCAAGTGCAAAAAGAGGGATACCTGCTCCAGTAGCTCAGAGATGGAACCTGAAGAGAGTGAGGAGGAAGTACCTGCGGGGGCAGGTGCGGTGAGGACTGCAGAGTTTGAGCCTCTTCCAGATGATGACAAGAATGATTTTGGCCCAGTGGGAGTGAGATTTGTGGAGAGAATGGATCTTTGTATTCTGGCTGATCCATATGTGGTGTCAGGTTGGGTAGAGAAGAGGTTGGGGACGTTGAGTTGGTGAAAGTAACTCGAAGTCGACTTGTGGTGATGTATTATGTTTCTTCCGTCCAGAGGGAGTGGGCGCTCCGGACCATGCGACTAGGGACAAGAACTGTGACTTGCTTTGCTCTTCGGAGCAGGGCGCAGTTGAAATGAGTGATAATGGGGGTGGCATTAAGTGTTTAGGAGGATCAGCTGAAATGGAAGATTCCTGGTATCTGTGACCCCCACCGTTTGGTGCGACGCAGATCCGGTGGAGAGCGTGGTGAACCGGAGAAGACATTGTCTGTCCTGCTGATTTTTGATGCAGTCCTTGCCCGACAAGGTCAAGTTAGGATGTCAGTTATCCCGTGAGAGCTTTTGTTCCGAAATACTACGGTGTTTTAGGTGCCAAGCTTATGGTCATGTTGCACAGTGTTGCAGCAGTGTGTAGGAGGGCATGAGATGAAGGAATGTGTAGTATCGGTGGAGAAAGTTGTGGGGGTGCCCATGGGGCTGGAGATCGGAAGTGTCCGGTGAGAGAAAGGCAGGTTGAGATTGCCAGGTTCAGAGTAGTACAGAAAGTGTTGTTTGCTGAAGCAGTGAAGAGCGTGGTAGAGGAAGATGGGTACAGGGTGAGTAATCCTGAGAGGATTCCTGTGAGTAGGCAGAGACCAATAGAGTGATGGGAATAATATGTGCTTCAGTAAGGTGGGTTTCTTAGCATTCATAGCCGTGGTTGTCAACTGTACTGCAGAAATGGAACGTAAATTACAGGAAATAGAGGTTGTGGTGGCAGCTGCAGAGAAGTACTTGGGATTGCGAGGTTTTACTGCTGAAGAGTTGCAGGGGGTGTTGAGTGGTAATGTTCTGTCCTTCCAGACCGTTGGCCTGGAGTAAGATTAGATAGGGTTAAATAGTGGAATGGGGGGGTGTTTTTTTAATGAGGGCTAATAGTTGACAGGGTCATTTTTATTTACCTATTACCCAGTTTAGTATTTTTATTTAATTTTAATATAGATCTTCTTTTTTTAGGGGGTTTTGTATTACTGTATCTTGTTGTATAATGGATTGTACAGTAGGTGGCAGCAATACACCAATAGGTGTAGTCTGCCATTAAACTTTAAAAAAAGAAGAAGAAGAAGAAGAAGAAGAAGAAGAAGAAGAAGAAGAAGAAGAAGAAGAAGAAGAAGATTGTCAATGGAAGAGGAAAGTTCAGAATCCTCAGTTCTTGAAGTTCAACCTCCAGCTACTGCTAGTGGTTTGAATACTGTGCTTGACAATGCCTGCGAAAACTGTATATAATGGCAAATGATGAATCCATAAAACAATGTTAAACATCAAGACACTTCAGAAAAAGTTATCTAATTCTGCACTGAACAGGACTAGAAACACCAAAATAGCTTCTTTATCCTTTTCTGTTAGTGATCCCAGTCCCTGGCAAGGTTTTGCAGAACACTTGATTAAGCGGTGTTACAACACACCATGTAATGTTTCAAAACGTCTCAGAATGACGTGTTTCAATACTTAAGGTTAAGGTTTCGTCTCCAAGTTGGTGGCAGCTCAGTTGCCACTAGTTTTGGTGTTACAAAGCACTTCATTTTAACAGTGTAATGCATATTTCTGGGGGAGTATTCTGGGGTTGAAATCTTACTTTATCTCAGAGTGAGATTGTTACAAAGTAGCAATGGCACATTGAGGTCAATGTTGGGGTCAAGGTTGAGATAATGTTGGTGGTGGTTTTGTGTTTGCTGGGAGTCTTCATCGGCCTGAGGCCATGGAGAAGGCTTTTGTTGCCAACGAGAGAGCCTGGGATTTGATATGTGACTTTAATGGCCCCTGACACTCACAGTAAAGACCGTGCAGTAAGGCTGCCACTGATGGCCTGCTAGCTGTCCACTCTTATCTATCACACACAGGCAAGCATATAGACACACACACACAGTGCTGCAGCTGAGAGAAGATGAGACAGCCAAATTTGTCCAGTTTTGCTGTTAGTCTCCCTGTCCCTGAATATTTTACCCAGCAGATTTACCCCAGTTCACTGAGCTAGTACAATTCTGGGTTGAGGCAATCCACGCTAAGTGAACATTTCACACCCCTAATTAGGAGATAGCACACGGCATTTGGCTATTTTTAGCAACATTCTCTGTTTATGGGGAGTTGAAGTGAAACGGTGAGTTAAAGTCCAACTAACGTGCCAGTTGTTTAGGTGTTTTATGCGCCATGCCATCAGTGATTAAACTCAGGTCTGCATCACAGCGTTGGCAGAATGATGGTCACATGCAAGGGATTTCTTTCCTCAAAGGGCGTCTTGAACAGGAGATGAACACACCAGCTGCTAGCAGCTAGCCAGGGTGTTTTCATTTCCCTAGCCAGCCACAGATAAGGTCAGATCAGCTGGAGCATTAGGAGGAATTTCCCACATGTTGGGAACTTTAAATAAAAGCACTTTTCAAAACCAGAAAGTGGAGGCACAGAATCCAAGACTAAATGCTGCAGCAAATGCATGATTTTTTTTCCCACTGTACCCAGAGGGCAAAATTTGGCATATGACATCATAACCAGATTACAACCAACTGGTCTCTTTTAGATATATTTTTCATGACGGCATCAAAATGTAATGGGAACTACGTCATATTTTGGTTATTATCTGGTCATATACAACCAGATAAAAACGAATGTATCTTGTTGCTGAAAAGACATTAACAAAACATAAAGACGGAGTACACTACTAGCAACAGTACGTTGCTGCTCTTACACAATGACAGGCAGAATATGTCAAATGTACGTTGTTTCCTAACCCTGCCTGTGTGTTGTGTGTCCCCAGCGTCTCCAGTGGGGAACGGATATATTAAGCCGCCCATCCCTCCAGTGCTGAGTCCCCAAGGGGACAAGGGTCTTCCAGCCATGATGCCCATTAGCATCGACCCGGAGAGCCGGCCGGGGGAGTATGTCCTCAAGAGCCTGTTTGCAAACTTCACCACGCTGTCCGAGCGCAAGATATGCATCATCATGGCCGATCCGCTGGTGAGTCAGCAAGTTTTCCCTGTCTGTTCGTCCGTACATCAATCTGTCCGCCCGTGTCTGTCTGTGTCCGTCTGTCTGTCCGTGTTGCCGGACTGTTTTTTTTTTTAAGGGAACTTCTAAGCTTTTCCTGACCTTGCTGTGACATGAGGAGAAACCATATTACAAGGGCCCTAGTTATAAGCCGTTTACTTGACGACACAATAGGAGAGAGAGTATTCCATTATTGATTGATGGTTTGTATATCTCATATTCTGCTCCTGAGGTGGAAGAGGCATTATCGTGCCCTCTTCACGACTGTGTTGGTGTGTTTGGACCATGATACTGTAACTCGTTGGTGATAAGGACACCATGGAAGTTGAAGCTCTCGACCCGCTCGACATGGGTCTTTAGACATAGGCTCTGACATGGGTCTTTAGACATAGGCTCTGACATGGGTCTTTAGACATAGGCTCTGACATGGGTCTTTAGACATAGGCTCTGACATGGGTCTTTAGACATAGGCTCTGACATGGGTCTTTAGACATAGGCTCTGACATGGGTCTTTAGACATAGGCTCTGACATGGGTCTTTAGACATAGGCTCTGACATGGATAAGGAAGTAAAGCGGTAAAGACATTAGTACAACTACAGAGGAACAGCCCTGGGATACAGTGGGGTAAAGCGGTAAAGGTGGTCCCTTTCCCACCACATTAGTACAACTACAGAGGAACAGCCCTGGGATACAGTGGGGTAAAGCGGTAAATGTGGTCCCTTTCCCACCACTTTAGTACAACTACAGAGGAACAGCCCTGGGATACAGTGGGAATTGTAGAGCTACCGTATATGCTTCACCTGGCCTTCCCTGACAATACAGCTGTACATAATGATGATCAGCATTCCTACTCTGAGACGCTTTATGAATATGGGTCCTGGATGGTGTACCAGGCAATTGTACCTGTGGATGTATTTCAAGGACTACCTTCAAACTCAGTACTTTGCTTGACATCATTGGAAAATCAAAAGAAATCAGCCAAGACCTCCACAAGTCTGGTTCATCCTTGGGAGCAATTTCCAAACGCCTGAAGGTACCACGTTCATCTGTACAAACAATGGTACGCAAGTATAAACACCATGGGACCACGCAGCCGTCATACCGCTCTGGAAGAAGACACGTTCTGTCTCCTAGAGATGAACGTACTTTGGTGCGAAAAGTGCAAATCAATCCCAGAGGACCTTGTGAAGATGCTGGAGGAAACAGGTACAAAAGTATCTATATCCACAGTAAAACTAGTCCTATATCGACATAACCTGAAAGGCCGCTCAACAAGGAAGAAGCTACTGCTCCAAAACCACCATAAAAAAGCCAGACTACAGTTTGCAAATGCCCATGGGGACAAATATTGTGTAGCTCAGTTGGTAGAGCATGGTGTTTGCAATGCCAGGGTTGTGGGTTCGATTCCCACAGGGGGCCAGTATGAAAAATGTATGCACTCACTAACTGTAAGTCGCTCTAGATAAGAGCGTCTGCTAAAATGACCAAAAAAAAAAAAAGTCCTCTGGTCTGATGAAACAAAAATAGAACTGTTTGGCCATAATGACCATCGTTATGTTTGGAGGAAAAAGGGGGGACGCTTGCAAGCCAAAGAACACCATCCCAACCGTGAAGCATGGGGGTGGCAGCATCATGCTGTGGCTGTGCTTTGCTGCAGGAGGGGCTGGTTCACTTCACAAAATAGATGGCATCATGAGGAAGGAAAATGATGTTGATATATTGAAGCAACATCTCAAGACATCAGTCAGGAAGTTAAAGCTTGGTCGCAAATAGGTCTTCCAAATGGATAATGACTCCAAGCATACTTCCAAAGTTGTGGCAAAATGGCTCAAGGACAACAAAGTCAAGGTATTGGAGTGGCCATCACAAAGCCCTGACCTCAATCCAATAGAAGATTTGTGGGCAGAACTGAAAAAGTGTGCAAGCAAGGAGGCCTACAAACCTGACTCCGTTACACCAGCTCTGTCAGAAGGAATGGGCCAAAATTCACCCAACTTATTGTGGGAAGCTTGTGGAAGGCTACCCGAAACGTTTGACCCAAGTTAAACAATTTAAAGGCAATGCTACCAAATACTAATTGAGTGTATGTAAACTTCTGACCCACTGGGAATGTGATTAAATAAATAAAAGCTGAAATAAATAATTCTCTCTACTATAATTCTGACATTTCACATTCACTTAAAATAAAGTGGTGATCCTAACTGACCAAAGACAGGACATTTTTACTAGGATTAAATGTCAGGAATTATGAAAAACTGAGTTTAAATGTATTTGTCTAAGGTGTATGTAAACTTCCGACTTCAACTGTGTATACACTGAGATTTATACCATTCCAAAACCCTGACTAAGTGAACTGATTGAGACCCCATTTACATTTGGTATAAACATGAGCTTTCTGTTATCTGGATCCAGGTCGCATTTTTGTGTCAATTGGGTCTGAGAGTGACACTTGAATACTTTATCCACATAAAGTATGATGGAAAAAAGTTTTGGAATACTTAAACAATTTAATTATGGGCAGGATTAATTCAACTCCATCTTTCATTGAATCAGATTAGTCATTAATCACAAAACCTTTTGATGTTGCCAATTACTTTAATGACTATTTCATTGTCAAAGTAAGCAAATTTAGGCATGCATAAAATACTTAATAATGAAGGGAAAGCATTGTAATTTTTTATTTTGTAACATTAGTGTGGGTGAGGTGGAAAAAATTGTTGTCCATCAATAATGAGAAACCTCCTGGTATTGGCAACTTAAATGGAAAGCTACTGAGGATGGTAGCTGACTATATTGCCACTCCTACTGTCTTTAATCTGAGTATGGAGAATATTTTTTGTCCTCAGACCTGGAGGAAAGCCAAAGAATGGTAAAGCACCCTTTACTGGTTCTAACAGCCGACCAATCAGCCTGCTGCCGACTCATATCAAACTTTTGACCAGATACAATGCTATTTCTCTGTAAACAAATGAACAAGACTTTCAGCATGCTTATAGGGAAGGGTTCTCTGGATGCACTGCACTGACACAAATGACTGATGATTGGTTGAAAGAAATTGATAATAAGACCATTGTGGGAGCTGTACTGTTGGATTTCAGTGCAGCCTTTGATATTATTGACCAGAAACGTGTGTGTTATGGCTTTATCTAATAGAACAGAGGGTTTTGTTTAATGGAAGCTTCTCTAAAGTTAAACATGTAAAGTGTGGTGTACCGCAGGGCCTGTGTTTCTATGTATGCTGATGATTCAATCTTGTACGCGTCGGCAACCACAGCTAGTGAAAACATCCCTAAGTTCTACACCTCAGCTGAATCTGGTAATGAATGGTGTGGCTGTTGAGCAAGTTGAGGAGACTAAATTACTTGGTGTTACCTTAGATTGTAAACTGTCATGGTCAAAACATATTGTAATGGTTGTAAAGACACCACACACCACAAAGCAATTCCTGCAGGCTCTAGTTTTATCTTATCTTGATCATTGTCCAGTCATATGGTCAGGTGCTGCAAAGAATGACCTAGTTAAGCTGCAGCTGTCCCAGAACATAGAAAAACGTTTTGTTCTTCACTGTAATCAGAGGGCTAATATCAATACTAGACTGACAGAATCACTTCTTGTTTTTATAAGAAACATTAATGTGTTGAAAATTCAAAATTGTTTGCATAGTCAACTTACACACAGCACTGACACACACACACTTACCCCACCAGACATGCCACCAGGGGTCTTTTCAGTCCCCAGGTCCAGAACAAATTCAAGGAAACATACAGTATTATACAGAGCCATGATTCTATCTCATATAGCGCAAGTGAACAGCAAACCGGATTTCAAAACACAAATAAAGCAACACCTCATGGCACAACACCTCTCCCCCATGTGACCTACTTTTTGTGTGCATGTACTGACATGTGTGTGTAACTGATAGATGCGCACACACACATGAACACACATGCGCGCACTCTAACGCAAACTCTACACACACCCACACATTATTATTTAGTTGTATTGTTGATTTTATTAAATTTGTGTATTTTTATTGAAGATATATCTATCTATATGTGTGTGTGTATATATATGTATGTACATATATGTGTGTGTGTGTGTGTGTGTGTGTGTGTGTGTGTGTGTGTATGTGTATATACAGTGGGGGAAAAAAGTATTTAGTCAGCCACCAATTGTGCAAGTTCTCCCACTTAAAAAGATGAGAGAGGCCTGTAATTTTCATCATAGGTACACGTCAACTATGACTGACAAATTGAGAAGAAAAAAAATCCAGAAAATCACATTGTAGGATTTTTAATGAATTAATTTGCAAATTATGGTGGAAAATAAGTATTTGGTCACCTACAAACAAGCAAGATTTCTGGCTCTCACAGACCTGTAACTTCTTCTTTAAGAGGCTCCTCTGTCCTCCACTCGTTACCTGTATTAATGGCACCTGTTTGAACTTGTTATCAGTATAAAAGACACCTGTCCACAACCTCA
Organism: Coregonus clupeaformis; assembly: GCF_020615455.1. Lineage (NCBI taxonomy): Eukaryota > Metazoa > Chordata > Actinopteri > Salmoniformes > Salmonidae > Coregonus > Coregonus clupeaformis. Next base: position 10,181,684 of record NC_059197.1, on the reverse strand, counting down.
AACAGTCACACTCCAAACTCCACTATGGCCAAGACCAAAGAGCTGTCAAAGGACACCAGAAACAAAATTGTAGACCTGCACCAGGCTGGGAAGACTGAATCTGCAATAGGTAAGCAGCTTGGTTTGAAGAAATCAACTGTGGGAGCAATTATTAGGAAATGGAAGACATACAAGACCACTGATAATATCCCTCGATCTGGGGCTCCACGCAAGATCTCACCCCGGGGGTCAAAATGATCACAAGAACGGTGAGCAAAAATCCCAGAACCACACGGGGGGACCTAGTGAATGACCTGCAGAGAGCTGGGACCAAAGTAACAAAGCCTACCATCAGTAACACACTACGCCGCCAGGGACTCAAATCCTGCAGTGCCAGACGTGTCCCCCTGCTTAAGCCAGTACATGTCCAGGCCCGTCTGAAGTTTGCTAGAGTGCATTTGGATGATCCAGAAGAGGATTGGGAGAATGTCATATGGTCAGATGAAACCAAAATAGAACTTTTGGTAAAAACTCAACTCGTCGTGTTTGGAGGACAAAGAATGCTGAGTTGCATCCAAAGAACACCATACCTACTGTGAAGCATGGGGGTGGAAACATCATGCTTTGGGGCTGTTTTTCTGCAAAGGGACCAGGACGACTGATCCGTGTAAAGAAAAGAATGAATGGGGCCATGTATCGTGAGATTTTGAGTGAAAACCTCCTTCCATCAGCAAGGGCATTGAAGATGAAACGTGGCTGGGTCTTTCAGCATGACAATGATCCTAAACACACCGCCCGAGCAACGAAGGAGTGTCTTCGTAAGAAGCATTTCAAGGTCCTGGAGTGGCCTAGTCAGTCTCCAGATCTCAACCCCATAGAAAATCTTTGGAAGGAGTTGAAAGTCCGTGTTGCCCAGCGACAGCCCCAAAACATCACTGCTCTAGAGGAGATCTGCATGGAGGAATGGGCCAAAATACCAGCAACAGTGTGTGAAAACCTTGTGAAGACTTACAGAAAACGTTTGACCTGTGTCATTGCCAACAAAGGGTATATAACAAAGTATTGAGAAACTTTTGTTATTGACCAAATACTTATTTTCCACCATAATTTGCACATAAATTCATTTAAAATCCTACAATGTGATTTTCTGGATTTTTTTTTTCTCATTTTGTCTGTCATAGTTGACGTGTACCTATGATGAAAATTACAGGCCTCTCTAATTTTTTTAAGTGGGAGAACTTGCACAATTGGTGGCTGACTAAATAAAATTTTTTTCCCCACTGTATATATGTATGTGTGTGTATATATGTGTGTGTATATGTATATGTGTGCGTGTATATATGTGTGTGTATATATGTATATGTGTGTGTATATATATGTGTATGTATATATATATATTGTGTGTGTGTATATGTGTATACATACATACATACATACATACATACATACATACATACATACATGTGAAATCCATAGATCTATTGCAAGTGACAGATTTTCATTATATGAAGTGTAACTCAGTAAAATTGTTGAAATTGTTGCATGTTGCGTTTTTATATATTTTTGTTCAGTAATATTTAACCTTGATTTTGAGTCAATGCTGACACCAAGGTCTCTTTTACAGATGAGCCCTGTTTAGCACAACAATACAAATCAAAAGACAATATACACATTAAACTACACATCCATATACACATTAAAATACACTTTATTATACATAACAATACATGAAAAGCAAAACACAATCATAAACCAACACATTCTTCAGTAAAAAGGACCCCTAACAGCCGTTTGAAATGCCCTAGAGGCATCAATTCCTCAAATGTTTTACGTGCGTTGGAGATCATTCCACATGTAAGGTGCAAAAAATCATGTCCAGAGTTAGCGAGACCGGGTCTGGTATCTTGTACGTCTATAAGTTAGCAATTAAGTAATTTATGCAGGAGGGTATAAACTTCACCCTTGTGATTTCAATCACTTCAATGGTTTCTAGATTCAGACTGTATGTAGCTACATGAACAATCTAAGAGTATGACTAGATACATTGGAATGTACCACCATGTCGCGAAGAACACTGGCACAGAGTTAAGAGGAAAGGCTTCCCCCGGGGCCATGAGAGAGGTAGGTCTGTCCTGGGGCCTCAAATAGAATTTGTTTAGTTTTATACTAAATTTCTGCGTACGTTCAGTTTTTAAAACGAAGGGAAACACACATCCTAAAAAGGTATATGCATTAAACACAAGCGTGTGTAAATCACTTTATAAGTACGTTTCATACATTTCTTACCTACAAATAAATTGCCCATTTTTAGATTTTCACATCAAGGTCAAGAGGAATCATTTACCACCTTTGTGTGTGGACAACATCAATAGCCTATGACATCAACGCACAGCACGCACAATTTATGGTCAAATCTGAGCGCAAGACTATTTTGATAAATGAGACCCCAGGGCAGTAACAAGGTGATGGGGCATTATGGGCATTATCCAGCTGAGTAAAGACTAATGAGGCACCTCATTAATGTCGCAACTGTCCTGTCCGTCTGACAGAAGCTGCCCAGACCTCCAACTGACTGAATGCTTTTCTCATTAACTCTGAGCGCTGTGTCCCAAATGGCACCCTGTTCCCTATATAGAGCAACATGACCAAAGCCCTATGGTTCTTGGTCAAAAGTAATGCACTATATAGGGAATGGGGTTCATTTGGAGCCTACCTTGGTATGACACTTTTAGTGTCTGAATGAATTGATCTATTCTTATTCTATTGTTTTTACAGGAGAAACCCTTGACCAAGTCTCTGCAGAGGGGTGAGGATCAGCAGTTTGACCAGGTAACATTTTTTACATTTACATTTTTAGTCATTTAGCAGACGCTCTTATCCAGAGCGACTTACATTTAGTGAATACATATATATATTTTTTTATACTGGCCCCCCGTGGGAAGCGAACCCACAACCCTGGCATTGCAAGCGCCATGCTCTACCAACTGAGCTACACAGGACTGTTACTCTCTAATAGACAGAGGAATCAGTAAGGCAGGGTTGGGTTTGTCAAGACTATGTTTCCCCGCTGAGCTCAAGCTAATACATTTTTGCTAGGGGAGCCAAAGCAGGTTTTCAGGTCTCAGACAACATTACTCAACAAGTGATACACAAGCTCGTTGTATTGAGCAGTCCATCAACGTTAGTGCTTGTTGGCTGGGTCTGCTCTAGGTGCCTGTATAGTAGAAGGTCTGGGTGTGTGTGCGTTTGATGGTAACTCATTCCAGAGGCCATTCAACAGTGTACAGAGGCAGGATTCTTCTCCTGTCCGTGCTGAATAAAGGCCCGCTGTGTTCCCCTGGTCTCACCAGACTCCCCTCCCTTCCTGTGTGCTAGTAGCCTGGTCCGAGCCGGCCAGACCCCTCCCTTCCTGTGTGCTAGTAGCCTGGCCCGAGCCGGCCAGACTCCCCTCCCTTCCTGTGTGCTAGTAGCCTGGTCAGAGCCGGCCAGACTCCCCTCCCTTCCTGTGTGCTAGTAGCCTGGCCCGAGCCGGCCAGACTCCCCTCCCTTCCTGTGTGCTAGTAGCCTGGCCCGAGCCGGCCAGACTCCCCTCCCTTCCTGTGTGCTAATAGCCTGGTCCGAGCCGGCCAGACCCCTCCCTTCCTGTGTGCTAGTAGCCTGGCCCGAGCCGGCCAGACCTCTCCCTTCCTGTGTGCTAGTAGCCTGGCCTGAGCCGGCCAGACTACCCTCCCTTCCTGTGTGCTAGTAGCCTGGCCTGAGCCGGCCAGACCCCTCCCTTCCTGTGTGCTAGTAGCCTGGCCTAAGCCGGCCAGACCCCTCCCTTCCTGTGTGCTAGTAGCCTGGCCCGAGCCAGCCAGACTCCCCTCCCTTTCTGTGTGCTAGTAGCCTGGCCTGAGCCAGCCAGACTACCCTCCCTTCCTGTGTGCTAGTAGCCTGGCCTGAGCCGGCCAGACTCCCCTCCCTTCCTGTGTGCTAGTAGCCTGGCCCGAGCCGGCCAGACTCCCCTCCCTTCCTGTGTGATAGTAGCCTGGCCCGAGCCGGCCAGACTCCCCTCCCTTTCTGTGTGCTAGTAACCTGGCCTGAGCCGGCCAGACTCCCCTCCCTTCCTGTGTGCTAGTAGCCTGGCCCGAGCCGGCCAGACTCCCCTCCCTTCCTGTGTGCTTTTCCATTCTCTCTCCTCTCCAGATTCCTCTCCTCTCTCCTTTTTCCCTTGTCCCTCTCTCTCTTTTATCTGCTCCCCTCCTCTAATCCCCTCTCACTGCCTGCAGTTTCTGTCTTGTGGAGGACATTGAGGGTTAAGACACAGTGATGTCTGTAGTGCATCTTCTTTTGATTCAGCTATAAATTAACTGACCAATATGTACACACCATTTGCATTTATTTGCTTGTTGTTTCAGGTAATCAGTGCTATGAGTTCTCTGGCGGAGTACTGCCTCCCGTCCATCCTGAGGACACTGTTTGACTGGTACAGGAGACAGAATGGTCTAGAGGACCCAGAGTCACACGAATACAGACCCAGAGCCAACATCAAGTCAAGAAAGTAAGACGTATGCACACACATACACCTTTTGACTGGTACAGGAGACAGAACAGCCAGGAGGACTCAGATTTCCATGAACACCCTGTCACATTTCATGACCAGAAATCAAACACAAAGAAAACACTGCACAGTAAAGTCTAAGACATTGTGCCTGAATTGATTGACATTATCATTGAACTGAATTATCATTGAATTGATTGACATTATCATTGAACTTAATGCATAACAGATGGTTATGGAAGCATATAGCTGCCGAAATTCAATTAGAAATGCCAATTGGTTATGATAAATCAATATCATTTTTGACCTTTCTTTTCCTATTTACATGTGCGTAATCTGTGACATAATTGGTAACAGCAAGCTTGGTGCTCTAGTTTGATAACTGCTCTAACTTGTCCAACCCTGTTGATGTTTCACAGTGACGAACAGCAGAGAGATTATCTACTTGAAAGGAGGGATCTGGCCATCGACTTCATCTTCTCTCTCGTACTTATAGAAGTTTTAAAACAGGTGACTCATTTCTATACTCCACTCTAAAACACTAAACCCAGCTAGCATATTAGTTTCCCTCAATGTTCTGGCAAGAACAAAAACCTTAATTTCTTAAAGTGCAAGTTTGTGTTGTATACTAAACACAAGTGCCACTTTGACCAATGTTAGCATTCACATCGTCATTAGATATGGCTCCCCTAAGGGATACCTGACAGAACAACCGCTTCTTGGATGCATCCCAAATAGCACCCTATCCCCTATATAATGCACTACTTTTCACCAGAGCCCCATGGGCTTTTTGGGAATATGGTGCAATTTGGGACGTAACCCTTAAAAGGCTGATTTATTCCTTTTGCTCAATCTCAGACTCATGACTGGAGTTTTCTGTTTGTAAAAGCGTGTCTTTCACCCTCTCACCCTCTCACTCTCTCACTCTATGACCAGATGCCACTCCACCCTGTCCTGGACAGTTTGGTCAGTGAAGTCATTAACTTGGCCTTTAAGCACTTTAGACACAAAGAAGGGTACGTTTAGCTCTGCTTTCATGACTTTCTGAGTATACAGTAGTGTTTCTTTCTTTCCTTGTTTCCTATTCTTACTCCTGTGTGTTTGTTTGCCAGGTACCATGGTCCTAACACTGGTAACATGCACATTGTAGCAGACCTCTATGCAGAAGTCATTGGAGTTTTAGCCCAGGCCAAGTAAGTTCATCAAGTCATCTGTAAACAATAATCCATACTGTATGTAATTCATTCGTTTGTTTGTTCGTTCATTCATTCATTCATTCATTCATTCATTCATTCATTCATTCATTCATTCATTCATTCATTCATTCACTTATTCATTCATAGGCTACTGTATAGGTAGTGACTGAACAACACAAATAAAGGCTCCTCGATAGTAGGCTGTCATTCTTTGGGCAGTAGTTGAACATATTTTAATTAACCTACACTTGAGGATACAGGACAGTAATGTATGCTGTTCAAATGCTGTTCGGCTTTGTCCCAAATGGCACCCTATTCCCAATATAGTGCACTGTTTTTGACCAGGGCCCATAGTAGTGCACTATGTAGGGAATAGGGTGCCACATGTTTAATGTTGCCATTGGAGATCACTAATGACTGTTTAGCTTTTGTGGTCTGGTTGAGTTGTCACAAGGCTCTCTCCTGCTTCTCTTCTGTACACATCTGCATAAGAATCTCCCTGGTTCAAATAGAGAGCTAGACCTGAGTAAATCACAAGACATGTTTTGGACAAGTCCTTTGCCCTCCATACTAGGACTGAAAATCACTGTGTTTATTGGAACGTTCCAGATCATCGTTACGAAGGAACAAAGCCCTTAAAATAGAGCTATGGTTGGGTAGTACTACCATCTTAGGCCCGAAGAGTAGGAGTGCCTTTTAGAATATTAATGAATGGCCCGGGGATCCTGGTCCTAGATCAGCAGTCCTACTCTGAGAATATAATGAATGGCCCGGGGATCCTGATCCTAGATCAGCACTCCTACTCTAAGTCCCTGGCTAGGCTTGTCAGATGTGACGTGCCACCGTGGAGCTGCTAGGTCATGTTCATTAACGACCAAACGGAAGGAAACAGAATCAGGGAGGGACTACCTCCTCCAATAAGGAACCCTCATTTCTGTTTTCCATTGCAAAATGTTTTAAAACATTTGTCTGTTGCGTGCCCTAATGAACACAGCCCTGTAATAAAACTGGGACACCAGGTGTGTGCATCTCCAGCCAATCTGTAGCATTCATTGATCAATTAAGTACCAGGTGAGAACCAGAAACCAGTGGGATGGGGGAAGTAGAGGGCCTGAGTTGTGCACCCCTGGTATAACCCAACCAGCTTTGCAAGCTTGCATGTTAGGTGATGCGGGGATATTAGATGATTTTATAGGTGGCAGGTAGCCTAGGGCCTAGCAGTTAAGAGCGCTGGGCCAGTAACCAAAAGGTTGTTGGTTCGAATCCCCGAGCCGACTAGGTGACAAATCTGTCTCTCTGGATAAGAGTGTCTGCTAAATAAGTAAAATGTAAAAATAGCAACCATAATTATCATAATGCAATCCTACCCGTGTAACATTCTCTGTCTCTGTTCGAATACTTTTAAAAAATGCATATTTCCTTCCTTACTTCCTTGAAGTAATCAGAAATCTGGATTGGTAAAAGTAATAGGGCTTTAACCTTTCTTTCAACTTTTCAATCACTTACTGTAGGGCCCGATTCAGACTTAGCAAAAACACCTTTCCTATGCACGCCTTTCCTAAGCACTTCTCAGTAGTTGGTTTTCAGACTTGCCTTATGCAGGTGTGTAACGTGCTTTGCAGGCTCCCTTGTGTATTATTCAACTGCTGAAAACCCTCCCACTTGCTGGCCAACAGATTTTTTATTCAATAGGGTTTTCTGTACATTTATCTAAAGCCATCCCTTTAAATTTGATGTACCTTTTTTAATTATACTTTTCTCCACTGACTCACTAGAATATATGGAGAGAACGGTTCAGAATATTAGGGATCAATGAAAGAAAGCAAATAAATAAATACACGCATATCTGTCTTCTTTTCAGCACCAGTTGGTAGATTTTAAAATACTCTAATCTTGTATATTATTTAGGGTTAGGAAAGTATTCATAAAAACAAAAAAACTGGGTTGGAGAGCAAAATATATTGGTGAATCAAAAATAGTGGTTTGATTCATCCTGAAAATTGCCATATTCAATTGTTCATCCATGAAATATTGGAAAGTGAGAAAACTGTGCAATAGGGGTTGAAGAGAAGTCCTATAAATGTACCTTAATAATCCTCACTAATGGAACTGTGACGACAATAGTCCAGTCATTGGGAACCGTGCGCCAAGCTCCAGGTTTAAACTGCTAAGTATGGTCTGCATTCCATAATGATTCAAATAGGCTACATGTCCCAAATTATTGCACAACTTGTAAAACGTTAGCCTAATATGATCCACTATTGCTAGCGATCCTCAGGAACAACCACACAAATGTGACAGAAATAAAAGATATACTAATAATATAATGGAACGATGCAAAATGTAAGGAAACTAACACTAAAGTCACAGTTCTAAATATATGTGGGTATAACTGATGGTGGCTACCCCTAATATTTAACAAGATACAAATTGTTTAAAAAAAATACTGTGAAAAGTCTGGGCATTTAATTAAAACATTCTAGAAATCATAAATCAACTAGGTACTGTAGGTTTGGCGCTTTACTGTCATTTGCGCATGGTCTCCTTCAAATGTCATCCCTGCAAGTTATAAGGCCAGCATTTCCTAAAGGTGACATGTTGATATGCTTCAGTTTGCTGCCATATGGCTGGTTTCACATTTGTCTCCAGCGATCATACTGTAAAAATCTAAAACAATTGTCATTTATATTTACAATCCAAACAGTTTACTCATTAACCACTTATCAATAGCTGTTATCAATTTGTAAACGATAGTGTATAGAGTGGTGTTATTTCTATAGAAAAAATAGAGTAGATGTTGTTCCACTTGGAATGGACAGGTTGCTCGACCTTCATCGTTTCATTGTGCGTAAAGGTGGTGGAATAATGAGGGAATTAAGTCAAGGTCAGAATACGGTGTATCTGTAGACACACCCCTGCCACACCTTCATTTCTTTGATCTCCACCCCAAACAAATAGCAGGTGAATATCATGCTATTCTCATGCTTAAATTCAAGGTCAGAATACGCATAGAGAGAACAGTGGATAAAAAGGGAATTATGTTCCATTCACGCGCTTAACTCGGGTCGGAAGTCCCCCCCCCCATATAGATCTGTTTTTACCTCAATGAAACAAGGAAGGACTGATTCATTTCTAAAGTCTTCAAACAAGGCTTTGTCTATGTCTGGTGTTGTCCCAAATGGCACCCTATTCCCTACAAAGTGCATTACTTTTGACCAGAACCCTGGTCAAAAGTAGTGTACCGTATTTCCAACCCTCTGTCTCCTCCTCTCCTTCTCAGGTTTCCTGCTGTGAAGAAAATGTTTCTGTCTGAGCTGAAGGAGCTGAGACAGAAGGAGCAGAGTCCCAACGTGGTCCAGAGCACCATCAGCCTTATCATGGGTGTCAAGTTCTTCCGCATCAAGATGTATCCAGTGGAGGACTTTGAAGCCTCCTTTCAGTTCATGCAGGTACAGAAGTGAGCAGTGAGCTCTACAGTACAGACGTGATGATTATAGGCCCACCTGTATGCACTGTCTCAAACAAGTGTGTAATCCTGCATGGCTGAAAAGGAACAGTGAATGCTATAAGGGACAGGAATCAGTATTTTCTGACCACTCACCTTTTCATGTTGAAATGGTCCTGAAATGTTTATTTCTATATTGGTCAATTTCGAAGGACCCGGATGCATGACCTGTATTGAGGCCATATAATCTTTTTAGTAAACAAATGAACTTGACTCATGTCTCTGCCTTATCCATGAAGCTAACAATGTAATAAGTGTCAGAAGTGGGATCTGAACCCACGAGTGAGAATGGTCATCTTTAACAGCATTAAAATCAGTCTAGAATCACTTGATTCCTCTTATCTTTAGCTTGAATTCCCCACTTTTGCATTCTGTGTACTTTTCTCATCCTATGCCTCTAGTTTGGCTGAGTCCCAATTCACCACCTTTTCCAGAAATTCCCATCATGCATTTAAAAGCATATGATTGGTGTAAGCATTGGCAGGAGTGAGTTTCCATCATTATAAAATCCATGTGAGAAAGTGTGCATGTGTACACTTTGTGAGAAGAGTGTAGTATCGGGACTTAGTGTTGACCACCATGTGACCTGACCTCAGTGGCCTGAATGTATGGTTTACAATATGTAATCCTTATGATGAAAGGGCTGCTCTCCGTTACAGGACTGTGCCCAGTACTTCCTGGAAGTGAAGGACAAGGACATTAAGCATGCCTTGGCCGGCCTCTTCGTGGAGATCCTAGTTCCTGTAGCGGCAGTAAGTTGGTTATCTGACCAGATGACAACCAGAATATGACGTCTTTTCCTTGACATCTTGATGTTGTCATGAAAACGATACCTTGTTGTTAAAGAGACCAGTTGGTTGTAACCAAATATGTATATAAACCCTGGAATGCTGATGCTATGTACAGTTGAAGTCAGAGGTTTACATACACCTTAGCCAAATACATTTAAACTCAGTTTTTCACAATTCCTGACTTTTAATCCTAGTAAAAATTCCCTGTCTTAGGTCAGTTAGGATCACCACTTTATTTTCAGAATGTGAAATGTCAGAATAATAGTAGAGAGAATGATTTATTTCAGCTTTTATTTATTTAATCATATTCCCAGTGGGTCAGAAGTTTACATACACTCAATTACTATTTGGTAGCATTGCCTTTAAATTGTTTAACTTGGGTCAAACATTTCGGGTAGCCTTCCACAAGCTTCACACAATAAGTTGGGTGAATTTTGGCCCATTCCTCCTGACAGAGCTGGTGTAACTGAGTCAGGTTTGTAGGCTTCCTTGCTCGCACATGCTTTTTCAGTTCTGCCCACAAATGTTCTATAGGATTGAGGTCAGGGCTTTGTGATGGCCACTCCAATACCTTGACTTTGTTGTCCTTAAGCCATTTTGCCACAACTTTGGAAGTATGCTTGGGGTCATTGTCCATTTGGAAGACCCATTTGCGACCAAGCTTTAACTTCCTGACTGATGTCTTGAGATGTTGCTTCAATATATCCACATAATTTTCCTTCCTCATGATGCTATCTATTTTGTGAAGTGCACCAGTGCCTCCTGCAGCAAAGCACCCCCACAGCATGATGCTGCCACCCCCGTGCTTCGCGGTTGGGATGGTGTTCTTCAGCTTAAAAGCCTGCCCCGTTTTCCTCCAAACATAACGATGGTCATTATGGCCAAACAGTTATATTTTTGTTTCATCAGACCAGAGGACATTTCTCCAAAAAGTACGATCTTTGTCCCCATGTGCAGTTGCAAACCGTAATCTGGCTTTTTTATGGCGGTTTTGGAGCAGTGGCTTCTTCCTTGCTGAGCGGCCTTTCAGGTTATGTCGATATAGGACTCGTTTTACTGTGGATATAGATACTTTTGTACCTGTTCCCTCCAGCATCTTCACAAGGTCCTTTGCTGTTGTTCTGGGATTGATTTGCACTTTTCGCACCAAAGTACGTTCATCTCTAGGAGACAGAACGCATCTCCTTCCTGAGCGGTATGACAGCTGCGTGGTCCCATGGTGTTTATACTTGCGTACTATTGTTTGTACAGATGAACGTGGTACCTTCAGGCGTTTGGAAATTGCTCCCAAGGATGAACCAGACTTGTGGAGGTCTACCATTTTTTTTCTGAGGTCTTGGCTGATTTCTTTTGATTTTCCCATGATGTCAAGCAAAGAGGCACTGAGTTTGAAGGTACGCCTTGAAATACATCCACAGGTACACCTCAATTGACTCAAATGATGTCAATTAATATATCAGAAGCTTCTAAAGCCATGACATCATTTTCTGGAATTTTCCAAGCTGTTTAAAGGCACAGTCAACTTAGTGTATGTAAACTTCTGACCCACTGGAATTGTGATACAGTGAATTATAAGTGAAATAATCTGTCTGTAAACAATTGTTGGAAAAATTACAGTGGGGAAAAAAAGTATTTAGTCAGCCACCAATTGTGCATGTTCTCCCACTTAAAAAGATGAGAGAGGCCTGTAATTTTCATCATAGGTACATGTCAACTATGACAGACAAAATGAGGAAAAAAATCCAGAAAATCACATTGTAGTATTTTTAATGAATTTATTTGCAAATTATGGTGGAAAATAAGTATTTGGTCAATAACAAAAGTTTCTCAATACTTTGTTATATACCCTTTGTTAGCAATGACACAGGTCAAACGTTTTCTGTAAGTCTTCACAAGGTTTTCACACACTGTTGCTGGTATTTTGGCCCATTCCTCCATGCAGATCTCCTCTAGAGCAGTGATGTTTTGGGGCTGTCGCTGGGCAACACGGACTTTCAACTCCCTCCAAAGATGTTCTATGGGGTTGAGATCTGGAGACTGGCTAGGCCACTCCAGGACCTTGAAATGCTTCTTACGAAGCCACTCCTTCGTTGCCCGGGCGGTGTGTTTGGGATCATTGTCATGCTGAAAGACCCAGCCACGTTTCATCTTCAATGCCCTTGCTGATGGAAGGAGGTTTTCACTCAAAATCTCACGATACATGGCCCCATTCATTCTTTCCTTTACACGGATCAGTCGTCCTGGTCCCTTTGCAGAAAAACAGCCCCAAAGCATGATGTTTCCACCCCCATGCTTCACAGTAGGTATGGTGTTCTTTGGATGCAACTCAGCATTCTTTGTCCTCCAAACACGACGAGTTGAGTTTTTACAAAAAAGTTATATTTTGGTTTCATCTGACCATATGACATTCTCCCAATCCTCTTCTGGATCATCCAAATGCACTCTAGCAAACTTCAGACGGGCCTGGACATGTACTGGCTTAAGCAGGGGGACACGTCTGGCACTGCAGGATTTGAGTCCCTGGCGGCGTAGTGTGTTACTGATGGTAGGCTTTGTTACTTTGGTCCCAGCTCTCTGCAGGTCATTCACTAGGTCCCTCCGTGTGGTTCTGGGATTTTTGCTCACCGTTCTTGTGATCATTTTGACCCCCCGGGGTGAGATCTTGCGTGGAGCCCCAGATCGAGGGAGATTATCAGTGGTCTTGTATGTCTTCCATTTCCTAATAATTGCTCCCACAGTTGATTTCTTCAAACCAAGCTGCTTACCTATTGCATATTCAGTCTTCCCAGCCTGGTGCAGGTCTACAATTTTGTTTCTGGTGTCCTTTGACAGCTCTTTGGTCTTGGCCATAGTGGAGTTTGGAGTGTGACTGTTTGAGGTTGTGGACAGGTGTCTTTTATACTGATAACAAGTTCAAACAGGTGCCATTAATACAGGTAACGAGTGGAGGACAGAGGAGCCTCTTAAAGAAGAAGTTACAGGTCTGTGAGAGCCAGAAATCTTGCTTGTTTGTAGGTGACCAAATACTTATTTTCCACCATAATTTGCAAATAAATTCATTAAAAATCCTACAATGTGATTTTCTGGATATTTTTTCCTCAATTTGTCTGTCATAGTTGACGTGTACCTATGATGAAAATTACAGGCCTCTCTTATTTTTTTTTAAGTGGGAGAACATGCACAATTGGTGGCTGACTAAATACTTTTTTCCCCCACTGTACTTTACATTGTTTGCAAGATCAGACATAATATCACTGTAATCCGAGTTTTCCTTTTCGGAAGTTGCTTTCATTTCAACGCATCTAATTTGTAAACATTTCAGCTGTATTAAATCATAACTTTTTTCAATTACACAAAAAAATCAACACCCACCAAAATAAAGTTATATTTCTTATGTCGATACGGTGCGTTAAATCCCCAACCAAGATTTACCGTTCTTATAGATGCAACAGAAAGCCAATGTAGTCCATTGAGCCCATTTCAGCCAATACTAGAGCAAGTTTGACAGGTCATTAAAGACGTTTCCACTGTCGATACGTTAACGGGAAAAAACGAATGGCAGAAGCATGAGTAGGAAAGAGTCACCAGAGTCAAATGAAATAAATAAATCCAGAGAGATTTAAGTGACGAGTGGATTTTGCACCCCTCAAACACAGGAAATAGATGGCTGAAAAGGAGAGATCCTCAGGTGGGTGGGGCATTCACATTGCTAATTATGTTTAAGTGTGTGTGTGTGTGTGTGATGCGTGTGATGCTGAGTATGTGTTCTCCGTTTCCAGGCTGTTAAGAACGAGGTGAACGTGCCGTGTCTAAGGAACTTTGTGGAGAGCCTGTATGACACAACACTGGACCTCTCCTCCAGGAAAAAACACTCTCTGGTTAGTCACACACACACACCAGAGTTATTGATGTTCTTCTCCCAAAGCCACAGTGACAGGCCAGTATAAAACTGGTGCATAGTGTACATGGCTGTGGTTTCTGTCAAGCCTGACAGCATTTCAAGGTCAATCTTGTACAGTGGCTCTCTCCTTGTTGCTCTTCTAACTAACGATGCACAAGGGAGGACAGACAACCTCTTCAAATCAAAGAGTAAACACTCAATCGGATTATTGTGGACAGTAAATGTGTGTAAGATTTACAGTTCCTCGGTGTCCACATCACTGAGGACTTAACACGGTCCTCTCACACCAGAACAGTCAGCACGGCAATGCCTCTTCTCCCTCGGTAGGCTGAAATGATTTGGCATGGCCCCTCATATCCTTTTACAGCTGCACCATTGAGAGCCTCCTGACTGGTTGTAATGCAACTGCACCACCCACGACCGGAAGGCCTTACAGAGGGTGATGCGGATAGCCCAGCGCGTCACTGTGGGCAAGCTTGCAGCCATCCAGGACATACATGCCAGGCGGTGTCTGAGAAAGGCCCGGAAAATTGCCATAGACTGTTCTCCATGCTCCCATCCAACATCAAGGCTCAGACAAACAGACTCCTTAAACAGCTTCTATCCCCTGGCCATGGGACTGTTAAATGGCTAACAACTACTGCTCTCCCTCTCCCACAGACTCTCCACACTGGCTCTATGCCCATCCACAGGTCTCTACCCACTCAGACACAACTTACGCTGCTGCTAAAATTATTATTGATTAGATGTATTACGCTGTTGTCCATTGGTTATTGATTGCCATTACCATTAGTATCTACCTATTTATTCTGCTATTGGTCACTTTTACTCCTGTTTACATGTGTATATATTTCCATTAGTATTTTACCATAAGTATTTATGTTGTTGCTACCCGTCACTTTTCAACCCTGTTTACATGTATATCCTACTACCTGTCATTTTTTATGTCTAAACCCACCTCAACCACACCAGTACCCCTGCACATTGAATAAGATACTAACACTGACCTGTATATACAACCACTCCAGTACCCCTGCACATTGAATAAGGTACTGACACTGACCTGTATATACAACCACTCCAGTACCCCTGCACATTGAATAAGGTACTGACACTGACCTGTATATACAACCACTCCAGTACCACTGCACATTGAATAAGGTACTGACCTGTATATACAACCACTCCAGCACCCCTGCACATTGAATAAGGTACTGAAACTGACCTGTATATTCTTGCATTCTCTTTTTCTTTAACTCTCATCGTACTTCTTGTGTGGGTTTTTATTCCTACTTTAATTTTATATTCTATTTTCCATTATTATCTATATTATTATAAGTGCATTGTTGGGAAAAAGCTCTCAAGGTAAGAATTTCACTTGACTGTTTTACATCTGTTGTATCCTGTGCATGTGGCGACTAAACTTGAAACACACACCTCACTGAAGCATAGGAATGTTCTATCTGAAGGTTTCATAGACCTAAACACCTTGCAGGCTCTGTATCCCTTAGTGACATGTCTACTGTGTGTGTGTGTCCTAGGCTCTCTACCCGTTGGTGACCTGTCTGCTGTGTGTCAGCCAGAAGCAGTTCTTCCTCAACAAATGGGCCGTCTTCCTCAACAACTGCCTCTCCAACGTCAAGGTACTGTACTGCAACCAGCGGGAATCGAACCAACGATCCTAATGTTGCAAGCGCCATGCTCTACCAACTGAGCCACACAGGACCAACCAGTAATAACATCAGTCTGTCTGTCTGTGTCTGCAGAGTAAGGACCCCAAGATGGTGCGCGTAGCCCTGGAGTCTCTTTACCGCCTGCTGTGGGTCTACATGATCAGGATCAAGTGTGAGAGCAACACTGCTACGCAAGGGTAAATGTTTCTACGGCTGTGTTTACACAGGCAGACAAATTCTGATATTTGTTCCACTAATTGGTCTTTTCATCACATAGATCAGCTCTGAAAAATATCTGATGTGAAAAGTTTTTATGTGATTGGTCAAAAGACCAATTAGTGAGGAAAAAATCTGAATTGGGCTGCCTGTGTAAACGCAGACAATTTCACACAGCAATTGCAATGTTCGTGTTTTGTGGCACGCAATTTCTTTTTCCACAAAATACAGCTTGTTGCATACAGCACCACATACACATTGCAACTCAGGTGTACATATCTTGATAATGTTCATCACTGCAACAACACAAGGGTAAATATCGTCATTCAACCATTCACTGCCCAGCTACGTGCCACATAATATAGCCTACCATGGCCACTCCTCTCCTCCATGTTGAAGCCACAAGGGCTACGTTCCGAATGGCATCTTAATCCCTACGTAGTGCACTACTTTTGACCAGGGCTCATAGGGCCAGAGTAGTGCACTACTTTTGACCAGGGCTCATAGGGCCAAAGTAGTGCTCTACTTTTGACCAGGTGTCATAGGGCCAAAGTAGTGCTCTACTTTTGACCAGGGCTCATAGGGCCAAAGTAGTGCTCTACTTTTGACCAGGGCTCATAGGGCCAAAGTAGTGCACTAAATAGTGCATTTTAGGACACAGTCAAGGAGAAGAGACCGGGGCTTGGCAGCACCCACAGGAAGCAAAGGCACGACCATAGGAAGCTGTGTACATAATCTAGCCTGCTCATGAATAGTATCTTTCTCTTGGTAGAACTTGAGAGCCAAAAACATGTTTTTCTATATTGCATTCCTCCCCAAAACACTTACACACACACACTTATGCCTGCAGGCATGCAAACACACACACACACGTGCATGCACGAGCACACGCATGCATGCACATACACACAAACATACACACACACACACTAACACACACAGTCGCCTCCCCTTCCTTGATATTGGGAGACTTGGCTGACTTGGCTCTTTACCTGTCAGAGTAGCAAGCACAGTCTGTAAACAGGCAGCCTGTTACACCAGGAGGGATGGAGGAGAGTGGAAGTAGAAAAAGGGAGAGTGGGTGTGTGGGGGAGAGGGGAGGAAGTGGGTGGGTGGGGGAGATGAGGTAGCTAGGTCATCACACTATAGGGAGTTGAAGCTCTTTCTCATTGGATGGGGGACTTTACTATCAGAGCCACACACACACACACACACACACTAGTGTAGCAGGCAGTGGATTAGGGCTCGACTCGTAGGTTAAGACGATACGCATTACCAGGGCAGCGTCCCAAATGCCACCCTATTCCCTTTATAGTGCACTACTTTTGACCAGGGCCCATAGGGTGAATATGGTCCCATTTGGGACGTAGCCCAGGCCACAGGAGGAATCACAAACAGGTCAAGCCTTTAACACGTCGTAATTAGCCCAGAAAAAAACCAGGCTTAAAATAAAACACTTGTTAAGAAATGGGACAACGGCATACAGGCCAGCTAGCGTAAAGCAATCTAATTTTACATTTTTATCTATGTCAGTTCTGAGTAACTGTGTGTACATTTTTATTATGTGAATGTGATCCCTGTGTATCTCATTTGTTGAATTCCCTGAAGCATCCATCCTTAATGTCTCTCTCTCTCTGTCTCTGTCTCTCTCTCTCTGTCTCTCTCTCTCTGTCTCTCTCTGTCTCTGTCTCTCTCTCTCTCTCTCTCTCTCTCTCTCTCTCTCTCTCTCTCTCTCTCTCTCTCTCTCTCTCTCTCTCTCTCTCTCTCTCTCTCTCTCTCTCTCTCTCTCTCTCTCTCTCTCTCTCTCTCTGTCTCTCTCTCTCTCTCTCTCTCTCTCTCTCTCTCTCTCTCTCTCTCTCTCTCTCTCTCTCTCTCTCTCTCTCCTGTTCTCCTGTTCTCCTGCAGGCGTCTCAACACCATCATTACAACACTGTTCCCCAAGGGCTCTCGCAGTGTGGTGCCCAGAGATATGCCCCTCAACATCTTCGTCAAAATCATCCAGTTTATTGCACAGGTAAACAGGAAGTTGCATGCAATCCACTGTCAACAACATTTTAATACAAACAAGACACAGGTTCAATGTTCTGGAAAATACCTACAGTGTATCCCCAGAGTCAATGTTGAACTTTCAGTGTTGAACTTTCAAATTAGCTCCCTGACTACAATATTGACAAATACTATTGTATTAAATTAATGTTAATTGTTCCTGAAGCGTGCACAATAAAAAAACATGTATATATTTTAAATTTTTGTCATTTAGCAGACTCTCTTATCCAGAGCGACTTACAGTTAGTGCATTCATCTTAAGATAGATAGGTGGGACAACCATATATCACAATCATAGTAAGTACATTTTTCCTCAATAAAGTAGCTATCAGCAAAGTTAGAGCTAGTAAAGGGGGGGGGGGGGGGATTATGTAAGATACTATTTGAAGAGGTAGGGTTTCAGATGTTTTCGGAAGATGGGCAGGGACTCTGCTGTCCTAGCTTCAGGGGGTGGGAGGGCCAAGAGACCAGAGGTGGCAGAACAGAATGCTCGAGTTGGGGTGTAGGGTGTCGTGACGTGACTTACTTTAATGTATGACTGTTATTTATCGAATCACCTATCTATGTTTAATTGTCACTCGATTTAATTAATCATGTAACAATTAACTCATTAGGAATTTGGGGCACCACGGAAGAAGTTGTTTAACGAGTTACCATCTTAGAAGATATATATGTAATATATCGATAACAGTCACTTATTAAATAATTACCTCTTATCAGTCTCATTCTGAATGTCGCATAATCCTTGAACCTCCAAGAACCCTAACCTTATTGATGAATCAGCAATACACAAATTGGCTTAATTATTTATTTACTCACTAACTAAATAATAACACAATACAAACATACATACACATAGGTTATTGATTACTAACGTACTAATGAAAACAGGTCCCTAGTGGACTGTACTAACAATAGCGTGACTGCTTGGTTAGGGGAAGGAGGGGTGAGTATGGAAGGGAGAGACAAAGATTCAAACTATCGTAGTTACTTTGGAGACTATGCTCACAGTAATCATAATACTTATGCACCCTAATAACGCTCATTCGGATTAGAAATACAACATGTATTTACGTGTTGCTGTCCTCGATAGTTGAGTTGATGATGTAGGACGTTGGTTTGCCCACCAGAGATTCCAATGTCCTTGGTAGAGTTTCTGGTCGTAGTAGTGGTTAGAATGGATACGTCAGATGTACCAGCAGTTGTCTGAGAGGGATTGTCCTTCCCACTTCCTGTCTTTAGTGAAAGTTCTCTAGACGACTATACATGCCAGCTGCAGACTGAAATGATAAGGTCTAGTGCATTGTCTTCTTCTTCACCTCGTGTAGAGGTTGAGAGTTTCAGAGTTTCTCAACTTCAAACGTGTGGACTAACGTCTAACGTTTTCTGGTCTTTCTAGTCTAACCATTTTGTAATGTGTAGCTTCAGCTTCACGCTTCTTGGTGTTGTAGAGTGTCAACCATTTGCAACATTAGGCTCACGCTTCACGTCTGCTGGTCTAAAGGTTGATTTGTTTTTCAAGGCTTTTTATGCCCTCGGGGTAAAAGGGGCGTTCCATCAAGTTTGTGCTCATCTGGGCGTGGCCACTGACTGAGAACAAATCAATATTGAAAACAATCATCTCATCTAGAATGCTAAAATCACATTGTTATCTTCACAAAAGTATATACAACAAATAGATGCAAACCTCATTACTGGGAAGTGTCCCCCCCCAAGAGATACAGTTATGTTGTTCCACCATCTTTAATGACATCACAACATAGTAACGAATTTGACATGATTGTTCTTTAAGTCCCCACCAACCATTTCCCACATACTTTTAAGTAGGAATGTTGTTTCATTATCCACTTTTGGATGTTGGAGTTTTGGCGGGAAGACTTCCTTTGTTAACAAAGGGGTCCTTTCTCCCAATACTTCATGGCAAGGAAGAGAAAGTCTCTGCAAGGAATTTATGACCGGTCATAAAACTGGCCCCCAGGAAAGGGGGTTTTCAAACCTTTGCCTAGCAGGAATCTTTGATCCTCAGCCCAAGAGGGCAAGTCATGACAAGGGTTTGAGCATAGCCTGAAAGTAGGGAGGGGCAGTTCCTCTTGCTGCTCCATAGGCAAGTAACGTGGTCTTGTAGTGGATGCGAACTTCAACTAGAAGCCAGTGGTATATGCAGAGGAGCGGGAAGGTTGAACACCAGGGGGTCTGCAGCGTTATGGATAAGTTGCAGGGGTTTGATGGCACAAGCGGAGTGCCCAGCCAACAGCAAGTTGCAGTAGTCCAGACAGGAGGTGACAAGTGCCTGGATTAGGACCTGCGCCGCTTCCTGTGGGAGGTAGGGTCGTACTCCTAACGAGTCACTGCTTGCACAGAATGACAGGGTGTTGTCCAGGTTCACACCAAGGTTCTTTGCACTCTGAGAGGGGGACACTGTGGAGTTCTCAACCATGATGGAGAGGTCTTGGAGCGGGCAAGCCTTCCCCGGGAGGAAGAGCAGCTCTGTCTTATCAATGCTGAGCTTGAGGTGGTGGGCCGACATCCAAACTGAGATATCTGCCAGGCATGCAGAGATGCGTGTCGCCATCTGGGTGTCAGAAGGGGTGAAGGAGAAAAGTAGTTGAGTGTCATCCGCATAGCAACGATAGGAGAGACCATGTGAGGATATGACAGAGCCAAGTGACTTGGTGTATAGACAGAAGAGGAGAGGGCCTAGAATTGAGTCCTGGGGGACACCAGTAGTGAGAGTATGTGGTGCAGACACAGATCCTCTCCACGTCACCTGGTAGGAGTGGCCTGCCAGGTAGGATGCAATCCAAGTGTGTTTAGAGCCTGAGATGCAGGACCAGCCCTTAGAAAGTGGAGAGGAGGATTTGATGGTTCATGGTGTCGAAGGCAGTGGATAGATGTAGGAGGATGAGAAACTCAGCTTTTGAGAGCCTCTGTGACAGAGATGAGCAGTCTCGGTTGAGTGACCCATCTTGTAGCCTGACTGGTTAGGGTCAAGAAGATCGTTCTGAGAGCGATAACGAGAGAGTTGGTCAGAGACTGCATACCGGTCTGTAGTTTTTGTTGTCAGAGGAGTCGAGTGTTGGTTTCTTGAGGAGGGGCGCGACTTGGGCCATTGTGAAGTCATAGGGTACTCAGCCAGTGGTCAGGGATGAGCTCATGAGGTAAGTGGGGAATGGGAGAAGGGGATAGTGTCAGGCAGCTGGACCTCTCTAGTCGCAGGATTTCATCTTGAGAGAGAGGAGAAAGAGGTCAAGGCGTTGGGTAGTTCTGTTTGTGTGGGACCAGTGGACTCAATAGGCTGAGTGAATGAGGAGCGGATGTCGTCAACCTTCTTTTCAAAGTGGTTGACAGTGTCATCCGCAGAGAGGGAGGGGGAGGGGGTGGAGGATTAAGGAGGGAGGAGAAGGTGGAAAAGAGATTCTTAGGGTTAGAGGCAGAAACTTGAAATGTAGAATGATAGAAAAGTGGCTTTAGCAGTGGATACAGAGGAAGAGAAGGTAGAGAGGAGGGAGTGAAAGGATGATAGGTCCTCTGGAAGTTTAGTTTTCCTCCGTTTTCGCTCAGCTGCCTGCAGCCCTGTTCTATTAGCTCGCAAGGAGTCACTCAGCCACGGAGCAGGAGGGGAGGGCCGAGCCAGCCAGGAGGAAAGGGGACAGTGTAAGTCATAGGAAAGGGAGGAGAGTAGGGTGGAAGAGGCAGAATGAGGAGACAGGTGGGAGAAGGATTTAGTGGAAGGGAGAGAGAGAGCGAAGCTTGCGACGGCGCATCAGCATCTGGGTAGGGGCTGAGTGGCTAGGGTTCGAGGAAAGGGAGACAGAAAGGGAAACAAATTAGTGATCAGAGACCTAGAGGGGGGTTGCAGTGAGATTAGTAGGCGAACAGCCTCTAGTAAAGATGAGGTCAAGCGTATTGCCTGCTTTGTGAGTAGAATGGGACTGGGAAATGGTGAGGTCAAAAGAGGCAAGGAGGGGAAAGAGAGAGTTGGAAAGAAATGAATCGAAGGCAGACGTCGGGAGGTTGAAGTCACCAAGTACGAAGAGCGGTGAGCCATCGACAGGAAATTAGCTTATCAAGGTGTCAAGTTCATTGAGGAACTCTCTAAGGGCACCTGGTGGGCGACAATATTAAGCTTGACTGGGCAAGTGACAGTGACAGCATGGAATTCAAATGAGGAGATGGACAGGTGAGAGATGGTGAAAAGAGAAAATCTTCACTTAGGAGAAATGAGTAGCCCTGTGCCACCACCTCGACGACCAGATGCTCTCGGACTATGAGAGAAAACGTAGTCAGATGAAGAGAGAGCAGCTGGAGTAGCAGTGTTCTCTGGGGTGATCCATGTCTCCGTCAGGGCCAAAAAGTAAAGGGACTGAAGTGCAGCATAGGATGAGATAAACTCTGCGTTCTTGGCCGCAGAAAGGCAGTTCCAAACGCTGCCGGAGACCAGGAATTTCACATGGGTTGTGCGCACAGGGTACACTAAATTAGAAGGGTTGCAGCCAAGGGGTGGGGAGCGTCTACAGGGAGAGGAGCGAACAGGTATAGAAAACACACACACATAGTTACAAAAGAGCAAAATTATATCTGAAAATAACTAGGAAAGATACTCAAGTGAGAGAGTGGTGTGGATCCTTCCTCTCTGATGTGAATGTGACGATGTGAAAACAGCAACAATATTACAAATCTGTTCTAAACCCTCTTTTCCACCACAGGAACGACTGGACTTTGCCATGAAAGAGATCATCTTTGACCTTCTGTGTGTTGGAAAACCAGCCAAAGCCTTTAGTCTTAACCCAGAGGTACAGTACACAATTGGCTTTGAATTCCATAATTCTTCAATATTCATTATATAAAATTCAACAACCTTATTTAATGTCACTAGAGACATATTCATGCAGACATGCCTTTGCAGTAATCATTTGGGGTTCACAGCAAAGCTGTGAAACCTAATGTTATTGTCTGAATTCTTATTATTTTAATTTTCCTTGACTTGGTCAAATAGCTCAAGCATAGATTGGCCTATAGGGGGCACTCTTATAAGAAGTCTCACTTAAACCCTCACATCTGTCGCCCCGTTTGACCTAGAGACTTGGAACTTTGTATGTAGTTGTCTTTCCTCATGCTGAACAAATTTGCCTCAAGGACCCATAATGTCCGTTAGGATAGATTTTCCTCAATTTTGGAAATTATGGAAAACCTTTGAAAAACGTATTCTCATTAACCATACGATCCAAATAACATTTGGTATGTAGGCCCATGGTACATCTCTTAACTTAGTTTGAGAAAAGTTAAGGGATTGGTTAAGAGATGGTTGAGTTATTGATAAATCAGGAAATCAGATTTTAGGTGTCCATTTAAATCCTTGTAAATGCACTCCACAATGGCCTATCAACTTGAAACGTTGTGGGGTTACCAAAGACATTACCATGATGAATGTCTTAAAAAATAAGGAAACTATTAACAATTCACTTTTTTATTATGCAAAACTAATGCTTAAAATAATAATACAAAGTCAGATTCACTCCAGATGTGGTCTTTGCACTCATCACAAAAATAAGGCTGATGCATTCAAAGATGGCCACACTATACCAGTAAATGCATTTTAACACATACGCTAAAATGCCAAAATATGCAAAAAAATACTTATTCTCATGAAGCATAAGACCAAATGACACCAATTCGGAATGTAGGCCCATGGTACATCTCTTAACTTAGTTTTGAGAAAAGCTAAGGGATTGGTCAAAAGATGGCTGAGTTATTGACGAGTCAAGAATCTGATTTTACGTGTCCATTTAAACCAAGCCTATCAACTTGGAACTTGTCATTGCTGTCATGGACGTCCCTAAAATGAACCACACTGAATTTCGTATTGATATAAAAAAAAACAAGGAAACTATTAACAACTTATTCTTGGCATATAACGCTAATGCTCAAAATCATCTGCAATTATCTTCTCCTAATGAACCATATGTCAGAATGTGTATTTACATCAGTCTAATGGTTGTTGCATTCAAATATGGCCGCTCTGTTCCAATAGATACTAAATAAATCTTCTTCTCAAGAACCATCAGTCAGATTGACACCAGATGTAGTATATAGACTCAATTAATTAGTCTCTAATGAATTTGAGAATGATTAGTTGCTGCATTCAAAGTCTGCCACACTACACTGCTAGATTGCACCATATCACACCAGGGCTATAAGAACTGAACCGATGGACATGGGCCCATGGAAATTGGTATGTAAACCTTAGTATACAAAACATTAAGAACACCTGCACTTTCCATGACATAGACTGACTAGGTGAATCCCAGTGAAAGCTATGATCCCTTATTAATGTCACTTGTTAAATCCACATCAATCAGTGTAGATGAAGGGGAGGAGACAGGTTAAAGAAGGATTTTTAAGCCTTGAGACTATTGAGACATGGATTGTGTATGTGTGCCATTCAGAGGTTGACTGGGCAAACAAAATATTTAAGTGCCTTTGAACGGGGTATGGTAGTAGGTGCCAGGTGCACCAGTTTGGGTCAAGAACTGCAACGCTGCTGGGTTTTTCACGCTCATCAGTTTCCCGTGTGTACTAAAAATGGTCCACCACCCAAAGGACATCCAGCCAACTTGACAACTGTGGGATATTGGAGTCAACATGGGCCAGCATCCCGGTGGAATGCTTTTGAAACCTTGTAGAGTCCATGCCCTGACGAATTGAGGCTGTTCTGAGGGCAAAAGTGTGTGGGGTGGGGGGGGGGTGCGCAACTCAATATTTGGAGGGTGTCCCTAATGTTTGGTATACTCAGTGTATATGTCCTTGTGTGAACATCATAAAGTCACTGCAACCTTAGATGGCTGCACCAGACCAGTTGGTGGTTCTATAGATGCCATTGGCACCAGTGGCATAGGGTACTAGAGCAATAACTATTGATCAAGTGGACTTTGTCTCATGCAAATTAATGTTAGATTTAAATTATATAGATGAACAATGTTAAATATTGTGAAAATAACGCTGTAAATATTTCACAAATCTTAACATAAACCATTAGTCCAATTAACCTCAGAATTGGTATACTGTATAAACTCAATACATGAACACTATAAAAGCCTGACTCGTTGGACCCCCCTTTGTGCCAATGAAACGTCTTTTGGACGTCAACATTCTAACAGTCTAATACATACAGTGGGGAGAACAAGTATTTGATACACTGCCGATTTTGCAGGTTTTCCTACTTACAAAGCATGTAGAGGTCTGTAATTTTTATCATAGGGACACTTCAACTGTGAGAGACGGAATCTGAAACAAAAGTCCAGAAAATCACATTGTATGATTTTTAAGTAATTAATTTGCATTTTATTGCATGACATAAGTATTTGATCACCTACCAACCAGTAAGAATTCCGGCTCTCACAGACCTGTTAGTTTTTCTTTAAGAAGCCCTCCTGTTCTCCACTCATTACCTGTATTAACTGCACCTGTTTGAACTCGTTACCTGTATAAAAGACACCTGTCCACACACTCAATCAAACAGACTCCAACCTCTCCACAATGGCCAAGACCAGAGAGCTGTGTAAGGACATCAGGGATAAAATTGTAGACCTGCACAAGGCTGGGGTGGGCTACAGGACAATAGGCAAGCAGCTTGGTGAAAAAGGCAACAACTGTTGGCGCAATTATTAGAAAATGGAAGAAGTTCAAGATGACGGTCAATCACCCTCGGTCTGGGGCTCCATGCAAGATCTCACCTCGTGGGGCATCAATGATCATGAGGAAGGTGAGGGATCAGCCCAGAACTACACGGCAGGACCTGGTCAATGACCTGAAGAGAGCTGGGACCACAGTCTCAAAGAAAACCATTAGTAACACACTACGCCGTCATGGATTAAAATCCTGCAGTGCACGCAAGGTCCCCCTGCTCAAGCCAGCGCATGTCCAGGCCCGTCTGAAGTTTGCCAATACCATCTGGATGATCCAGAGGAGGAATGGGAGAAGGTCATGTGGTCTGATGAGACAAAAATATAGCTTTTTGGTCTAAACTCCACTCGCCGTGTTTGGAGGAAGAAGAAGGATGAGTACAACCCCAAGAACACCATCCCAACCGTGAAGCATGGAGGTGGAAACATCATTATTTGGGGATGCTTTTCTACAAAGTGGACAGGACGACTGCACTGTATTGAGGGGAGGATGGATGGGGCCATGTATCGCGAGATCTTGGCCAACAACCTCCTTCCCTCAGTAAGAGCATTGAAGATGGGTCGTGGCTGGGTCTTCCAGCATGACAACGACCCGAAACACACAGCCAGGGCAACTAAGGAGTGGCTCAGTAAGAAGCATCTCAAGGTCCTGGAGTGGCCTAGCCAGTCTCCAGACCTGAACCCAATAGAAAATCTTTGGAGGGAGCTGAAAGTCCGTATTGCCCAGCGACAGCCCCGAAACCTGAAGGATCTGGAGAAGGTCTGTATGGAGGGGTGGGCTAAATCCCTGCTGCAGTGTGTGCAAACCTGGTCAAGACCTACAGGAAACGTATGATCTCTGTAATTGCAAACAAAGGTTTCTGTACCAAATATTAAGTTCTGCTTTTCTGATGTATCAAATACTTATGTCATGCAATAAAATGCAAATTAATTACTTAAAAATCATACAATGTGATTTTCTGGATTTTTGTTTTTGATTCGGTCTCTCACAGTTTAAGTGTACCTATGATAAAAATTACAGACCTCTACATGCTTTGTAAGTAGGAAAACCTGCAAAATCGGCAGTGTATCAAATACTTGTTCTCCCCACTGTATATTTAATACGCTATTGGAAAAATAATAATTTGGTTGTGTTTATGAAGGTCCTAGGAAACAAAAAACTAACAAAAAAATATTTGAAAGAACATATTAACATTTTCATCCGTTTTTGTGGCTGTAGGCTATATAATCCATGAGCCAGACCCACAAATGTGGGCCATCGGGCTGACGATGTCTCATAGTGATTTATTTTAATTTTACATTTTAGTCATTTAGCAGACGCTCTTATCCAGAGCGACTTACAGTTAGTGAGTGCATACATTTTCATACTGGTACCTGTGGGAATCGAACCCACAAGCCTGGCGTTGCAAGCGCCATGCTCTACCAACTGAGCTACACGGGACTATAAGGATTTTATGTCCCTAGAGTTGTGAAAATGTGTTATACAGGAATGGTAGCTTGGTAGCTTTCTGTGTGTTATCACCAGCGGCGCCACTTTGGTTTTAGAATTGGCGGGACATTACCTGGGGTCCTTTCTGTCACCCTGTGAACAGATCCCTGTTCATTTCTGCTTGCAGCTATATTTTCTAAATTGCACTGCCATTTTTTAAAGCAGAACTGCATTGAACACACTGAACAACATAACAGCTTCAGAATAACAAGAAATGTAAAAATAATTTCCTGTAAAAGGACAATACATGTAATCAATCAATCAAATCAGCCATGATATCATGACAATTAACACAGCATTCCAGTGTGTGTCTTTTGTCCAGAGAATGAATATAGGCCTGAGAGCGTTCCTGGTGATAGCTGACAAGCTGCAGCAGAAGGATGAGGAGCCGCCCATGCCCAACACAGGAACCACGCTGCCCTCGGGCAACACACTCAGGGTAAAGAAGACTTACCTGAGCAAAACCCTGACCGATGACGAAGCCAAGGTCATAGGTGGGTCACCAGGTGGACTATCTACTTTTCTTATATGTTGTGGATGTGTGGATGGATGTGTGGGTTGGTGGATAGATACATGGATGGATGGATGGATGATGGATGGATGTGTGGGTTGGTGGATAGATAAATGGATGGATGGATGGATGGATGGATGGATGGATGGATGGATGGATGGATGGATGGATGGATGGATGGATGGATGGATGGATGGATGATGGATGGATGTGTGGGTTGGTGGATAGATACATGGATGGATGGATGGATGGATGTGTGGGTTGATGGATGGATGGATGGATGGATGGATGGATGGATGGATGGCAGAATGAATTACTAGAATTGTTGTACTGGAATAAAAGCTTGTGTTGTTCACCATGCACCTTCCCATGTAAGTATGTCCCTATATGAATAGATTCTGAAACGTAATGATGTGTTCTTCCCCTGTGCTGTAGGTATGTCCCTGTACTACTCCCAGGTGAGGAAGGCCATAGACAACAGCCTGAGACACCTGGACAAGGAGGTGGGCCGATGCTTGATGATGACCAACGTCCAGATGCTCAACAAAGAGCCTGAGGACATGATCACGTACGTGTGCTACTCAGTTAGGGTTTTACATTTACAGAAACTTTCCCAAAGTTCCCAGCTCTCCAGAGTCCTAAAACTGGGAATCCTCCAAGTTTCAACCTGGATTGGCCAGGAAAAAGGTTTCCCATTTAGATCATGTGGTCAGGAAAAAGTAAAACTAAAGGCCCTACTCTTGATGTACCTTGGTTTAGCAGTTGTCACAAATGTTTTTGTTTTTCTGTATGTCATTATTGGGGGGCATTTTACATTGCATACCTAATGACAAACTGAAAGCCAGGCAGTTGTGCTGTTGACCTGATCTTGACGTTGTCTCGTTTGTCAGAGGAGAGAGGAAGCCGAAGATCGACTTGTTCAGGACGTGTGTGGCGGCCATCCCTCGCGTCCTGCCGGACGGCATGTCCAAGCCCGAACTCATAGACCTGCTGTCTCGGTGAATGTGTGTGTGTGTCGTGCGTGTGTGTGTGCATGCATGTATGTGTGTGTTTATCTGCCTGTGTGTGTGTGTGTGTGTGTGTGTGTGTGTGTGTGTAAAATTGCAGGAAAACCATTGTAATTAATGGGCCAATCCATCAGGTTTCCCGAAACCTCAGTAACACGATCCTGCAGAGGCCTGCTGTTGGATATTTGACCAGGGCATTCAGATAATTAGGTGACATTTCTCATGCTGAACCCACTTAAGACCAGAAACCATTCCTATCTTACCTGACTGGAAACACTACCATAAACCTCATTATATTCTGGCAGCGTGATTTCATTTGAAACTTTTCTTTAACAATGTGTTATAAGGAGGCAATTATTTAAAGCTAGAATCCTTAATTGAAACAGTAACAAAGTGTTCACCCCACCTGTGTTTTGGTAAAAAGCTGAGGGATGGGCCTGGAGAAATGTAATCACTCTCAAATTCATAGACAGAGCTATGGATGCAAGGACTGACCATCCATTATAATCAAAATCATAGTTTAAACCATGTTTTGAGGCTATATAGTGTTTGTTTACATTGTTTACAAACATCAAAATAAACAAGCTTATATTTTGGGTTCTGATAGGGTACGACAGTTGAACTAAGCTCATTAGGCATTTATAAGTTATATTCTTCAAGAATCAATGGGTATATGTCATTTATTTATACAGTGCCTTCGGAAAGTACTCAGACCGCTTGACTTTTTCCACATTATTCTAAAATTTTTTATTTTTTTTCCTCAGTAATCTACACACAATAACCCATAATGACGAAGCAAAAACTGGTTTTAGATTTTTTTGCAAATGTATTAAAAATAAAAAACAGATATCTTATTTACATAAGTATTCAGACCCTTTGCTATGAGACTCGACAATTGAGCTCAGGTGCATCCTGTTTCCATTGATCATCCTTGATGTTTCTACAACTAGATTAGAGTCCACCTGTGGTAAATTCAATTGATTGGACATGATTTGGAAAGGCACACACCTGTCTATATAAGGTCCCACAGTTGATAGTGCATGTCAGAGCAAAAGTTCGAAGGAATTGTCCGTAGAGCTCCGAGACAGGATTGTGTCGATGCACAGATCTGGGGAAGGGTGCCAAAATATTTCTGCAGCATTGAAAGTCCCCAAGAACACAGTGGCCTCCATCATTCTTAAATGGAAAAAGTTTAGAACCACCAAGACTCTTCTTAGAGCTGGCCACCCAGACAAACTGAGGCGGGGGAGAAGGACCTTTGTCAGGGAGGTGACCAAGAACCCGATGGTCACTCTGACAGAGCTCTGTAGAGATGTGAGAACCTACCAGAAGGACAACCATCTCTGCAGCACTCCACCAATCAGGCCTTTATGGTAGTGGCCTGACGGAAGCCACTCCTCAGTAAAAGGCACATGACCGCCCACTTGGAGTTTGCCAAAAGGCACCTAAAGACTCTCAGACCATGAGAAACAAGATTCTCTGGTCTGATGAAACCAAGATTGAACTCTTTGGCCTGAATGCCAAGCGTCACGTCTGGAGGAAACCTTGCACCATCCCTACGATGAAGAATGGTGGTGGCAGCATCATGCTGGGGGGGATTTTTTTTCAGCGGCATGGACTGGGAGACTAGTCAGGATCGAGGCAAAGATGAATGGAGCAAAGTACAGAGAGATCCTTGATGAAAACCTGCTCCAGAGCTAACAGGACCTCAACAGGACAATGAACCCTCAGCACACAGCCAAGACAACGCAGGAGTGGCTTTGGGACAAGTCTCTGAATGTCCTTGAGTGGCCCAGCCAGAGCCCGGAGTTGAACCCGATCGAACATCTCTGGAGAGACCTGAAAAGAGCTGTGCAGCAACGCTCCCCATCCAACCTGACAGAGCTTGAGAGGATCTGCAGAGAAGAATAGGAGAAACTCCCCAGATACAGGTGTGCCAAGCTTGTAGCGTCATACCCAAAAAGACTCAAGGCTGTAATCGCTGCCAAAGGTGCTTCAACAAAGTTCTGAGTAAAGGTTCTGAATACTTATGTAAATGTGATATTTCCGTTTTTTATTTTTAATACATTTGCAAATATTTCTACAAACCTGTTTTTGTTTGTCCAAATATTGATGTAGCAATTAAGGATTTCAGCTTTAAGTACAGTTTAGTAAACTTTAAAACGCACCTTGTGTGTGTTATTTTTCTCCCAGGTTGACCATTCACATGGACGACGAGCTACGCCTCATAGCCCAGAACTCCCTCCAGAGTTTACTGGTGGACTTCCCTGAGTGGCGTGATGACGTCCTGTTTGGCTTCATCAACTTCCTGTTGCGGGAGGTTCAGGACAGCCACCAGGTACAGATGGATGGATGGATGGACGGATGGATGGGTTAATGTATAGACGGCTGGATGGAACTATGATGAGTTGATTGTTGGCTTGATGAGTTGATTTCTTGATTGATGGATGGATTGATTGACTAATTGATTGATTGCAGGCCCTACTGGACACCTCCCTCAGGCTGCTGCTCCAGCTGTTGACCCAGTGGAGACAGGCTCTGTCAGCCCCAGAGAAGGGCTGCGACACGGCCAAGATACGCACTGCAGAGGTACAGTAAACAGAGATAGGCTGTCTAACATTTCCTTATTACTCTTACAGTGGAGATATAGGCTGTGATGTGTAATGCGTAGTTACATTAAGTGCCTGTATGTTTTATGTAGTTTTGAGCAATTCGGTTTTTAAACAACACATTTACCGATGTCGGTTCAATTATTTGAATTCCATTTTATTTCGTTTTTTTCTGTGAGCTCGATGTGCAGTTTCTGTAGAGATAAATCAGATCAAGCCTGTACTGTGCATTGTAGTAGGGAGTTGTAGTTTCCAACAGGACAATATTCTACACAGTTTAGCACAGAAAATGTGGTACTTAATTACAATGACCATAATCCATTGCATGCCCGCTTAAACTTGTCCAGTCTGTGCG
Organism: Coregonus clupeaformis; assembly: GCF_020615455.1. NCBI lineage: Eukaryota > Metazoa > Chordata > Actinopteri > Salmoniformes > Salmonidae > Coregonus > Coregonus clupeaformis. Next base: position 10,150,184 of record NC_059197.1, on the reverse strand, counting down.
GAGCTGACACAGATGCCACGTTCAAAACAACTGGGAACTCTGAAAAAGATTAGATCAAATCATGACGTCAGTGATCTTCAGGTCGGAAGGTCGGAGCTCTAGAAATAGGCCCGAATTCCCAAGTTGGAATTCCGAGTTGGATGACCGTTCAAATCGATTTTTCCCAGTCGGAGCTCAATGTTTTCAGAGTTCCCAGTTTTGAACGCACTGAAGTTGGAAGTCGGAGAGTTGCCAGTTCCCAGTTGTTTTGAATGCAGCAAGAGACTGACAGAAGATTACATGGGGATAGAAAACAGTGGCTTCACAAGCCTGAAAATACCTGATCTAAGTGATTGATAGTTGGTATTCAGCAGTCAATAAAGTATACCTTATTTACGTTGAAGAACTACGTAAATGATTTTGTCAGACAGCATAGGCAGCAGCTCTATAGAGCTGAGATGATGACTTGGAATTAAATAATAAAGTCATCAAATAAAACAAATATTTTATTAATGTAATGTGAATAAATTATGGTTAATAAGTGATAAGCAGTAATGGGCAGTCACTACCATCATGGGACTTTTATTAATTGTTTTATTCTGTGTTAGGGACAGACTGAAATGTACTGTGGGGGAGGGGTTGTCCCAAATAGGGGAGGGTTGTCAAACTTTTTTTTTTTTTGCTTTGGGGAGGGTTGTGTGTTTTATGGGGGAGGGGCCTATGATATGTGGGCAGTGCGCCTCGGCACTCCAACTGACTCCGACAGTTGAACTTGAGGTGAGGAAGACTATTTCAGGCCTACCAGAGTTACTCCTATAATCGAACAATATAATGCTTATCTTCATACAAAATATTCGGATCAACTTCCTTCTGTACGTCTGTATAGCAGATGCAGTAGCCATCTGACATAAAGAAATGCATGTCTGTGTCGTAGCATGCCACCGGCATATCTCTATCTCTCTGGGGTTAGGCCTAAGCTTCTCTTCCTTTTATATAGGCTATACAGTGCTTTCAGAAAGTATTCAGACCCCTTGACTTTTTCCACCTTGTTGTTGTTACAGCCTTATTCTAAAATGGATTAATACAGTTTTTACCTCATCAGTCTACACACAATATCCCATAATGACAATGCGAAAACTGGTTTTTAGAAATGTTTGCAAATTTATAAAAAATAAAATACAGAAATACCTTATTTACATAAGTATTCAGACCCTTTGCTATGAGACTCGAAATTGAGTTCAGGTGCATCCTGTTTCCATTAAGCATCCTTCTACAACTTGATTGAAGTCCACCTGTGGTAAATTCAATTGATTTGACATGATTTGGAAAGGCACACACCTGTCTATATAAAGTCCCACAGTTGACAGTGCACGTCAGAGCAAAAACCAAGCCATGAGGTCGAAGGAATTGTCCATAGAGCTCCGAGACAGGATTGTGTCAAGGCACAGATCTGGGGAAGGGTACCAAAAAATTGCTGCAGCATTGAAGGTCTCCAAGAACACAGTGGCCTCCATCATTCTTAAATGGAAGAAGTTTGGAATCACCAAGACGCTTCCTAGAGCTTGCCGACCAGCCAAACTGAGCAATCGGGGGAGAAGGGCCTTGTTTCTTTTATTAATTTTTTATACATTTGCAAAACAATCTAAAAACTTGTTTTTGCTTTGTCATTATGGTGTATTGTGTGTAGATTGAGGGGGAAAAAAAACAATTTAATCAATTTTAGAATAAGGCTGTAACGTAACAAAATGTGGGAAAAGTCAAGGGGTCTGAATACATTCCGAATGCACTGTAAATATATATTCATTAAAATATTAATATCATTCAGTGGACGCCTAAGACTTTGCTTGCTATGCCATGATAAATGTAGTGCTAAAATCTCTGACAGCTGAACCGTGATTTGGACAGTTATTGTTTTAGGAAAGTAGCCTAAAAAACCCAAACATAGGCTATAAAGTTTTGAATATGCTACACATCGAAACACAAGGAATAGTGTTTTTGTAATTTGTAATAGGCTGTTTGTTTTTAAGGACACGTAAATGTGGCTCATTTGTCCAACATCCCTCGTTTATTGATGGTGCTGGCTGAGCCAGGTTGGATTTGAATGCATATGGATGACGTTACATTTCTCAAATGTCCGATAATTGAAAAATCTTCCCTGTCCGGCACCAGATTTTCCTAAAGGAAACTCTGAAATGGCATATTGTTTTTATGAAGATTTTAGAATAGTCACATGAAAATCTGTCGCCAATTGGATGGAAACCTAGCTATAGACACCCTATAGGCAAGTGAGCTAGTCCAGTGTCACTTTGATTATGCCTGCACATCATGGTTCACCAGCAGCCCCAAATATCTAAAGAATAAGCTACCAGACAAACAAGCTTGTAAGAATTGTACTTAAACTCCCCCCTCAAACTCATCTGGAGGTTGAGCATTGTTTCGTCTCTATCTATGTAATGTGTCTGTATCTATGTAATTGTATTTGAATTTATGTTTTTAAAACATAGGGACCACAATGGAAATAAGTCCCCGACTTTATTGTGCAATCCCGGTCACTTAAAAAAATCTTTGTGTATATACAGTACCAGTAAAAAGTTTGGACACACCTACTCGCTCAAGGATTTTTCTTTATTTTTACTATTTTCTACATTGTAGAATAATAGTGAAGACATCAAAACTATGAAATAACACATATGGAATCATGTAGTAACCAAAAAAGTGTTAAACAAATCAAAATATATTTTATATTTGAGATTCTTCAAAGTAGCCACCCTTTGCCTTGATGACATCTTTGCACACTCTTGTGCAAAGAAAACGAAATCGAAAACCATGATTTTTTTTTTTAATGAATGAACCGAAACCGAACCGACCTTAAAAATCGTTCAGCACCAGTTTTACATAAGGGCATGGTTTCTGTTTTTTCAGAAAGGAATCAAAAGGAGTGTCTAGTTTTGTTGTGAGTGCGCCATACTCTTCTATTGAGGTGTTGTTGTTTGAGCCTGTGTCCTCTGTGTTGATGTTGCAGTCGGGCTCCAGCCACCGCATGTTGGTGGATCACGGTACCCACTCCATGGTGCTGCACGCCGTCGAGGGGCTGGCCTTGCTGCTGCTCTGCTCCTGTCAGCTCGCCACGCGCAAACTGGCCGTGGCCATCCTCAGGGAGATCCGCTGCCTGTTCTTCGCCATCGGACAGGCTGAGGTAAGGGGGAGGGTGAGATTGGGTTAAAATCGCCGGGCTGTTATTGTAAAAGATGGAGAACCATAGAAACCACCACAACACATCCAAAAGGCTATTTTCTAACCTTTGATGCAGTGTGGTTCTGATTAACCTACCTGGTTGACTTACAGGCTACACTGGACGCGAAACTTTTGCAGAGCGTGAGACACTCCCATTCATTTCACGAGAGGTTTGCACTGCTCACCATAAAATGTCAAACTATGATTTTTTTTCTCAAGAATTCAATGCACGGCTCACGCCCCAGAGCACTTGATAAAGTGGATGCTCTCTGCTCAGGCCTGCAACAAGTTACAGGTCTAATGTAGGCTAACAGCTAAAAACCGACTGTTTTCCCGAAGCCCCAGTGTAGCTCCCCAGTCAAGCTGACTAACTGGAAAGTTAACCAGTAAATTGTATGCTGGTTACAGAGTATTGGACCAGAGTTGATTGAACATGGTGGATTCTGTGTTACCTTACAGGATGATGACAAACCCATGATAGAGGTCATGGACCAGCTGAGCCTGGTGGTTCTGGACAGTTTTGTCCATGTGGCAGTGTCGGACACGGTGAGCGTTTCTCTCTGTTGCACTCTGTGTGTGTGTGTATGTGTGAGGGAGAACGGAGGCGGAGGGTTTGGGTGGAGGGAGAGAGGGGAGACTGAAGGCGTCAGTGTGTACTCAGACAGTATAGCTTCTGTGCAAGTCTGGCTGCATTCCGCTCGCCTAAGTAATCCACTTATTTTAGGTTCAATTTCTGGCATTTCATAACTTTGTAATCACTGTGCCATGACTCAATCTCCAGACATTCAGGATGGGTATTGTAGCCCTGTCTGCTCCACATACTGTCATCAAGTGATCTGGTTAGCTTCCATTGATCACCTTAGTTATCTGTATGAAGAATCTGCTTCACTGATCATAGAATTGTGGATGGCAGTACTAGCCTGGTTCTAGAACTGCAATTGTAATTCTAATTGAACAACCCCAAAAAAATTGCATTCATTTTTTATGATTTCTCAATAAACAGTCCATAGCCTTTAATTGTAATTGAAGATAATTTCCTGAATTGACTGAAACCTCTAACCCTTGAACTCTAACCCCTGACCCTACTGTCTCCCAATCCCAAAACTCCTTTTTAGGCCACTCTTCCGTTGACCCACCAAGTAGACCTGCAATGGCTGGTGGAGTGGAACTCCATTCTGGTCAACAGCCACTATGACATCCGGAGCCCGTCCCACGTGTGGATCTTTGCCCAGTCGGTCAAGGACCCCTGGGTGCTTTGTCTCTACAGCCTGCTGCACCAGGACCACCTGCCCAAACACTGCCCCACCGCCCTTAGCTACACCTGGTCCTACGCCTTCACGCGCATGCAGCTGCTCATGCCCCTGGTGGACCCCACGTGAGTACTGATGAATTCTATTGCTGATTGAATCTTGATCTTTATTGTTTCCAACCCAAGCCAACCTGACACAACCCCATGTTGGATTTGATTTATTGTACAGATTGAGTACAGTACAGCCCCAGAGGATGACAAGTCAGAGTATTGTACAAAAGTGTATTTTACAATGTGTATCTTGATGTAAGATAATCCATAAAAATAAAATGGACAGCACTCTAAGGGGCGGTTTCCCAGAAACAGAGTAGGCCTAGTCCTGGGCCCTTATCCACAAAGCATCTCAGAAAAGGTTCTTAAAACCTGTTTTTAGATTTTAAAAAACTTTTAGGAGGATGTGAAGACATTGCCCAGACAATCCTTGAGCCAGGAGTAAAATAAACGGATAAAAGTTTATCTCAGCTGGTAATCACGACAGTTTGAGGTACTGCAAAGGAAAGGTGGGGATGACGCTCATTGACATTGTTGCAAATTATGGGGAATAACCAATCGTTATGAGGCATCGGCAGCTGTGAACTCTATATCACTCTTCAGACAACCACGGTGAATGTGACTACATCAAATGTTGCCATGGTAAAACTTTTGATTTAACTTTGCCAACTCTTAATTCTTGCCGAATATGTTGGAAGCATAACCCTTTTTTTTGTACAAATTCAGATAAAAAAATAATAATGTGATAGGCATATTGCACTGAATCATACAGTATGATGGTTGTTAAACACAGAATTTTGATAAATTACCGTTATATCAACACATTTGCATTAGGCGAGAATGGTCAATATCAGGGGATATCTTTATCTACACTATAAATACAAAAGTATGTGGACACCCCTTCAAATTAGTATATTCGGCTATTTCAGCCACACCTGTTACTGACAGGTGTATAAAATTGAGCACACAGCCATGCAATCTCCATAGACAAACTTTGGCAGTAGAATAGCCTTACTGAAGAGCTCAGTGACTTTCAACGTGGCACCATCATAGGATGCAATCTTTCCAAAAAGTCAGTTCATCAAATTTCTGCCCTGCTAGAGCTGCCCCGGTCAACTGTAAGTGCTGTTATTGTGAAGTAGAAAGTCTAGGAGCAACAACGGCTCAGCCACAAAGTGGTAGGACACACAAGCTCAAAGAATGGGACCGCCGAGTGCTGAAGCACTTGGCACGTAAAAATCATCTGTCCTCGGTTGCAACACTCACTACCGAGTTGGAAGCAACGTCAGCACAAGAACTGTTCGAGTGCTGAAACGCGTACAGTGCCTTGCAAAAGTATTCATCCCCCTTGGCGTTTTTCCTATTTTGTTGCATTACAACCTGTGATTTAAATGTATTTCTATTTGCATTTCATGTAATGGACATACACAACATAGTCCAAATTGGTGAAGTGAAATGAAAAAAATAACTTGTTTCAAAAAAATTAATGACGGAAAAGTGGTGCGTGCATATGTATTCACCCCCTTTGCTATGAAGCCCCTAAATAAGATCTGGTGCAACCAATTACCTTAAGAAGTCACATAATTAGTTAAATAAAGTCCACCTGTGTGCAATCTAAGTGTCACATGATCTCAGTATATATATACCTGTTCTGAAAGGCCCCCCAGAGTCTGCAACTCCACTAAGCAAGGGACACCACCAAGCAAGCGGCACCATGAAGAGCAAGGAGCTCTCCAAATAGGTCAGGGACAAAGTTGTGGAGAAGTACAGATCAGGGTTGGGTTATAAAAAAATATCAGAAACTTTGAACATCCCTTTTAAATCCATTCAAAAATTTTTTTTAAAGAATATGGCACCACAACAAACCTGCCAAGAGAGTGCCGCCCACCAAAACTCACGGACCAGGCAAGGAGGGCATTAATCAGAGAGGCAACAAAGAGACCAAAGATAACCCTGAAGGAGCTGCAAAGCTCCACAGCGGAGATTGGAGCATCTGTCCATAGGACCACTTTAATCCGTGCACTCCACAGAGCTGGGCTTTATGGAAGAGTGGCCAGAAAAAAGCCATTGCTTAAAGAAAAAAATAAGCAAACACGTTTGGTGTTCGCCAAAAGGCATGTGGGAGACTCCCCAAACATATGGAAGAAGGTACTCTGGTCAGATGAGACTAAAATCTAGCTTTTTGGCCATCAAGGAAAACGCTTTGTCTGGCACAAATCCAACACCTCTCATCACCCCGAGAACACCATCCCCACAGTGAAGCATGGTGGTGGCAGCATCATGCTGTGGGGATGTTTTTCATCGGCAGGGACTGGGAAACTGGTCAGAATTGAAGGAATGATGGATGGCGCTAAATACAGGGAAATTCTTGAGGGAAACCTGTTTCAGTCTTCCAGAGATTTGAGACTGGGAAGGAGGTTCACCTTCCAGCAGGACAATGATCCTAAGCATACTGCTAAAGCAACACTTGAGTGGTTTAAGGGGAAATATTTAAATGTCTTGGAATGGCCTAGTCAAGCCCAGACCTCAATCCAATTGAGAATCTGTGGTATGACTTAAACATTGCTGTACACCAGTGGAACCCATCCAACCTGAAGGAACTGGAGCAGTTTTGCCTTGAAGAATGGACGAAAATCCCAGTGGCTAGATGTGCCAAGCTTATAGAGACATACTCCAAGAGACTTGCAGCTGTAATTGCTGCAAAAGGTGGCTCTACAAAGTATTGTTTTTTTGTCTTATTTCTTGTTTGTTTCACAATAAAACATATTTTACATCTTCAAAGTGGTAGGCATGTTGTGTAAATCAAATGATACAAACCCCCCCAAAATCCATTTTAATTCCAGGTTGTAAGGCAAAAAAAAATGAAAAATGCCAAGGGGGGTGAATACTTTCGCAAGCCACTGTATATGCGTGGAGGCCTGGAGATGCTAAACGTGTTTGTTAATTAACGGTAAATTACCGTGAGACCGACAGTCTTTTGCATGACAATAACCGGCTGACCAAATTTCATGACCACCCCACAGCACTAGGGGTTTCCATAATAACTTGTGTGATAGTTACATGCCTCCCATTCCACACACACTCTCTCTCTCATTTTTAAGTAATTAATTTGCATTTTATTGCATGACATAAGTTTTTGATACATCAGAAAAGCAGAACTTAATATTTGGAACAGAAACCTTTGTTTGCAATTACAGAGATCATACATTTCCTGTAGGTCTTGACCAGGTTTGCACACACTGCAGCAGGGATTTTGGCCCACTCCTCCATACAGACCTTCTCCAGATCCTTCAGGTTTCGGGGCTGTCGCTGGGCAATACGGACTTTCAGCTCCCTCCAAAGATGTTCTATTGGGTTCAGGTCTGGAGACTGGCTAGGCCACTCCAGGACCTTGAGATGCTTCTTACGGAGCCACTCCTTAGTTGCCCTGGCTGTGTGTTTCGGGTCGTTGTCATGCTGGAAGACCCAGCCACGACCCATCTTCAACGCTCTTACTGAGGGAAGGAAGTTGTTGGCCAAGATCTCGCGATACATGGCCCCATCCAGCCTCTCCTCAATACGGTGCAGTCGTCCTGTCCCCTTTGCAGAAAAGCATCCCCAAAAATGATGTTTCCACCTCCATGCTTCACGGTTGGGATGATGTTCTTTGGGTTGTACTCATCCTTCTTCTTCCTCCAAAAACGGCGAGTGGAGTTTAGACCAAAAAGCTCTATTTTTGTCTCATCAGACCACATGACCTTCTCCCATTCCTCCTCTGGATCATCCAGATGGTCATTGGCAAACTTCAGACGGGCCTGGACATGCGCTGGCTTGAGCAGGGGGACCTTGCGTGCGCTGCAGGATTTTAATCCATGACGGCGTAGTGTGTTACTAACGGTTTTCTTTGAGACTGTGGTCCCAGCTCTCTTCAGGTCATTGACCAGGTCCTGCCGTGTAGTTCTGGGCTGATCCCTCACCTTCCTCATGATCATTGATGCCCCACGAGGTGAGATCTTGCATGGAGCCCCAGACCGAGGGTGATTGACCGTCACCTTGAACTTCTTCCATTTTCTAATAATTGCGCCAACAGTTGTTGCCTTCTCACCAAGCTGCTTGCCTATTGTCCTGTAGCCCATCCCAGCCTTGTGCAGGTCTACAATTTTATCCCTGATGTCCTTACACAGCTCTCTGGTCTTGGCCATTGTGGAGAGGTTGGAGTCTGTTTGATTGAGTGTGTGGACAGGTGTCTTTTATACAGGTAACGAGTTCAAACAGGTGCAGTTAATACAGGTAATGAGTGGAGAACAGGAGGGCTTCTTAAAGAAAAACGAACAGGTCTGTGAGAGCCGGAATTCTTACTGGTTGGTAGGTGATCAAATACTTATGTCATGCAATAAAATGCAAATTAATTACTTAAAAATCATACAATGTGATTTTCTGGATTTTTGTTTTAGATTCCGTCTCTGACAGTTGAAGTGTACATATGATAAAAATTACAGACCTCTACATGCTTTGTAAGTAGGAAAACCTGCAAAATCGGCAGTGTATCAAACACTTGTTCTCCCCACTGTACATACATACATACACACACACACACACACACAATCAAAATCATAATCATTTAATGAAGCCCTTAGTGGCCAGATTGTTTCTCTTTTCATGGTGTGCATATACAGTGGGGGAAAAAAGTATTTAGTCAGCCACAAATTGTGCAAGTTCTCCCACTTAAAAAGATGAGAGAGGCCTGTAATTTTCATCATAGGTACACGTCAACTATGACAGACAAAATGAGGAAAAAAAATCCAGAAAATCACATTGTAGGATTTTTAATGAATATATTTGCAAATTATGGTGGAAAATAAGTATTTGGTCAATATCAAAAGTACAGTTCGTAGAACTGGCGCAGGATATGCGGGACCGAGGAGGCGTACTGGAGACCAGGAGCGTTGAGCCGGCACACCCCGTCCTGACTGGATGCCCATCTTCGCACGGCACGTGCGTGGTGTAAGCACAGGACGTACAGGACTGTGCCGGCGCACTGGCGACACAGTACTTAGCTCCGCATAACACGGAGCCTGCCCAGTCATACGCTTCCTCGCGTGAGTACGGGGAGTTGGCTCTGCTCTGACACTAGGCTCCGCCAACCACCCCGTGTGCCCCCCCCTACATTTTGTTGGGGCTGCTTCTCGGGCTTCCTCCTCGACCGGCCTCCTCCGCGTTGCCGTTGCTCCTCTCCTGCCTGGGCATCTACCTTAGCCCATGGTCCTCTCCCCGCAAATATCTCTCCTCCCATGACCACAAATTGCCCACCTGTGACATGGCTACTCGCTCCGCCTGGGCACGCTGCTTGGTCCTCGTTTGGTGGGATCTTCTGTCACGTTCGTTGAAGGACGGGTCAGACCAAGGCGCAGTGTGAAATGTGTATTAAACTAAATAAACACACAACAAAACAATAAACCAACGACACGTGAAGTCCTAAGGTAACACACAACAAACCTTACACGGAACAAGATCCCACAACTAGACAGTGCCAATAGGCTGCCTAAGTATGGTCCCCAATCAGAGACAACAAGCGACAGCTGCCTCTGATTGGGAACCACACCGGCCAACATAGAACTATACATACTAGATTCCCCACATAGAAAAAGCACAACAAGGAATATACACACCCTGACTCAACATATAAGCGTCCCCTGAGTCAGGGCGTGACAGTAACTCTTAACTGGTTAGGACAGCTCATGAGGTCTCCTAAATATCTGTCAACTAGGTGGGACTGAAGAGGCTTCGTGCATAGCTTTTATTGTTACCCATCAGAGTAGGAGGAAAATGTCTCTATTCTCAGCGCTTACAGTACGACAAATGTTCTACTCTGAGAAGCTTTGTGGATACGGGCCCAGGACTAGGCTTAACCTGTGTCAGGAAACCCCCCCACCCCTAAAGGTTCAATTTGACTTACCATACACTTTCAATGCACTGTGTGTGTGTTTACCTTGGGTCTCTCCAGTAACCCGATATACGCTAAGAAGGCCAGCAGCACGTCGGGTGGTGGGGACAGCTACGTGACCCTATGGAGGAACTACCTGATCCTGTGTTTTGGACTGGCCAAGCCCAGTATCATGAGCCCCGGCCACCTGAGAGCCTCCACCCCTGAGATCACTACACCTGACGGCAGTATCAGCTACGACAACAAGGTACAGTATTCAGACCAATTGACTTTATCCACATTTTGTTATCTTACAGCCTTATTCTAAAATGGATGACGTTGTTTTTTCCCCCTCATCAATCTACACACAATACCCCATAATGACAAAGCAAAAACAGGTTTTTAGATTTAAAAAATAGTAAAATAAATAAAATATTACATCTACATACGTTTTCAGAACCTTTACTCAGTACTTTGTTGAAGCACCTTTGGCAGCGATTACAGCCTGGAGTCTTCTTGGGTATGACGCTACAAGCTTGGCATACCTTTATTTGGGGAGTTTCTCCCATTCTTCTCTGCAGATCCTCTCAAGCTCTGTCAGGTTGGATGGGGAGCGTCGGTGCGCTGCTATTTTCAAGTCTCTCCAGAGATGTTTGATCAGGTTCAAGTCCGGGCTCTGGCTGGGCCACTCAAGGACATTTAGAGACTTGTCCTGAAGCCACTCCTGCGTTGTCTTGGCTGTGTGCTTAGGGTCGTTGTCCTGTTGGAAGGTGAACCTTCGCCCCAGTCTGAGGTCCTGAGCGCTCTGATTTCAGGTTTTCATCAAGGATTTCTCTGTACTTTGCTCCGTTCATCTTTCCCTTGGTCCTTACTAGTCTCCTAGTCCCTGCCATCCCCACAGCATGATGCTGCCACCACCATGCTTCACCGTAGGGATGGTTCCAGGTTTCCTCCAGACGTGACGCTTGTCATTCAGGCCAAAGAGTTCAATCTTGGTTTCATCAGACCAGACAATCTTGTTTCTCATGGTCTGAGAGACCTTTAGGTGCCTTTTGGCAAACTCCAAGTGGGCTGTAATGTGCCTTTTACTGAGGAGTGGCTTCCGTCTGGACACTCTACCATAAAGGCCTGATTGGTGGAGTGCTGCAGAGATGGTTGTCCTTCTGGAAGGTTCTCCCATCTCCACAGAGGAACTCTGGAGCTCTGTCAGAGTGACCATCGGGTTCTTGGTCACCTCCCTGACCAAGGCCTTTCTCCCCCGATTGCTCAGTTTGGCCGGGCGGCCAGCTCTAGGAAGAGTCTCGGTGGTTCCAGACTTCTTCCATTTAAGAATGATGGAGGCCACTGTGTTCTTGGGGACCTTCAATACTGCAGAAACTTTTTGGCACCCTTCCCCAGATCTGTGCCTCAACACAATCCTGTCTCGGAGCTCTACGGACAATTCCTTCAACCTCATGGCTTGGTTTTTGCTCTGACATGCACTGTCAACTGTGGGACCTTATATAGACAGGTTTGTGCCTTTCCAAATCATGTCCAATCAATAGAATTTACCACAGGTGAACTTCAGTCAAGTTATAGAAACATCTCAAGGATGATCACTGGAAACAGGATGCACCTCAGCTCAATTTCGAGTCTCATAGCAAAGGGTCTGAATACTTATGCAAATAAGGTATTTCTGTTTTTTATTTTTAATACATTTGAAAAGAAAACAAAACCTGTTTTTGCTTTGTCATTATGGGGTATTGTGTGTAGATTGATGATAATTGTTTTATTTAATCCATTTTAGAGTAAGGCTGTAACGTAACGAAATGTGGAAAAAGGGAAGGGGTCTGAATACTTTCTGAATGCACTGTAGATATCTCCCCCTCTCACAGGTAGATTTTCCCAACTAGGGACCTAGGGACTAACTAACCCCCCACAGGGACTAACTAACACCCCATAGGAACTAGCTAACTCCCCTCAAAGTTTGTAAAGTGACATGGTTATCCTTTCTACTGTGGTTTGCTCTGGTTTGGAAAACCATGTGAATAAGTTGTGTTGTCATTTGGAAAGACGTCTGAGTTGTGTGTGTGTGTGTACCAGGTGATTGGAACTGAATTGTGTGTGATGCACAATGTTTTGTGTGTGTACTAACTGTAAGTCGCTCTGGATAAGAGCGTCTGCTAAATGACTAAAATGTAAATGTAAAAATGTGCATTCAAAAAGTAAAATAGTATGTGAACGTTAGTTAAGGTTAGCTACCGTTAGCTAACATATCCATTCGTTTTGTGTTAACCGTAAACATTTGTTATCTCAAAGTCTGAGATGGTAGTGTGCAGCGAACGTAAGTGTCTATTTCGGGTCTAAACTGCCACTACAAATAATAATGTGGCCATGTAGGCTTATGTACAGTACCAGTCAAAAGTTTGGACACACCTACTCATTCAAGGGTTTTTCTTTATTTTTACTATTTTTTACATTGTAGAATAATAGTGAAGACATCAAAACTATGAAATAACACATATGGAATCATGTAGTAACCCAAAAAGTGTTAAACAAATCAAAATATATTTTATATTTGAGATTCTTCAAATAGCCACCCTTTGCCTTGATGACAGCTTTGCACACTCTTGGCATTCTCTCAACCAGCTTCACCTGGAATGCTTTTCCAACAGTCTTGAAGGAGTTCCCACATATGCTTAGCACTTGTTGGCTGCTTTTCTTTCACTCTGCTGTCCGACTCATCCCAAGCCATCTCAATTGGGTTGAGGTCGGAGGATTTTGGAGGCCAGGTCATCTGATGCAGCACTCCATCACGCTCCTTCTTGGTCAAATAGCCCTTACACAGCCTGGAGGTGTGTTGGGTCATTGTCCTGTTGAAAAACAAATGATAGTCCCACTAAGCCCAAACCAGATGGGATGGCGTATCGCTGCAGAATGCTGTGGTAGCCATGCTGGTTAAGTGTGCCTTGAATTCTAAATAAATCACAGACAGTGTCACCAGCAAAGCACGCCGACACCATAACACCTCCTCCTCCATGCTTTACGGTGGTAAATACACACGTGGAGATCATCCGTTCACCCACACCGCATCTCACGAAGACACGGCGGTTGGAACCAAAAATCTTGAATTTGGAGTCCAGACCAAAGGACACATTTCCACATCTAATGTCCATTGCCCGTGTTTCTTGGCCCAAGCAGGTCTCTTCTTCTTATTGGTGTCCTTTAGTAGTGGTATCTTTGCAGCAATTAGACCATGAAGGCCTGATTCACACAGTCCCCTCTGAACAGTTGATGTTGAGATGTGTCTGTGACTTGAACTCAGTGAAGCATTTATTTGGGCTGCCATTTCTGAAGCTGGTAACTCTAGTGAACTTATCCTCTGCAGCAGAGATAACTCTGGGTCTTCCATTCCTGTGGTGGTCCTCATGAGAGCCAGTTTCATCATAGCGCTTGATGGTTTTTGCGACTGCACTTGAAGAAGCTTTCAAAGTTCTTGAAATGTTCCGTATTGACTGACCTTCATGTCTTAAAGTAATGATGGACTGTCGTTTCTCTTTGCTTATTTGAGCTGTTTTTGCCTTAATATGGACTTGGTCTTTTACCAAATACGGCTATCTTCTGTATACCCCCCTACCTTGTCACAACACAACTGATTGGCTCAAATGCATTAAGAAGGAAAGACATTTCACAAATTAACTTTTAACCCTCCCGTTGTCCTAGGGTCAAAATGACCCGCCACTGTGTTGAACCAACTTTATTTAATTTTTATATTTTTTGGATCATTTGTGAGAAGGAGGCAGTGATACTTTCTTTAAAGTCTCACTGCCTCCTTCTCACAAATGATCCCAAAAATATAAAAATTAAATAAAGTTGGTTCAACACAGTGGCGGGTCATTTTGACCCTAGGACAACGGGAGGGTTAAGAAGGCACACCTGTTAATTGAAATGCATTCCAGGTGACTACCTCATGAAGCTTGTTGAGAGAATGCCAAGAGTGTGCAAAGCTGTCATCAATGCAAAGGGTGGCTACTTTGAACAATCTCAAATATAAAATATATTTTGATTTGTTTAACACTTTTTGGGTTACTACATGATTCCATATGTGTTATTTCATAGTTTTGATGTCTTCACTATTATTCTACAATGTAAAAAATAGTAAAAATAAAGAAAAACCCTTGAATGAGTAGGTGTGTCCAAACTTTTGACTGGTAGTGTATATTAAATGTAATAGGAATAGCAAATGAGTCATTTGCAGTTTGATTATTGGCACTAAAATGCCTTACAAAAATTAGCTGTTCGATTTTTCACCGTAACATTTTGGAATATTCATTCAAATCGTCCAACTGAAATTGTGACTAGGTAACATGTTCTGCCGCAAACAGAAGCCTGGTTGAACGCTCCTCAAGTGATTGGCACTGGGTTGTACAATGTTTTGTGTGTGTACCAGGTGAACGTGACTGAGTTGTCTGTGATGTACAATGTTTTGTGTGTGTGTGTACCAGGTGATTGGGACCCCCTCAGTGGCGTGGCTCCTGAAGCAGCTGGTCCCTCTAATGAGAGCAGAGAGCATCGAGTTGACAGAGTCCTTGGTGCTGGGCTTTGGACGCACCAACTCCCTGGTCTTCAGGTACAACACGCTCGCACACACACATACACACTAAAGTTGCCCCTGATCAGTGTAGGAGTTAGCTAAGCAAAGGCTATTTGTTTTAAGAATTTCCTCAGTACGTGATTATGGCAATAATCATTCCAGTTATATTTGACATGTAGCAGCACACCTGGGTGATTTATCAGTGTCTTACCTCCACTCCAGGGAGAAGTTTCCCCTAGGTACAGATCAAGGATCAGCTTCCCCTCCCCCGTTCCGAACCGTAACCATAAATGGGGAAATTGCTAAACTGACCCAAGATACGCAGCTAGAGGAAACTTCACCCTACACCCTTTTATTCAGTCAAACAGAAACTTGAGATATTAATTGGTTTAATGTGAGGGATTGAACACAGAGTGGTACATTCCAGTCTTTTTCAGTTTGGACATATCCCCTTCTCTTTGTTCCGGGTAGACCTAATTTTTGCCCAAATACCCTTTTCTTGGAAATCAATTTAATCAGTGCAAAACACTGCAAGGCTCAATCTACTGTGCTTTTTTGTGAATGTTTGTGAAATTGTTTTTCATCACATTTCAGAACATATGGCCTCTTTGGTATAGTATATCATTTATGTAATCACAGAGATCCTATTAAATTACTAACTAGCTAACATACATACAGTGATATATGATATTATACCACATATATGATATTATACCACATTTGATCCTTTTCTAGAATGAAAGGTTTCCTGAGCAAGATGGATGTTTTTTAGGCATGTTGCTAGGATCCAAATGTCCATTCTAGAGTTCTATATGTAATTCTGTGTGTGTCTAGAGAGCTGTTAGAGGAGCTGCATCCTTTAATGAAGGAGACTTTGGAGAGAAGACCAGAGGTGAGCTATGGGCATAATCATCATAACGCACCCCATTGTTCTTACATACACAACTACTACTTTGCAACATATTGCAAGTCATTGAATATAGAGGGGAGGTCATTGCCTGATGACACGTTGTAGATGAAACAGCTATTTGAAGAAGTGCCTATCTGATGGATCTCTCGTCTCTCTTTTCCTCCCATTCTATCTCTTTATCTCTCTCGCTCCTCCCCCTCTCTCTGTCTCTCTGTCTCAGAACAAGAAGCGTCGTGAGAGGAGAGACCTCCTGAGGCTGCAGCTGCTGAGGATCTTTGAGCTGCTGGCTGACTCTGGTGTCATCAGTGATAGGTTAGAGTCCCATTCACTGACCAATCACTGTACAGGAGGCTGCTGAGGGGAGGACGACTCTTAATAATGGCCGGAACGGAGCAAATGGAATGGGATCAAACACATGGAAACAATGTGCTGGGTGTATTTGATACCATTCCACCCATTCTGCTCCAGCCATTACCATGAGCCCATCCTCCCCAATTAAGGTGCCACCAACCTCCTGTGAATCACTGACACGCTCACTGACACGCTCTCTGACATAACCCACACTCTCTGACACACTCTCTCACACACTCTCTGACACACAATCCACACTCACTGACATGCTCACTGGCACACTCACGGTCATGCTGGAGACACTGCCCAGCACACTGGGCAGCACAGGACCCACAGAATACCTCTGTCCTCTCTTGGATGTGAAAGCAACAGTATGGTTTTGAAAATGTAAATAAAGTAAATGAACTGTTGTCTTGACTGATGTTCTCTTCTATCTGTCCATCTGTCTGTGTGTCTGTCTGGTGTCCACAGCACCAATGGGGCTCTGGAGCGGGACACGTTGGCCCTGGGAGCTCTGTTCCTGGAGTACGTGGACCTGACGCGGATGCTTCTGGAGGCGGAGAACGACAAAGAGCTGGAGATCCTCAAGGACATCCGAGCTCACTTCAGTGCCATGATGGCCAACCTTATCCAGTCTGTTCCCGGTAAATGCCCAAATTACTTTTTGGCCGACATTTTAGGGTGTGTCCCAAACGGCACCCTCTTCCCTATATAGTGCACTACTTTTGAACAGAGCCTTATGGATCCAAAATAACTGTGTTTCAACAGAATTTGTGTGTTTTCAGGTCCCCCTAGATGCGCACTGTCACCAAAAATATCCTACTTTTTGGTAGCTTATGATTGATGAAAACAGACCTCCATGTGGCAAGGGTTGGTACAGGCCTAGGGAATGCATGGACATTGATCTTGATTTGGCCATATTCCAAGGGACACCAGTCCTAAAATAGTGCAGCTTAAATGGGGAAGGCAAGGGCAGATGATGACTCATTGGCAGCCAGACTTCAGACTTCCTGACTGCCTGATGAATGAGAGATGACAGACGGAGGTGGAACACGACTGTTGTCCATCGGTGAATCCCAAACTAGCCCCTCGCCCCTACCAACTCGTTTGGAGGACCCTCCATTGTCACGTGTTGCTGATGAAACTCTGAGGGTGACTTCCATAGAGTGGCGAGGGGATCAATAAACCCATCAACCTCGGGACACACTTATGACTTGGATGATGCAATTCATGTTACACATTTAAATAATAAAATGAGCATGACATTCAAATGAACAAATTCCCTGTGGCGTTTTACAAGATATAAATCTCATTAACAGTTAAACATTTCATTTGGATGTATTTCATTGATTTTATGTGTCAAGCCTCGCAATCAGACACAAATGCATGTGTCAGAAAAAAGGCACGCCTCAATTCCTTTGTATGAAATGGCGCAAACTCCAAACATATTGAAGTGTGTGATGAGATAACACTTCGCTCTGGAGCCTGCAGCCTTGCTGGCTTGGTCGAAGTGGCTATCTGACGGTGTAATTAGCCCCTACACCCTCAATCATTTTCACTACCTCAACTTTGGGACACTTGTGCATATGTCGGAGGCACACGTGAATGGGCAAATGGAGGGCCGAGGGGAAGGGAAAGGGGAAGAACCGGTTTGGGATTCAGCATAGGCTCTCTCTCAGGAAACACTTAGTCACTCAGCCCATACAGTAGAAGTTTGTAATGCCCCAGTGATTTCATAGGCTCTCTCTCAGGAAACGCTTAGTCACTCAGCCCATACAGTAGCGGTTTGTAATGCCCCAGTGATTTCATAGGCTCTCTCTCAGGAAATGCTTAGTCACTCAGCCCATACAGTAGAAGTTTGTAATGCCCCAGTGATTTCATAGGCTCTCTCTCAGGAAACGCTTAGTCACTCAGCCCATACAGTAGCGGTTTGTAATGCCCCAGTGATTTCATAGGCTCTCTCTCAGGAAATGCTAGTCACTCAGCCCATACAGTAGCAGTTTGTAATGTCCCAGTGATTTCATAGGCACTCTCTCAGGAAATGCTTAGTCACTCAGCCCATACAGTAGCAGTTTGTAATGCCCCAGTGATTTCATAGGCACTCTCTCAGGAAATGCTTAGTCACTCAGCCTATACAGTAGCAGTTTGTAATGCCCCAGTGATTTCATAGGCTCTCTCTCAGGAAATGCTTAGTCACTCAGCCCATACAGTAGCAGTTTGTAATGTCCCAGAGATTTCATAGGCTCTCTCTCAGGAAACGCTTAGTCACTCAGCCCATACAGTAGCAGTTTGTAATGCCCCAGTGATCTCATAGGCTCTCTCTCAGGAAATGCTTAGTCACTCAGCCCATACATTAGCAGTTTGTAATGTCCCAGAGATTTCATAGGCTCTCTCTCAGGAAACGCTTAGTCACTCAGCCCATACAGTAGCAGTTTGTAATGCCCCAGTGATTTCATAGGCTCTCTCTCAGGAAATGCTTAGTCACTCAGCCCATACAGTAGCAGTTTGTAATGCCCCAGTGATTTCATAGGCTCTCTCTCAGGAAATGCTTAGTCACTCAGCCCATACAGTAGCAGTTTGTAATGCCCCAGTGATTTCATAGGCTCTCTCTCAGGAAACGCTTAGTCACTCAGCCCATACAGTAGAAGTTTGTAATGCCCCAGTGATTTCATCGGCTCTCTCTCAGGAAACGCTTAGTCACTCAGCCCATACAGTAGAAGTTTGTAATGCCCCAGTGATTTCATCGGCTCTCTCTCAGGAAACGCTTAGTCACTCAGCCCATACAGTAGCAGTTTGTAATGTCCCAGTGATTTCATCGGCTCTCTCTCAGGAAACGCTTAGTCACTCAGCCCATACAGTAGCAGTTTGTAATGCCCCAGTGATTTCATAGGCTCTCTCTCAGGAAATGCTTAGTCACTCAGCCCATACAGTATCAGTTTGTAATGCCCCAGTGATTGTGATGCCCAGAGACTGTTCTGAGAAGGGGACTAACTGGGACATTTTACTGTCCTTCTCTTCTTCCTCTCCTCCTCTTCTCCTCCAGTACACCACCGACGCTTCCTGTTCCCGCAGCAGAGCCTAAGGCACCACCTCTTCATCCTGTTCAGCCAATGGGCCGGTCCCTTCAGCGTCATGTTCACGCCTCTTGATCGGTACAGTGACAGGAACCACCAGATCACCAGATACCAGTACTGCGCCCTCAAGGTACATCAATCAATCACATGTGTTATTTGTATAGTGCTTTTACTAAACCATTTGTCACAAAGTGCTTAACAGTTGTATCTGTTTTTTATTTAATTTAATTGTACTGTATATACACTGAGTGTACAACACATTATGAACACCTGCTCTTTCCATGACATAGACTGACCAGGTGAATCCAGGTGAAAGCTATGATCCCTTATTGATGTCACTTGTTAAATCCACTTCAATCAGTGTAGATGAAGGGAGGAGACACGTTAAAGAATAATTTTCAAGCCTTAAGACAATTGAGACATGGATTGTGTATGTGTGCCATTCAGAGGCTGACTGGGCAAGACAAAAGATTGAAGTGTCTTTGAACGGGGCCAGGCGCACCAGTTTGTGTCACGAACTGCAACACTGCTGGGTTTTACACACTCATCAGTTCCCCGTGTGTCTCAAGAATGGTCCACCACCCAAAGGACATCCAGCCAACTTGACAACTGTGGGAAGCATTGGAGTCAACATGGGCCAGCATCCTGTGAAACGCTTTCGACACCTTGTAGATCCCATGCCCCGACAAATTGAGGCTGTTCTGAGGGCAAAAGGAGGGTGTGGGGGGGTTCAACTCTATATTAGGAAGGTTTTCTTAATGTTTTGTACACTCAGTGTATGAATAGTGTGTAAATAGTATTTTTGGTGTCTTTCCTCTATATAACTGTTATTTCAAATTTTTATTTAATGTAATATCTTATGATGTTCTTGTCTATAACTGTTCTGTACTTTGTCATGTATTAGTATGTTTTATGTGGACCCCAGGAAGAGTAGCTGCTGAATGTGCAGTCTTAATAAACTAAACTAAACAGTAACCTTGCCTAGTCCCGGGAAGACCAAGCAGTAGCACAACAGCAATGGAAAACTCCCAGAAATAAATCCTCATTTGGCTGTACCCAGTGGGCAAAGTGGTTGAAAAGACGTCAGGCTGACATTTGGATATTTTTATGTGATGTTATGGTCAGGTTGTGTTCTATTGAAAAAGGACAGAAGTCTTTTTAGTGACCAAAAAAACGTGTCTTTACCTGGTTGTAATCTGACGTCACTACAACCAGATTACAAAATATGATGTTTCCCAGGCATTTTGATGACATCAGTTAAAATGTTTTTATCTGGTTGTAATCTGGCCTTCTGGGTATCGGGTATTAGTTCAGAGTTGACCGTCTAGGCCAGACAGTTGTCCACTTACATGCCGTAGTACATCAACTCTCCATCCCACTTCCTCTGAACTCCAGAACCTCTTATTCACATTAACACCTTTCTGTCTGTGTTAAGGGTTAAAGTACATATTGTTCCTCATGGGAGATTTCCCTGGTTCTACAGCACTACTTGTAAAACCTGTGCTTTGGAAATGATAAGGAAACAAAGTGCTGCATGTGGTTTTAAGTTACCGTACAATGCGGCAATGTCAATTCGCAGTTTAGCCAGTGCTAAATTTAAACTTTTCCCAGCTGCCGCTAATTTTGACTCCAGTCCAGACAAACCGTGGAGTCACCCATTTTCTAACTTTATCCCTCAACTCCACATATATATTTAAAAGCCATACCTTATGGACCAGGGGAAATGTATAGCTGGAATCCAAACCATGTCAAGACAACATAGAATCCGATGTCTCTAAGAAATGTTAGGTTATAAATGAGATGTGATGATGTTGACCAAGCAAGCCTATGCTGGAGACATTCCAGTCCAGTTGACTGACTGTTTGCAGTCCAGTTGACTGACTGTTTGCAGTCCAGTTGACTGACTGTTTGCGGTGTGTCTTGGCGCAAAGGGGGACACACCCTTTAAAATGATGTCAGCGTTGTTGATTGATCTACAGCAAACAAAGACCGTGACAGGGAGACCATCTACTTTGCATGGAGAACTGCTGGACATTTCAATCAGCTTCTGTACCAGTGGTTCACCCCATTGTCCCAACAGGCTTTGAAACACTATCACTGTGTTGTTGGGAGGTACACTCTTAGAAAAATAGGTGCTATCTAGAACCTAAAAGTGTTCTTCAGCTGTCCCCATAGGAAAACCATTTGAAGAACCCTTTTGGTTCCAAGTATAACCATTTTGGGTTCCATATAGAACCCTTTCCACAGAGGGTTCTACATGGAACCCAAAAGGGTTCTACCTGAATACAACGTGTTAAGTGCGTTTGTCACATTTTTAGCAGTATTAATTTAGTGCCTTATTGCAAACAGGATGCCTGTTTTGGAATATTTTTATTCTGTACAGGCTTCCTTTTCACTCTGTCAATTAGGTTAGTATTGTGGAGTAACTACATTAAACTCTAACTGTTTTAAAGTCACCATTGACCTCATGGTGAAATCCCTGAGCGGTTTCCTTCCTCTCTGGCAGCTGAGTTAGGAAGGATGCCTGTATCTTTGTAGTGACTGGGTGTATTGATACACCATCCAAAGTGTAATTAATAACTGTTGAATGCTTATTGACTCAAGACATTTCAGCTTTTCATTTTTTATTAATTTGTAAACATTTTGAAAAACACAATTCCACTTTGACATTATGGGGTATTGTGTGTAAAAATCTAAATGTAATCAATTTTAAATTCAGGCTGTAACACAACAAAATGTGGAAAAAGTCAAGGAGTGTGAATACTTTCTGAAGGCACTGTATATGCAGCACTACCCAACCTTTATGGTTAGTGCTGGAAGCCACAGCGTGATGGTACAGAAGCTATACAGCACCCAACCTTTGTTAAGGACGAGGTGTCTGAAGTCATCCTGAGTTTGAGCAGGGGGTTGGTCCTTCTGCCATGTCCTACTGTTTCTAGAGTGGGTGTGTTTGTTTCTCTAGGCCATGTCTGCTGTGTTGTGCTGTGGACCTGTGTTCGACAACGTTGGACTGTCCCCAGAAGGATACCTCTATAAGTGGCTGGATAACATACTAGCCTGCCAGGACATACGGGTATGTGATGTGGCCACACACACCCATGTTTTGTTCTTCTATCCTCGTGGGGATCTAAAATTAATTTCCATTCAAAATCCTATTTACCCTATCACCTAACCCTAAACCTTACCCTTACCCTAACATGTAACTCTAACCCAAACCCTAAACATAACCCCTAATCCTAATTCTAACCCTAATCCTAACCCATAAAATGTAAATAGCTGCGCGCGCACACACACACACAATGACCCAAATAGCCCTCTGATAGTTTGCTTAGTTTCCTCGCAGTAAAACATGCCAACTGTTCCCTGTTGTTTTGATCAGGTGCGGGGAGGCAGTGAATGTTGTCCTTTGTCTCAGTGTAATTTGCTCAATTATTTGTCAATTTACCATGACTGGCTGGATTAAGCACCTGTCCCTCTCTGTATATGTCTCCCTCATTCTTTCTCCGGGGCAAAGTTGACTTTCATATTGTGTCCTGTTTACATATCCTTGTCCCAGATCTGTTTGTGCTGTCTTGCCAACTCGTATGGTCAATGTCAGCTATACAACACAAACAGATCTGGGACCAGGCTAGTGTTTACATTCTTTAACCTTAGAATGAACAGTAAAAACTGGGCATGTAGCCCAGAAAATGTGATTAATCCTGCTATGACAGATGACATATAGCTTCTACTATCCTTTCAGGCTAGTCTTACTCAAGGCTTTTAAAACGAGGAAACCTTTTACACCCCATATTTCTAAATGGATATACTGTAGTATAGAATATTTTTGTCTGAGGCTTTCCCTCCCCCATTCGGTATTGCACAGCAACATCCCTAGTGATTTTAATCAAGTTCAACTTTGCTCGCATCGCCAACAGTCAAATCGTCATTGAAGATGCATGATTTATCCGGTAGTTTGGATGCTCAAATTAGTTGATGGTGGTCGCACACACACTCGCACTGACCACCTGTCATTGACCTCTAGGTTCACCAGCTGGGCTGTGAGGTAGTTATTCTGCTGCTGGAGTTGAATGCTGACCAGGTCAACCTGTTTAACTGGGCGGTCGACCGCTGCTTCACCGGCTCCTACCAACTGGCCTCTGGCTGTTTCAAGGCCATCGCCACCATCTGTGGCAGCAGGTAGGAACTACAGACATCACTGGTAAGATCCCTTCTAATTCCACCGTCTCTGGCACAAGTAGAAAGTTAATAACCATAGGATATTAATGGAAGCAAGTAGGAACTACTCAGTCACCTTCCGTGGCAGCAGGTACTAACTAAGTTAAGAACCATAGAGATCATTGATAGTAACCACTCTACCATAGGGCTCCCGAGTGGCGCAGTGGTCTAAGGCACTGCATCTCAGTGCAGTGCCTCACTACAGACCCCCTGGTTCGATTCCAGGCTGTATCACAACCGGCCGTGATTAGGAGTCCCATAGGGCGGCGCCCAGTGTCGTCCGGGTTTGGCCGGTGTAGGCCGTCATTGTAAATAAGAATTTGTTCTTAACTGACTTGCCTAGTTAAATAAAGGTAAAATAAAATAAAAAATAAATAAATAAAATAGACATGATTGGTAGGAACTGCTCTACCATAGACATTGGTAGGGACCGCTCTACCATAGACATCATGAGTAGGAACTGATCTAATGCACCTCTCTGTAACATAACTCAACCTTACACTTCAAATACTGAACTGAAGCATCACTATTTGGTTAAATATTCTGTAATACTTTAACCTGCTGGTATAATGCTTTATACTAGGGGTCCGATCAAAAACTCAAATTATGACCAATGGGTAAAATAATATGTTAATAAAATAATATGTAGATAATCCTCTAAGAAAACCAATGGTCCAAACCTCAAGTCTCTATCATAATCCGTTCAAAAGTTATTGAAGTTTTTGCCCTTGGTGGCCAGAATTAGGTTGACTAAATCAACGGAGGCCAGAGGAAAAAAAGTGGTCAAAAATCTGGAAAATTGCATCACGTCAGCTAGGCTGGGTTCTGTGCAAGAATTAAGGCTACTGGCTACCTAGGTTCAAAATATACATAGCTGGCTACCTAGGTTCAAAATATACATAGCTGGCTACCTAGGTTCAAAATATACATAGCTGGCTACCTAGGTTCAAAATATACATAGCTGGCTACCTAGGTTCAAAATATACATTGCTGGCTACCTAGGTTCAAAATATACATAGCTGGCTACCTGACATGCTACTTTCCTGTTGAACTCGTAATCTTTCTTCTCGAAATCCGCAGGACAAAAAAACAATATAGAGGTAAGATGGATATTGATTTTGACAGTATCATATTTTAGTATACACTTTTCATATTCATTCGAAATTCCTGTTCTTTTTCTAAGATTTCTCACCAAAAAAAGCTTATCTCTGTGAATTGTCAACGGAGCACTGAGCGTATACCAAGCCTTTTATTTTCAAAGTCTTTTACATTTCATTCAGCTCGTGTCATGCTAATTTTGCTTTTTGCGACCCGTGGAAACAACTTTGAAGATGACGACCACAAAATGTAAAATCCTCAAAAGTTGTTACGAGAAACCTGAACCGCTATGTCAGCAGAGCTTGGTGCTTATTATCGGATGTATTCGCTTACGAAATCCGACTTTTTGAATATAATGTTAATAATATGTTAGAGAAGACCCCACTGAACGATTCAGAACATGAATAATCATATTTGTCTTGGAAAAGTGCAATTTTATCACCACTGGGCAGAGTGGACACCTGATTTATACCTTAACATAGGTTATGTCTATGTTATTTCAATTGACTTTTTTGTCAGGATCATTGTGAGATGATTGAAGACATTATGATATACCTGTCCATGACATGTCTTATGATGCATTATAACTTAATCATAATGATTTAGACCTACAAGGTTTATTAAGTACTGTAAAGTCTTACTAAATATTCATCTTGATTATTTCACTTGCAGAAACTACCCCTGTGACATCGTGACTTTGATGAATTTGGTGCTCTTCAAGACATCAGATACCAGCAGGGAAATTTATGAAATCTCAATGCAGCTAATGCAGGTAAGGACCAAGACCACAGAGTCTATGGACGCTCAACAAACCAATAGACTCAATCAGTAGCATGTACATAGATGACTATCCAAATAAAGTTTTACTGACCAATGTAAGGTATGATATCCTTCCATTGTAAACTGATAACAGGGTTTTTTCAGTTTACTTCCCGTATTGACTGAAATTAATGCAGGTTAAAGTTTTTTTGTCATGAATCTTGTTCTGGAGGCAGCGTTGCAGAGTGGTCACTAGCTGGCACAGCCAAAGTCATTATATTTAACCTAACCTTAACCCTAACCACACTGCTAACCCTAATGCCTAACCCAAACCTTAAATTAAGACCAAAAAGCAAATGTTTACTTTGCAGCTGGCCCATCTAGCGGTAATCGCTCAGTTCTGCCTCAAGGACAAGACTTATCCCAATAAACGTCAACCTGTGAATTGAATTAGAATTGACCCCAAACCTGACTGATAATATCCTGGACTAAGAGTGTGTGTTTTCTTCCTTGATAACCAGATTCTGGAGGCAAAGCTGTCCGTGTGTTCCAAGAGGATAGCAGACCAGAAGCCCAGTAGCATCCTGTGTAGGACCCATGGACCTCTGCCTCCCCTCTATAGTGTCTCTCTAGCCCAGCTCTCACAGCAACTGGCTAGGATATACCCTGAACTCACTCTGCCTCTCTTCTCAGGTAAGCTGTGTCTGTGTGTGTGTGTGTGTGTGTGTGTGTCTGTATGGTACTCACGTAGTACTCACAAGCAGGTCATCTTCATTTGGCTTCCTGCTAAATGTGTTGTTCTTGTGTTAGGATGGCTCCTCCCACTCAAAAAGGCTCGTTGTCAGTTAGCTATAGAAGCTCCCACTGCTCTTTGCCATAGCAACAGTGAAGTGGGTTGTGAGTCAGAAGGATTTTGTCAGTATAAAGTGGACCAAATAAATACACAGATCATCAGTTATTATCAAATGATGGAGACTCAGTATTCAGTTATCAAAAACACGGGTGAAAACAGACAACGACGAGGATCGACGACGTTGATTCAATAAAATAAGTATTGATCGGCAGTCGTTGTTTCCTCAACTGTGCCGTTTTTCAACTGTGTCTCTCCGTCTTCCTGCCATTACCAGCACCTTGTAGAAGGTGCACTGCTGTGCACAGGTCTTTACCTCATTGGTATTCAACTATAAAATGTATATTAGCTTTAAACCCTTTTAAGCAACAGGGCCTGTATTTATCAAGCGTTTCGGAGTAGGAGTGCTGATTTAGGATCAGGTCCTCCCTGTCCATAATAATATGATTCATTATGATCTAAAGGGCAAAACTGATTCTAGATCAGCACATATGACATAATGAGCCTGTTTGTTTTTAAAATGCTACTACCCCCACCTCTGCAGAGGACAACTGTATAGTCCCTCCAGGATTGAGCAATTCTGCAAAAACATTTTTTTTAGCAAAATCTATAATTTCCCGTATGTGAAGCGAGGTCTTGCAAATTTGACCATTCACTGCACTATTACCATATGTAACAGTCAAATCACCGCAATATTACCGCATAAAACTGTCCGATCACGCACTGCAAAAAAGGGCTCTCCATTTTAACCAATCACCACTTTTACAAATCAATCACTTTTACCACATAACATTGTTAAATCAAGCCACACATCAACAAATGTTTCCCCCATCACTGCATTTTCATCATGCAAAATGTCATAATTGCCACACCAAAATCAAGTATTTGTATCTACAAATACCACAAACAAATGCAGCGAAATCCTGGAGGGACTGACTTTGTAACAATTATTTATGACTTTGTATAAATTCATAAACTTACGGTTTCTGCTCGGTTGTGTTTCTCTCTCCTGTCCCAGAGGTTAGCCAGCGTTTCCCTACGACCCATCCAAATGGCCGTCAGATCATGCTGACCTACCTGCTGCCCTGGCTCTCTAACATCGAGTTGATGGACAGCTGCCTGCTGCCACCAGTCTCCAGTCCCTGCAGCCCTGAGGAGGAGACCCCGGGCCGGACAGGCACCACCGTGGGACAGGTCCCCCAACACACCCTAAGAGGAATGGGCTGGGGCTCGCTGCAGGCCACCTCGCTGGTCCTCAACAACCTCATGTTCATGACCGCCAAGGTGAGGAGGGTCTGTACATTGCTCGTTGAAAGGCAGACAACATACAGGAAACATGGGAGAAATAACACTTAGCACATTAGCACTTACAATACAAATATGACCACATATATGTTTTGCTCAGTGAAAGTTGTCATTCTATTGTTAATATTACTAATCGCTGATGCTCTGCCTTGTCCTGTCAGTACGGTGATGACGTCCCAGGACCAGAGATGGAGAATGTCTGGAACGCTCTGGTCAGTAACGACACGTGGCCCAACAATCTGAGGACCACCCTGCAGTTCCTCGTCAGTCTGTGTGGAGTGAGCAGCGACACTTCTCTGCTGCCTTATGTGAGTCTGCTGCATTAGAACCCCTCTAATTCCATTACTGTCTGAATAAATTGTAAGTAAAACCACCAAGAATATACAAAAAGATAATTAAGCTCAACCCCGCAGCCTTAGAACAATACAGAGAAAACGAATCCTGATACCTTAGAACCCTACAGAGAAATAACTTGAATCCCGCTGCCTTAGAACCATACAGAAAACGAATCCTATCTCTAATCCTAACCCTTGGTTTGTGTGTGTGTGTGTGTGTGTGTGTGTGTGTGTGTGTGTGTGTGTGTGTGTGTGTGTGCACGCGTGTATGCGTGTGTTCCTACTTCCGTGTGTTTTCCAGATCAAGAAGGTGGTGATCTACCTGTGTCGTAACAACACCATTCAGACCATGGAGGAGCTGTTGTTTGAGCTGCAGCAGACAGACCCGGTCAACCCTGTGGTACAGCACTGTGACAACCCACCTTTCTACCGCTTTGCTGCCACCTGCACGGCCTCCACCGCCGCCTCAGGTATAGGTACAGAAACGCACACAGACATACGAACACACAAACACGAACATGAACGAACACACTACCACACACACGAACGAACACACCAACAGTCAGACTGGACATATAGACCTCCACTGGCACCTTTGGTAGTAACATAATGTTACACACAGGAAGGTAACCAGATCAGATTTTTTATCACAAGTTTGACATTTTTCAAAACTTTCACAATATGTATGTTTGAATTATTTGTGTCTATAAACACTTAATTATGTCTGTTACTTTTTTAGGTACAAAATCCAGTAGCAACACTATAGTTGCTGGCCAAGAGAGTTTCCCTGACGCAGATGACACTAAAGCAGCCAAGGAGAATGAAGAGAGGTATAGTATCACAGTAGAGTACTTGGACTGGGGCTTGGTCTCACATTTCTTTCTGCTGTTTTGCCAACTCCTATAGGTCGTTTGGTATGTCAACAACCATGGAAGTTGACTAAACAGCACAAAGGGATCTGGGACCAGATCTGTTTGTGTTATCATGTCAACTCCTTCATTGTCACATCTGGGACCAGGTTAGGTGAAATGTGATGTAATATAAGATCAGCAGTAGCAGAGAGGAAGAGGCGAAGCGAGGGGGTTTACTCCGCCCAAAATCTGTCCATGAAAATAAGACCACGACGTGAGGAATGTTTATATAGAGGTACAATGTGTCAGCTTCCTGCCTCCTGTTTGTCTCCGGGCCTCTAGAGGTCATCTGTGTTCCCCTCTGCCTTAGTTCTTCCTCGTGTGTCCTAATTAGCTTGATCCAGGTCACCTGTGCCTTGTTTCCCCTTGTGTATTTTAGCTGTGTGTTTTCCCCTTGTTTCTCACTTGGTTATTGAGTCCTGGCTATGTGTCTCCTGCTTTGTTCCACCGTGTCTTTCCATGTAAGGTTTTCTAAGTTATCTTTAGTTTGTTTTTCTCCCCTCGTGGAGTTATTTTGTTTTGCCTCCTGTTTTGTTAACATACCTCTTTCTGAGAAGAACTTTTGTTGGACTATTTGTGAATGGCGAAGAACCTTTGTTTTTACATTAAATCTACTGGCCTGGAGTATTGCCTTGGGTGTTTCATTTGGGTCCTACTACACCTCCTCTGTGGCTAAGGGGTATTACCCCCAGCTCTCCACATCTGAGACCGGAGTTCTAGCACGGCTTGTGACAGAATAACCAAGTCAATCATGGACCCAGAAACACTCAGTTCCCAGGACCTGTTGGCGGTGATCACTCGACATGAGGCTTCTTTCCAGCGCCATGAAGCCGTTCTCAGCCGACAAGAGGAGCTGATGGCTAGACATTCTCAACTCCTGGCCGAAATGATGAGTTCCCTTCACCAGCTCTTTGAACGCCTCCTTGGTCCTCTCCCTTCCCCCAGGTCACCTCCCAGTGACGACAGGCCTTCTCGGTTGGCGGAGCCCCGACTACCACCTCCCAAGCCCTTTTCTGGGGATCCAAGCTCTTGCCAGGGTTTCCTCACCCAATGCTCCCTCACCTTCGAGCTCCAATCCTCAAGTTTTCCCACAGACCGTTCCAAGATTGCCTACATCATTACCCTTCTTTCAGACAAGGCGCTCGCCTGGGCCTCTGCGGTGTGGCAGTCCCAGGAGGCCTGTTGTGATTCCCACGCTGCATTTGTAGAAGAGTTCAAGCGGGTGTTCGATCATCCTGTCAGTGGGCGGGAGGCTTCCAAGCGCCTACTGTCTCTCCGTCAGGGCTCCCGAAGCACGGCAGATTTCGCCATTGATTTTCGGACCATAGCAGCAAGGAGCGGATGGAATGATGAAGCGCTGAGGGTCTGCTTTCAGGGAGGGTTATCTGAGCCCCTTCAAGATGAGTTAGCCACCCGAGAACCAGCTGGAGATCTCGAGTCCCTCATAGCCTTGGCCATCCGCCTGGACAATCGTCTAAGAGAGCGGAGAACGGCTCGCCGCCAGGTGTCTCAGTCCCAAGTTCCTCGGAGCAGCTCTGTTTCTCCTGTTTGGACTCCGTCATTCAGAGCTTCCCCGGCTCCTGAACTGCTCCAGGATTCCCCGGAGAGCATGCAGTTAGGCCGTTCCAGGCTTTCTCCCAATGAAAGGGAACGTCGCATGAGGGAGCGTCGGTGCCTCTACTGCGGGGTTGCCGGCCACTTCCGATCCACTTGCCCCGAGCTTTCGGAAACGCCAGTCCCCGCCCAGCTACAGGAGGGCTGTGATGGGGAGAATTAGAGCTCCTCCTACTAACGCTGTCCTGGCTATTCCAGCCACTCTGTCCTGGGAGGGCCACCAGCATCGGGTCCAGGCTATGATCGATTCCGGTGCCGCAGGTGATTTCCTGGATGTAACCTTGGCTAAGGAACTTAAGATCCCTACCCAACTACTTCCTCATCCCCAGGCAGTTACAGCCTTAGATGGCAGACCTCTGGAACCAGGAAAGGTTACAGAGGCGACTCAGTCCCTGCGACTTACCATCTCTCAACACCAGCAGGAGGAAACCTTCTATCTCATTGACTCTCCCGAGTATCCTATTATCCTGGGTCACCCTTGGCTATGCAGACATAATCCCCAGATCGACTGGCCTACTGGCACCATTCTAAGCTGGGGTCCCACTTGCCAACTCACCTGCATGCTTCAGAGTCCCTCAGCCCCTAGTACCCAGTTTCAAGAGTCTGTTGACGTCTCCTAGTCCCCAGTGTTTACCATCGGTTCAAGGCTGTGTTCAGCAAGGCCCGGGCTACTTCCTTACCGCCTCATCGCACGTATGACTGTGCCATTGATCTACTCCCTGGGTGCTGCCCTCCTAGAGGTCGGATCTTTTCCTTGTCCTCCCCCGAGCACGCAGCTATGGACACCTACATTAAGGAGTCCTTGGCAGCCGGCCTCATCCATGCCTCTACTTCCCCGGCTGGGGCGGGCTTCTTTTTTGTTGAAAAGAAGGACGGGGTCTTAGGCCTTGTATTGATTACCGGGGACTCAACAAGATCACGGTTCGGAATCGATATCCT
This sequence comes from Coregonus clupeaformis, assembly GCF_020615455.1. NCBI lineage: Eukaryota > Metazoa > Chordata > Actinopteri > Salmoniformes > Salmonidae > Coregonus > Coregonus clupeaformis. The sequence continues at coordinate 10,118,832 of NC_059197.1, read as the reverse complement.
CTTCCTCTCATGGCCACTGCTTTTGAGCTGCTTCAAGGGGCTTCCATTTTTTCTAAACTGGATCTCCGCAATGCTTACCATCTCGTGCGGATCCGGCAAGGTGACGAATGGAAGACGGCGTTCAACACGCCCACGGGGCACTATGAATATCGGGTGATGCCGTTCGGGCTCACCAATGCCCCCGCAGTATTCCAAGCCCTGATTAATGATGTTCTCCGGGATATGCTTAATCTGTTCGTCTTCGTGTACCTGGACGATATCCTCATCTTCTCGAGGTCACTGAAGGAGCATGAGGGGCATGTTAGCCGGGTTCTCCAGAGGCTCCTTGACAATCACCTCTATGTTAAACCTGAGAAGTGTGAATTTCATGTTTCTCAGACTCAGTTTCTCGGGTTTATTGTCACTCCCGGGCACCTAGAGATGGATCCCAAGAAGGTCGAAGCGGTCCGCAGCTGGCCCACACCTGCCACGGTCAAGGAGGTTCAACGGTTCATTGGCTTTTCTAACTTCTATCGGAAGTTCATCAAGAATTTCAGCTCAGTGGTAGCCCCCTTGACGACGCTTACCAAGGGAGGAGGGACCAAGGTTCACTGGGGTCCGGAAGCAGCAGGGGCCTTCGAGGATCTCAAGCGCCGCTTCACGTCTGCTCCGATTCTGGTGACTCCTGACCCAGAAAGACCTTTCGTGGTGGAGGTGGACGCCTCAGAGGTGGGGGTGGGAGCCGTCCTGTCACAGAGGGGTGAGGATGGGAGATTACACCCTTGTGCCTTCATGTCTCGCCGCCTGTCTGAGGCCGAGCGCAACTACCACGTGGGGGATCTAGAGTTGCTTGCAGTAAAACTGGCCTTGGAAGAGTGGTGCCATTGGCTTGAGGGGGCTCAGCACCCGTTCCAGGTTCTCACAGACCACAAGAACCTGGAATATCTCCAACAGGCTAAGCGGATGAACCCTCGGCAAGCACGATGGTCCCTTTTCTTTAATCGATTCCAGTTCCTCCTGTCTTACCGACCTGGCACCAAGAACGTCAAGCCGGATGCCCTGTCTCGAGCCTATTCTCCCGAGGTACAAGAGAAGCCCTTGGCATCGATTATTCCGAGGTCTAGGATCGTCGCACCTCTTCAGTGGGAACTAGAAAGAGGGGTACGAGAAGCCCTTGTCCATGAGCCCGATCCAGGCGGTGGTCCTGCCGGTCGCCTGTACGTTCCTCTCTCTGTTCGGGCCCGCGTCTTGCAGTGGGGTCATGAGTCGCCCTTGACATGCCATCCAGGCAGTGCTCGCACACTGGAATTCCTCCGACGGCGGTTTTGGTGGCCGTCCATCAAGAAGGACGTGCAGGTCTATGTTGAGGCCTGCCCGGTGTGCAACCAGGGAAAGTCGACGCGCCAGCGACCCCAGGGACTGCTCCATCCCTTACCTATTCCTCGAAGGCCATGGTCACACCTTTCTCTGGACTTTGTTACGGGACTTCCTCCATCCCAGGGCAACACCGTCATCCTAGTGATCGTTGACCGGTTCTCTAAGGCTGCCCGGTTTATTCCCCTGCCCAAGCTGCCCTCGGCTAAGGAGACTGCTGAGCTCCTCATGAACCATGTCTTCCGGATATTTGGCATTCCCCTGGACGTGGTCTCTGACCGAGGTCCCCAATTCTCGTCCCGGTTTTGGGGGCCTTCTGCAGGCTTATTGGGGACACAGCCAGCCTATCGTCAGGGTTCCATCCAGAGTCTAATGGCCAAACGGAACGGATTAATCAGGATCTGGAGACCACCCTGCGGTGTATGGCGGCCAGTAATCCCACGTCTTGGGCCACCTATATCATTTGGGCTGAATATGCCCACAACACCCTCCAGTCTTCAGCCACCGGATTGTCCCCCTTCGAATGCCAGTTCGGTTACAACCCTCCATTATTTCCAGAGGAAGAGGCGCAAGTTGGTGTTCCCTCGGCCCAGCGCTTTGTCCAACGCTGTAGGCGGACCTGGAAGAAGGCCAGGTGTATCCTCCTTCGGACCTCCCAGAGATACCAAAGTCAGGCTAATCGACACCGCCGGACGGCCCCTAGTTTCCGAGCTGGTCAGAGAGTTTGGTTGGCCACTAAGAACCTGCCCCTCCGGGTCGAATCCAAGAAGCTTTCCCAGAGATACATCGGCCCTTTCCGCATTGCTAGAAAGGTTAACCCTGTTTCGTATCGTTTGGTTCTGCCTCGCTCCCTTAGAGTTAACCCCACTTTCCATGTTTCACTCCTTAAACCTGTCTTGTCTTCTCCTTTTGCCCCCCACGCAGACCCCCGCCACCTCCCAGGATCATTGACGGCCAGCCAGCCTACACAGTCCGCCGGATACTGGACTCCCGGAGGGTCCAGAACTCTCTGCAGTATCTGGTGGACTGGGAGGGCTACGGGCCAGAGGAGCGCTCCTGGGTTCCAGCCAGGGACATCCTGGACCCAGGTTTGATCCGAGATTTTCGCACCCTGGGGCCGGGGTGTTCTGGAAGGAACGTCAGGAGTCGTTCCTAGAGGAGGGGGTCCTGTCAGCTTCCTGCCTCCTGTTTGTCTCCGGGCCTCTAGAGGTCATCTGTGTTCCCCTCTGCCTTAGTTCTTCCTCGTGTGTCCTAATTAGCTTGATCCAGGTCACCTGTGCCTTGTTTCCCCTTGTGTATTTTAGCTGTGTGTTTTCCCCTTGTTTCTCACTTGGTTATTGAGTCCTGGCTATGTGTCTCCTGCTTTGTTCCACCGTGTCTTTCCAAGTAAGGTTTTCTAAGTTATCTTTAGTTTGTTTTTCTCCCCTCGTGGAGTTATTTTGTTTTGCCTCCTGTTTTGTTAACATACCTCTTTCTGAGAAGAACTTTTGTTGGACTATTTGTGAATGGCGAAGAACCTTTGTTTTTACATTAAATCTACTGGCCTGGAGTATTGCCTTGGGTGTTTCATTTGGGTCCTACTACACCTCCTCTGTGGCTAAGGGGTATTACCCCCAGCTCTCCACATCTGAGACCGGAGTTCTAGCACGGCTTGTGACACAATGAGTGTTGAATTTGGTCAACAAAAAATGTAATTGCTAATTTGCTATGTAAGGCTTATTTGATCAAATATACATTTCCTAATGGTTTGGATGGCATTTCGGCAACTTTGAAAAAAACGACTTTATATCAAAGTTTTGCCTGTTGTTGACACGCGTATCTGCCCTTTCATTGGCTAGAATGGTCCCACCTGATCTCGCCTCCTCCCACCTGCCTTGCATCTTTGAGGACATGTATTTCCATTGTTAGAGCGGTCACTCGACTATCTTGTCAATATAATAGATAATCTGTGGCAGTAGTCTTGGCGACAACCTCTGACCTCTGACCTTTGTGATCCAGGCTGAGTAACATAATGCGTAACCACAACCGCCTGGAGTCCCGATACAGCAACAGTTCTGGAGGCTCCTACGACGAGGAGAAGAGTGAGTAAAGAGATTATAGATATACTCTATGTACAGTGTGTGAATATAGTGCCTTATTCACCTGCTTAAAGTGGGGGGTGCTGCTAGCCTGGGAAACAGACCATATGTTACATAGCTTGGCTGCTGCTAGCCTGGGAACCAGACCATATGGTACATAGCTTGGCTGCTGCTAGTCTGGGAACCAGACCATATGGTACATAGTTTGACTGCTGCTAGCCTGGGGAACAGACCATATGTTACAATGTAACTACATTTAATCAAAAATGTAATCTACGTAATCCTCAAAATAAATGATTTATCATGAGATGGCCATAAACAATAACTAGTAATGCTGTTTAAAATCTTACCTTTCTGGTAAAAATGGTTATAAATTGCCAAAGTGTAGTCACTTTTGAGGACACAAGCTCAAGTACACAGTACAAACATGATGAAAATATGAACTATTTTGTATGATGTATTTCCTATTCAACAAAACTGTATGAATAAGGCTTGAAATGACTTATATGCTTTCTAAATATAGTATAATCAAATTATAAAACAACTAACTATAAGATTTCACCTTCCTTATAACTGTAAAATACATACTGAATTTGAATGTTTTGTGTTAGAGAAAATGTGCAGATTTTCTAAAGGGCTCTCTTGATCAAAACGTCTGCCTCCATCGCTGTGAACATCTCACAGAGCTCTAGCTTGGCTTCCTAGCTTGGAATTTGCCTTTCATCTCATATTAATCTTGCCCATCTATAACAAACAGAACGTTTTTTGTTTAAAATCTAGGAATTATTTAAGATGAATGGCTATAGCTCAATCTCTGAATGTGCTACAGTGATGAAACTCTCCTGCTGCGCTACGATGTAAGGATTGCAGGCATGTGCTTTGTCAGTGGCTGTGACATAGGATTCAGCCAGGAGTTGATGGACAGTCGGAAGAGCGAATGAAATGGTAGGAGGGACATCCCAACTTCAAGTGGTTTCAGATTTCACATCCTACGTCACACAGGCTCAGAAAATATACTACTGTGTCCGTGGGAACCAGGGTTATCTCTCAATGCAAGCCATTTCGATCTACGGTGTCCACAGGTCAATCTATACGTGGAAATATCGGTCGGAACCGGTACCAGAACCATGCAGGTCCCCTAGACTTTACATCTAAGGGGTAAGATGGCTGCCTAGGTCAGTGCCATTGATAATGCATGATAGGCCTGGAGCGCTGAGAAGATCCTTTGTAAGAACTGGAAGTGAAACACACAAGCAGCTCCGTGACAGGGCCTCTCAGATACTACCAGTAAACAGCCAGTGATCCCAAAACTCATTTGTTCTACTCATTGGTTCTACTCTCTGGAACAGAGGTAGCCTGGGTCAGTGTCCAATAAGAAACATTGGTTTTCGTTTTCCGTTGGAAAACGTTTTGCCCAAGTGTGCCCCACTGAACACGACCCTGGAGAGGGTCTGGCCTGGCGAGTGCTGCCGTGCTTTGTCATGAGTTTAACTTCCTGTGTGACCCCTAGGTGAACCCCTTCCGCCGTACACTGGTTGGCTGATGAGCGTTGTGGAGACCAATCAGCCACTCCCTTTGCCCATGCCTGTCAACGGAGGCTGCTGGGCTCCCCTGGTGGACTACCTCCCTGAAACCATCACTCCTAGGGGACCTCTACACAGGTACACACACACACGTTTCCTGGTGGACTACCTCACTGAAACCATCACTCCTAGGGGACCTCTACACAGGTACACACACACACATGTTTCCTGGTGGACTACCTCCCTGAAACCATCACTCCTAGGGGACCTCTACACAGGTACACACACACACATGTTTCCTGGTGGACTACCTCCCTGAAACCATCACTCCTAGGGGACCTCTACACAGGTACACACACACACGTTTCCTGGTGGACTACCTCCCTGAAACCATCACTCCTAGGGGACCTCTACACAGGTACACACATACACACGTTTCCTGGTGGACTACCTAACAGGAACCATCACTCCTAGGGGACCTCTACACAGGTACACACACACACGTTTCCTGGTGGACTACCTCCCTGAAACCATCACTCCTAGGGGACCTCTACACAGGTACACACACACACACGTTTCCTGGTGGACTACCTAACAGGAACCATCAACCATACCTCTACACAGGTACACACAGGTTAACACACACAGGCGCACACACACCATTTGTGTATGAAATACCAAGCAGTGTGTGTGATGCATGTGAGATACAATTGAAGTCGGAAGTTTACATACACTTAGGTTGGAGTCATTAAAACTCGTTTTTCAACCACTCCACAAATTTCTTGTTAACAAACTATAGTTTTGGCAAGTCGGTTAGGACATCTACTTTGTGCGTGACACCAGTAATTGTTTACAGACAGATCATTTCACTTATAATTCACTGTATCACAATTCCAGTGGGTCAGAAGTTTACATATACTAAGTTGACTGTGCCTTTAAACAGCTTGGAAAATTCCAGAAAATGATGTCATGGCTTTAGAAGCTTCTGATAGGCTAATTGACATCATTTGAGTCAATTGGAGGTGTACCTCAAGGCCTACCTTTAAACTCAGTGCCTCTTTGATTGACATCATGGGAAAATCAAAAGAAATCAGCCAAGACCTCAGAAACAAAATTGTAGACCTCCACTAGTCTGGTTCATTCTTGGGAGCAATTTCCAAACGCCTGAAGGTACCACGTTCATCTGTACAAACAATAGTACGTAAGTATAAACACCAAGGGACCACGCAGCTGTCATACCGCTCAGGAAGGAGACGCGTTCTGTCTCCTAGAGATGAACGTACTTTGGTGCGAAAAGTGCAAATCAATCCCAGAACAACAGCAAAGGACCTTGTAAAGATGCTGGAGGAAACAGGTACAAAAGTATCTATATCCACAGTAAAACGTGTCCTATATCGACATAACCTGAAAGGCCGCTCAGCAAGGAAGAAGCCACTGCTCCAAAACCGCCATAAAAAAGCCAGACTACGGTTTGCAACTGCACATGGGGACAAAGATCGTACTTTTTGGAGAAATGTCCTCTGGTCTGATGAAACAAAAATAGAACTGTTTGGCCATAATGACCATCATTATGTTTGGAGGAAAAAGGGGGTCGCTTGCAAGCCGAAGAACACCAACCCAACCGTGAAGAACGGGGTTGGCAGCATCATGCTGTGGGGGTGCTTTGCTGCAGGAGGGACTGGTGCACTTCACAAAATAGATGGCATCATGAGGAAGAAAAATGATGTGGATATATTGAAGCAACATCTCAACAGATCAGTCAGGAAGTTAAAGCTTTGTCGCAAATGGGTCTTCCAAATGAACAATGACCCCAAGCATACTTCCAAAGTTGTGGCAAAATGGCTTAAGGACAACAAAGTCAAGGTATTGGAGTGGCCATCACAAAGCCCTGACCTCAATCCTATAGAACATTTGTGGGCAGAACTGAAAAAGTGTGTGCGAGCAAGGAGGCCTACAAACCTGACTCAGTTACACCAGCTCTGTCAGGAGGAATGGGCCAAAATTCACCCGACTTCTTGTGGAAAGCTTGTGGAAGGCTACCTGAAACGTTTGACCCAAGTTAAACAATTTAAAGGCAATGCTACCAAATACTAATTGAGTGTATGTAAACTTCTGACCCACTGGGAATGTGATGAAATAAATAAAAGCTGAAATAAATCATTCTCTTTACTATTATTCTGACATTTCACATTTGTGAAAAACTGAGTTTAAATATATTTGGCTAATGTGTATGTAAACTTCCAACTTCAACTGTATGTAGGACATCTGCAGAGGGCTATTGTTAGAGGTCAGACCTACGCTACCCTGTCTCTCACACCTGGTCCCTGTAACTCTTATCAAAACCATTATCTAAGATGATGTCATCCTTCATGGTAGCAGAGGGAAAGAACATGACCCAGCACATAGGTTTAAACAGGGTGGATGAGCTCTATCGTTTGACAAAATAAGTTCTGATACAATGTCCTCCTCATTTCCCAGTGATAAACCCCAAGCAGTCATAATATATATTCCATTGCATCCCTGAGCATTGAAAACAGAGGGAGAGAGAGAGGCCATAGATGCGTCTCAAATGGAACCCTATTCCCTATTTAGGGCACTACTTTTATGCACTATACTATGTAGGGAATAGGGTAACATTTGGGATGGAGACAATGTATAGAGTATATTTGATGTGTTGTTGTATGCAGTATGTTGGTGTAACATAGTAGTTGATGTATATACAATATGTATATTGTTGATGTGTCTGTAGGTGTAACATCGCAGTGATCTTCATGACCGAGATGGTGGTTGACCACAGTGTGAGAGAAGACTGGGCCCTGCACCTGCCACTGCTGCTCCACGCCCTCTTTCTGGGTATGACACACACCAGCGCATACTTTTCAATGAGGAATTACTGAATGAACTGATTCTGAACTCGCTCCAACTTGGACACGCCAGAAAGTAGCTGGCAATTGCTGCCAATCGTTTTGCCTCTTTTACAGCTGGAGACCATAGGGAGCAATAATATTAACCCCAACCCTGTGTAGTATCAGTTATTACACCAGTAGAGACACTGTATGTAAGGATGTTATTATTGACACCCTTGATAAAGATTAACAATAATGACTGTATAAAATAAATAATTCATACTGAGCTATATTGTATGCTCCCAAAATGTGGGAAATTATATTATTTTATACTAATATCATTGCTCAGAGAAATAAATTTTGTTTAACAAATAAAAAGGTAGGGGTCAAAATGATTACCACCCCTAAAGATTGTTATAAATAAAGCAGTCAAAAGTGTAGTATTTGGTCCCATATCCTAGCATGCAATGATTACATCAAGCTTGTGACGCTACGAACTTGTTGGATGCATTTGCTGCTCGTTTTGTTACAGATTATTTGGTACCCCAATAGGAATGAATAGTCAATTATGTATTGTGTCATTTTAGAGTCGCTTTTATTGTAAACAAGAATATAATATGTTTCTAAACACTTGTACATTATTGTGGATGCTACTATGATTACGGATAATTCTGAATGAATCGTGAATAATGATGAGTGAGAAAGTTACAGAGGGTCAAAGATCATACCCCAAGACATCCTAACCTCCCCTGTTATTGGTGAAGAGGTTAGCATGTCTTGGGGGTATGGTCTTTGACCCTCTGTAACTTTCTCACTCATCAGTAATGTCCCGTGTAGCTCAGTTGGTAGAGCATGGCGTTTGCAACGCCAGGGTTGTGGGTTCGATTCCCACGGGAGACCAGTATGAAAAAGAAAAAGCACTCACTAACTGTAAGTCGCTCTGGATAAGAGCGTCTGCTATATGACTAAAAATTTAAAAAATGTAAATGAAATCATTATCCACGATTCGTTCAGGTAGCATCCACATGAATGTAGAAGTGTTCAGAAACATATTCTATTCTTACATTGTACAGTTGAAGTTGGAAGTTTACATACTTCTTAGCGAAATACATTTAAACTCAGTTTTTCACAATTCCTGACATTTAATCCTAGTAAAAAGTCCCTGTCTTAGGTCAGTTAGGATCACCACTTTATTTTAAGAATGTGAAATGTCAGAATAATAGTAGAGAGAAAGATTTATTTCAGCTTTTATTTCTTTCATAACATTCCCAGTGGGTCAGAAGTTTACATACACTCAATTAGTATTTGGTAGCATTGCCTTTAAATTGTTTAATTTGGGTCAAATGTTTCGGGTAGCCTTCCACAAGCATTCCACAATAAGTCGGGTGAATTTTGGCCCATTCCTCCTGACAGAGCTGGTGTAACTGAATCAGGTTTGTAGGCCTCCTTGCTCGCACACACTTTTTCAGTTCTGCCCACAAATGTTCTATAGGATTGAGGTCAGGGCTTTGTGATGGCCACTCCAATACCTTGACTTTGTTGTCCTTAAGCCATTTTGCCACAACTTTGGAAGTATGCTTGGGGTCATTGTTCATTTGGAAGACCCATTTGCGACCAAGCTTTAACTTCCTGACTGATGTCTTGAGATGTTAATTCAATATATCCACATAATTTTCCTTCCTCGTGATGCCACCTATTTTGTGAAGTGCACCAGTCCCTCCTGCAGCAGAGCACCCCCACAGCATGATGCTGCCACCCCCGTGCTTCACGGTTGGGTTGGTGTTCTTCGGCTTGCAAGCGACCCCCTTTTTCCTCCAAACATAACGATGGTCATTATGGCCAAACAGTTCTATTTTTGTTTCATCAGACCAGAGGACATTTCTCCAAAAAGTACGATCTTTGTCCCATGTGCAGTTGTAAACCGTAGTCTGGCTTTTTTATGGCGGTTTTGGATATAGATATAGATAATTTTGTACCTGTTTCCTCCATCATCTTCACAAGGTCCTTTGCTGTTGTTCTGGGATTGATTTGCACTTTTCGCACCAAAGTACATTCATCTCTAGGAGACAGAACGCGTCTCCTTCCTGAGCGGTATGACGGCTGCATGGTCCCATGGTGTTTATACTTGCGTAATATTGTTTGTACAGATGAACGTGGTACCTTCAGGCGTTTGAAAATTGCTCCCAAGGATGAACCAGACTTGTGGAGGTCTACAATTTTGTTTCTGAGGTCTTGGCTGATTTCTTTTGATTTTCCCATGATGTCAAGCAAAGAGGCACTGAGTTTGAAGGTAGGCCTTGAAATACATCCTCAGGTACATCTCCAATTGACTGAAATGATGTCAATTAGCCTATCAGAAGCTTCTAAAGCCATGACATCATTTTCTGGAATTTTCCAAGCTGTTTAAAGGCACAGTCAACTTAGTGTATGTAAACTTCTGACCCACTGGAATTGTGATAAAGTGAATTATAAGTGAAATAATCTGTCTGTAAACAATTGTTGGAAATATTACTTGTGTCATGCACAAAGTAGATGTCCTAACCGACTTGCCAAAACTATAGTTTGTTAACAAGACATTTGTGGAGTGGTTGAAAAAGGAGTTTTAATGACTCCAACCTACTGTAAGTGTATGTAAACTTCCAACTTCAACTGTATATAATAAAAGTTACTCCAAAATGACACAATACATTATTTACCATTCATTCTATTGGGGACAAATTACAAATCTGAAACACAACTAAAACGAACTGCAAATGCATCCAATGAGTTTGTAGAGTCACAATCTTGATATGGTAATTGCATGCTTGGAATATGGGACCAAATACAAAACTTTTGACTACTTTATTTTTACGAATCTTTAGGGGTGTCAATAACTCTCTTTCTCTCAGCAATTGTATTAGTACAAAATAATTTCCCAATTTCTTTGAGCATACAACATAGCTCAGCATTTGAATTATTTATTTTATTCAGTAATTATTGCTCATCTTTATCAAGGCTGTCAAAAATGTTGGACCCCACTGTATCTGCTGTCTCTGTATTATGATGTCACTGTATCTGCTAACATTGTATTATGATGTCACAGTATCTGCTGTCACTGTATTATGATGTCACTGTATCTGCTGTCACTGTATTATGATGTATTTGTTTCACCACCAGGCATTGATCACTGCCGTCCTGAGGTGTTTGAGCACAGCAAGCGTCTCCTCCTGCACCTGCTCATTACTCTGTCCTGCAATGGCAACTTCCAGACCATCGCCTCCGTCCTGCTGCAGACACAAGAGGTCAATGGCAACAAAACCTTGACCAGCGAGTCAGGCTACCTGCCTGAATACTTCACTACTACAGGTATTACACAGTACAGTATAGACTCCTGGGCAGTGTTCACTAGGGCATGCAACAGATACAAATCATTATCATTATCGTAACTTGTGTGGTCCAAGTCGGAGTTGTTGTTTTAAAACTATATAAATGCACCATGTAAAGTGGTGGTCCCATGTTTCATGAGCTGAAATAAAAGATCCCAGAAATGTTCCATATGCACAAAAATATTATTTCTCTAAAATGTGCACAAATGTGTTTACATCCCTGTTAGTGAGCATTTCTCCTTTGCCAAGATAATCTATCCACCTGAAAGGTGTGACATATCAAGAAGCTAATTAAACAGCATGATCATTACACAGGTGTACCTTGTGCTGGGGACAATAAAGGGCCACCCTAAAATGTGCAGTTTTGTCACACAACACAATGCTACAGATGTCTCCAGTTTTGAGGGACCGTGCAATTGACATGCATGCAATTGGCATGCTGACTGCAGGAATGTCCACCAGAGCTGTTGCCAAAGAATTGAATGTTCATTTCTCTACCATGAGCCGCCTCCAACATTGTTTTATAGAATTTGGCAGTGTGTCCAACCGGTCTCACAACCGCAGACCACATGTAACCATGCCAGCCCTGCTTCTTCACCTGCGGGATCGTCTGAGACCAGCCTCCCGGACAGCTGATGAAACTGTGGGTTTGCACAACAGAAGACTTTCTGCACAAACTGTCAGAAACCGTCTCAGGGAAGCTCATCTGCATGCTCGTTGTCCTCACCAGAGTCTTGACCTGACTGTAGTTCGGCGTCATAACCGACTTCAGTGGGAAAATGCTCACCTTCGATGGTCACTGGCACGCTGGAGAAGTGTGCTCTTCACGGATGAATCCAGGTCGTATGGCGTTGTGTGGAGCGAGCGGTTTGCTGATGTCAACATTGTGAACAGAGTGCCCCATGGTGGTTGCATTTTATCGATGGCAATTGCATTTTCCCGCCAATATCCAGCAACTTCGCACTGCCATTGAAGAGGAATGGACAACATTCCACAGGCCACAATCAACAGCCTGATCAACTCAATGTGAAGGAGAAGTTGCGCTGCATGAGGCAAATGGTGGTCACTGACTGGTTTTCTGATCCACGCCCCTACTTTTTTTTTTAAGGTATATGTGACCAACAGAAGCATATCTGTATTCCCAGTCATGTGAAATCCATAGATTAGGGCCTAATGAATTCATTTCCATTTAGCTATTTCCTTATATGAACTGTAACTCTGTAAAATCATAGAAATTAGTGCATGTTATATTTTTGTTCAGTAAAAAAAATTAAGAAAGGCATTTTCAGTTTATCAATCAAATGAATATAAAATGGCCATCTTAGACAGCCATGTGGTTCTACAGGGTCTATGGGAGAGAGTGTAGCACTGGACACATTGCTCCTCTCCATGGTTAATCTAGGTACAGTTATCAGCAGGGAATGGCTTACACTTTCAAGGGAGAGCTTTGTGGGGGAAAGAAAACATGGTAGCCTGGCCAGCAACAATCCTATGTCCTGCAGCAGACGACATCAAAAGTCCTGATTAAAGCATTCCATTACGCTATTTATATCCTCTTGCCCAAAAAGGGGCCATCTACCAAGGCAGGGTTAGACACGCTGCAAGGATAGGTTCTTTCCCCACTTTAATTTGTTTTGCTTGAAGCGATAAAGAAAACTTCACTTGACCTGACTAGCGACAAGCTGGTATCTTAAATTCAGTAGTTGTAATATAGAAAAACAGAGCATAGAGTTCACCTCACATCTCGCTACATTGGACTCACAACAGGAGTAGTCAAGATATAAAGTGAAACCACCAAATGTACCTCTGTTATCTGGGTGCTGTTCAGTAAACACGGTTTTGAAATGGACAAGTTCAGGATGCACCTCCTGTTTCAAAACGTTTCTTCCTGTTTTGTGCCTTCTAAACTGTCCCTGTTGTGACTCCTCTCCTTCTCCCGTTCTCTCTCTCTCTCTCCTTTTCCCTTTCTCTCTCTCCTTCTCCCTTTCTCTCTCTCCTTCTCCCTTTCTCTCTCTCCTTCCCTCTCCTCTCCCTCTCTCTCTCCTTCCCTCTCCCTCTCTCTCTCCTTCCCTCTCCCTCTCCCTCTCCTCTGCTTCTCTCTCTCTCTCCCTCCCAGGTGGGGTGGACTTCCTGCGAAAGGGCCAGGCATCCCCTGTACCCGACTCTGGCTCTTCGTCCACCTCTTCCAGCCTCAGCCTGGGAGGCAGCACCTCCAACCTGCCCCACATCTCCTCCCAGGACGCGGAGGAGATGACCAACAAACTGATTGAGTTCCTCACCACCAGGTAGGTGGACCACGGACTGAAGGATGGACAGACAGGCAGGCAGAGAGTCGGCCAGACAGACAGTCGGCCAGTCAGTCAGTCGGCCAGTCAGTCAGTCGGCCAGTCAGTCACATAGTATGTTCCACTACCAACAGACTTGAGTGGAACACTAGAACTTCATTACCTAGTTATCCTGGCAAGGACAAGCCGAAATATAATTTGCAAGCCTTTATCTTGAAGATGTTTTGTTATCGAGACTTGGCCATGTAATTTCATGTCAGTTTAATCCACTTGATGTCAGTGTGTGAAAACAGGGAGCCAACTCCTGACATCCACCGCCACCTAGCGGTCTAATGTGGCTAACAACAACAGACTTTTTACCAACTCCGGACGTCCACCGCCACCTAGTGGTCTGGTGTGGCTAACAACAACAGACTTTTTACCAACTCCGGACGTCCACCGCCACCTAGTGGTCTGGTGTGGCTAACAACAACAGACTTTTTACCAACTCCGGACGTCCACCGCCACCTAGTGGTCTGGTGTGGCTAACAACAACAGACTTTTTAAAATATTTTTTTTATGAGGTAGATCAGCTTTAATATCGCAGGTAGTGTGGCTTCCATCAATGTAATTGTCTTTCCAATCCCCCATTATTATTCTATCTATATATAAGCTACCGGTCAAAAGTTTTAGAACACCTACTCATTCAAGGTTTTTTATTTATTTTTACTATTGTCTACATTGTAGAATAATAGTGAAGACATTAAAACTATGAAATAACACATATGGAATAATTTAGTAACCAAAAAAGTGTTAAACAAATTAAAATATATTTGAGATTCTTCAAATAGCCACCCTTTGCCTTGATGATAGCTTTGCACACTCTTGGCATTCTCTCAACCAGCTTCACCTGGAATGCTTTTCCAACAGTCTTGAAGGAGTTCCCACATATGCTGAGCGCTCGTTGGCTGCTTTTCCTTCACTCTGCGGTCCGACTCATACCATATCATCTCAATATATACTGAACAAAAATATAAACCAACATGCAACAATTTCAGAGATTTTACTGAGTTACAGTTCATATAAGAAAATCAATCAATTGAAATAAATTCATTAGGCCCTAATATATGGATTTCACATGACTGGGAATACACAGGCCGTGGTAATTAACCTCTCCAAAAAAGAGCTCACTGACGCACAAGTCTCAGTCTTATCTAAGGGCCTCTCTTTTGTACCTACGTGTACAGACAAACCATTTGATACGAAAGTAGATCTGTTTAAATTATTTCGCAAGATTAAACTTAAACATTTGTTTTCCCTAAACATTGTTTCTGGCCTAGAAACCCAACAAAGAACTGTTACCCATTTTAAGCCCAAAAGCAAATTCTGTCCTATGGTGAACAACTCCTCGATTTAATACCTATTGTAGCCATATTCAGAAGAACCTCACCAGGACAGTCACTTAATTAATAATAATAATAATAATAATATGCCATTTAGCAGACACTTTTATCCCTAATGAAAGATTCATCTTTGGTTATCAAACCTGCAGACAAGAGGGGTGCTGTGGTCGTTTTAGACTATGAAAAACACAAAGAAGAGATTCTGAGACAACTCAGTAATGAACGTTTCTATATAAAACTGAGTGTTGATCCCACACAGGTGTTCCAAAGGGATATTAGCTCTAATCTGGAGCAAGCCCTATTAAACAACCTTATCTCAAAACCTGAATATGAATACCTTTGCTGCAAATGTGCCATACGTCCATGCCTGTACATTTTGCCTAAAGTACATAAACCTAAAAAAAAACAAGGCAATTATCTAGGCAGACCAGTGGTTGCAGGAATAGGCTGAATGCTTGAGCCATTGTCAAACTTTGTAGACTCTTTTATTAAATCTCATGTGCAAGCATTGCCATCATATGTGAAAGACTCTATAGACTTCATAAATAAGATCTCACCAATAACGGGATTAACAGAGGACTGTATTTTGGTCACATTATACAGTGGGGAGAACAAGTATTTGATACACTGCCGATTTTTCAGGTTTTCCTACTTACAAAGCATGTAGAGGTCTGTAATTTTTATCATAGGTACTCTTCAACTGTGAGAGATGGAAAATCCAGAAAATCACATTGTATGATTTTTAAGTAATTAATTTGCATTTATTGCATGACATAAGTATTTGATACATCAGAAAAGCAGAACTTAATATTTGGTACAGAAACCTTTGTTTGCAATTACAGAGATCATACGTTTCCTGTAGGTCTTGACCAGGTTTGCACACACTGCAGCAGGGATTTTGGCCCACTCCTCCATACAGACCTTCTCCAGATCCTTCAGGTTTCGGGGCTGTTGCTGGGCAATACGGACTTTCAGCTCCCTCCAAAGATTTTCTATTGGGTTCAGGTCTGGAGACTGGCTAGGCCACTCCAGGACCTTGAGATGCTTCTTACGGAGCCACTCCTTAGTTGCCCTGGCTGTGTGTTTCGGGTCGTTGTCATGCTGGAAGACCCAGCCACGACCCATCTTCAATGCTCTTACTGAGGGAAGGAGGTTGTTGGCCAAGATCTCGCGATACATGGCCCCATCCATCCTCCCCTCAATACGGTGCAGTCGTCCTGTCCCCTTTGCAGAAAAGCATCCCCAAAGAATGATGTTTCCACCTCCATGCTTCACGGTTGGGATGGTGTTCTTGGGGTTGTACTCATCCTTCTTCTTCCTCCAAACACGGCGAGTGGAGTTTAGACCAAAAATCTCTATTTTTGTCTCATCAGACCACATGACCTTCTCCCATTCCTCCTCTGGATCATCCAGATGGTCATTGGCAAACTTCAGACGGGCCTGGACATGCGCTGGCTTGAACAGGGGGATCTTGCGTGCACACACAGAGAATTAGTGAACATAAAAGTTAAATCAGAAGAAACGACAGGGATTATCCAGTTGCAGTACATTTTAATGACCAAAAACATGACCTTTCTACGTTTTAGATTTTGTGGCATAGAGAAAGTCAAGATATCAGACAGGGGAGGTGATATAAATAATACTCTGAGCAAAAGAGAATGTTTTGGGATTTTCACCCTCCAAACATTATTCCCAAAGGTCTTAATGATGGAATGTGAACATGAATTATTGCCGCCACTTCACACTACTCTGTTTTTTCTTGCACAGTACACAATGATTTATGAAAACGTACTTGATAGGTCAATGTCCTCATTGGTGTTTTACAGTCTGGAGTTGATACGTTTTATGTACACACTTTATTAGAATACTTATGAAATGCACATTGTTATATTTGGTAACACTTGCTTATTTTCCCTCAACTTAATACCCATTTGATGCATTGAACGGATGTGGGTGGAGCAGTGTCTACATAGGGGTGCAGGTTGTGAACACTCACAAAAGTTCTGACGAAGGAAACAGTGCCTTCGGAAAGTATTCAGACCCCTTGTCTTTTTCAACATTTTGCTACGTTACAGCCTTATTCTAAAATGGATTAAAATGTTTTTTAAAATCCTCTGCACACAATACCCCACAATGACAAAGCGAAAACAGGTTTTTAGAAATCTTTGCAAATGTATTACAAATACAAAACAGAAATACTTTTTATTTTTTATTATTTCACCTTTATTTAACCAGGTAAGCCAGTTCAGAACAAGTTCAGAACAAGTTCTCATTTACAACTGCGACCTGGCCAAGATAAAGCAAAGCAGTTCAATAAAAAACAACAACACAGAGTTACATATGGGGTAAAACAAAACATAAAGTCAAAAATACAACAGAAAATATATACAGTGGGGAGAACAAGTATTTGATACACTGCCGATTTTGCAGGTTTTCCTACTTACAAAGCATGTAGAGGTCTGTAATTTTTATCATAGGTACACTTCAACTGTGAAAGGCGGAATCTAAAACAAAAATCCAGAAAATCACATTGTATGATTTTTAAGTAATTAATTTGCATTTTATTGCATGACATAAGTATTTGATCACCTACCAACCAGTAAGAATTCCGGCTCTCACAGACCTGTTAGTTTTTCTTTAAGAAGCCCTGCTGTTCTCCACTCATTACCTGTATTAACGGCACCTGTTTGAACTCATTACCTGTATAAAAGACACCTGTCCACACACTCAATCAAACAGACTCCAACCTCTCCACAATGGCCAAGACCAGAGAGCTGTGTAAGGACATCAGGGATAAAATTGTAGACCTGCACAAGGCTGGGATGGGCTACAGGACAATAGGCAAGCAGCTTGGTGAGAAGGCAACAACTGTTGGCGCAATTACTAGAAAATGGAAGAAGTTCAAGATGACGGTCAATCACCCTCGGTCTGGGGCTCCATGCAAGATCTCACCTCGTGGGGCATCAATGATCATGAGGAAGGTGAGGGATCAGCCCAGAACTACACGGCAGGACCTGGTCAATGACCTGAAGAGAGCTGGGACCACAGTCTCAAAGAAAACCATTAGTAACACACTACGCCGTCATGGATTAAAATCCTGCAGCGCACGCAAGGTCCCCCTGCTCAAGCCAGCGCATGTCCAGGCCCGTCTGAAGTTTGCCAATGACCATCTGGATGATCCAGAGGAGGAATGGGAGAAGGTCATGTGGTCTGATAAGACAAAAATAGAGCTTTTTGGTCTAAACTCCACTCGCCGTGTTTGGAGGAAGAAGAAGGATGAGTACAACCCCAAGAACACCATCCCAACCGTGAAGCATGGAGGTGGAAACATCATTCTTTGGGGATGCTTTTCTGCAAAGGGGACAGGCGACTGCACCGTATTGAGGGGAGGATGGATGGGGCCATTTATCGCGAGATCTTGGCCAACAACCTCCTTCCCTCAGTAAGAGTATTGAAGATGGGTCGTGGCTGGGTCTTCCAGCATGACAACGACCCGAAACACACAGCCAGGGCAACTAAGGAGTGGCTCCGTAAGAAGCATCTCAAGGTCCTGGAGTGGCCTAGCCAGTCTCCAGACCTGAACCCAATAGAACATCTTTGGAGGGAGCTGAAAGTCTGTATTGCCCAGCGACAGCCCCGAAACCTGAAGGATCTGGCGAAGGTCTGTATGGAGGAGTGGGCCAAAATCCCTGCTGCAGTGTGTGCAAACCTGGTCAAGACCTACAGGAAACGTATGATCTCTGTAATTGCAAACATTTACATTTTCGTCATTTAGCAGACGCTCTTATCCAGAGCGACTTACAAATTGGCGCATTCACCTTATGATAGCCAGTGGGACAACCACTTTACAATATTATTATTTTTTTGGGGTGGGGTAAGGGGTGGGTAGAAGGATTACTTGATCCTATCCCAGGTATTCCTTAAAGAGGTGGGGTTTCAAGTGTCTCCGGAAGGTGGTGAGTGACTCCGCTGTCCTGGCGTCGTGGGGGAGCTTGTTCCACCATTGGGGTGCCAGAGCAGCGAACAGTTTTGACTGGGCTGAGCGGGAACTGTGCTTCCGCAGAGGTAGGAGAGCCAGCAGGCCAGAGGTGGATGAACGTAGTGCCCTCGTTTGGGTGTAGGGACTGATCAGAGCCTGAAGGTACGGAGGTGCCGTTCCCCTCACAGCTCCGTAGGCAAGCACCATGGTCTTGTAGCAGATGCGAGCTTCAACTGGAAGCCAGTGGAGTGTGCGGAGGAGCGGGGTGACGTGAGAGAACTTGGGAAGGTCGAACACCAGACGGGCTGCGGCATTCTGGATGAGTTGTAGGGGTTTAATGGCACAGGCAGGGAGCCCAGCCAACAGCGAGTTGCAGTAATCCAGACGGGAGATGACAAGTGCCTGGATTAGGACCAGTGCCGCTTCCTGTGTAAGGCAGGGTCGTACTCTACGAATGTTGTACAGCATGAACCTACAGGATCGGGTCACCGCCTTGATGTTAGCGGAGAACAACAGGGTGTTGTCCAGGGTCATGCCAAGGCTCTTTGCACTCTGGGAGGAGGACACAACGGAGTTGTCAACCGTGATGGCGAGATCATGGAACGGGCAGTCCTTCCCCGGGAGGAAGAGCAGCTCCGTCTTGCCGAGGTTCAGCTTGAGGTGGTGATCCGTCATCCACACTGATATGTCTGCCAGACATGCAGAGATGCGATTCGCCA
Source organism: Coregonus clupeaformis (assembly GCF_020615455.1). Lineage (NCBI taxonomy): Eukaryota > Metazoa > Chordata > Actinopteri > Salmoniformes > Salmonidae > Coregonus > Coregonus clupeaformis. The sequence continues at coordinate 10,099,302 of NC_059197.1, read as the reverse complement.
CCTGGTTATCAGAAGGGGGAAAGGAGAACATTAATTGTGTGTCGTCAGCGTAGCAATGATAGGAAAGGCCATGTGAGGATATGACAGAGCCAAGTGACTTGGTGTATAGTGAGAATAGGAGAGGGCCTAGAACTGAGCCCTGGGGGACACCAGTGGTGAGAGCACGTGGTGCGGAGACAGATTCTCGCCACGCCACCTGGTAGGAGCGACCTGTCAGGTAAGACGCAATCCAAGAGTGAGCCGCGCCGGAGATGCCCAACTCAGAGAGGGTGGAGAGGAGGATCTGATGGTTCACAGTATCAAAGGCAGCAGATAGGTCTAGAAGGACGAGAGCAGAGAGAGAGTTAGCTTTAGCAGTGCGGAGAGCCTCTGTGACACAGATAAGAGCAGTCTCAGTTGAATGACCAGTCTTGAAACCTGACTGGTTTGGATCAAGAAGGTCATTCTGAGAGAGATAGCAAGAGAGTTGGCTAAAGACGGCACGCTCAAGAGTTTTGGAGAGAAAAGAAAGAAGGGATACTGGTCTGTAGTTTTTGACATCGGAGGGATCGAGTGTAGGTTTTTTGAGAAGGGGTGGAACTTTCGCTCTCTTGAAGACTGAAGGGACATAGCCAGCGGTCAAGGATGAGTTGATGAGCGAGGTGAGGTAAGGGAGAAGGTCTCCGGAAATGGTCTGGAGAAGAGAGGAGGGGATAGGGTCAAGCGGGCAGGTTGTTGGGCGGCCGGCCGTCACAAGTCGCAAGATTTAATCTGGAGAGAGGGGAGAAAGAAGTCAAAGCATAGGGTAGGGCAGTGTGAGCAGGACCAGCGGTGTCAGTTGACTTAACAAATGAGGATCGGATGTCGTCAACCTTCTTTTCAAAATGGTTGACGAAGTCATCCACAGAGAGGGAGGAGGGGGGGAGGGTGTGGTGGATTCAGCAGGGAGGAGAAGGTGGCAAAGAGCTTCCTAGGGTTAGAGGCAGATGCTTGGAATTTAGAGTGGTAGAAAGTGGCTTTAGCAGCAGAAACAGAGGAAGAAAATGTAGAGAGGAGGGAGTGAAAAGATGCCAGGTCCGCAGGGAGTCTAGTTTTCCTCCATTTCCGCTCGGCTGCCCGGAGCCCTGTTCTGTGAGCTTGCAATGAGTCGTCAAGCCACGGAGCAGGAGGGGAGGACCGAGCCGGCTGGGAGGATGCAGAAAGGGAGGAGAGGAGGGTTGAGGAGGCAGAATCAGGAGATTGGAGGGAGAAGGTTTGAGCAGAGGGAAGAGATGATAGGATGGAAGAGGAGAGAGTAGCGGGAGAGAGAGAGCGAAGGTTGCGACGGCGCATTACCATCTGAGTAGGGGCAGAGTGAGTAGTGTTGGAGGAGAGCGAGAGAGAAAAGGATACAAAGTAGTGGTCGAAGACTTGGAGGGGAGTTGCAGTGAGATTAGTAGAAGAACATCATCTAGTAAAGATGACGTCAAGCGTATTGCCTGCCTTGTGAGTAGGGGGGGACGGTGAGAGGGTGAGGTCAAAAGAGGAGAGGAGTGGAAAGAAGGAGGCAGAGAGAAATGAGTCAAAGGTAGACGTAGGGAGGTTAAAGTCACCCAGAACTGTGAGGGGTGAGCCATCCTCAGGAAAGGAACTTATCAAGGCGTCAAGCTCATTGATGAACTCTCCAAGGGAACCTGGAGGGCGATAAATGACAAGGATGTTAAGCTTGAATGGGCTAGTGACAGAAACAAAGGTTTCTGTACCAAATATTAAGTTCTGCTTTTCTGATGTATCAAATACTTATGTCATGCAATAAAATGCAAATTAATTACTTAAAAATCATACAATGTGATTTTCTGGATTTTTGTTTTAGATTCCGTCTCTCACAGTTGAAGTGTACCTATGATAAAAATTACAGACCTCTACATGGTTTGTAAGTAGGAAAACCTGCAAAATCGACGGTGTATCAAATACTTGTTCTCCCCACGGCAAAAAATAGGCCATAGTGCAAAAGAATTACAATGAGTATTAACACTGGAATGATAGATGTGCAAGAGATGATGTGCAAATAGAGATACTGGGGTGCAAATGAGCAAAATAAATAACAATATGGGGATGAGGTAGTTGGGTGGGCTAATTACAGATGGGCTGTGTAAAGGTGCAGTGATCAGTAAGGTGCTCTGACAACTGATGCTTAAAGTTAGTGAGGGAAATAAGAGTCTCCAGCTTCAGAGATTTTTGCAGTTCGTTCCAGTCATTGGCAGCAGAGAACTGGAAGGAATTTCGGCCAAAGGAGGTGTTGGCTTTGGGGATGACCAGTGAGATATACCTGCTGGAGCGCATACTACGGGTGGGTGTTGCTATGGTGACCAATGAGCTAAGATAAGGCAGGGATTTGCCTAGCAGTGATTTATAGATGGCCTGGAGCCAGTGGGTTTGGCGACAAATATGGAGTGAGGACCAGCCAACAAGAGCGTACAGGTCACAGTGGTGGGTAGTATAGGGGGCTTTGGTGACAAAACTGATGGCAATTTGCTGAGTAGAGTGTTGGAGGCTATTTTATAAATGACATTGCCGAAGTCAAGGATCGGTAGGATAGTCAGTTTTACGAGGTTATGTTTGGCAGCATGAGTGAAGGAGGCTTTGTTGCGAAATAGGAAGCAGATTCTAGATTTAACTTTGGATTGGAGATTCTTAATGTGAGTCTGGAAGAAGAGTTTACAGTCTAACCAGACACCTAGGTATTTGTAGTTGTCCACATACTCTAGGTCAGACCCGTCGAGAGTAGTGATTCTAGTCAGGTGGGCGGGTGCCAGCAGCGTTCGATTGAAGAGCATGCATTTAGTTTTACTTGTGTTTAAGAGCAGTTGGAGGCTACGGAAGGAGTGTTGTATGGCATTGAAGCTCGTTTGGAGGTTTGTTAGCACAGTGTCCAATGAAGGGCCAGATGTATACAAAATGGTGTTGTCTGCGTAGAGGTGGATCTGAGAATCAAGCAGCAAGTGCGACATCATTGATATACACAGAGAAAAGTCAGTGATCTGTTTGTTAACTTGGCTTTCAAAAACGTTCGAAAGGCAGGGCAGAATGGATATAGGTCTGTAAAAGTTTGGATCTAGAGTGTCCCCCCTTTGAAGAAGGGGATGACCGCGGCAGCTTTCCAATCTCTGGGGATCTCAGACGTTACGAAAGAGAGGTTGAACAGGCTAGTAACAGGGGTTGCAACAATTTTGGCAGCTAATTTTAGAAAGAAAGGGTCCAGATTGTCTAGCCCTGATGATTTGTAGGGGTCCAGATTTTGCAGCTCTTTCAGAACATCAGCTGTCTGAATTTGTGTGAAGGAGAAGCGGGGGGCGCATGGGCAAGTTGCAGCGGAGGGTGCAGATATGGTGACCGGGGTAGTGGTAGCCAGGTGGAAAGCATGGCCAGCCGTAGCAAAATGCTTGTTGAAATTCTTGATTATTGTAGATTTATGGTGATAGTGTTTCCTAGCCTCAGTGCAGTGGGCAGCTGGGAGGAGGTGCTCTTATTCTTACATAAGTATTCAGACCCTTTGTTATGAGACTCGAAATTGAGCTCAGGTGCATCCTGTTTCCATTGATCATCCTTGAGATGTTTCTACAACTTGATTGGAGTCCACCTGTGGTAAATTCAATTGATTGGACATGATTTGGAAAGGCACACACCTGTCTATATAAGGTCCCACAGTTGACAGTGCATGTCAGAGCAAATACCAAGCCATGAGGTCAAAGGAATTGTCTGTAGAGCTCCGAGACAGGATTGTGTCGAGGCACAGATCTGGGGAAGGGTACCAAAAAATTTCTGTAGCATTGAAGGTCCCCAAGAACACAGTGGCCTCCATCATTCTTAAATGGAAGAAGTTTGGAACCACCAAGACTCTTCCTAGAGCTGTCCGCCCGGCCAAACTGAGCAATCGGGGGAGAAGGGCCTTTGTCAGGGAGGTGACCAAGAACACGATGGTCACTCTGACAGAGCTCCAGAGTTCCTGTGTGGAGATGGGAGAACCTTACAGAAGGACAACCATCTCTGCAGCACTCCACCAATCATGCCTTTATGGTAGAGTGGCCAGACAGAAGCCATTCCTCACTAAAAGGAACATGACAGCCTGCTTGGAGTTTGCCAAAGGGCACCTAAAGGCCTCTCAGACCATGAGAAACAAGATTCTCTGGTCTGATGAAACCAAGATTGAACTCTTTGGTCTGAATGCCAAGCCTCACATCTGGTGGAAACCTGGCACCATCCCTACGGTGAAGCGTGGTGGTGGCAGCATCAAATATGAACTGAGCAAAGTACAGAGAGGTCCTTGATGAAAACCTGCTCCAGAGCTCTCAGGACCTCAGACTGGGGCAAAGGTTCACCTTCCAACAGGACAACGACCCTAAGCACACAGCCAAGACAACGCAGGAGTGGCTTCGGGACAAGTCTCTGAATGTCCTTGAGTGGCCCAGCCTGATCCCGGACTTGAACCCAATCTAACATCTCTGGAGAGACCTGAAAATAGCTGTGCAGCGACGCTCCTCATCCAACCTGACAGAGCTTGAGAGGATCAGCAGAGAAGAATGGGAGAAACTTCCCAAATACAGGTGTGCCAAGCTTGTAGCGTCATACCCAAGAAGACTCGAGGCTGTAATCGCTGCCAAAGGTGCTTCAACAATGTACTGAGTAAAGGTTCTGAAGATCAAGTGTAATATATTGTAAAAATAAAGCGAACTGGATGGAATATGGGGAAAAATGCACTAAATTATTTTTTTATCTTCAACATAGAAATGCTACCAAAAGGAATTTACTGAAACTTGTTACAAATGACGGAGTCACCCATGATTCACCAAACAATATTTTGAAAGAGGAAGCAAAGTACTTTATGCATATGTTTTTGTTTCAGTCTCCTCCATCTCCACTAACCTAAGTTAATTGTATGGATTTTTTTTCTATTAATAATGTAAAATTAACAGCTGTACAGAAAGTCTCATATGAACGCGAAATTACACAGGAGGAACCTCTTGATGCAATTAAAGCCTTTAAGTCCGGGATAGCTCCAGGGCTGGATGGCATACCAGTTGAGATATACCAAACTTTTTTTGATGTACTCAGAGGAACGTTATTAGCATATTTTAACCACTCCTATAAAAATGGTAGATTATCAGATACTCAACAAGAAGTTCTGATTTCATTTTTACTGAAACAGGACCCAAGTGGTAAATATAAAGATCCATTAAAAAAATTAGAGGCCCCTTACACTTCAGTGTTGTGATGCAAAAATGTAAAAGGTATTGTCGGATATTATTCATCCTAATCAGACAGGTTTTTTACATGGACGATACATTGGAGATAATATAAGACAAGTACTGGAAACAATAGAACACTATGAAAAATCTGGGAAACCAGACCTGGTATTCATAGCTGACTTTGAAAAGGCTTTTCAATTTTGGAGAATCTCTTTATACAATGGGTTAAAGTTATGTATAGTAACCCTAGGTGTAAAATAGTAAATAATGGCTACTTCTCTGAAAGCTTTAAACTGTCAAGAGGAGTGAAACAAGGTTGTCCACTATCGGTATATCTATTTATTATGGCCATCAAAATGTTAGCTATTAAAATCAATTCTAACAATAATATCAAGGGGCTAGAAATCCAGGGCTTAAAAACAAAGGTGTCATTGTACGCTGATGATTTAATTTGGATCCCTCCACAGCCTCATAGAGGATCTAGATAATTTTTCTAACCTCTCTGGATTACAGCCAAATGATGATAAGTGTTCTATATTACGTATTGGATCACAAAAAAATACAACTACATTACCGTGTACCAATAAAATGGTCTGACAGTGAAGTGGACATACTCGGTATTCATATCCCAAAAGAAAGAAATGATCTCACTAAAATACATTTGAATAGAAAGTTAGCAAAAATAGATAAGATCTTGCTACAATGGAATGGAAAATCACCCTGATTTATCTCTTTAGTCATTTCCCAGTTTACCTATTTGCTTATGGCCTTGCCTACACCTAGTGACCTTTTAGTGATCCAATACGTAGTATAGTACACTAATCATAATTTGGTTGTAATCCAGAGAGGTTATAAAACGTATCTAGATCCTCTATGAGGCTGTGGAGGGATCGAAATTGTGGATTTAAAAGAAAACATGAATCTTCAGTGTACAATGACACCTTTGTTTTTAAGCCCTGGATTTGGCATTGTTGTAGTAGCTACAGCACCGTAGCTCCACTTCGCTCTGGGGTGAAGTTTCCGCTAGGTACAGATCTAGGATCAGCTTCCCCTCCCCCAATACTAACCTTAACCATTAGTAAGGAAAATGCTAAACTGATTCAAGATCAGCGTCTAGGGGCAACTTCACCCTACACCAGGTAGGTATACTTCTGTTTGAATTATACTTTTGTTTTCCTCTCTATGATATCATAGTATAAAACAAATTGTTTTCCAGGGCCTATAGACCCATGTGGTGTCACGAAGACATCTCACCCAAGAACCCCAACTCAAAAAGCATGGAGCAGCTTGCCAATTTATTGTGTCACGTGGTGTCGGTGTTCAAAGAGTCCAAGTCAGGTAATCCTCCCTAAGATCCTACCTTACCACACTACATGGTCATGACCGTCATGCTGGAACCACTGCACTTTCATTCACCTATTGCCTTGTAATCTGACTCGTACCCAGGTAGACATCAGTGTGTGTGTGTATATGCCTGCATGCCCATGATTTGTGCACGTGTGTTTTATACCTCTCATGTGTGGGCCAGACTTCCACCTGGAGCAGCAGTTGAGTGACGTAGCTCTGCAGACGGGTCTGTGTAGCTCGTCGCGCCACTATGCCGGGAGGTCCTTCCAGGTGTTCCGGGTGCTGCGGCAGCCGCTCTCGGCCCACTCCATCTCCGACCTGCTCTCACGACTGGTGGAGGTGGTGGGGGAGCACGGGGAGGAAGTACAGGTGTGTGTGGGTGGGCGGAGGGAAGGTGGGAGTGTGTGTGCAGGGTAGGGGGAGTGTGTGTGTGTGTGTGTGTGTGTTGTCTGCCTGTCTGTTCCTCTGTGTGTGTGCCTGTGTGCGTGTGTGTGTGTGAGAATGGGATGTGATGTGGGCTTGGGATGTGATGTGGGCTTGGGATGTGATGTGGGCTTGGGATGTGATGTGGGCTTGGGATGGGATGTGGGCTTGGGATGTGGGCTTGGGATGGGATGTGGGCTTGGGATGGGATGTGGGCTTGGGATGGGGTGTGATGTGGGCTTGGGATGGGATGTGATGTGGGCTTGGGATGGGATGTGGGCTTGGGATGTGATGTGGGCTTGGATGGTTGTATAGGTACCCAGTTTTAATGTCCTCCTGCTCTTCCAGGGTTATGTGATGGAGATGTTGCTCACCTTAGAGTCTGTGGTGGACAACCTGGCTGAATGTCTCAAGAACAACAACCTAATGGCTATCCTGACCAGGTTGGTTTACAGGTCTCTTTCACTGACAGCATGACAAAAAAAAAAAACCTTGACAGAGACACTTAAATGTAGCTAGATGGGGATATAGTACAGTACAGTACAGAAAGTGCGTTGCGGAACGAACCGTTACCTCCAGGGTACCTCATGTGGTCTGGGGACGGCAGCACTACTACTAGACCAGCTAATGGACCTTTATATTAGCCTGGAACACTCACTGCATAAGACTGGCATTATATAAAAACTAAATAGTCAGCCAATGGATCACCTTCAACCAATCAGAAGGCCAAATCTTTTGACGTTATCCAAACGCAACATAAGCTAAATCCGCCCGTAGTTGCTGAGAGGACACTAGCTACTTTCAAGCCTGTCCAAGTGCCCCTCTATTGGAGAAAGTTCCGACTGAATTGGTGAAATGAACCAGAAAGTGGTAGCTGCAGCAACAGAGTTCACACATCTATTATCCCTTCAAACCTTACAACCCAGCACCCAAAGATGTTTGTACAAACAATTTAGAGTTGAGTACGCCAATCTATTATTAGGTATTTGTATGCCAGGTTGTTAAGGGTTTGAACTCATCGCTAGTCTCTTATTGGCTCTCTAGGGCATCCTCAGACTTACTGGCCAATGGCAAGCTGGTGTCCAACAGGAAGAGCACGGGGCAGCTGAACCTGTTCCAGCAGGGCCTGGGGACATCCGAGCGCAGCCGCCACCAGAGGAGCTACTCCGTCCCCAAGAAGTTTGGCGAGGCGGACCGCTCATCCGACCCTCCTCGCAGCGGTACACTGGACCCCATCCAGGCCTGCACCCAGCAGGGAGGGCTGACCAAGAACCGCAGGTAGGGGACAGCAAGTAGCCTAGTAGACTACAGCAGTCTTTCTCAATCCTTTCCTTTGGCATTTCCCAGTCGGTTTGAGGTCATGTTTATTAGGATACACCTTGGCAAAACGTTTAATGAAAAATGTGCTAAGTCTTGGAGGTGCCACAAGGGGCATCGATTAGATAGAAAGCCAACTATATGATTTCCTCCAAAGAAATAAACACATTCCTCTCCTACGCAGTCCATTCTCTTCCAAAGAACTCCTAAGTGACCTGGCCAACGTCAACCACCCGTCCAACCTGCTGGCCACCATCTTCTGGGTGGCCGTGTCCCTGATGGAGTCAGACTTTGAGTTTGAGTACCAGATGTCCCTGCGGCTGCTCCACAAGCTGCTGGCCCACGTGGCCCTGGACAAGCAGGAGAACAGGGAGCGGCTGGAGAAGCTGCAGGGCCAGCTGAGGTGGAGCGGCTTCGCCGGGCTCCAGCAGCTGCTCCTCAAGGGCTTCACGTCCACCTCCACCACCGACCTCACCCTGCACATCTTCTGCCAGCTCACGCCTGTCTCGCGGGTGCCCGTGGTGGACACCTCCCAGACCATAGGTAGGTTATCTGTGGTCCTGTGTGACTCAATTGGTTAAGCAAGGCTCTTGCAACGCTATGGTCAAGGATTAAATTCCAGCTTGGGGTATGATCTTTGACCCTCTGTAGCTTTCTCATTCATCATTATCTTTACCAAGGGTGTGAATAATTTCGGATCCCACTGTAAATTGTATGTACTCACAGCAGGCCATTTGTGACTTCTTAACTTAGCTCACACAAGCCATCGGTACATAAACTAAATGCTCTACTCACTTCAGCTATCTATAGATTTTTATATTATGACCTTTATTTATACAGGTGAGTCAATTAAGAACATGCTTTTTTGTTATTAACAAGACGACCTGTGATGAGCTGACGATAACGTTAATTCAGTTCCTCACAATTCATACTGGTTTCAATACCAGCTAAAGTTGGGCATTGCTTCCAAAGAAGAAAATATGTTTATTGATGTCATGGAAAAATAAAAGAGGAAGAAAGACATTACATTTACTATTTTTCCTTGTCCATTGTAGCGTCAGGTGTGTTCTTTGTCTGTCTCTCATTTGTATTTATTTTATGCCATCACTGTAGCAGTTTGCGATTGTCTTTCAATGAAAAGCGTGTTAAAAATGAAAGGTATTGTTATTATTGATCATTTCTGAGGAAATTGGAATCCCTATTTCTCCTGTTGCCCAGGTTTCCCTCTGAACGTTCTCTGTCTGCTCCCACACCTGGTCCACAACTTCGACGGCCCCTCCCAGTTCTGTAAAGACGTGGCTCAGAGAATAGCTCAGGTTAGTCTCCTCGTCAACTTTCCAGTCAATGTTCTTATTTAATAGATAAACAAGGACTTAACACATGCAAATCGTGGTGAGTCATGTACATTTTCTCCAGAAATTAAGTAAATGTAAAGTATATACAGTAAATGTCATCTTGGTTGTTTGGAAATCGATTTCATGTCAATCTAAATCATTATTAATTATGATTCATTGCCAATATGTACAGTAAATATTTTCTGCTTTTTGCTTGGATGGCCAGGTATGCCTAGAGGAGAAGAAACTGTCCAACTTGGCCCATGTGATGACCCTGTACAAAACACACTCGTACACGCGGGACTGCTTTTCCTGGGTCAATGTCGTCTGTCGCTATCTCCACGAGGCCTTCTCCGACATCACCCTTAACATGGTCACTTACATGGCCGAGGTCTGTATGGCTGTTCTATGGATAACCATACTCCTCTTAAGTCTGATTCACACTACAGGGCCAAACCAATCCAGTTCAAGATTAACTGTACAGGGCGGGTCTGGTTAGGCATCCACCATACTTGCTGGAACCTTGCGGGAAAGGACAATGTGAGAAGAAAATATCCGAGCCAGCATAGTGCTGTTCAGGTCAGCCCTATAGTGTGAATTAGCCATAAGAGTTTCTGATATGTAAATTAAGTTTCTCCTCAAGTAATATGGATCGATGGATTGATCGATCAATGTAGGGCTTTACATCCATTCCAGACTGTGTCGTTAACTGTGAGTGTGTTCTGATTGGCCAGTTGTTGGAGAAGGGTCTTCCCAGCATGCAGCAGACCTTGCTCCAGATCATCTACAGCCTGCTGAGTCACATGGACCTGTCAGTCATTCAGGCCAAGCCATTCAATATGGAGGTCCTCAAGACCATCGAGAAGTTTGTCCAGGTGAGAGGAACATGACGTTGTTCTTAGTGAAATAATATTTTCAGCCATCAAAACTGGGCAAAACTCACAATGATGTTATTTCAACCAGTTTTGTCCACTGGGTAGTGACAAACACAGCTTTGTGTGGTATCTTGGCATTAAGCAACAAGAGCAATCAGGAAGTAGAAGAGAGCCTTTCTCTGGCCCAGAGAACTCCACCAGTACAATAATAAACATTTGGTCTGACTGATGGAGAAACTAGATGCAATCACAAGACAATTAAAAGTATTTGCAAGAAAATTGATAACATATAGCTTATCATGTGACATGCCAAGACACCACACAAAAACTAAACTTCCTGATTTGACCTTGTTTTGAAACTTGGTCATTAAGAAACGCTATCGGCCATGACTCAAGCCAAACGATATTTGTCTTGGGGGTGTGGTTTGATGTGGGTGTTTCTTGGGTGTCTTTGCAATTCAATTACAACAAACAAGGGCAGTAGTGAGTACAGCGAGGTATGTTAAGCTAGCTTTGAGAACAACGTTTTGAAGTTGTGGACTTCCCCCTTCTGACTGACTGGCCATTTCAAGATGGTTAGCCAATTCAGTTCTACTGTATGTATAGGCTAAATCCTCTGCTGAACTTGTGTTTAGCCAAGCTGACAGCAGCTAGCATAGCTTGGGGATAGATAATAATAAATAATATGCCATTTAGCAGACGCTTTTATCCAAAGCGACTTACAGTCATGCGTGCATACATTTTTGTGTATGGGTGGTCCCGGGGATCGAACCCACTACCTTGGCGTTACAAGCGCCATGCTCTACCAGCTGAGCTACAGAGGACCAGCAGCTGGACCCTTATAGATGCAGCTTGACCCTTATAGAAAAAGATACCCGTTTTGAAATTGCAGTAAAAGTGCAGTAACTGCAGTCGACTGGTATTTTGGACGCAGTAATTGCAGAATAACTGCGGTGTACTACAGTTGAACTGCAGTTACAGTGTATACTGTGGTAGAAATTCTATAGGAAGAGAAACTGCAGAATCTTTAAAACAACAACTTTATCATAAAATTAGCAAAAATGGAGATATCAACCATCCACTCAACAATGCATTGTTGAAAGCCCAACGACCACGGTTGGCTCTCTCCTTTTATAGAAAGTACATCCTCTTATCAATGTGACAGTTAGCAGATGTTCAGAAACAGGGCCAGGGAACAGAGTTGTATCGCCACCATTCTCTGTTCCTCCCGGCAATTCCCAAATAGCTAAATTCCTGCCGATCGTGAACACAGGAGCACCCAACGGCTCATAAATCTGTACACTCAGATTCATGACTAAGTCACACAATACAAGTGTGTATCAGTAAAAATACTAGCATTTAACAATGGACAATCTTTAGGTAAAAACAGCATAGTATGTCTAATTAAAAAGTATAGTATGTAATGAATATTAATTTCCAGCACAATACCGCACTCTAACTGCAGTTACACTGCAAAATTACTGCAGTAAAAAAAATGTTATTTTGGACGCAGTATTTGCAGCATACTGTAGTTATACTGCAGTTATACTGCACTCTGACTGCAATCTTTTTTCGTAATGGGCTAGCCTATCTAGCTGATATTTTTCTGTCAAATCCATTATGGCAGATAGCAAGAGCCAGTGTCTGGAATGCGTTTCATAACACAATCGTTCTACGAAAGTAGCTTGCAGCTTAGTTTCAAAGTTTAATTGTGTCATGTTAAGACATGTTACAATGGAAACGGTATCAACTGTGAGTTGAATGCCCGGTCTTAAGTCAGCTCAGCTGTCCACAACACAATATTCTACATATAACTGGATAGTTTTGTCTCGTCTCTCCTTATGTCCGCTGTTAGATCTTACCCGGGGGGAAAATCCCAGAACTACTAATATCCCTACAGGTGTAGGCTACATGTGGACATTGCACAAACATCACCCAGCTTGAATGTACAGTGCATTTGGAAAGTAGTCAGACCCCTTGACTTTTTCCCGATTTTGTTACGTTACAGCCTTATTCTAAAATGGATTAAATAAAATGTTTTCCACATGAATCTACACACAATACCACATAATAACAAAGCAAAAACAGGTTTTTAGAAATATTTGCACATTTATTACAAATAAAAAACAGATACCTTATTTACATAAGTATTCAGACCCTTTGCTATGAGACTCAAAATTGAGCTCAGGTGCATCATGTTTCCATTGCTCATCCTTGAGATGTTTCTACAACTTGATTGGGGTCCACCTGTGGTAAATTCAATTGATTGGACATGATTTGGAAAGACACACACCTATCTATATAAGGTCCCCCAGTTGACAATGCATGTCAGAGCAAAGACCAATCCACAAGGTCAAAGGAATTGTCCATAGAGCTCCGAGACAGGATTGTGTTGATTCACAGATCTGGGGAAGGGTTCCAAAAAATGTCTGCAGCATTGAAGGTCCCTAAGAACACAGTGGCCTCCATCATTATTAAATGGAAGAAGTTTGGAACCACCAAGACTCTTCCTACAGCTGGCCGGCCGGCAAAATTGAGCAATCGGGGGAGAAGGGCCTTGGTCGCAGAGGTGACCAAGAACCCGATGGTCACTCTGACAGAACTCCAGAGTTCCTCTGTGGAGATGGGAGAAACTTCCAGAAGGACAACCATCTCTGCAGCACTCCACTAATCAGGAGTAGAGTGGCCAGACGGAAGCCACTCCTCAGTAAAAGGCACATTGCAGCCTGCTTGGAGTTTGCCAAAAGGCAACTAAAGGACTCTCAGACCATGAGAAACAAGATTCTCTGGTCTGATGAAACCAAGATTGAACTCTTTGGCCTGAATGCCAAGAGTCACGTCTGGAGGAAACCTGGCACCATCCCTACGGTGAAGCATGGTGGTGGCAGCATCATGCTGTGGGGATGTTTTTCAGCAGCAGGAACTGGGAGACTGGTCAGGATCGAGGAAAAGACGAACGGAGCAAAAGTACAGAGAGATCCTTGATGAAAATCTGCTCCAGAGCACTCAGGACCTCAGACTGGGGCAAAGGTTCACCTTCCAACAGGACAACGACCCTATGCACACAGCCAAGACAACGCAGGAGTGGCTTCGGGACAAATCTCTGAATGTCCTTGAGTGGCCCAGCCAGAGTCCGGACTTGAACCTGATCTAACATCTCTGGAGAGACCTGAAAATAGATGCAGCGATGCTCCCCATCCAACCTGACAGCGCTTGAGAGGATCTGCAGAGAAGAATGGGAGAAACTCGCCAAATACAGATGTGCCAAGCTTGTAGTGTCATACTGTCATGAGAATTTCTACATACATACAGCTTTATACCCCTTGACACACAAAGGCACTTTGCTCTGCCCACCTTTAGGAGGCTTTTTTTAACCCGTTTTCTCAGTCCCCTTCACCCTAGAATGTTTAGTCCCGCCCCCCTCTGTTAGTGGGTTGCCACTACATTATAACTCTAACACCGTTCACACATTTATACTGTATTTGGGGTGAAATCCTTTAGTCATTATTCTTAAAATACAAATTAATCTATCACATACCCAAGAAGACTGAAGGCTGTAATCGCTGCCAAAGGTGCTTCAACAAAGTACTGATTAAAGGGTCTGAATACTTATGTAAATGTGATATATTTTCTTATGTTCTTTTTTTTTTAGCTAAAATGTCTGAACCTGTTTTTGCTTTGTCATTGTGAGGTTGTGTGTGTAGATTGATGAGGGGGGAAAAAACAACTTAATCCATTTTAGAAATAAGGCTGTAACGTAACAAAATGTGGAAAAAGTCAAGGGGTCTGAATACTTTCCGAATGCACTGTAGATACATTTATCAACAAAAAAAACGGTGGGTGTGTTCGTGTTACAAAGGCAAAACATTTTATGCTGTAAATATCATATTGATGTGCATATAAAGACAGTACACCTACACATACCTAGCAAATAAAAGTTCTAACCAGAACTAGAATGGCATCTATTTGTCTATTTGGCCAAATCTAAGGATTTGGCTTTCTAACCACACACTGACATTCACAGCTGTCTGGGTGAGGTTCTGTCTTCAAGTCTCCAGTGGTTGATTGAGTCCCTTCCATTTATGTAATGTATTACAGGTTATAGACAGTGCAGTCAGGTGGCAGGAGGGGTGGAGTGCATGACACCATCCTGGATATGACAGAGTTTGCCTCAACCCATCGGGTCCATCAGGCAAAGGCAAACACCCCATAATGTCAAAGTGAATTATGTTTTTAGAAATGTTTACGAATTAATAGAAAATGAAAATAAGTATTCAACCCCTTTGTTATGGCAAGCCTAAATAAGTTCAGGAGTAAAAATGTGCTTAACATGTCACATAATAAGTTGCATGGACTCACTCTGTGTGCAATAATAGTGTTTAACATGATTCTTGAATGACTACCGCATCTCTGTACCCCACACATACAATTATCTGCAAGGTCCCTCAGTCGAGCAGTGAATTTCAAACACAGATTCAACCACAAACACCAGGGAGGTTTTCCAATGCCTCGCAAAGCAGGGCACCTATTAGTAGATGGGTAAAAAAAGCAGACTGAATATCCCTTTGAGCATGGTGAAGTTATTAATTAGTCTTTGGATGGTGTATCAATACACCCAGTCACTACAAAAGATACAGGCGTCCTTTCTAACTCAGTTGCCGGAGAGGAAGGAAACTGCTCAGGGATTTCACCATGAGGCCAATGGTGACTCAAAAACAGTTAGAGTTTAATGGATCAACAACATTGTATACTACATGACCAAAAGTATGTGGACACCTGCTCGTCAAACATCTAAATCCAAATCATGGGCATTAAAATGGTGTTGGTCCCCATTTACTGTTATAACAGCCTTCACTCTTCTGGGAAGGCTTTCCACTAGATGTTGGAACATTGCTGCGGGGACTGAAGTTGGGCGATTAGGGCTGGCTCGCAGTCGTCGTTCCAATTCAATTTCCCTTCACTGGAGCTAAGGGGCCTAGCCCGAACCATGAAAAACAGCCCCAGACCATTATTCCTCCTCCACCAAACTTTACAGTTGTCCCTATGCATTGGGGTAGGTAGTGTTTTCCTGGCATCCGCCAAACCCAGATTTGTCCGTCGGACTGCTAGATGGGGAAGCGTGATTCATCACTACAGAGAACGCATTTCCACTGCTCCAGAGTCCAATGGCGGAGAGCTTTACAGCCCTCCAGCCGACGCTTGGCATTGAGCATGGTGATCTTAGGCTTGTGTGTGGCTGCTCGGCCATGGAAACCCATTTCATGAACCTCCAGACGAACAGTTATTGTTCTGACGTTTGGAACTCGGTAGTGAGTGTTGCAACCGAGGACAAATTATTTTTACACGCTACACGCTTCAGCACTCGGCGTAACCCCAAGGCAGTTGTGGTTACTCACCGAAGTCCAGTGGTCTCCCGTGAGAGCAAAAGCCTTTGCATGTTTCAACTCCTCCGCTTTCGTAGCCCTCTCGCTTTCATATAGCTTGTGTATTCTTGCAACGACTGTGGTTCTCGAGGGTAACTCATATGTTGAGTCGTTTGATGCTATCCAAATGATATCCCTCAAGACTTAGTCCTCCACAATGTAGACTGGCCTGCAAGCTGTAGCTATCCATTTTGGTATTGCTTGTGTTAGCTTGCTGCTCGTCGACTTGTCCATAGGCCTCCCGCGCACACTCTTCTAGCTTAACCTGCCGAAGATGTCCTCCATTGCTACTAGTAGCGTTACTTGTATTGCCGGGTCAACTGTATGTTTCCCTGCTACAAGTAGCGTTACTTGCATTGCCGGGTCAACTGTATGTTTCACTTGTAAATGATAATGAAGACTCTGTACTTCGGTGATAAACAAATTCAGCCTTGCAGTAGATGCAAATTACTTTGGTTTTATCCAGAGAGCCATCTAGGAGTGATTTAAAATTGAATTTGTCATTTAAAAGCCCCTTACTAGCATTCTCCATCATTCAGTCATACAAGTAGCTAGCTAGTAAAGTGTTTGTCAAACTAGCGCATCGGCTGCCAGGGCTTGAATTTGAACTATGGGGGTCAAACTAAGAAAATGCGTTAATGGCGTCAAAAAAATGAACAGCATTAAAAATGTAAGCATTAACGCATTATTAACGCGTCAACTTTGAAAGCCCTACTTATTAGTAATCACCTTTTGTACCTTCTGAGGTGTTTGCCAACGCCTGATGGGCATAGCAGCGTAGATCAGTTCCAGGCCCCTCTCGTGACAGATACTGGTCAGGAAGGAGCCTGACTTCGGCTCCTATATCACAGAGGAGGGAGAGAGGGAAAGTCTGTCACAGACAGTCATGGAAGCCAACAGTAAATATACGGTTGAACATAGCCAATCAGAGATCCTGATTCACAGCTAATTTACAAGCGATTGGTTGGCATTACTCACTCTGGCCCAGGAGTAGTCCATTGGCACAGTGGAAAGGGGCACCTTCTTACAACATACAAGACACACATACAGTGGGGAAAAAAAGTATTTAGTCAGCCACCAATTGTGCAAGTTCTCCCACTTAAAAAGATGAGAGAGGCCTGTAATTTTCATCATAGGTACCTGTCAACTATGACAGACAAATTGAAAAAAGAAATCCAGAAAATCACATTGTAGGATTTTTAATGAATTTATTTGCAAATTATGGTGGAAAATAAGTATTTGGTCAATAACAAAAGTTTCTCAATACTTTGTTATATACCCTTTGTTGGCAATGACACAGGTCAAACGTTTTCTGTAAGTCTTCACAAGGTTTTCACACACTGTTGCTGGTATTTTGGCCCATTCCTCCATGCAGATCTCCTCTAGAGCAGTGATGTTTTGGGGCTGTCGCTGGGCAACACGGACATTCAACTCCCTCCAAAGATTTTCTATGGGGTTGAGATCTGGAGACTGGCTAGGCCACTCCAGGACCTTGAAATGCTTCTTACGAAGCCACTCCTTCGTTGCCCGGGCGGTGTGTTTGGGATCATTGTCATGCTGAAAGACCCAGCCATGTTTCATCTTCAATGCCCTTGCTGATGGAATGAGGTTTTCACTCAAAATCTCACGATACATGGCCCCATTCAATCTTTCCTTTACACGGATCAGTCGTCCTGGTCCCTTTGCAGAAAAACAGCCCCAAAGCATGATGTTTCCACCCCATGCTTCACAGTAGGTATGGTGTTCTTTGGATGCAACTCAGGATTCTTTGTCCTCCAAACACGACGAGTTTAGTTTTTACCAAAAAGTTATATTTTGGTTTCATCTGACCATATGACATTCTCCCAATCCTCCAAATGCACTCTAGCAAACTTCAGACGGGCCTGGACATGTACTGGCTTAAGCAGGGGGACACGTCTTGTACTGCAGGATTTGAGTCCCTGGCGGCGTAGTGTGTTACTGATGGTAGGCTTTGTTACTTTGGTCCCAGCTCTCTGCAGGTCATTCACTAGGTCCCCCCGTGTGGTTCTGGGATTTTTGCTCACCGTTCTTGTGATCATTTTGACCCCACGGGGTGAGATCTTGCGTGGAGCCCCAGATCAAGGGAGATTATCATTGGTCTTGTATGTCTTCCATTTCCTAATAATTGCTCCCACAGTTGATTTCTTCAAACCAAGCTGCTTACCTATTGCAGATTCAGTCTTCCCAGCCTGGTGCAGGTCTACAATTTTGTTTCTGGTGTCCTTTGACAGCTCTTTGGTCTTGGCCATAGTGGAGTTCGGAGTGTGACTGTTTGAGGTTGTGGACAGGTGTCTTTTATACTGATAACAAGTTCAAACAGGTGCCATTAATACAGGTAACGAGTGGAGGACAGAGGAGCCTCTTAAAGAAGAAGTTACAGGTCTGTGAGAGCCAGAAATCTTTCTTGTTTGTAGGTGACCAAATACTTATTTTCCACCATAATTAGCAAATAAATTCATTAAAAATCCTACAATGTGATTTTCTGGATTTTTCTTTCTTGATTTGTCTGTCATAGTTGACGTGTACCTATGATGAAAATTACAGGCCTCTCTCATCTTTTTAAGTGGGAGAACTTGCACAATTGGTGGCTGACTAAATACTTTTTCCCCCCACTGTATACACACAGCACTGATTACATTATCAATGGTGGTTAGGTGAATTCCAGGACAGGTAG
Organism: Coregonus clupeaformis; assembly: GCF_020615455.1. Taxonomy (NCBI): domain Eukaryota; kingdom Metazoa; phylum Chordata; class Actinopteri; order Salmoniformes; family Salmonidae; genus Coregonus; species Coregonus clupeaformis. The sequence goes on along the minus strand of NC_059197.1, from coordinate 10,080,684 downwards.
TATTTTGACCATTGACCAGATCAAATGTGACCAACCTGATTCAAGTGTCCTCCTTTACTCTGAAGTGTCTGGCCACTGCCTCAGCCTTCTGTAACAGCTCCTGATATGGAGCGTTTCCACAATGCTGCTGAACAACAAATCCACCAGGTTTTGTACGTAGCCTGTGAATGAAATAAAATATCATCACTCAATATATAGTGAGAAAAATAACTTTCTCTAGTTTTGAAGTAATTGATATGCTAATAGAGGGACTGTAACTACAGAATAGATTGAGGCTGGTGACGCTGACACCGTTACTATGCAACCAGTTATGTATGTTGCTGAATGTTTGCTGACACGTTTTGCTATTTGCTTCCAGAGCCATAGATATATTTGTAGTAGAGAAGTACCATACTTTTTGCCCTAGAAAATACATGATAAACGTATGAGTACAGGCACGTTGTTTTGCGTTAGCAGACGAAGCCCCCGAATGCTAGCTAGCTACCTAACTTGCATATCCATGTTAGCTATCAATATTTTTATCCGAGTTGAAATTAGTTGGCTAGCTAGCTAGCCTGTTTGAGTTGAAACATTATTGAAAGCAAGCAGGCTACATCTTATGCAGTGGCAATTTTAGCATGTACAATAATGTTTAAGATGCATGCCAGCAAAGCCACTACAACACTAAACAATACATTAATTGCACTATAACGGAGACAAACTGTGTCCACAAACTGTTAGGGCCTACGTAAAGCTGTCCCAACAGCAGAGTCCCAACAGCAGTCCCAACACCTTACCACTGCTACACCTGGCTATCAGCGGAGCCTTGTCTGGTAGTAAAACAGTTCATTCAGCCTCATTTACTGCCTTTTAAAAAAACATAGCTGATATGGCTGACTTGCTTCAACAAATGTGGTTTCTACTGACAATTGAGATGTACAAACTATGGCATAAGGGAACGATTAGCAGATAAGAGGCAATCCGTAATTTCGATTAATACATTAATGAGCGAGCTAAAACGGACGTAGTCAATATAACTATTTGTTCAGCACTTTTTAAATGTACAGCGACAGAATTCAGAACATGGGCCGTTCTTACAGTATTCTTCCTCTACACCAAGTCAGAACCGTAGGATAAATAAAGGGGGCATATAAGCAGACAGTGAAAGCTCCTATAATATTAGATTATTACATTTCTCTAAAACAGGCTATAGGCTACATGTGCACCACCAAGTCAGAACAGTAGGCTAAATTACTTAGTATTACTTTCTTAGCTACAGTATACATATCTCCCTGGCATATTACATAATTTATGCAAATCAAATCAAATTTTATTTTTCACATACACGTGTTTAGCAGATGTTATAGCGGGTGTAGCGAAATGCTTGTAAATGCAGCAGCATACAATACATTTTTGGACTCACCTTATTGTGCTGTGCTCACTTGAACAGGAAGGTGGCGCGGCATTCCTTCATGGGCAAATTTCGTCATCAAACTTTGTCATCAAAGTCTGGCATTCTCTGGATTTATGGTGTTTAAGACAACTGGGAACTCGGAAAAAATAATTTCTGCACAAACTGTCAAACTGTCTCAGGGAAGCTCATCTGCGTGCTTGTCGTCCTCACCAGGGTCTTGACCTGACTGCAGACTTGCAATTCCGAATTGGATGACCGTTGAAAATATTTTTTGCCAGTCGAGCTCGTTCCCAGTTATCTTGAAGTCACTGATGTCTGAGATTTCCGAGTTTCCAGTTGTTTTGAGCGCGGCAGAAGTCATGCTGGATTGACAGCATGGCCAATGTTGAATGTTTGGAAAAGAGACCCTTAAACCCAGACTTGGACCACACACCCACTCCACTGAATAGCAGGCTAGTGATTGCTTTGCAATGCTTGCAGTTAGCCACTGATTCCTTCCAAAACACTCATTGTTGAATTTGCGATTTCCAACTTGTTGTGTAATGTTTATGTCTAATGGCCGATGAGCACCAATACGTTATATCTATAATTTCTCTTCATTATTTCTCGGCAGATTTGCCAGTAGATTGTCGACTTGATTCATGATGACTGCTAGCTTGCTAGCTAAGATTTTGAAAGTATGATGTTGACACGATCAGTCCAATCAAAAGTACTGTAGATTTAACGTGATTTGACGTCATTTTATCTGTGGCCAATGACCTTGAGCCTTCTTGGATGGGCACTTCTAATGTTACTCTATAGCTCTCCCCGTAGATTTTGCGGTGACGTAGTGTCCCCATGAGTGACAGAACACTGAGCCAATCACGGTGCAACTAGAGAACATTACCAACCCCTACACTCCATATTTTCCACTGGTTGGCCCACCACCACAGAAAGCACTGAGCTAGGCTGAAACACCTGCATTTTGGAGTTTGTATGCGGCTTTATTAACTCAATGATTTATTTATTTATTTTTGTACATTGTTTGCAAACTGATATGTGACACGTATTAATGCCAAAATGACATGCAAAACAGGCACACACAAAAAAAGAAATGTTATTTTTATTTTATCTAAACAGGTGGGGCAGAGTCGCCACTGATCTTATGATACATCCAATGCTTTCTCTGTATTGACCCTAAATGCAAATGGAGTGCAGTTAGCTTTTGTTAGCTAATGTGAGCATGCACATCTTCCTCTGACATGCTACATCACATTACACGTTAGCTTGATGTATTTAGCGAGCTACAGTATTATTCCCCTTTTATCTGTGGTATCATAGCTAGCCTGGCTCTCTAGTATTATCAAATAATGTTGTATAACCAAAAGTAACTAGATATCTACTTAGCTAACATACTCACCAACGGATGTAATCCATTCCTGGCCATCTGGCAATATTTTTGAAATGCACTGTTTGCACCAACTTTATGGAAGTCCATTTTCACTCTTATTTGCCAAGCGAAATGTGCGTGCGTTGCAACCATATGCAGACTTGGCAACATTATTGTCCACAAACTCCACATGGCAGCTAGGGCCGGACAACAATGTGTTGTCTCTGGGCAATGGCGAAGGTGCATAAAGATGGAGGAATTCAGATATGACGTCATTGTTTTTAGCAATACCCACAGAGTTCTTAAACTACGACGCACAACATGGTTCAATGTGCCAGTAAATCAGCACAATCTACTTTTTAGTTTTTTCATATTGCTGCCGTCTTGGAGCTAGAATTTGGATAATGTATACCGCGCTAATGCCGATACAAAAAAACAGTAATGGAGAGCAATGTACAATACGGCAAACTTAGCAAACGAGGCATTTGTGGTAAGTACATGGGGTCCACCATCTTTATGCACCTTCGCCATTGGACATCATTAGCATGTAAGTATTCCAGTGGTTGGCAATCATTTCGGCTCGAGGGCCACATCAGGATAAAAAAATTCAGAGGATGGGCAGTTATTTAAAAACGTATAGGTCCATTGTAATTTCTACATATTTTCTATCTAGTTTTAGACTTTCAAGATTGGCCTGGAGTGTTTTTTTAACCCAAAATAATCATTTTCCCCGCGGGCCATATGTTGCACACACCTGAAATAATCCATACCCAACCCTCAAATAAGTCATGACGAACTCAGTTACAAAACTCTGTTTTGGATGAGACTGACTTTATGACCAAAATTGTCCTATTAACACTTTGTAGTATATTTTGACACTAGAATAAATGTTTCTGACTCATATCGATGCCATATGAGTTGTTTTCTACCAGATAAGTTGTTTATTGCCTTCAGTTGCTCTTTAAAGCAATATATTTTAGTATTTTGTTCTTTAGTCCACTACAATCCCAATAAGTGTGTATGTCAACAGTCAACTTTTCAAGGTAGAGCACTTTCAGTACAGAGCAAAACATGTTTTGATTATGCTTTGTATGGTGTTAAGAATTAACAAATTCAGGAGAGAGGACCAGACTTGAATGCAACACTAACTATACTGAACAAAAATATAAACACAACATGTAAAATGCAAAAATGTTGTGCACAAAATGTCTCCTTTGTCAAGATAATCCATCTACCTGTCAGGTGTGGCATATCAAGAAGCTGATTAAACAGCATGATCATTACACAGGTGCAAAGTTTTGAGGGAGCTTGCATTTGGCTTGCTGACTGCAGGAAATGTCCACTCTGTTGCCAAAGAATGTAATGTTCATTTCTCTATCATAAGCCGCCTCACAACCGCAGACCACGTGTAACCACGCCAGCCCAGGACCTCCACATCCGGCTTCTTCACCTGCGGGATCGTCTGAGACCAGTCAACAGCCTGATCAACTCTATGAGAAGGAGATGTGTCGCGCTTCTATGATATCATGGCGGTCGGCAAACAATCGTTTAAGTGCATGCCGCCACCTACTGTGCTGGAATGTATGAATAATAATGATCTGCCCAATTCTGTACTACCATGAAAATAAAATTCAAACCAAATAAATACCACACTCTCCCCAAAAAAACTCCCCAACCCGATATAAACTTTATCTATATCATGCTGAAACACTCCACCCTTAGGATTGTTCAGCATGTCAACAACCATTTCAATGGTAACATTTGTTACCCCCAATATCTCAAAGTGTCCTTTGACACCGCACATTCATGAGCACAAGATTTCTGAACAGGCCTCGAAACCATGCCAGGACCATCAGAAGCACCAGCCCCAACAGTAGGTCCACTTACTTCAGATACATCCATGTAAGCTTCATCAGTCCGCACTGTAGTTCTACCAATCTGTTTTACGTCCTCTGCATACGATACATCATGACTGATCCTATATCTCTAGCCTCTCTCTGTACCTGGCATCCACCAAATGCTGCACTGTGTTCTCCCCCACAATTACAGCACTTAACCTTCACATTACTTCCACATTCACCATAATCTTGTGCCCCTCCACTCTACATGTTCCATTCTTTGGCATTTAAAACACTGTGGTGCATATGGGACAAATTCTCTAACATTGAAACTAAGGAATCCTATCTGTACTTTTTCCGGCAAGACTTTCTCAAACCTCAACATCACTGATAAGCTTTCACTTCTTTGACCCGCTTTCTTACTGATCAACCTTTTGGCCTCAATCACTCTGCCTTCACATTTTCTTAAATATCATATGTGGACATACATTTTGGGACCCCAGTGATGACTCCCCTCAATCTAGTATAAGCACCAGGGACATGGCTTTTAATCTTCTTCCCAGTAAGCTTTTCCATTTTCAGAATCTTCTCTTGCTGAGGCTGGCTACCACACAATATTAACAATCTACCATTTCCAATGAACCAAGCTAATTTCACTTCACCTATCTCTTTCTCTACTGCATTAGTTAGCCAGATAGGGTGTAAGTGAGGCCACTGCTTTCTGTACCGACCATTACGGTCCTTGACCCTCATCCTCCCGCTCCATACCATCAGAACTGACACCCATATTGTTCACATTCCAGCACAGTTGTCCTCACTACTCACCGCCATTTCTGACCCAACCCTCCTGTCTTCCTTTCCCAAATGGTGGTCACACCAGATACTGACTTGTTTTCTGATCCACGTCCCTACTTTTTTTTTTTAAGGCATCTGTGACCAACAAACAGCTGCATATCTGTATTCCCAGTCACGTGGAATCCATAGATTAAGGACTAAGAAATGTATTTCAATTGACTGATTTCCTTATAGAAACTGTAACTCATAACTGTAAAATCGTTGAAATTGTTGTATGTTGCATTTATATTTGCCGCGAACCCAGCTCCTCAATAGCATCAGCTGCAACTCATTGCTAATCAGCCTCCACACCTGTCCTCCTTAATCACCACTGCCACTTAAACCTGACCAAACTAACATTCCTCCTCTATGTTCTGCAGTGCATGTTGCGTTGCATGACACTGTGCGTTACTAGCCTGATCAAGGTTCGCATCCCTCCTTCTCCACCGTCTATCTAGTATCTCTTAGGTTCTTCCAAGGATCTCCTAGGGGGATTGCCATCACCACAGCAGCCTAACTACCATGGCCTGATGTCTACATGAGACTCCAAACTCTACAGAGTCCACCACCCAGATTCTTCATCTGCAGACTTCGGCTTCATCTGGAATATTCTCATCCCCTCCTGAATCCTTCTCACATCCATTCAATTCCCTCCATAAATATTCTAAACCAAATTCAATGTCTGGTCCTTAAACTCGTGAAAAATCCTATGATGACTAGAATATTGAATGTTTTTGAGTGTACTATTCCTTTAACTACTGCTGATTAAAAACAAAACAAAAAAATGTCTTGCTTCTCCGCAGTAAATTTGCAGGAACACCCAACATGACTCTATAAACAACCTGATGTGTTGGCTGCAGGCCCTCATTCCAGGCTCACACACACTGAAACCTTTCTCCTGGAGGATTCTCCTCAGAGGCTTTGCTTTACGGTAGCTTTCAGGAAGCCCCGTCTTTATGCTTCTTTGATAAATGAAAACAGTTTTGACTCATGTCGATGGTGGATACCTTCTAACAGACTTTGTGTGTGTGTGTCTCGCGCTCTCTCTCTCTCTTTGTGTGTGCTCTGCCTGCACACGCTTTGCAGACGGCCCACTGGAGAGAAGCCCTGAACATCCTGAAGCTAGTGGTGTCCCGGTCGGCCAGCCTGGTGCAGCCATCGTCCCCCCACAGCGAGCTGTCCCACCTGGACCCCCGGGTGTGGGAGCGCTCCTCCAAGGCCCTGCCTGGGAAAACATTGGACTTTACTTTCGACATCTCTGAGGTTTGTCAGACAATCGACGGTCCTTTTGATCTGTTTCTCTCCCTTTCTCTCTCTCTCTCTTGCTTACTATCTTCCTCTCTCACAAACACACTGTATTTTCTTTTTCTCTCTCTCTCCCTCTCTCTCGTTCTGTTTCTCTCCCTTTACCTCTCACATCCTCTCACTCTGACGTAATGTTGTCGCTCCCTGTCTGAGAGCCAAGCCACGGACAAGACAGGGTTTGTTCTGTGCATGAAGCTGTTCTGTGTTACATAAAGACTGCTTCCCAAATGGCACCCTATTCCCTATATAGTGTACTACTTTTGACCAGGGCTCAGGGTGCCATTTGGGACAAAGCCAAAGGTTTGGTGTTAAAAGCAAGAAGGCCACTTAGAAGAGTGGTTCTGTCTCGTGTTTTCCTGTACTTTTCCTGTGTTTTCCAGGGTGCGGTACTGGTGTGAGACTGTGTTGATGACTGGATCTGTTTTGAACAGGAAACATGTCTTTCCTTTCAGTTCATTATTGATTGTGCCTTTTAATAATGACCCTAGTAGATTAGCAGCAAAGCTAGAAAAGTACCCACACACACACAGTAAACAATATCAGCCAGGCTGGGCAGAGCTAGGCTAGAAAGCGATGTTGTGAGGGCTAACAGACAGACTGGGCAGCGGTGTATGATTTATGTACGTCTGGGAACCAAACAGGCAGCAATTTGTGCGGTTTATGAATGGCAGGAAATATTGTCAGACAGGGCTGCTGCCGTCCTTTGTGTGGGAATCAGGGAGGAGGAGAGTTCAAACTGGGCTGGGGTGGAGAGGGAGGGAGCGCCAGCCAAACAGAGATCCAGAGAGCATTACAGCCTAGAGAGGAATGATTGAACAAACTAACCCCTCAGAGAAATTCCTCAGTATTTTTAGACGGAAGGGGGTCGGGGAGAAAACACAGCAGAAGGAACAGCATGTTACAAGAGGCACATGGAATCTGTGTGAATTGACTGCAGGTGGGTTGTGCAAATCTCTCCTGCTCGGTAACTGAGCTGCCGGGGCTATGAACAGCTGCCAATGGGACAGTGCTAAGGGCTTAACAAACGCTGCCTGGCAGGTGTTGAAATATTGATGAGCGGCTGAATACTTGGCCTGGCTGGACTGGAGCAGCCATAGGACAGAGGAATGTCCGCTCATGGACTTATTGCCGCAGAGAGACACACTGGTTCTGCTCCAAACGTCTGCTCTGTGTGACTCACAAAGGCCCCTGTGTGTAGACCCCAGTGATAGGCAGGAGGTATGAGGAGCTGCAAGGTCCTCCAGGCCGGGAGGGGAAGAGCCAGGCCATAGCTGTGACCTGCAGCATCACCTCCATCACCTCCTCGGGCTCCACCTCCAACAACGTCCTGGTTCCAGTCAGCTGGAAAAGACCCCAGTCCTCTCAGGTCAGTGTCACCCTTTCACCCTCAGTGTCTCAGGTCAGCCTCCCCCTTTCACCCCTCCTCCCCCTTTCACCCCTCCTCCCCCAGTCTTTTCAGGTCAGTGACCCCCTTTCTCCCCAGTCCCCCACTCCTCCCCCAGTCATAGCTGTGAGTGTGCCCTTGAGCAAGTCACTTAACCCTATTTGCTCCTGTAAGTCGCTCTGGATGACTAAAATGCAATTGTAAAATGTAAGGGGGATACTGACCTGAGGGTTAATTAGGGTTAAGTGACTTGCTCAAGGGCACATCGACAGATTTTTCACCTAGTCACATCAGAGATTCAAACCAACAACCTTTTGGTTACTGGTCCAACGCTCTTAACCGCTATGCTACCTGCCACCCCTACCTACTGTCCTCCCCCAGTCATCCAAGGTCAGTTTACCCCTCTCCTCTAGTCCTCTCAGGTCAGTCTCACCCCCTACCCCAGTCCTCACAAGTCAATCTCTCCCTTCTGTTTCAGAATGTTATCTCTATCTAGCCTGGTCACTAGTTTCTGTTTGTGCTTTAGCTAACCCCTCACGTTTCTTGTATGTCATGGCAAGGACCACTACAGAGGAGTTGGCTAAAGCACACCCAGATCTGGCCACCAGGATAATTGCTATCAGAAATTGAGAAATAACAACAAACATCCCTCGGTACCTGATTATGTAGCTCTTGTCCAGGGCATAGTGTCACTAGTAGTTCCTCCAGTCGTAGTGGAGAAACGCGCAGGTCCAGGGCATAGTGTCACTAGTAGTTCCTCCAGTCGTAGTGGGAAACGCGCACTACACCCTGGACCAGAGCAAGAGTCAACACACCTTCAAAACATGTGCATAAGGAGTGATGACTGATAATATTACAGTACATTTCTGTGTACTTTTAGTAGAACAAACACATTCCTACAGTGTTCTAATTATCCAGTGTTTACAGTGGACAGGAACAGGGGAGTCTTTTGAAAGGAAGCAGCAGAAGTACAAAGAGTCTGTCTAGCTTAATGGACATTTTACTCAAAAACGATATTTTAGTATTTTGTTAATTCATCTACTGTTAATACAATCCCAAAATTGTGCATGTCAGCAGCCAAGTTTTCAAGATGGAGCACTTTCAGTGTGATGATGATGATGCATTCCCTTTAAAGAGAAGCGAGGTCAGACTGAGATCACGTATTGTTATTTATTATATATTATGTAATCTGATGTGTTGTGCTGCTGCATCGCTGTCCTCTCAGAGGTCCCCCTCCACAGTCTGAACAATGCAGCTCTGCTCTGCTCTGCTCTGGTGGGACGTCACCTCACAGATCTCTTCTCTCCATATCTGCAGAAGAGAACACGGGAGAAGCTGGTGAATGTGTTGTCTCTGTGTGGACAGGAAGTGGGGCTCACCAAAAACCCTTCGGTGAGATACACACACACACACACACACACACACAGTTCATGTTGAATATTCATAATAAGTGAATTTTTTTGTTCAGACTCACTGAGAGACAGCGCAGTCTATACACTTATTCAACAATTCAACACTCATTTTGATGATGGCCTACTCACAACTAATATTGCAGACATTTTGTGAAAGTTATACACTGAGTGTACAAAACATTAGGAATGCTCTTTCCATGACATAGACTGACCAGGTGAAAACTATGATCCCTTATTGATGTGACCTGTTAAATCCACTTCAATCAGTGTGAATGAAGGGGAGGAGACAGGTTAAATAAGGATTTTTAAGCCTTGAGACAATTGAGAGACATGGATTGTGTATGTGTGCCATTCAGAGGGTGAATGGGCAAGACAAAAGATTTAAGTGCCTTTGAACGGGGTATAGTAGTAGGTGCCAGGTGCACCGGTTTGAGTATGTCAAGAACTGCAACGCTGCTTGGTTTTACATGCTCAACAGTTTCCCGTGTGTATCAAGAATGGTCCACCACCCAAAGGAAATTTAGCCAAGTTGACACAACTGTGGGAAGCATTGGAGTCAACATGGGCCAGCATCCCGGTGGAATGCTTTCAACACCTTGTAGAGTACATGCCATGACAAATTGAAGCTGTTCTGAGGGCAAAAGTGGGGGTGCAACTCAATATTAGGAGTTGTTCCTAATGTTTTGTACACTCAGAGTTATGTTGAGTGATGGAGGGGTAAGGAATGATGTGTAACCAATGTCATAGTAGTGCCTTAAGATTGTGTAACATGGAAGACGTAAAAAAAATATTATACTGATAATGTTGTTTATGCACTGTGATCATACAGTACACCAGTCAAAGGTTTGGACACACCAACTCATTCAAGGGTTTTTCTTTATTTTTACTATTTTCTACATTGTAGAATAATAGTGAAGATATCAAAACTATGAAATAACACATATGGAATCATGTAGTAACCAAAAAAGTGTTAAACAAATCATAATATATTCTACTTCAAAGTAGCCACCCTTTGGCTTGATGACAGCTTTGCACATTTGGCATTTTCTCAACCAGCTTCATGAGGAATGCTTTTCCAACAGTCTTGAAGGAGTTTCCACATATGCTGAGCACTTGTTGGCTGCTTTTCCTTCACTCTGCGGTCCAACTCATCCCAAACCATCTCAATTGGGTTGAGATCGGGTGATTGTGAAGGCCAGGTCATCTGATGCAGCACTCCATCACTCTCCTTCTTGGTCAAATAGCCCTTACACAGCCTGGAGGTGTGTTTTGGGTCATTGACCTGTTGAAAAACAAGACCTGTTGAGTCCCACTAAGCGAAAACCAGATGGGATGGCATATCGCTGCAGAATGCTGTGGTAGCCATGCTGGTTAAGTGTGCCTTGAATTCTAAATAAATCACAGACAGTGTCACCAGCAAAGCACCCCCACACCATCACACCTCCTCCTCCATGCTTCATGGTGGGAACCACACATGCGGAGATCATCCGTTCACCTACTCTGCATCTCAAAAAGACATGGCGGTTGGAACCAAAAATCTCAAATTTGGATTTCCACCGGTCTAATGTAAATTGCTCGTGTTTCTCGTCACCAAATAATTTATTAAAACACACTGTTTTGCAATGAGGGTCTACAGTAGCCTCAGAAGCACTCTGTAGGGTAGCACCATGGTGTAGCTGGAGGACAGCTAGTTTCTGTCCTCCTCTGGGTACATTGACTTCAATACAAAACCTAGGAGGCTCATGGTTCTCACCCCCTTCCATAGATTTACACAGTAATTATGACAACTTCCGGAGGACATGCTCCAACCTATCAGAGCTCTTGCAGTATGAACTGACATGTTGTCCACCCAATCAAGGATCAGATAATGAATCTAGTACTGAAAGCATAAGCTACAGCTAGCTAGCACTGCAGTGCATAAAATGTGGTGAGTAGGTGACTCAAAGAGAGAGAAAGACAATAGTTGAATCCTCCCGTCCCCAGGTGATCTTCTCCAGCTGTGGAGAGCTGGACCTGATGGATCTGCAGCCCAGCCTGGTGTCATCTGACGAGGGGACAAGAGAGCAGGACAACACCATGGATGGATCCTCTAGCTCCACGTCCGAACAACAGTTCAGAGTGTTCCGAGACTTTGACTTCCTGGACGTGGAGCTGGAAGATGGAGAGGTGAGATTGGTTGATTTTGATTTGATCATTTAAAAACAGAATTCTAATCACGCACCTGGATGCAATGCCTTTGAAATCATTGAGGATAAACATTAAAAAAAAAGGTTTTACAGTTTATTTCCAGTGTGGTCCTCTGGTTTAAGCAGGCAGGCTGACTGTCAGGGCTGAGAATATGACTAGCTTAGTGGTGTGTAAAAGGGTGGAAGACGTGAATGCAATGGCCAAATCACTCACAAGTTGCTTACCTTGGAACACCCATATAAGTTCTCTGGGTGTACCTTCTTGCTCAGGGGATTTTGGAGTGTAAGATATCCATGGGTTGGCCCTGTATAGACAGTACTCAGTGTGTAGTGCCGTTATGGAACCTCTGTCTCCGAAACCTAATGATGGAAGTTAAAAAAGCATTAAGTACTGTGTAGGACACCAATGTGCACCGTAATGTACTTGAGTATTGGTGCTATCAGCTTTTCAATTAATTTAGGGTGCTGAGAACTTTCTTCATCCCAAACGAGTGTCTCAGCCATACAAATGGAATTACTAAAAGGGGAATCCCCATTCAAGTCAATGAGGCCATAATGGGTGGCCCTTTCTAGTAATTATATTTATATGGTCTCAACAGATTTCTAGGACACTTTGTTGTGTCTACTTTGATTTCTTCTCTTCTATAATGAAATGTGGGTTTATTTGTTCTGTTTTTGTCTGTGCCACCATCTAGGAGCTCCAGGTAAGTTCAGTCATGTTGCAATGCTAATACTGTGTTGTGTAGATGGCATGCAGTGGGTTGTGGTAGTCTATGGTTGCGTCCCAAACAGTACCCTATTCCCTATTTAGTGCACTACTTTTGACCAGAGCCCTATGGGCCCTGGTCAAAAGTATTGCACAACGCCTCCCGAGTGGCACAGCGGTCTAAGGCAATGCATCGCAGTGCTTGAGGCGTCACTACAGACCTGGGTTCAATCACAGGCTGTGTCGCAGCCGGCCGTGACCGGGAGACCCACGAGGAGGCGCACAATTGGCCCAGCATTGTCCGGGTTAGGGGAGGGTTTGGCCGGCCGGGATGTCCTTGTCCCATCGCACTTTAGCAGCACCTTGTGGCGGGACGGGCGCATGCGCGCTGACTTCGGTCACCAATTGTACGGTGTTTCCTCCGACACATTGGTGCGGCTGGATTCCAGGTTAAGTGAGCAGTGTGTCAAGAAGCTTGGCAGGGTCGTGTTTCGGAGGATGCTCTCGACCTTCGCCTCTCCCGAGTCCGTATGGGAGTTGCAGCGATGGGACAAGACTGTAACTACCAATTGGATATCACAAATTTGGGGAGAATGTATTTTATTTTATATATATACATTTTATATATATACAATGGGGGAAAAAAGTATTTAGTCAGCCACCGATTGTGCAAGTTCTCCCACTTAAAAAGATGAGAGAGGTCTGTAATTTTCATCATAGGGACACGTCAACTATGACAGACAAATGGAGAGAAAAATTTTCCAGAAAATCACATTGTAGGATTTTTTATGAATTTATTTGCTAATTATGGTGGAAAATAAGTATTTAGTCACCTACAAACAAGCAAGATTTCTGGCTCTCACAGACCTGTAACTTCTTCTTTAAGAGGCTCCTCTGTCCTCCACTCGTTACCTGTATTAATGGCACCTGTTTGAACTTGTTATCAGTATAAAAGACACCTGTCCACAACCTCAAACAGTCACACACCAAACTCCACTATGGCCAAGACCAAAGAGCTGTCAAAGGACACCCGAAACAAAATTGTAGACCTGCACCAGGCTGGGAAGACTGAATCTGCAATAGGTAAGCAGCTTGGTTTGAAGAAATCAACTGTGGGAGCAATTATTAGGAAATGGAAGACATACAAAACCACTGATAATCTCCCTCGATCTGGGGCTCCACGCAAGATCTCACCCAATGGGGTCAAAATGATCACAAGAACGGTGAGCAAAAATCCCAGAACCACACGGGGGGACCTAGTGAATGACTTGCAGAGAGCTGGGACCCAAGTAACAAAGCCTACCATCAGTAACACACTACGCCGCCAGGGACTCAAATCCTGCAGTGCAAGACGTGTCCCCCTGCTTAAGCCAGTACATGTCCAGGCCCGTCTGAAGTTTGCTAGAGTGCATTTGGATGATCCAGAAGAGGATTGGGAGAATGTCATATGGTCAGATGAAACCAAAATAGAACTTCTTGGTAAAAACTCAACTCGTCGTGTTTGGAGGACAAAGAATGCTGAGTTGCATCCAAAGAACACCATACCTACTGTGAAGCATGGGGGTGGAAACATCATGCTTTGGGGCTGTTTTTCTGCAAAGCGACCAGGACGACTGATCCGTGTAAAGGAAAGAATGAATGGGGCCATGTATCGTGAGATTTTGAGTGAAAACATCCTTCCATCAGCAAGGGCATTGAAGATGAAACGTGGCTGGATCTTTCAGCATGACAATGATCCCAAACACGCCGCCCGGGCAACGAAGGAGTGACTTCATAAGAAGCATTTCAAGGTCCTGGAGTGGCCTAGCCAGTCTCCAGATCTCAACCCCATAGAAAATATTTGGAGGGAGTTGAAAGTCCGTGTTGCCCAGCGACAGCCCCAAAACATCACTGCTCTAGAGGAGATCTGCATGGAGGAATGGGCCAAAATACCAGCAACAGTGTGTGAAAACCTTGTGAAGACTTACAGAAAACGTTTGACCTGTGTCATTGCCAACAAAGGGTATATAACAAAGTATTGAGAAACTTTTGTTATTGACCAAATACTTATTTTCCACCATAATTTGCAAATAAATTCATTAAAAATCCTACAATGTGATTTTCTGGAGAAAAAAAATCTCAATTTGTCTGTCATAGTTGACGTGTACCTACAGTGGGGAAAAAAAGTATTTAGTCAGCCACCAATTGTGCAAGTTCTCCCACTTAAAAAGATGAGAGGCCTGTAATTTTCATCATAGGTACACGTCAACTATGACAGACAAAATGAGAAAAAAAAATCCAGAAAATCACATTGTAGGATTTTTAATGAATTTATTGGCATATGATGGTGGAAAATAAGTATTTGGTCAATAACAAAAGTTTCTCAATACTTTGTTATATACCCTTTGTTGGCAATGACACAGGTCAAACGTTTTCTGTAAGTCTTCACAAGGTTTTCACACACTGTTGCTGGTATTTTGGCCCATTCCTCCATGCAGATCTCCTCTAGAGCAGTGATGTTTTGGGGCTGTCGCTGGGCAACACAGACTTTCAACTCCCTCCAAAGATTTTCTATGGGGTTGAGATCTGGAGACTGGCTAGGCCACTCCAGGACCTTGAAATGCTTCTTACGAAGCCACTCCTTCGTTGCCCGGGCGGTGTGTTTGGGATCATTGTCATGCTGAAAGACCCAGCCACGTTTCATCTTCAATGCCCTTGCTGATGGAAGGAGGGTTTCACTCAAGATCTCAAGATACATGGCCCCATTCATTCTTTCCTTTACACGGATCAGTCGTCCTGGTCCCTTTGCAGAAAAACAGCCCCAAAGCATGATGTTTCCAACCCCATGCTTCACAGTAGGTATGGTGTTCTTTGGATGCAACTCAGCATTCTTTGTCCTCCAAACATGACGAGTTGAGTTTTTACCAAAAAGTTATATTTTGGTTTCATCTGACCATATGACATTCTCCCAATCCTCTTCTGGATCATCCAAATGCACTTCAGACGGGCCTGGACATGTACTGGCTTAAGCAGGGGGACACGTCTCGCACTGCAGGATTTGAGTCCCTGGCGGCGTAGTGTGTTACTGATGGTTGGCTTTGTTACTTTGGTCCCAGCTCTCTGCAGGTCATTCACTAGGTCCCCCCGTGTGGTTCTGGGATTTTTGCTCACCGTTCTTGTGATCATTTTGACCCCACGGGGTGAGATCTTGCGTGGAGCCCCAGATCGAGGGAGATTATCAGTGGTCTTGTATGTCTTCCATTTCCTAATAATTGCTCCCACAGTTGATTTCTTCAAACCAAGCTGCTTACCTATTGCAGATTCAGTCTTCCCAGCCTGGTGCAGGTCTACAATTTTGTTTTTGGTGTCCTTTGACAGCTCTTTGGTCTTGGCCTTTGTGAAGTTTGGAGTGTGACTGTTTGAGGTTGTGGACAGGTGTCTTTTATACTGATAACAAGTTCAAACAGGTGCCATTCATACAGGTAACGAGTGGAGGACAGAGGAGCCTCTTAAAGAAGAAGTTACAGGTCTGTGAGAGCCAGAAATCTTGCTTGTTTGTAGGTGACCAAATACTTATTTTCCACCATAATTTGCAAATAAATTCATTAAAAATCCTACAATGGGATTTTCTGGATTTTTATTTCTCAATTTGTCTGTCATAGTTGACGTGTACCTATGATGAAAATTACAGGCCTCTCTCATCTTTTTAAGTGGGAGAACTTGCGCAATTGGTGGCTGACTAAATACTTTTCTTCCCCACTGTATGATGAAAATTACAGGCCTCTCTCATCTTTTTAAGTGGGAGAACTTGCACAATTGGTGGCTGACTAAATACTTTTTTTTCCCCCACTGTATGTGCACAACATAGGACATAGGGTGCCATTTGTGACACAACCCTATATAGTGCACATTGAGTGGATTATTTCCCTATGGTGGTGTGTGATACAGTAGTACTGTGCATGTTTGGAGTGTGTTCAGGGTTTTCTTTCCCTAATGTTAAGTCAAGTCCTCACTCAAGCCTCTACAGTTTCTGTCAGGGTCGGTGTTCTTAGTACTTAGTTCCAGTCAGAGGGATACTGTAGCATCATGTAGATCATACGTGACTTAACACTCCCATCAAAACACATTATACACAGCCTTCCATTCACTGATGCTAGATATGAGCAGACGTATTGCTCTTAAATGAGTAGTATGCAACTTAGTGGTCCTCTGTAGCTCAGCTGGTAGAGCACGGCGCTTGTAACGCCAAGATAGTGGGTTCGATCCCCGGGACCACCCATACACAAAAATGTATGCACGCATGACTGTATATCGCTTTGGATAAAAGCGTCTGCTAAATGGCATATTATTATTATTATTATTAATAATCAGCTGATTGATCACTGTTGATCACACACAGCCATGCCAAACTAAGGACTTAGGTTGCATCCCAAATGGCACCCTATTCCCTACACATTGCACTACTTATAGTTTCCTCTCATTTATGTTGCATTTGCTCAGATTATTATTTAATACCAGTCATGTATAGTGAATTATATAGTTAGAATTGCGTTGATATATGTATATGTGTGTATATATGTATGTATATATGTGTGTATATATGTGTGTATATATATGTATATGTACAGTGGGGGAAAATAGTATTTAGTCAGCCACCAATTGTGCAAGTTCTCCTACTTAAAAAGATGAGAGAGGCCTGTAATTTTCATCATAGGTACACGTCAACTATGGCAGACAAAAAGAAATCCAGAAAATCACATTGTAGGATTTTTAATGAATTTATTTGCAAATTATGGTGGAAAATAAGTATTTGGTCAATAACAAAAGTTTCTCAATACTTTGTTATATACCCTTTGTTGGCAATGACACAGGTCAAACGTTTTCTGTAAGTCTTCACAAGGTTTTCACACACTGTTGCTGGTATTTTGGCCCATTCCTCCATGCAGATCTCCTCTAGAGCAGTGATGTTTTGGGGCTGTTGCTGGGCAACACAGACTTTCAACTCCCTCCAAAGATTTTCTATGGGGTTGAGATCTGGAGACTGGCTAGGCCACTCCAGGACCTTGAAATGCTTCTTACGAAGCCACTCCTTCGTTGCCCAGGCGGTGTGTTTGGGATCATTGTCATGCTGAAAGACCCAGCCACGTTTCATCTTCAATGCCCTTGCTGATGGAAGGAGGTTTTCACTCAAAATCTCACGATACATGGCCCCATTCATTCTTTCCTTTACACGGATCAGTCGTCCCTGGTCCCTTTGCAGAAAAACAGCCCCAAAGCATGATGTTTCCACCCCCATGCTTCACAGTAGGTATGGTGTTCTTTGGATGCAACTCAGCCTTCTTTGTCCTCCAAACACGACGAGTTGAGTTTTTACCAAAAAGTTATATTTTGGTTTCATCTGACCATATGACATTCTCCCAATCCTCTTCTGGATCATCCAAATGCACTCTAGCAAACTTCAGACGGGCCTGGACATGTACTGGCTTAAGCAGGGGGGACACGTCTGGCACTGCAGGATTTGAGTCCCTGGCGGCGTAGTGTGTTACTGATGGTAGGCTTTGTTACTTTGGTCCCAGCTCTCTGCAGGTCATTCACTAGGTCCCCCCGTGTGGTTCTGGGATTTTTGCTCACCGTTCTTGTGATCATTTTGACCCCACGGGGTGAGATCTTGCGTGGAGCCCCAGATCGAGGGAGATTATCAGTGGTCTTGTATGTCTTCCATTTCCTAATAATTGCTCCCACAGTTGATTTCTTCAAACCAAGCTGCTTACCTATTGCATATTCAGTCTTCCCAGCCTGGTGCAGGTCTACAATTTTGTTTCTGGTGTCCTTTGACAGCTCTTTGGTCTTGGCCATAGTGGAGTTTGAAGTGTGACTGTTTGAGGTTGTGGACAGGTGTCTTTTATACTGATAACAAGTTCAAACAGGTGCCATTAATACAGGTAACGAGTGGAGGACAGAGGAGCCTCTTAAAGAAGAAGTTACAGGTCTGTGAGAGACAGAAATCTTGCTTGTTTGTAGGTGACCAAATACTTATTTTCCACCATAATTAGCAAATAAATTCATTAAAAATCCTACAATGTGATTTTCTGGATTTTCTTTCTCAATTTGTCTGTCATAGTTGACATGTACCTATGATGAAAATTACAGGCCTCTCTAATTTTTTTAAGTGGGAGAACTTGCACAATTGGTGGCTGACTAAATACTTTTTTTCCCCACTGTATATGTGCTTTCTTGAGCAGGGGGACCTTGTGGGCTCTGCAGGATTGCAGTCCTTCAAGGCGTAGTGTGTTACCAATTGTTTTCTTGGTGACTATGGTCCCAGCTGCCTTGAGACCATTGACAAGATCCTCCCGTGTAGTTTTGGGCTGATTCCTCACCGTTCTCATGATCATTGCAACTCCACGAGGTGAGATCTTGCATGGAGCCCCAGGCTGAGGGAGATTGACAGTTATTTTGTGTTCCATTTGCGAATAATCGCACCAACTGTTGTTACCTTCTCACCAAGCTGCTTGGCGATGGTCTTGTAGCCCATTCCAGCCTTGTGTAGGTCTACAATCTTGTCCCTGACATCCTTGGAGAGCTCTTTGGTCTTGGCCATGGTGGAGAGTTTGGAATCTGATTGATTTATTGCTTCTGTGGACAGGTGTCTTTTATACAGGTTACAAACTGAGATTAGGAGCACTCCCTTTAAGAGTGTGCTCCAAATCTCAGCTCGTTACCTGTATAAAAGACACCTGGGAGCCAGAAATCTTTCTGATTGAGAGGGGGTCAAATACTTATTTCCCTCATTAAAATGCAAATCAATTTATAACATTTTTGACATGTGTTTTTCTGTATTTTTTTTGTTGTTGTTATTCTGTCTCTCACTGTTCAAATAAACCTACCATTAAAATTATAGACTGATCATTTCATGTCAGTGGGCAAACGTACAAAATCAGCAGGGGATCAAATACTTTTTTCCCTCACTGTGTATATATATACATACACTACTGTTCGAAAGTTTGGGGTCACTTAGAAATGTATTTTTTTCAAAAGAAAAGCATTTTTTTTGTCCATTAAAATGACATCAAATTGATCAGAAATACAGTACACATTATTAATGTTGTAAATGGCTATTGTAGCTGGAAACGGCTGATTTTTTTATGGAATATCTACATAGGCGTACAGAGGCCCATTATCAGCAACCATCAGTCCTGTGTTCTAATGGCATGTTGTGTTTGCTAATCCAAGTTATCATTTTAAAAGGCTAATTGATCATTAGAAAACCCTTTTGCAATTATGTTAGCACAGCTGAAAACTGTTGTGCTGATTAAAGAAGCAATAAAACTGGCCTTCTTGAGACTAGTTGAGTATCTGGAGCATCAGCAATTGTGGGTTCGATTACAGGCTCAAAATGGCCAGAAACAAATAACTTTCTTCTGAACCCCGTCAGTCTATTCTTGTTCCATTCCATGTGAGAAATTGCCAAGAAACTGAAGATCTCGTACAATGCTGTGTACTACTCCTTTTACAGAACAGTGCAAACGGTCTCTAACCAGAATAGAAAGAGGACTGGGAGGCCCCGGTGCACAACTGAGCAAGAGGACAAATACATTAGAGTGTCTAGTTTCAGAAACAGACGCCTCACAGGTCCTCAACTGGCAGCTTCATTAAATAGTACCCGCAAAACAACAGTCTCAACGTTAACTATGAAGAGGCGACTCCGGGATGCTGACCTTCTAGGCAGAGTTGCAAAGAAAAAGCCATATCTCAGACTGGCCAATAAAAATAAAAGATGAAGATGGGCAAAAGAACACAGACACTGGACAGAGGAAGATTGGAAAAACGACTACTGGCCTACACACAATACCGCATAATGTCAAAGTGGTGTTATGTTGTATTTCTTTTTTAACAAATTTAAATCACTCTGTGTGCAATAATAGTGTTTAACATGATTTTTGAATGACTACCTAATTTCTGTACCCCATACATACAATTATCTGTAAGGTCCCTCAGTCTAGCAGTGAATTTCAAACACAGATTCAACCACAAAGACCAGGGAGGTTTTCTAATGCCAAAGAAGGGCACTTATTGGTAGATGGGTAAAGATATCCCTTTCAGCATGGTGAAGTTATTAATTACACTTTGGATGGTGTGTCGATACATCCAGTAATTACAAAAATACAGGTGTCCTTCCTAGTTGCCGGAAAGGAAGGAAACCGCTCTGGGATTTCACCATGCGGCTGATGGTGACTTTAAAACAGTTAGAGTTTAATGGCTGTGATAGGAGAAAACTGAGGATGGATCAACAACATTGTAGTTACTCCACAATACCAACCTAAATGACAGAGTAAAAAGAAGGAAGCCTTTACAGAATAAAAATATTCCTAAACATGCATCCTGTTTGCAATAAGGCAATAATGTAAAACTGCAAAAAATGTGGCAAAGTGTCCTGAATACAAAGCGTTATGTTCGGAACAAATCCAAAAGCCCTGAGTACCACTCTTCATGTTTCCAAGCATGGTGGTGGCTGCATCATGTTATGGGTATGCTCTGCATTGGCAAGGACTAGGGAGTTTTTTTAGGATAAAAGGAAATGGAATAGCGCTAGGACAGGTAAAATCCTAGAGAAAAACCTGGTTCAGTCTGCTTTCCAACAGACGCTGGGAGACAAATTCACCTTTCAGCAGGACAATAACCTGAAAGAAAAGAGAAACCAGCACACCGCTCTTGCTAGTATCACTGTTCTTTATTAAACTATTGTATCGGCCTCAAGGCCTTCGTCAGAACTTTTTTTTTTTTAAAGCTCCGACGAAGGCATTGATGCCGATACGTAAGCTTAATAAAGAACAGTGATACTAGCAAGAGCAGTGTGCGGGTTTCTCTTTTCTTTCATGTTATTCAATTGTTCCCATGCACCTGCAACAAAGATAGCTCAGATGTGCGAGTGCCTTTTGAATTTTGAATCAGCAGGACAATAACCTAAAACACAAGGCCAAATATACACTGGAGTTGCTTACCAAAATGACATTGAATTTTCCTGAGTGGCCTAATTACAGTTTTGATTTAAATTGGCTCAAACATGTATGGTAAGACTTGAAAATGGCTGTCTAGCAATTAGAATAATTTTTTCAAGAATAATGTGCAAATATTGTACTATCCAGGTGTGCAAAGCTCTTAGACTTAAAGACTCACAGCTGTAATCGCTGCCAAAGGTGATTCTAACATGTATTGACTCAGGGGGTTGAATAATCAAGATATATTGGTGTTTTAAATATATAAGTACCAGTGAAAAGTTTGCACACACCTACTCATTCATTATTTTTACACTTTAATAGTGAAGACATCAAAACTATGAAATAACACAAATGGAATCATGTAGTAACCAAAAAAGTGTTAAACAAATCAAAATATATTTTATATTTGAGATTATTCAAAGTAGCCACCCTTTGCCTTGATGACAGCTTTGCACACTCTTGGCGTTCTCTCAACCAGCTTCATGAGGTAGTCACCTGGAATGCATTTCAATTAACAGGTGTGCCTTGTTAAAAGTTCATTTGTGGAATTTCTTTCCTTCTTAATGCATTTGAGCCAATCAGTTGTGTTGTGACAAGGTAGGGGTGGTATACAGAAGATAGCCCTATTTGTTAAAAGACCAAGTCCATATTACGGCAAGAACAACTCAAATAAGCAAAGAGAAATGACAGTCGATCATTACTTTAAGACATGAAGGTCAATCAATGCGGCAAATTTCAAGAACTTTGAAAGTTTCTTCAAGTGCAGTTCCAAAAACCATCAAGCGCTATGATGAAACTGGCTCTCATGAGGACCGCCACAGGAAAGGAAGACCCAGAGTTACCTCTGCTGCAGAGGAGAAGTTCATTCGAGTTACAAGCCTCAGAAGTTGCAGCCCAAATATATGCTTCACAGAGTTCAAGTAACAGACACATCTCAACATCAACTGTTCAGAGGAGACTGCGTGAATCAGGCCTTCATGGTCGAATTGCTGCAAAGAAACCAATACTAAAGGACACCAATAATAAGAAGAGACTTGCTTGGGCCAAGAAACATGAGCAATGGACATTAGACCGGTTGAAATGGAGGAGGAGGTGTGATGGTCCTTTGCTGGTGACACTGTCTGTGATTTATTTAGAATTCAAGGCACACTTAACCAGCATGGCTACCACAGCATTCTGCAGTGATACGCCATCCCATCTGGTTTGAGCTTAGTGGGACTATAATTTGTTTTTCAACAGGACAATGACCCAAAACACACCTCCAGGCTGTGTAAAGGCTATTTGACCAAGAAGGAGAGTGATGGAGTGCTGCACCAGATGACCTGGCCTCCACAGTCACCCGACCTCAACCCAATTTAGATGGTTTGTGATGAGTCGGATCGCAGAGTGAAGGGTAAGAAGCCAACAAGTGCTCAGAATATGTGGGAACTCCTTCAAGACTGTTGGAAAAGCCTTCCAGGTGAAGCTGGTTGAGGGAATGCCAAGAGTGTGCAAAGCTGTCATCAAGGCAAAGGGTGGCTACTTTGAAAAATCTAAAATATATTTTGATTTGTTTAACACTTTTTTGGTTACTACATGATTCCATATGTGTTATTTCATAGTTTTGATGTCTTCACTATTATTCTACAATGTAGAAAATAGTAAAAATAAAGAAAAACCCATGAATGAGTAGGAGTGTCTAAACTTTTGACTGGTAGTGTAAATACTGATTATTATTACCTAGGATTTGAACTCTCAACCTCTTGGGTCCGATCTTCCTGCTACTCCACGATGTCTTTGTCAGTTATCAGTTAATCTGACTATTCTGTCATCATTGATTTGATTTATTTATTTCAGCAATTGTAAGGGTTTTCTGTTGGCTTATTACTCGGTTTAGTGTTACTCAAATGATAAATAAAATTGTTTTTATTTAGGGTACTTTTAACAGAGCTGAGATTTACTTCAAAGTTTTACAATGCAGGTGAAATCTAACGGGGTGTTGGAGGCGCTGTGAGGTACTTACAATACACTTAAAACATTTGTTTTCGAAAGATGGGCAGACGGGCTGTCCTGACTTTAGGGGGAAGCTTGTTCCACCATTGGGGTGCCAGGAAATGGAGAGCTTTGACTGGGCTGAGTGGGAGCTGCCCTCCCGTAGTGGTGGGAGGGTGGTGGAATGGAGTGCTCGGGTTGCGAGGTAGGGTTTGAGCATAGCCTGAAGGTAAGGAGGTGGAGTTCCCCTTGCTGCTCCGTAGGCAAGCACCAGGGTCTTGAAGATGATGCGAGCTTAGACTGGAAGCCAGCGGAGTGTGTGGAGGAGCGGGGTGACATGGGAGAATTTAGGAAGGTTGAACACCAGGCGGGCTGCAGCGTTCTGGATAAATTGCAGGGGTTTGATAGCACAAGCGGGGAGCCCAGCAAAGAGAGTTGCAGTAGTCTAGACGGGAGATGACAAGTCCCTAGATTAGGACCTGCGCCGCTTCCTGTGTGAGGAAAGGTCGTTCTCTATGGATTTTGTAGAGAAAAAGAAGGGATACCGATCTGTAGTTTTTGACGTCAGAGGGGTCGAGTGTTGGTTTCTTGAGGAGGGGACCGACTCGGGCCATCTTGAAGTCAGAGGGGACGCAGCCAGTGGTCAGGGATGAGGGAAGTGAGGAATGGTAGAAGGTCTCCAGAGATGGTCTGGAGGAGGGGATGGGGTCAAGTGGGCAGGTTGTCGGGCGGCCGGACATCACTAGTCACAGGATTTCATCTGGAGAGAGAGAGGGGAGAAAGAGGTCAAGGTGTATTGTAGTTCTGTGTGAGTGGGACCAGTGGACTCAGAACGTCCTGGACAAAGAACGTCTTATGTTTTAAATGTCCTTCGACACAGGAATGTTCTTGCAATGTACCATGGAACGTGTCTAGAACATTAGTATATTTATTCTGAGAACATGGTAACCACCTTCTGGGTAAGTTTTGTTTGACATTAAGTAAATGTTCTCCTAACTCTAACGTCAAAACATGCTCTCAGGAGGTTTTTGCTAACATACATAGAATGTTCCCCTAACTAATGAAAAACTGGACACTCAAACATCATTATGAGTAACATTACAAAAACATTCTCTATCCCTAGAATTGTTAGCTGGGACTCCAGGCATGCTCAAACAGATCTGGGTTCAGGCTAGCCGTCTCCCTCCACTAGATTGAAATATGATGAAGCTAGTCAGTCACCACAGGTCCAGGATCTGTCCTGTCTGCTGTGGTGACCTGGACTGTGTTCCAAATGGCACCCTATTCCCTTTATCAAATCAAATGTTATTTGCCACATGCGCAGAATACAACAGGTGTAGACCTTGTGAAATGAAATGCTTACTTACAAGCCCTTAAACAACGATGCAGTTTTAAGGAAAGTGGAAAAGTTATAATGCACTACTTTTGACCAGGGCTCATAGGAAATAGGGCGCCATATGGAACGTGGCCTTGAGGAGGCTTGTTGGAATGTGGATGTTGGCTGACATTCTCCAGAATCGTGACCTTATGGAAAGTAATTTTCCATCTGAACAGGTATAGGTTGAAGTTGCCACTAGATGCATCTTGGGTCAGTTTTGGATTTTCCCCTGTAATGGTTAAGGTTAAGATTGGGGGAGGGGAAGCTGATTCTAGATCTGGACCTAGAGGAAACATCACCCAGGAGGATCTGAAACAAGACAGAAGCCATGAGGCTCATGGGGATAAAACTAGACAATATTTAGGAAGTCAAACAAGCTCCCGTTGGAGTCAAAACCAAGTTATTTTTTAGTTTTCATTGAGGGCTATTTTGATTTGATCCATTGGAAAGTTTCTGTTAGGATGCACTAAAGGCTACCCTTTTCACATGACTGTGCCGAACCGTACTGTGCTGTCTTGGATATTTTCTGTTCACTTGGTCCATCAGCACTGTTCTAGAATCTGTGGTGGATGAATGCATAATCATGCTAGGGCAGTACAGCTCAGCTTGGCTTGTATCACCTCAGCTCAGTAGTGTGAAATGGTTGGCATTGTCACTGGGTAACTCCCCCATGAAGATCAGCCTTGACTTGACTTGCTCTGCATGGTCAAGCATTTGTGTGGCTGCAGGTTACTGTGTTTGTGTGTGTGTGTGTGCGTGTGTGTTTGCGTGTGCAGACCCCTTTGTGTGTGCGTGCGTACGTGTGTGTGCGTGCGTACGTATGTGTATGTGCGTAGACCCGTGTGTGCGTGCGTGCGTGTAGACCCCTTTGTGTGTGCATGTGTGTGCGTAGACCTGTGTGTGTGTAAGGCATCTGGTTCTGTGTGGTCTATCTGTGTACTTTCTTAAAGCTGCGTGTGTCGTCCTTGCAGGGGGAGACGATGGACAGCTTCAACTGGGGGGTGCGGAGACGCTCCATGGATAGCCTGGACAGGAGTGACCTGGTGCCCCTGGATGACAGCGAGCTGTCCAGCAGCACGCCCAGCCTAGGCCAGATCACCCACCAGGATTCAGAGGAATCCTCAGAGGAAGAGTCCATCACCGCCAGCCAGATCCTCTCTCACTCCCAGGTGGTACGTCTCTCTAACCACAGACCTAGGATCAGATTACCCTACCCCCCTACCATCCAGGAAGCATGCTCTGCTTCTCTCATACCATTCTGCTTAAATACTTTTAAGTGTTTATATTTTATGTATTGTGAGATGGTTTTCCCTGTGCTCACAACAGTTGCCTCGTGCATGATGTCCTGACTAGCAGATCTGTGCAAACCTCGCCCATCTGGCACTGGTTCAAGTAGTATTTGTTTTCTTCCAAATACTTCAAGCTTGATCGAGCTCGCCTGGTGCCATGGAACCAAGGTAATAGTCCCAAAAGTGCAAACCTCGCCCGAACGCTCAATCCAAATATTTGAGAGAAAGCGAATACTATTTGAACCTGGGTCTGATGATTAGACAGGAGGAGGACTCTGAGCTGGACCTTTGTCTCGTTGCAGATTGTGAACCTCTCCCCCTCCGAGGAGGTCAATCAACTGGACTCTCTGTACACGTCCCTCGACAACTCGGCCGCTGACCCTTCTCTTCCCTCTCTGCAAACCGGAACGTCCAGTTTCGAGGTCTTGCTGGCAGAGGATTCAATGCCGAGGGTGAATAAGGAGATATGGGCACCCACTCACTCCTATTCCTCCTATCGCACCTCAATCCTAGAGTTCTTTACTAACGCTGCCAAACAAAACAATTCTATCCTATCCTTTCGCAGTTAGATTTCAGGGATAAGTGTTGATGTTTCTCTATAAGGTATTATGTGTATGTCTCTGTGACTCTTCAAGGTTTTCTCCAGAGTGGATATGGCAGGACCCAGTCTTTCATAGAGCTTCTAGTTACAGTAGCTGCATGTCACAGCAAAATCATCTAATACCTGTTCTAACACATTTTATCTAATTCTTTAGGTGCTGCAAATGCTTCCATTTATACTATTCTACATCTTTTGAGGAATAGTATTTTACTGAGTTCTTGGGGTTTTGCGGGTGTGTGGTAGCAAGACGCTTTCTGTGTCTGTTTAAACTGGGGGGGTGTGAGTGTGCCTATAATTTATTCCTAATACTATACATTTAGAAAATGTCTTACCTTTAGGAGGAAAGTGTCATAATTCTGAGAATTTTCTGAGGAGTATTTCTCATCATTAAGCAATATAATGCAAATGCCCCCAGAAACACCCCGGCCGTCCTACAATCTAAACTAGATGCACTCAATCTCACACAAATTATCAAGGAACCTACCAGGTACAACTCTAAATCCGTAAACATGGGCACCCTCATAGATATCAGTCTCCCGAGTGGCGCAGTGGTCTAAGGCACTGGTCTAAGGCACTGCATCGCTGTGCCACTAGAGATCCTGGTTCGAATCCAGGCTCTGTCGTAGCCGGCCGCGACCGGGAGACCCATGGGGCGGCGCGCAATTGGCCCAGCGTCGTCCAGGGTAGGGGAGGGAATGGCCAGCAGGGATGTAGCTCAGTAGATAGAGCATGGCGTTTGCAACGCCTGGGTTGTGGGTTCGTTTCCCACAGGGGGTATGAAAAAAAATATTATAATAATAATAATATGTATGCACTAACTGTAAGTCGCTCTGGATAAGAGCGTCTGCTAAATGACTAAAATGTAAATGTAAAATATCATCCTGACTAATTTACCCTCTAAATACACCTCCGCTGTCTTCAACCAGGATCTCAGCGATTACTGCCTCATTGCCTGCGTCCGTAATGTGTCCGTGGTCAAACGACCACCCCTCATCACTGTCAAACGCTCCCTAAAACACTTCAGCGAGCAGGCCTTTCTAATTGACCTGACCCAGGTATCCTGGATGGATATTGACCTCATTCCGTCAGTGGAGGATGCCTGGTTGTTCCTCTCCATCTTAAATAAGTATGGCCCATTCAGAAAATTCTGAACTAAGAACAGATATAGCCCCTGGTTCACCCCAGACTTGACTGCCCTTGACCAGTACAAAAACATCCTGTGGCGTACGGCATTAGCATCGAACAGCCCCCGCGATATGCAACTTTTCAGGGAAGTCAGGAACCAATATACACAATCAGTTAGGAAAGCGAAGGCTAACTTTTTCAAACAGAAATGTGCATCCTGTAGCACTAACTCCAAAAGGTTTTGGGACACTGTAAAGTCCATGGAGAATGAGAGCACCTCCTCCCAGCTGCCCAATGCACTGAGGCTAGGAAACACTGTCACTACCGATAAATCTACGATAATCGAAAATGTCAACAAGCATTTTGCTACAGCTGGCCATGCTTTACACCTGGCTACCCCTACCCCGGCCACCAGCTCTGCACCCTCCGCTGCAACTTGCCCATAACCCCCCCCCCCGCTTCTCCTTCACCCAAATTCAGATAGCTGATGTTCTGAAAGAGCTGCAAAATCTGGACCCCTACAAATCAGCTGGGCTAGACAATCTGGGCCCTTTCTTTCTAAAATTAGCAGCTGAAATTGTCGCAACCCCTATTACCAGCCTGTTCCACCTCTTTCGTATCGTCTGAGATCCCCAGAGATTGGAAAGCTGCCGCGGTCATCCCCCTCTTCAAAGGGGGTGACACTCTAGATCCAAACTGTTACAGTCCTATATCCATCCTGCCCTGCCTTTCGAAAGTTTTTGAAAGCCAAGTTAACAAACAGATCACCGACCATTTCGAATCCCACCGTACCTTCTCCGCTATGCAATCTGGTTTCCGAGCTGGTCATGGGTGTACCTCAGCCACGCTCAAGGACCTAAACGATATAATAACCGCGATCGATAAAAGACAGTACTGTGCAGCCGTCTTCATTGACCTGGCCAAGGCTTTTGACTCTGTCAATCACCGCATTCTTATTGGCAGACTAAATAGCCTTGGTTTCTCAAATGACTGCCTCGCCAACTACTTCTCACATAGAATTCAATGTGTCAAACCGGAGGGCCTGTTGTCTGGACCTCTGGAAGTCTCTACGGGGGTGCCACAGGGTTCAATTCTCGGGCCGACTCTATTCTCTGTGTATATCAATGATGTCGCTCTTGCTGCTGGTGACTCTCAGATCCACCTCTACGCAGACGACACCATTTTGTATACATCTGGCCCTTCATTGGACACTGTGTTAACAAACCTCCAAACGAGCTTCAATGCCATACAACACTCTTTCCGTGGCCTCCAACTGCACTTAAACGCTAGTAAAACTAAATGCATACTCTTCAATCGAACGCTGCTAGCACCCGCCTGCCCGACTAGAATCACTACTCTCGGCGGGTCTGACTTAGAATATGTGGACAACTACAAATACCTAGGTGTCTGGTTAGACTGTAAACTCTCCTTCCAGACTCACATTAAGCATCTCCAATCCAAAGTTAAATCTAGAATCGGCTTCCTATTTCACAACAAAGCCTCCTTCACTCATGCTGCTAAACATGCCCTCGTAAAACTGACTATCCTACCGATCCTTAACTTCGGCGATGTCATTTACAAAATAGCTTCTAACACTCTACTCAGCAAAATGGATGTAGTCTATCACAGTGCCATCCGTTTTGTCAACAAAGCCCCATATACTACCCACCATTGTGACCTTTACGCTCTCGTTGGCTGGCCCTCACTACATATTCGTCACCAAACCCACTGGCTCCAGGTCATCTATAAATCACTTCTAGGCAAATCCCCGCCTTATCTTAGCTCATTGGTCACCATAGCAACACCCACCCGTAGTATGCGTTCCAGCAGGTATATCTCACTGGTCATCCCCAAAGCCAACACCTCCTTTGGTCGCCATTCCTTCCAGTTCTCTGCTGCAAATGACTGGAACGAACTGCAAAGATCTCTGAAGCTGGAGTCACTTATCTCCCTCACTATCTTTAAGCATAAGTTGTCAGAGCAGCTTACCGATCACTGCACCTGTACACAGCCCATCTGTAATTAGCCCACCCAACTAACTCATCCCCATATTGTTATTTACATTGTTATTTATTTTGCTCATTTGCACCCCAGTATCTATTTTTGCACATCATCTTCTGCACATCTATCACTCCAGTGTTAATACTAAATTATAATTGTAATTAATTTGCACTATGGCCTATTTATTGCCTTACCTCCATAACTTACTACATTTGCACACACTGTATATAGATTTTCTATTGTGTTATTGACTGTACGTTTTGTTTATTCCATATGTAACTCTGTGTTGTTGTTGTTTTTACCGCACTGCTTTGCTTTATCTTGGCCAGGTCGCAGTTGTAAATGAAAACTTGTTCTCAACTGGCTTACCTGGTTAAATAAAGGTGAAATTAAAAGTAAATTTAAAAAAAGCACATTGAGTATAGTTGAGTATAATAATGGATTGGATTCATTGAGTGCTTTTACACTTAGATGCTCTAAGTGATTTACCGTCACTCACTGGATTCCGTCAGTAGAACACCATCAGTGTTGTATTTAATTACATAGACCAGTGTTTCCCAAACCTGTCCTCAAGTACCTACAGCCAGTTCCACTGATTTGAAGTACTGGAATAGATCAAATTGGCTGGGGGTACTACACTGAGTGTGCGTCCCAAATAGCACCCTATTCCCTATATACAGTGAGGGAAGAAAGTATTTGATCCCCTGCTGATTTTGTACGTTTGCCCACTGACAAAGAAATGATCAGTCTATCATTTTAATGGTAGGTTTATTTGAACAGTGAGAGACAGAATAACAATAAAAAAATCCAGAAAAACGCATGTCAAAAATGTTATAAATTGATTTGCATTTTAATGAGGGAAATAAGTAGTTGACCCCCTCTCAATCAGAAAGATTTCTGGCTCCCAGTTGTCTTTTATACAGGTAACGAGCTGAGATTAGGAGCACACTCTTAAAGGGAGTGCTCCTAATCTCAATTTGTAACCTGTATAAAAGACACCTGTCCACAGAAGCAATCAATCAATCAGATTCCAAACTCTCCACCATGGCCAAGACCAAAGAGCTCTCCAAGGATGTCAGGGACAAGATTGTAGACCTACACAAGGCTGGAATGGGCTACAAGACCATCGCCAAGCAGCTTGGTGAGAAGGTGACAACAGTTGGTGCGATTATTTGCAAATGGAAGAAACACAAAAGAACTGTCAATATCCCTCGGCCTGGGGCTCCATGCAAGATCTCACCTCATGGAGTTGCAATGATCATGAGAAATCAGCCCAGAACTACACGGGAGGATCTTGTCAATGATCTCAAGGCAGCTGGAACCATAGTCACCAAGAAAACAATTGGTAACACACTACGCCGTGAAGGACTGAAATCCTGCAGCTCCCGCAAGGTCCCCCTGCTCAAGAAAGCACATATACAGGCCCGTCTGAAGTTTGCCAATGAACATCTGAATGATTCAGAGGAGAACTGGGTGAAAGTGTTGTGGTCAGATGAGACCAAGATCGAGCTCTTTGGCATCAACTCAACTCGCTGTGTTTGGAGAAGGAGGAATGCTGCCTATGACCCCAAGAACACCGTCCCCACCGTCAAACATGGGGGTGGAAACATTATGCTTTGGGGGTGTTTTTCTGCTAAGGGAACAGGAAACTTCACCGCATCAAAGGGACGATGGACGGGGCCATGTACCGTCAAATCTTGGGTGAGAACCTCCTTCCCTCAGCCAGGGCATTGAAAATGGGTCATGGATGGGTATTCCAGAATGACAATGACCCAAAACACATGGCCAAGGCAACAAAGGAGTGGCTCAAGAAGAAGCACATGAAGGTCCTGGAGTGACCTAGCCAGTCTCCAGACCTTAATCCCATAGAAAATCTGTGGAGGGAGCTGAAGGTTCGAGTTGCCAAACGTCAGCCTCGAAACCTTAATGACTTGGAGAAGATCTGCAAAGAGGAGTGGGACAAAATCCCTCCTGAGATGTGTGCAAACCTGGTGGCCAACTACAAGAAACGTCTGACCTCTGTGATTGCCAACAAGAGTTTTGCCACCAAGTACTAAGTCATGTTTTGCAGAGGGGTCAAATACTTATTTCCCTCATTATGCAATTAATTTATAACATTTTTGACATGCGTTTTTCTTGATTTTTTTTGTTGTTATTCTGTCTCTCACTGTTCAAATAAACCTACCATTAAAATTATAGACTGATGATGTCTTTGTCAGTGGGCAAACGTACAAAATCAGCAGGGGATCAAATACTTTTTTCCCTCACTGTAGTGCACTACTTCTGACCTGAGCCCTATGGACCCTGGTCAAAAGTAGTACACTACATAGGGAATAGGGTGCCATTTGGGATACACCCTAATATTGACCATTTGATGCCAGCATTTCGAGTAAGCCCCTCCCTCATTTCCTCTCTCCCTCCAGGCTGAGGTATCAGTAGAAGACAAGGACACGAACATCCATGAGGATGATCTGTCCCTGTCCATCAGTGACCTCCCGCCTGGGTTTGACTGTGACGGTGACCGCTTCAGCCTGGAAAACTTGGCTCTGGGAGACTACCGAGGAGAACTGGACCTGGACTCCAGCTGTCTGCCCAGGTACATAGCACTGTTCAGGTCAGATAGAAGAAAACATGTGGTTAATGGAAGTGTTTATAGTTCATTTTCATGAATAAGCCATTACAAACGAGTATAGAAGTGTTTATTTGTATTTATTAGGGATCCCCATTAGCTGTTGACAAGGAAGCAGCTACTCTTTCTGGGGTCCAAACATATTAAGGCACTTACATTACATATAAAACAAAAGATAGACAGTACATCATATAACATTATTACATCACTACATATCTACAATACAAAATATATAATACCACAATACAACAATATTACAATGTACGTGTGTAGAGTGCGTGTGCTAGGACTTGGGGCTTGTGAAGAGACCTCTGGTGGCATGTCTTGTGGGGTATGCATGGGTGATCGAGCTGTGTGCCAGTAGTTTAAACAGACAGCTCGGTACATTCAGCTTGTCAACACTTCTTACAAAAACAAGTAGTGATAAAGTCAATCTCTCTTCCACTTTGAGCCACTTTGAGAGATTGACATGCATATCATTAATGTTAGCTCCCCGTGTACTTTTAAGGGCCAGCCATGCTGCCCTGTTCTGAGCCAATTGTAATTTTCCTAAATCCCTCTTTGTGGCACCTGACCACTCCTGAACAGTAGTCTAGGTGCGACAAAACTAGGGCCTGTAGGACCTGCCTTGTTGATAGTATTGTTAAGAAGGCAGAGCAGCGCTTTATTATGGACAGACTTCTCCCCGTCCTAGCTACTGTTGTATCAATATGTTTGGACCATGACAGTTTACAATCCAGGGTTACTCCATGCAGTTTAGTCACCTCAACTTGCTCAATTTCCCTGTTATTCATTACGAGATTTAGTTGAGGTTGAGGGTTTAGTGAATGATTTGACCCAAATACAATGCTTTTAGTTTTGGAAATATTTAGGACTAACTTATTCCTTGCCACCCATTCTGAAACTAACTGCAGCTCTTTGTTAAGTGTTGCAGTCATTTCAGTCGCTGTAGTAGCTGACGTGTACAGTGCCTTCGGAAAGTATTCAGATCCCTTGACTTTTTCCAAAAAAAATTAGGTTACAACCTTATTCTAAAATGGATTGAATTGTGTTTTTGTCTCATCAATCTACACACAATACCCCATAATGACAAAGCAAAAACAGGTTTTTTGAAATTTACATAAGTATTTACATAAGTATTCAGACCCTTTACCCAGTACTTTGAAGCACCTTTGGCAGCGATTACAGCCTTGAGTCTTCTTGGGTATGACGCTACAAACTTGGCAAACCTGTATTTGGGGAGTTTCTCCCATTCTTCTCTGCAGATCCTGTCAAGCTCTGTCAGGTTGGATGAGGAGCGTTGCTGCACAGCTGTTTTCAGGTCTCTCCAGAGATGTTAGATCGGGTTCAAGTCTGAGCTGTGGCTGGGCCACTCAAGGACATTCAGAGACTTGTCCCGAAGCCACTCCTGCGTTGTCTTGGCTGTGTGCTTAGGGTTGTTGTCCTGTTAGAAGGTGAAACTTCACCCCAGTCTGAGGTCCTGAGCACTCTGGAGCAGGTTTTCATTAAGTATCTCTCTGTACTTTGCTCTGTTCATCTTTGCCTCAAACCTGACTAGTCTCCCAGTCCCTGCCGCTGAAAAACATCCCCACAGCATGATGCTGCCACCACCATGCTTCACCATAAGGATGGTGCCAGGTTTCCTCCAGACGTGACGCTTGGCATTCAGGCAAAAGAGTTTAATCTTGGTTTCATCAGACCAGAGAATCTTGTTTCTCATGGTCTGAGAGTCTTTAGGTGCCATTTGGCAAACTCGAAGCGGGCTGTCATGTGCCTTTTACTGAGGAGCGGCCACTCTACCATAAATGCCTGATTGGTGCAGTGCTGCAGAGATGGTTGTCCTTCTGGAAGTTTCTCCCATCTCCACAGAATAACTCTAGAGCTTTGTCAGAGTGACCATCGGGTTCTTGGTCACCTCCCTGACCAAGGCCCTTCTCTCTCGATTGCTCAGTTTGGCCAGGCTGCCAGCTCTAGGAAGAGTCTCGGTGGTTCCAAACTTTTTCCATTTAACAGTGATGGAGGCCACTGTGTTCTTGGGGACCTTCAATGCTGCAGAAATGTTTTGGTACCCTTCCCCAGATCTGTGAATCAACACAATCCTGTCTCGGAGCTCTACGGACAATTCCTTTGACCTCATGGATTGGTCTTTGCTCTGACATGCATTGTCAACTGGGGGACCTTATATAGACAGGTGTGTGTCTTTCCAAATCATGTCCAATCAATTGAATTTTCCACAGGTGGACTCCAATCAAGTTGTAGAAACATGCATAGACACACTGGCTTTACTCAAAGCCATTGGCATGTCATTAGTAAAGATAAAAAAAAGTAAGGGGCATAAACCGCTGCCCAGGAGAATTCCTGATTCTATTTGGATTATGTTGGAGTGGCTTCCATTAAAGAACACCCTTTGTGTTCTGTTAGACAACTAACTGTTTATCCACCATATAGCGGGGGGTGTAAAGCCATAACACATATGTTTTCCAGCAGCAGACTGTGATTGATAATGTCAAAAGCCGCACTGAAGTCTAACAAAACAGCCCCCACATTATTTTTATCATCAATTTCTCTCAGCCAATCATCAGTCATTTGTGTTATAGCTTGTTGAATGTCCTTCCCTATAAGCGTGCTGAAAGTCTGTTGTCAATTTGTTTACTGTATAATAGCATTGTTACTCGTCAAACACCATTTTTTCCCAGAAGTTTACTATGGGTTGGTAACTACAGTGGGGAGAACAAGTATTTGATACACTGCCGATTTTGCAGGTTTTCCTACTTACAAAGCATGTAGAGGTCTGTAATTTTTATCATAGGTACACTTCAACTGTGAGAGACGGAATCTAAAACAAAAATCCAGAAAATCACATTGTATGATTTTTAAGTAATTAATTTGAATTGTATTGCATGACATAAGTAATTGATACATCAGAAAAGCAGAACTTCATATTTGGTACAGAAACCTTTGTTTGCAATTACAGAGATCATACGTTTCCTGTAGGTCTTGACCAGGTTTGCACACACTGCAGCAGGGATTTTGGCCCACTCCTCCATACAGACCTTCTCCAGATCCTTCAGGTTTCGGGGCTGTCGCTGGGCAATACAGACTTAAAGCTCCCTCCAAAGATTTTCTGTTGGGTTCAGGTCAGGAGACTGGCTAGGCCACTCCAGGACCTTGAGATGCTTCTTACGGAGTGTGACGTCACGAGAGGCTACACAGCTTTCAGCGGGATTGCTCAAGTAGTGCATGGAGACAAGGTTCAAACAAAACAAGGATTTTATTATAGGTCTTGGGAAATTAACGAAAATATAACAAAATTCTGTTCTCTTGTGGCTCTTTAAGGGTTAACAGTTCAGGGATGTCTCTTCCACATCCAAAATCATAATTCTCACTCGCTCAGATAACTTTTCCCCAGCCTTACTGTAGTCCACGTTGCAGCTAGTGGCCAACCCAGCAAAAAGTCCTTCCAAATGTCTCTCACGTATTTCCACCGGTGCATATATCCAAAGGTGAGTATTTCCCAAAGGTAAGTATCTCCAAATCCTTATATTCCTCATGGAAGTGGACGTGCAGCACTCTTGTCCTCCAGAGAGCCCAGGTTGGAGACTGTGTCTCTTCCCTTCCCAAACCTTCAGCTCATCAGCTCCTCATTTGTTTCAGCTGCGTGGGAAGATTGGCCATAGAGGGGTGGAGTTCCCGACCATACCAGCAGATGGAGCCATAGCTGTCTGGGTTTGCAGCCACCTCAGGGGGATGTAACGTCCCTCCAGGACACAGCCTCTCGTGACATCACACATCCCCCTCCTCGGGACCGACGTCCTCGTCGGGTAAAGGCAGCGAAGAAGGCATCACGCCGGAGAGGGCGTCCGCATTGCCGTGGTGCTTGCCAGACTGCTCTCTCTTCAACTCCTCCAACTCTAGGACCAGGGACTCAGCCTCCTGTTGTCTCTCCTTGAGTTTCTTACTGAACGCATCAGCCTTGGTTTTAGCAGAGTTTAGCTTCTGTTGAGCAGCTTTCAGTTCCTTCTCTCTCTCTGCCTCCGCATTCTTCATCTTGTTCTCCAACACCTTGTACTTCTCCTCTGCCTTCTTCTGGACCTCCTTACTACTGCGCAGGGTCTCCTCACACTCCTCGATGGTCCTGCGCAGCCTCTCCAGCTCCTCCTGTTGCTTAGGGAAGGAGCTCTGTTGGAGTTTAGCCTGGAGGATATCTAACTCTTCTGTCTTCATGTCTAACTGTTGCTTTAACAAACGATACCTCTCAGCGGTCCCCTTTCAGACCAGACAGTTCTTTGTCCAGATTCTGTAGCTCCGTCTCTGTGTCGGTCTGGGCACCTGCCATCCCTATCAGAGCCCGGGCGGGAGTGAGTAATTCGGAGGATTGCACCGGAGCCTTCCCAGGATGAGTCTTGCCTCTCCGTTTCCGCGGTACTCGGGTTATCCTCTCCTGAGACTCTCTCCAGAGTGGGTAAAAGGCTGGGCAGTCTCGTCCAATTAGGACAGGGACGGGGAGGGAATCAACCACCCCCGCCGTCGTGTGTATGGTTCCCCGTGTGCTGGTCATTGTAAGTTCAGTAATGGGGTATTCTCTGGTGTCCCCATGGACACAGGAAACTGGGAGGACTTTCCCGGGGTCAGACACGTTGGGCCCACCAAATCCTTACGCACCAGGGTGGCCCGGCTACCAGAATCCAGTAAGGCCTCCACATCATGGTGATTCACAGTTACCGGGCAGGTGGGGGGTCGATCTGGGCCGCCATCTACGACTCCCAAGAGCGAGGCAAAACGGTGTGTGGGTGCTGAGCTGGAGGACTCCGCAGTGGGCATAGGTTCATCGGCTGGTTTCCCACACTGCCAGGAGATATGTCCCATCTCCCCACACCGGTAACACTGTCGAGTTTCCCCCTCCTGGTGTACTCTTCTTGGACCCGCCTGGTTTCTGGCTCCCCCTGGAGCCGGGATAAGTCCTGACGTGGCTGGGTTCGAGACCTTGGGGTCCTTTGGACGGGTTCTTCCCATTTGTGGTGGGGCCGCACTCCTGGGGTCTTTTCGGGAAGCATTCAGCATCTCCGCTGTGGCCTGGTACTTTTCCACAGCTTCCACGGTCAGATCAGCCGTGGTCAAGGCCTGTTGACTGATGAACCGTTTTGCCTCATAAGGCAGGGCGCGTAGGTAACGATCCACCACAACGGCCTCCACCACCGCCGCTGCTGTATTCCTCTGCGGATCCAGCCATTTCCTTGCGATTCGGACAAGTTCATGCATCTGCGCCCGAGGAGGTTGGTCTGGTTGGAAGGTCCAACTGTGAAAGCGCTGGGCCATACCAAACTTTGTGAGTCCATATCTGCTGAGGATCTCAGACTTCAGGGCATCATAGTCAGTAACCTGGTCAGGGCCCAGGTCCCGGACAGCATTCAGCGATTCCCCGGTTAGAAAGGGGGCTAACAGACCAACCCACTGTTGCTTGGGCCAGGCTTCCCTAGTGGCCGTGGCCTCAAATGCATGCAGGTATGCCTCAATGTCATCGGTAGCTCCCATCTTAGATATAAAGTCACTTGCCTTTATTGGGCGGGTATTTTGGACAACCCTCTGTCTCTGCAACTGCAATTCCTCTGCCTTCAGAAGGTTGGCTTTCTTTTGCTCCTCCAAGAGAGCCACGTTTGCTTGCATCTGGGCTTGCTGGCCAGCAACAAGGGCTTTCAATATGTCCTCCATTTCAGTCGGCGGGGAGCCTACGGCCAACTTGGAAAACTGGGTGATCAAACCTTCGGTATCCTCCTCTGACATGCACTATTAACGCTTGAGCGTGCCCGTATTCTCCACCATCTGTGACGTCACGAGAGGCTACACAGCTTTCAGCGGGATTGCTCAAGTAGTGCATGGAGACAAGGTTCAAACAAAACAAGGATTTTATTATAGGTCTTGGGAAATTAACGAAAATATAACAAAATTCTGTTCTCTTGTGGCTCTTTAAGGGTTAACAGTTCAGGGATGTCTCTTCCACATCCAAAATCATAATTCTCACTCGCTCAGATAACTTTTCCCCAGCCTTACTGTAGTCCACGTTGCAGCTAGTGGCCAACCCAGCAAAAAAGTCCTTCCAAATGTCTCTCACGTATTTCCACCGGTGCATATATCCAAAGGTGAGTATTTCCCAAAGGTAAGTATCTCCAAATCCTTATATTCCTCATGGAAGTGGACGTGCAGCACTCTTGTCCTCCAGAGAGCCCAGGTTGGAGACTGTGTCTCTTCCCTTCCCAAACCTTCAGCTCATCAGCTCCTCATTTGTTTCAGCTGCGTGGGAAGATTGGCCATAGAGGGGTGGAGTTCCCGACCATACCAGCAGATGGAGCCATAGCTGTCTGGGTTTGCAGCCACCTCAGGGGGATGTAACGTCCCTCCAGGACACAGCCTCTCGTGACATCACAGGAGCCACTCCATAGTTGCCCTGGCTGTGTGTTTCGGGTCGTTGTCATGCTGGAAGACCCAGCCACGACCCATCTTCAATGCTCTTACTGAGGGAAGGAGGTTGTTGGCCAAGATCTCACGATACATGGCCCCATCCATCCTCCCCTCAATATGGTGCAGTCGTCCTGTCCCCTTTGCAGAAAAGCATCCCCAAAGAGTGATGTTTCCACCTCCATGCTTCACGGTTGGGATGGTGTTCTTGGGGTTGTACTCATCCTTCTTCTTCCTCCATACACGGCGAGTGGAGTTTAGACCAAAAAGCTCAATTTTTGTCTCATCAGACCACATGACCTTCTCCCATTCCTCCTCTGGATCATCCAGATGGTCATTGGCAAACTTCAGACGGGCCTGGACATGCGCTGGCTTGAGCAGGGGGACCTTGCGTGCGCTGCAGGATTTTAATCCATGACGGCGTAGTGTGTTACTAATGGTTTTCTTTGAGACTGTGGTCCCAGCTCTCTTCAGGTCATTGACCAGGTCCTGCCGTGTAGTTCTGGGCTGATCCCTCACCTTCCTCATGATCATTGATGCCCCACGAGGTGAGATCTTGTTGATGCCCCAGACCGAGGGTGATTGACCGTCACCTTGAACTTCTTCCATTTTCTAATAATTGCGCCAACAGTTGTTGCCTTCTCACCAAGCTGCTTGCCTATTGCCCATACACAAAAAAAAAAAAAAAATGTATGCACGCATGACTGTAAGTCGCTTTGGATAAAAGCGTCTGCTAAATGGCATATTATATTATATTATTATTATTATTATTATTATATTGTCCTGTAGCCCATCCCAGCATTGTGCAGGTCTACAATTTTATCCCTGATGCCCTTACACAGCTCTCTGGTCTTGGCCATTGTGGAGAGGTTGAGTCTGTTTGATTGAGTGTGTGGACAGGTGTCTTTTATACAGGTAACGAGTTCAAACAGGTGCAGTTAATACAGGTAATGAGTGGAGAACAGGAGGGCTTCTTAAAGAAAAACTAACAGGTCTGTGAGAGCCGGAATTCTTACTGGTTGGTAGGTGATCAAATACTTATGTCATGCAATAAAATGCAAATGATTTACTTAAAAATCATACAATGTGATTTTCTGGATTTTTGTTTTAGATTCCGTCTCTTACAGTTGAAGTGTACCTATGATAAAATTTACAGACCTCTACATGCTTTGTAAGTAGGAAAACCTGCAAAATCGGCAGTGTATCAAATACTTGTTCTCCCCACTGTATTTGGTTGACTATTTGAGCCAGTAAAGGGGGCTTTATTATTCTTAGGTAGCGGAATTACTTTTGCTTCCCTCCAGGCCTGAGGGCACACTTTCTAGTAGACTTACTTTGAAGATATGGCAAACAGGAGTGGCAATATTGTCCACTATTATCCTCAGTAATTTTCCATCCAGGTTGTCAGACCCCGATGGCTTGTCATTGTTGATAGACAACAATAATTTTTTCACCTCTTCCACACTC
Source organism: Coregonus clupeaformis (assembly GCF_020615455.1). Lineage (NCBI taxonomy): Eukaryota > Metazoa > Chordata > Actinopteri > Salmoniformes > Salmonidae > Coregonus > Coregonus clupeaformis. Next base: position 10,040,365 of record NC_059197.1, on the reverse strand, counting down.
ACTTTACAAAATTCTAAAGTACAATGCTTGTCTTTCATAATTTGGTCAGATATACAGCGTTTGTTGCTGGCATGTCATGCTAAATTTGCTAATCTTGCCATTTAAAAATCATTAAAGTACTTGGCAATATCAGTGGGTCTTGTGATGAATGAGCCATCTGATTCAATGAATGATGGAGCAGAGTTAGCCTTTTTTCCCAAAATTTCATTTAAGGTGCTCCAAGTCTTTTTAATGTCATTCTTTATCATTTACTTTTGTTTCATAGTATAGTTTCTTTGTATTTTTATTTAGTTTAGTCACATGATTTCTCAATTTGCAGTACGTTTGCCAATCGATTGGGCAGCCAGACTTATTTGCCATACCTTTTGCCTCATCCCTCTCAACCATACCATTTTTCAATTCCTTATCAATCCAAGGAGATTTAACCGTTTTTTGTCATTTTCTTAATGGTTGCATGCTTATTAGTAACTGGAATAAGCAATTTCATAAATGTGTGAAGTGCAGCATCTGGTTGCTCCTCATTACACACCACAGACCAGCAAATATTATTTACATCAACAACATAAGAATCTTTCCTAGATATGGTTACTATATTGTAATCACTACATCCTATGGATTTGGATACTGCTTTAAAGCACATTTCAGCAGCATTAGTAAAGATGTGATCAATACATGTTGATGATTTCATTCCTGTGCTGTTTGTAACTACCCTGGTAGGTTGACTGACAACCTGAACCAGGTTGCAGGCACTGGTTACAGTTTGAAGTTTTTTCTTGAGTGGGCAGCTTAATGAAAGCCAGTCAATATTTAAATCACCCAGAAAATATACTTCTCTGTTGATATCGCAAACATTATCAAGCATTTCACACATATTATCCAGATACTGACTGTTAGCACTCTGTGGTCTATGGCAGCTTCCCACAAGAATGGGCTTTAGGTGAGACAGATGAACCTGTAGCCATATTACTTCAACAGTATATAACATGAGATCCTCTCTAAGCTTTACAGGATTGTGGTTCTGAATACAGACCACAACACTGCCCCCGTTGGCATTTCTGTCTTTTCGGTAGATGTTATAACCATGTATTGCTACCACTGTATCTTCAAAGGTATTATCTAAGTGAGTTTCAGAGATAGTCAGAATATGAATGTCATCGGTTATAAGCAAGTTATTGACTTCATGAACCTTTGGGCTATTTGTTGCACTTTTTCTGGGTTGCTTTATTGTTTTTAATGCTTTACTGGGAAGCTTATCAGAAGTAGACTTGCTCATGTTATTTATATTGGAGCTGATGAGTTGCACAAAGTGGACTTCCTGCTAGGGCACACCGCCTCAGTGCTAACAGTGTAACTCTGGTTCATAGGCACATGATTACTGCATACAATAACTGTAGGATCAACAGAGGTATTCAGGGCAGTTAGTGGGACATAAATGAAGTTACTTACATTGTCTGCCAACGCCCCTGGGATAATGTACATTCGATGCAGCATTATGACAACTCAGCGTCACAATGGTAGGGATTAACTACTAACGCAGCATTGAAATGCGTGGACAGATTCCAGGAGCCAAGATGATTTGGATGGACTCTGTCATTCCTGTAGAGTATCTTCTGTTTCCAGAAGGTGTCAAAGTTATCTATAAAAGTTATTCCAACAGAGCTACAGTCATCTTTTAGCCAGGTGTGTAATGCCAGTAGCCTGCTGAATCTTTCACACCTGCGACCCAATGATGGTATCGGACCTGAAAGGATTGGCTGCTTTTTTAGAATCTTTCAGTGCTAGAATCAGTTCTTTAAAATCAATTTTCAGAAGTTCAGAGCTAGCCCTCCTGATGTCGTTTGACCCCACATGGACTACGACAGCGTCAGTTCCCGGCATCTGTTGTAGAACGGTCGGAAGCAACCTTGTAATGTTCTGTACTCTTGCTCCTGGGTAGCACAGGGTTTTTGCACTGGTAACTGAGATGTTTCTCACCATCGAGCTGCCGATGATGACAGCTGGTGAAACAGCCGAGAAGGTCCGGCCATTCTTTCACCTCGAGTGGTTTAGAAGACTCCAAGGACCGATCGGCGGTGGGGCCCGATGGACCCGAGCCGGTTGTAGTATCCATCGTGGATGATGAATGGGCCAGTCTCTCAGGCAGCCTGACGGATCCAATCTTGAATCGGAAGCCCCTAAGGAAGAAGGCGCCGGAACCTCTGGATCCAGGGTGGCAAAGCGTTTCTGGTCTGTGTCCGGTCCGGGCTTAACATTTCCAAGGAAGCCCCTGTTGCCAGAGGACACTTTCTTCAACTTCCACAGCGAGTGACATATCTCCATGGATGATTGGTTGGGTTGAGAACAGGAACATCCCCCAAGTCATCCATGAGCATCCTACTAGCTTCGTTCTCCAGGGAAGGGGGAGACCCATTCGGGGAGGGATCCCTGCAGAGTACCGGCCAGCCGGCTTTGAAGAGCCGATACGGCGGCGAAAATTCCACTAGACCAGAGCGGCGTCCGGGGCAAAAGGGGTAGAAGAAAAAGAAAAAGTAGCTTGTGTAGGTTCGCTACTTGTTTGCTAAGAGTAGCCACTTCGCCCCTGTAGTCCTCTATAAGCAAACAGTTAGTACATTGAAAGTCTGGGCGGTCCACATTGTCCCAAAATAAAGCAAAGTAAACACAGCTCCTGCAGTGTTGATAACGTTCTATAGCGACCTCCATTTGAGACTACCGAGCCAGCTAGGCTAGCTGGGTTTCTGTGTCACTCTCTTTACATGGAATCTAGCGTTCACAGCAACTGAGCCCAACTGAGCCGCGGGATCCAAAATCCGAAAGTATATCAAATCAGTCACAACTTTTACAAAAACAATAAACCGAGGTCTCTCGTTCAGCGTTCAACAACATACGTCGCGCTCAGATGATGCAGGGTGGAGGCGGGAGTGATTTATAAATGCTTTATAAATTAGGCCAATACAGTGGGGGGAAAAAGTATTTAGTCAGCCACCAATTGTGAAAGTTCTCCCACTTAAAAAGATGAGAGAGGCCTGTAATTTTCATCATAGGTACACGTCAACTATGACAGACAAATTGAGAAGAAAAAAATTCCAGAAAATCACATTGTAGGATTTTTAATGAATTTATTTGCAAATTATGGTGGAAAATAAGTATTTGGTCACCTACAAACAAGCAAGATTTCTGGCTCTCACAGACCTGTAACTTCTTCTTTAAGAGGCTCCTCTGTCCTCCACTCGTTACCTGTATTAATGGCACCTGTTTGAACTTGTTATCAGTATAAAAGACACCTGTCCACAACCTCAAACAGTCACACTCCAAACTCCACTATGGCCAAGACCAAAGAGCTGTCAAAGGACACCAGAAACAAAATTGTAGACCTGCACCAGGCTGGGAAGACTGCATCTGCAATAGGTAAGCAGCTTGGTTTGAAGAAATCAACTGTGGGAGCAATTATTAGGAAATGGAAGACATACAAGACCACTGATAATCTCCCTCGATCTGGGGCTCCACGCAAGATCTCACCCCGTGGGGTCAAAATGATCACAAGAACGGTGAGCAAAAATCCCAGAACCACACGGGGGGACCTAGTGAATGACCTGCAGAGAGCTGGGACCAAAGTAACAAGGCCTACCATCAGTAACACACTACGCCGCCAGGGACTCAAATCCTGCAGTGCCAGACGTGTCCCCCTGCTTAAGCCAGGACATGTCCAGGCCCGTCTGAAGTTTGCTAGAGTGCATTTGGATGATCCAGAAGAGGATTGGGAGAATGTCATATGGTCAGATGAAATTAAAATAGAACTTTTTGGTAAAAACTCAACTCGTCGTGTTTGGAGGACAAAGAATGCTGAGTTGCATCCAAAGAACACCATACCTACTGTGAAGCATGGGGGTGGAAACATCATGCTTTGGGGTTGTTTTTCTGCAAAGTGACCAGGACGACTGATCCGTGTAAAGGAAAGAATGAATGGGGCCATGTATCGTGAGATTTTGAGTGAAAACCTCCTTCCATCAGCAAGGGCATTGAAGATGAAACGTGGCTGGGTCTTTCAGCATGACAATGATCCCAAACACACCGCCCGGGCAACGAAGGAGTGGCTTCGTAAAAGAAGCATTCAAGGTCCTGGAGTGGCCTAGCCAGTCTCCAGATCTCAACCCCATAGAAAATCTTTGGAGGGAGTTGAAAGTCCGTGTTGCCCAGCGACAGCCCCAAAACATCACTGCTCTAGAGGAGATCTGCATGGAGGAATGGGCCAAAATACCAGCAACAGTGTGTGAAAACCTTGTGAAGACTTACAGAAAACAAAGGGTATATAACAAAGTATTGAGAAACTTTTGTTATTGACCAAATACTTATTTTCCACCATAATTTGCAAATAAATTCATAAAAAATCCTACAATGTGATTTTCTGGAGAAAAAAATTCTCATTTTGTCTGTCATAGTTGACGTGTACCTATGATGAAAATTACAGGCCTCTCTCATCTTTTTAAGTGGGAGAACTTGCACAGTTGGTGGCTGACTAAATACTTTTTTCCCCCACTGTAAATGCTTATGTATTGAAATGGAATTGATCATAAAGTGTGATCATGAAAGTCTCATCAAACCTGCAATAGTGCTTTTGTCAGTATTTACACCCTTTTCATACTACTGGATGTGAAAATAATATTATGTAAGCCAGTACAATACGGTTCTGGTCAGCACGATACTCTGAAAAGTGTTTTAGAGTGCTGCTATATCTTCTTGTGTGTTCTGATGGTTGTGTATGCCTGGTCTCCCCCACCAGTCTCAGCGAGGAGGAGAGAGATGAGCTGATGGAGTCTCGTTCTTCCCCTCCTCCGTTACCCTTCTTCTCTGCCATCCTGGCGGCGTTCCAGCCAGCGGTGTGCGATGACACAGAGGAAGCGTGGCGGAGGCACATCAACCAGCTGGTGTCCGACTCAGACGGCTCCTGCGCTATCTACACCTTCCACGTCTTCTCATCCTTCTTCCAGGTAGATAGTGGATTCACATTGCTCACTACCTGTGCTCTCCACCTGTGGGTGTGTCTTCTTTACAGCATGTGAAACAGCACCGTTGATGGAAGCCTATCGAGCACACTGTTAAAGCTGGCAAGAGCTTCCCTTTTCTGATTGGTTATCACAAAGTCGTGTTACTGAAATTTGCATTAAATTTGAACTTTCTCAACTCTGGTCGCAAAATTGCAACTATAGTTGCCAACAGTCAAATCTTAAGTGTCTCCTTCTATTGAAAATGATAGATTTCTTGTTTTTTTTGTTCTGAATCTATCGTAACAGCCAAAGAGAATTTCCTGTACCGTGTCAGGACCTGTTCATACAGATCCCAGTCTGTGTCTCAAAAGACACCGGTTGTGTCCCAAATGGCAACCTATTCCCTGTATAGTGCACTACTTTTGACAAGGGTCTAGGGCCCATAATAAGCAATTAAGTGTCCTATCTGCCATACTATGTCAGTCATACTGGACTATGTCACCACACTGATGTTTAGTTTATTAGGATCCCCATTAGCTATTGCACATGCAGCAGCTACTCTTCCTGGGGTCCACATAAAACATACAAATACAGAACAAAGTACAGAACAGTAATAGACAAGAACAACATCAGATATTACATTAAATGAGTAACCTCTGGTGGCGGAGCATTCCACGATGATATGGCTCTATACATAACTGAGCGACGCATTGAATCTGTTTTTGGTTTGTGTACCATGAAGAATCCCATTGTGTCGTGTCTGGTGGGGTATGTACTGTATGTCTGAATTCTATCTAACCCTATGGCGCCGGAGGAGGCTCCTAACCAATTGTGCTATTTTGTGTGTTTTCTCACTTTGTTTGTAACTTAAAAGAGCTTCTGGATATCAGAACAGCAATTACTCACCTCAAACTAGATGAAGATTTTTTCTTTAACGAGTCGTACGCGAAGAATTTACTGCTGACACCGGACCAGGCCCAAATCCCCATCATTCGCGTGAAGAAGAGACACCGATACAGTGGATGCAGGTCCGGGTGCCTTGTGAGAATTTGTCGGCGAGTGGGTAACCCGCCTCTACCATCCGTCCTATTGGCCAACGTGCAATCATTGGAGAATAAACTAGATGAGCTCTGTTCAAGGCTATCCTACCAATGGGACATTAAAACTGTAATATTTTATGTTTCACAGAGTCATGGCTGAACAACGACATGGATAATATACAGTTGGCTGGGTTTTCTGTGCATCGGCAAGACAGAACAGTTGCCTCCGGTACGACAAGGGGTGGCAGTCTGTGTCTATTTGTCTATAAGAGCTGGTGCGCAAAATCTAATATTAAGGAAGTCTCAAGGTTTTGCTCGCCTGAGGTAGAGTATCTCATGATAAGCTGTAGACCACACTATTTACCAAGAGAGTTTTCATCTTTATTTTTCATAGCTGTCTATTTACCACCACAAACCGATGCTGGAACTAAGACCGCACTCAATGAGCTGTATAAGGCCATAAGCAAACAAGGGAATGTTACTCCAGAGGTGGCACTCCTAGTGGCCGGGGACTTTAATGCAGGGAAATTTTAATCAGTTTTACCTAATTTCTACCAGCATATGTTACATGTACAACCAGAGGACAAAAAACTCTAGACCACCTTTACTACACACACAGAGACGTGTACAAAGCTCTCCCTCGTCCTCCGTTTGGCAAATCTGACCATAATTATATCCTCCTGATTCCTGCTTACAAGCGAAAACTAAAGCAGGAAGTACCAGTGACTCACTCAATACGGAAGTGGTCAGATGACGCAGATGCTAAGCTACAGGACTGTTTTGCTAGCACAGACTGGAATATGTTCTGGGATTCAGTCGACGGCATTGAGGAGTATACCACATCAGTCACCGGCTTCATCAATAAGTGCATAGATGACGTCGTCGCCACAGTGACCATACATACCCCAACCAGAAGCCACGGATTACAGGCAGCATCCGCACTGAGCTAAAGGGTAGAGCTGCCGCTTTCTGCTACTCTGTTTATTATTATCTATGCATAGTCACTTTACTCCTACCTACATGTACATATTACCTCGACTGACCTGTACCCCCACACATTGACTCAGTACCGGTACCCCCTGTATATGGTCTTGTTATTGTCATTTTAGTAAATATTTTCTTAACTCTTATTTTTCTTAACTGCATTGTTGGTTAATGGCTTGTACGTACGCATTGTACGTACGCTGTATTCGGCGCATGTGACTAATACCATTTTTATTGATTGATTATAAAGTGGTTAGGCATTTTCAACAAACAAGTGATTCTTAAGACTAGAAGAGAAATAGTTAATTTATCCTCATTCCTCAACCATGAAAGACTATCATGCATGTTGTTAGTTCTGTGTATGCAGTTAAGGGCAAGGCTTCGTGCTGCTCTGTTAAGGGCAAGGCTTCGTGCTGCTCTGTTAAGGGCAAGGCTTCGTGGTGCTCTGTTAAGGGCAAGGCGTGCTGCTTTGTTTTCAGCTGCATCTTTGCTAGGTCTTTTTTTGCTGCACCTTATTACCGGACAATAATCAAGATGTGACAAGATCAAAGCCTAAACAACTAGTACAATTGGTCTTTGTGTCAAAAACACATAACATCTTTTTATAACAGACATACCTCTCCCCGTCTTCACAACATCTTTGTCGATATGATTTGACCATGATAACTGACCATCCAATGTTACTCCTAGGAGTTCAGCTTCTTCAACTTGTTCAATGGTCACAACCTTTATGTACAACTCCAGTTGAAGAGAATGCTTTGAACCAAATACAATGCTTTTGGTTTTAGATGTATTTAAGACTAGTTTATTGTTGATTACCCATTCTGACTGACTGTAACTCCTTGCTAAGAGTCTCAATGAGCTCACTGGCAGTAGGTGCTGATGTGTAGAGTGTGCAATCATCAGCATACATAGTCATTTTAGCTTCTTGTAAGCCAAGTGGCAAATCATTCGTAAAAATAAAGAGTTACAGCCCAAGGCAACTGCCCTGAGGGATACCGCACTGTACATATGGGTCTTTCTATAAACTAGGGTATCAGTGAGTATTTCTTGTAGCGGAGAACTGTAGCCGTTACAAAGTCATTGTCACGCCCTGGCTCTGGGGACTCTTATATGTTGAGCCAGGGTGTGGATTTTCTATGTGTTATTTTCTATGTTTTGTTCTAGTTCATGTATTTCTATGTTGGCCAGGGTGGTTCCCAATCAGAGGCAGCTGTTGCTTGTTGTCTCTGATTGGGGACCATACTTAGGCAGCCTGTTTGGCACTGTTTATTGTGGGATCTTGTTCCGTATGGTTTGTTTTGGTGTTAACCTAGGACTTCACGTATCGTTTGGTTTGTTGTTTTTGTTCGTGTGTGTTAAGTACATTAAAAATTAAACCAAGCTAATGGTGCGTGTTCCCAGTCCAGCCCGGCCCGTTCTGCTCCCCGCACCAAGCCAGTGGTGCGCGTCGACAGTCCGGCCCGGCCTGTTCCTTCTCCCTGCACCAAGCCAGTGGTGCGCGTCGCCAGCCCGGTCCGGCCTGTTCCTGCTCCCCGCACCAAGCCAGTGGTGCGCGTCGCCAGCCCGGTCCGGCCTGTTCCTGCTCCCCGCACCAAGCCAGTGGTGCGGCGTCGCCAGCCCGGTCCGGCCTGTTCCTGCTCCCGCACCAAGCCAGTGGTGCGTGTCGCCAGCCCGGTCCGGCCTGTTCCTGCTCCCCGCACCAAGCCAGTGGTGCGCGTCGCCAGCCCGGTCCGTCCGTTCCTGCTCCCCGCACCAAGCCAGTGGTGCGCGTCGTCAGCTCGGTCCGGCCCGTACCTGCTCCCTGCACCAAGCCAGTGGTGCGCGTCGTCAGTCCGGCACGGTCCGTGCCTGCTCCACACCGGAGCCAGAGCAATCCGCTCCACCGATGTTCAGCTCCGGCCAGCGGGACCAGACCAGGGGCGCTACGGGGGGGTAGAGAGAGAGTGGTGGTCACGCCCGGAGCCGGATCCGCCTCCGAGGTGGAATGCCCACCCGGCCCCTACCCTCTTGTGTTTGGTTGGCGCGGTCGCAGTCCGCGCCTTTGGGGGGGTACTGTCACGCCCTGGCTCTGGGGACTCTTATATGTTGAGCCAGGGTGTGGATTTTCTATGTGTTATTTTCTATGTTTTGTTCTAGTTCATGTATTTCTATGTTGACCAGGGTGGTTCCCAATCAGAGGCAGCTGTTGCTTGTTGTCTCTGATTGGGGACCATACTTAGGCAGCCTGTTTGGCACTGTTTATTGTGGGATCTTGTTCCGTATGGTTTGTTTTGGTGTTAACCTAGGACTTCACGTATCGTTTGGTTTGTTGTTTTTGTTTGTGTGTGTTAAGTACGTTAATTAAATAAAATGTACGCTTACCACGCTGCGCCTTGGTCCGTCACTTCCTTGAACGATCGTGACAGTCATTAATAATAATTTGCCTTTTTTTCATGTGAATTAAGATATAAAGGGGGAACATAGATACATTCAATATAATTCATGAATTGAATCAAGTTGTTTAAACACGTTTAAACCCTTTCTCAAGCTTGGAGTTGTCACAGATTTGGCAAAAAATGTGTGACATCAAACACTACAGCTGTGTTCAAATACCCATACTGTATACTACATACTTAATGAGTATATACTACATACTATATACTATTAGTTCATTTTAGTATACTTTAAAACGAACAGTATCCTTTCAGTTGAGCATACTAACGCTTCGCCTGTCTACCGGAAGTTGATGCTGTTGCTATGCAACCTCTTGCTAGCTTGTTAGTATAAGAAATTACAAGCTAGACATTTTACGACTTCGGGTGTGTTATTAAATTCAATCTGGAGTGCCAGACAGTGTTGCCAAATTAGCAACTTTGTCACTATATTTAGCGAGTATTCAGACCCCTCTAGCAACACATTTTCAAAAAAGCAACTAGCGACAAATCTAGCGACTTTTTCTGGTTTTATTGGAGACTTTTGGAGACTCTGACGTGAAAGCATGTATCGTTCTTACTCTTCTCAACGAGCAGCAGGTGCTGCCGTGGGCCCCACCCCCGTCCCAAAGCACTCACAGGCGGCCCAGTCCTCATGCAGCAGGGTCTGTTCACCCCTTCGCGTCCAGACTGCAAATGAATCGCGCATGCGAAAGCCGCGCTGGCTGATCCTGCCCTGGCTTACATTCAGGGCGGGATGTAAATGTAAAACATTTAAAAAAAACAAGAATCGACAGAAGAAAGTTAAATTTGTAGTTCTAAACATATTTAGGGTGTTTTTTTCTCACTTTTTGTCTCTCCCACGACGTTATTCCTCTCTCCTACAGCGTCCATCACAATTACATGCACTTGGCCAATTATGCAAATTAGGCGATGACGTCATTTAGTGACTTTTAGGACAGCCAATAGCTGCTTTCCTTACTGAGGAGTTGGCAACACTGGTGCCAGAGTGTGCTCAGAGTGTGCTCTGGGCGTTCGTAAATTCAGAGCATTGTCAGATTGTCCGTTTGTAAATTCAGAGCGTTTCGCTCTCGGAGCGTTCAGAGCGCACACTGCCAGGCACTGGACGCTCTAGCCGAGTAGGGTTGATCCGAGCGTTCTGACCTCACAACGGCAGTCAAGCACCCAAGTAACTGGCTAACTTGCTAGCTAGTTCCAGACACAAATGAGAGAACGCCTCACTCTGACCATTTTATTCACCCTAGCAGGTTAGGCTGTTTTCATGTTATCCAGAACGTTGGTGACTGTAACTGTACTGCTGGCAACAATTTAATTACGCTTTTTTGCCGACGTTTACGGCCATATTCAACTGGTGTTGAGTGTTCATAAATTCCACAGTTATTCTGCGCTCTGGCACAGGTACACTATACGAATGCACCCGAATGTCCATTGAGAACGCACGACTATACCGCTTAGCTAAACTAAGAATGACGTGAATAATCAAGTCAAAACACGTTTGGTAGTTAGTTAGATAGCATATAGTTAATATACTGGCAAGTTCAATGTATTAGTAGCCAACTAATGTTAGGTAGCTAGCTAACATACTGGTACATACTGCTGTAATGATATGCTATGCGGTTCATAAGGATAGCTTAGCTAACAAATTGTCAGCCAACATAACGTGTAAGGTAACTTATTTGAAAAGTAATTACTTCATTACATTGCTCAATATTTTCTTAACATTTGTCATCATTAGTTGAAGCAATGCATTTGTATCCGCTCTCGTTGTACTTCAGCTGCATATTTTCCGCCATTTTCTTCAAATCTGAAAATGTTGTGAAGCCATGCCCATTTTCTGAAGAATTGCATTATGGGCCCTAAAGGCATGGAAATAGTGTCCACTGCTTGTATACTTCGTATTTTGGCGAATTTAGTAGGACATCAGGGAACTTTTGGCATACTAACTATATCCATACTATGACCAATAAGCATACTATATACTCAATTTTCATCAAATAGTCCAGTTAGTGCGGTTAGTATGAGTATTCGAACACAGCTTACGTTTCTTTCTTAATATTTATGATACTGTTTGTTGTTATCATATACTAAACATTTAACATTTGAATTACACATTGACCTTGATCCTGTGAAATTCCTGGATATTGCTGTTGGACTCTTATTTTTTGTATGGAGATCTCGGAAGTGTACTGTAACATTTCGAATCTCAACTGGTGTGAAAACAGTTTTCATGGGCACACATATCCAAAATAATGTGTGATTGCAAAGTCCAATGCTACAAACAGAAAGAGTAACTTTAGTATGATTAATAAAACAAAAATCGATACTGTCATTTAACGGGGTTCTTCAATAATTACGCATAATAGTTGTTTGATGTCTAGCTGTTTAGTTACTTGGCGACATTATCGCGCAACATCAGCTGATTCAGGAAAGGATATTCTGAATGGCAGTGAAGCGATAAAGAGCTTGTGTGATACTGCACACGATTTAACAACAGCCAAAGTGTGGGAATTAATGTTGATCTCAAGGATTGACAGAACATTTTGATGTCTATGTTGTTACGGCAGTCAAGATATTTAGCCTACTTCGTGGACAACATTAAATCAGGATTCCTGAGGTAAGATTACAGTCCGTGTATGTTTTGATTGTTTGTTTTCCGAGTTAAAACAGAACATGCATATAAATCCCAAAAACAGTGATATATTATGTGGGTGTGGTTAAATGTGGAATGCCTTGTCAAGTACACAGCCAACACTTCATTCTATTAATCTATAAATCTATTATCTATTATTTAATTGATTAATAGCTGCCCATACCGTGGTAAGATTTCTGCATAAGATTTAGTGTGTATTGACTTATTAATGAACTGCTGTTACTGTAAATGGTTAGTTGACTGATATATCCTAGCTACCTACAGTGGGGAAAAAAAGTATTTAGTCAGCTACCAATTGTGCAAGTTCTCCCACTTAAAAAGATGAGAGAGGCCTGTAATTTTCATCATAGGTACACGTCAACTATGACAGACAAAATGAGGAAAAGAAATCCAGAAAATCACATTGTAGGATATTTAATGAATTTATTTGCAAATTATGGTGGAAAATAAGTATTTGGTCAATAACAAAAGATTCTCAATACTTTGTTATATACTCTTTGTTGGCAATGACACAGGTCAAACGTTTTCTGTAAGTCTTCACAAGGTTTTCACACAATGTTATTTTGGCCCATTCCTCCATGCAGATCTCCTCTAGAGCAGTGATGTCTTGGGGCTGTCGCTGGGCAACACAGACTTTCAACTCCCTCCAAAGATTTTCTATGGGGTTGAGATCTGGAGACTGGCTAGGCCACTCCAGGACCATGAAATGCTTCTTACGAAGCCACTCCTTCGTTGCCCGGGCGGTGTGTTTGGGATCATTGTCATGCTGAAAGACCCAGCCACGTTTCATCTTCAATGCCCTTGCTGATGGAAGGAGGTTTTCACTCAAAATCTCACGATACATGGCCCCATTCATTCTTTCCTTTACACGGATCAGTCGTCCTGGTCCCTTTGCAGAAAAACAGCCCCAAAGCATGATGTTTCCACCCCCATGCTTCACAGTAGGTATGGTGTTCTTTGGATGCAACTCAGCATTCTTTGTCCTCCAAACACGACGAGTTGAGTTTTTACCAAAAAGTTCTATTTTGGTTTCATCTGACCATATGACATTCTCCCCAATCCTCTTCTGGATCATCCAAATGCACTCTAGCAAACTTCAGCCGGGCCTGGACATGTACTGGCTTAAGCAGGGGACACGTCTGGCACTGCAGGATTTGAGTCCCTGGCGGCGTAGTGTGTTACTGATGGTAGGCTTTGTTACTTTGGTCCCAGCTCTCTGCAGGTCATTCACTAGGTCCCCCCGTGTGGTTCTGGGATTTTGCTCACCGTTCTTGTGATCATTTTGACCCCACGGGGTGAGATCTTGCATGGAGCCCCAGATCGAGGGAGATTATCAGTGGTCTTGTATGTCTTCCATTTCCTAATAATTGCTCCTACAGTTGATTTCTTCAAACCAAGCTGCTTACCTATTGCAGATTCAGTCTTCCCAGCCTGGTGCAGGTCTACAATTTTGTTTCTGGTGTCCTTTGACAGCTCTTTGGTCTTGGCCATAGTGGAGTTTGGAGTGTGACTGTTTGAGGTTGTGGACAGGTGTCTTTTATACTGATACTGATACTGTACTCCTGAGTGGCGCAGTGGTCTAAGGCACTGTATTGCAGTGCTAACTGTGCCACTAGAGATCCTGGTTCGAATCCAGGCTCTGTCGCAGCCGGCCGCGACCGGGAGACTCATGGGCGGCGCACAATTGGCCCAGCGTTGTCCAGGGTAGGGGAGGGAATGGCCGGCAGGGATGTAGCTCAGTTGATAGAGCATGGCGTTTGCAACGCCAGGGTTGTGGGTTCGATTCCCACGGGGGGCCAGTATGTATTCACTAACTGTAAGTCGCTCTGGATAAGAGCGTCTGCTAAATGACTAAAATGTAAAGTAAATGTAAATAACAAGTTCAAACAGGTGCCATTAATACAGGTAACGAGTGGAGGACAGAGGAGTCTCTTAAAGAAGAAGTTACAGGTCTGTGAGAGCCAGAAATCTTGCTTGTTTGTAGGTGACCAAATACTTATTTTTAAAAATCCTACAATGTGATTTTCTGGATTTTTTTTCTCAATTTGTCTGTCATAGTTGACGTGTACCTATGATGAAAATTACAGGCCTCTCTCATCTTTTTAAGTGGGAGAACTTGCACAATTGGTGGCTGACTAAATAGTTTTTTCCCCACTGTAGCTAACCATTCGTAATCTTATTAAATGATGCTATACAGCCAATAGACAGTATCTATTGCTAGACTAGAGATATTGTCACGATCGTCGATAGAAGTGGACCAATGCGCAGCGTGATGAGTGAACATACTTTAATTTGATTCACCACACGAAACAAAACAACAAAACGATACGTGAAGTCCTAGGTAAGACACAAACCATACACGGAACAAGATCCCACAAAACACTGTGGAAAACAGGCTGCCTAAGTATGGTTCCCAATCAGAGACAACAAGCAACAGCTGACACTCGTTGCCTCTGATTGAGAACCACCCCGGCCAACACAGAAACACATGAGCTAGATAACGAACCTAGAACACAAATACATAGAAACTACACACCCTGGCTCAACATAACAGAGTCCCAGAGCCAGGGCGTGACAGATATGCCCTAGCTGTAGTTAGTCAGTGGTTGCACATCTACTGTAACTAGCTGAAATGAAGCAAGAGTGTGAATAGTAGACGTTAATATATCCTTTCACCGTTTACAGCAGGTATCCAGCTACCCAGACCTGTCTGATCAGCCTGATAGGGTGGTGGGTGTGTCCAGTTTACACCTGTGTAAATCGGTGTGTGTATAGCAATGGGATTAAACATCCAACCAATGCATCAAGTGTCGTGCTGTAGGTCCACCACACACCCGAAGGGTTGTGGGGTCCTGTCCAGAAACAAACCCTAGCCCCTATCCCTAGACACTTGTGGAGATCTGAGAGAATTGGACAGGTGTAAGCAATACAGCCAAAATTCCACCAAGCCAATCAGAGGGTAAGGTGGAGCTCTCACCACCCATCAATCCCTCTCAGATCTCCACAAGTGTCTAGACTCTGGGCAGTAGGGGCTAGGGGTTGTTTCTGGACAGGCCATGGGTATTATGGTAGCTCAGTCAGTTAGTCTGGCACTGTCATTTAAAACAATGATCAAATCAAAATCAAATGTATTTATAAAGCCCTTTTTACATCAGCAGATGTCACAAAGTGATTATACAGAAACCTAGCCTAAAACCTCAAACAGCAAGCAATGCAGATGAGTAAATAATAGTTGGCTTTTCATAGCCGAGCATTCAGAGGTCGAGACACCAGGTGCGGTAGAGAGAGGGAGAGGGAGATATAGCTGTCAAATAGGGAGAGGGATATAATAGCTGTCAAATACTTGCTTCCTCTGTTCTTGGATAATCTCAATTGCATTTACTTGATTCGTTGCATCCTCTCTTGTCGTCTCCTTCTCAAAACCCAATGGATGAGAAGGTCAGAGGTCCCTCCCCTCACCTAATTATCCAATGGGTTTTGCGAAGGAGGCGAGGAGAGAGGTTGAGATTCTCCCCTTGTTTGTTCTCCATTCCTCACCTCCCTCTCAAAGCACATTGGGGTAGAGGAGGGAAGGTTCCTCCCTTCGGACTCCAATGCACTTTCAAGGAGAGGCAAGGAGTGGAGGAAACAAGGACAGAGGAAGCAAGTTTTCACACACGCACTGCTTGAAGAGTTTACTGATTATAATGATTTTGTTATCAGTCATTTTTCTGAGCATTACAGGAATATGGCTGTGAATATACTGTATACAGCAACACCTCCCCTGTAGGAATTCCTGTATTTTCTATAGATGTTATATCCTTGTATTCCTACTGATGTATCATCAAAGGTGCTGTCTAAGTGAGTCTCAGAAATGGCTAATATATTAATATTATCTAAGATTAGCAAATTACTAATCTCATGAACTTTGTTTTAGGTTACATAACCCTTTCCTTGGTAGCTTATCTAAAACTGAACTCATAATGATAATAGGTTGTATTTCAAATAATTATATTTCTGATAATAACAAAGAAGGAGTTCATTGATTGGGAGCTGGTGGTCGTGATCTTGGAGGATATATGGCAGTTTCTTTCTTTTTTCTAGCAAACCCCTTTAACACCCTGTTTGTTCAGGTGTGCTAGGTGGTACATCAGCTGGGGGTGAATGTGACGGTGGTTTGCTAGGTAAACATTGTCCAAGAGAGCACAGCCTCTAGACAGCGCAGCGTTGTTGATCTGAATAGTGTTGAAGGGCACATCTCCACATGGCAACAGGGTTGACATAGTGATTTTGGTGTTAGGAAATCTCTCTGCAGCTCTTGCTGCCAGTTGCTGCATTGCAGGAGCTACATATCTTCTCATTGCCATCACATCATTAGTACCTGTGGGAATTATAATATGTTTGGCCCCATTTAATTTATTGCTTGACAGACTTTTCAAGGCACTTGCTGTTGTTGGGTACCATAGCTTTCTGACTGACATGCCAGGGAATAGCAGTTTCTCTCTAAGAAATTTCCCATTGGAGTCACATTAAATGAAGGTCTTAGGGTGCTCTGCCTGTGTGCTGCTGTTGTGGGCTGTGTTGTCTAGGGTGATGTGCTTTGGATGTAGTGGGGTGGGGACCACAGCTGGCCTTTGTCTTCCTCTCTCCTGAGGGTCTGCTATCTGACGAGGGGAATGTGCTGGTGTGGGAGGAGGAGTTGTACTGGGTCTGCTATCTGACCTCGTGCTGAGAAGCAGTGGTACCCTCTGTAGCTCCTCCCTCTGTAGCTCCTCCCTGATGTCAGCTCCTCCCTCCTCATGATGCTCTCTACTGATTGTCTCTCAGCTCCTCCTTATCCTGCCTCAGAACTGTCACCTCACCTCCAGCAGAGAGATACTCCCAAAGGTCTAAGACAGGTTGTCACTCTCCATCTCTGCTAGGGTGGCTTGGTTAGATATGAGGTTGGGGGGACTTTTGGAATGAAATGATTTCTCATCAGGTCTGTCTTCTGATTGAAGTGTAGCAGTTAGAGCCATTCTCTTTCAAGGTGTCTGCAAGCTCTTTCAGTGATGTAAACTCATGTATATAGAGCAGGGTTTCTTAAACTCGGTCCTCGGGACCCCAACGGTTGCACGTTTTGGTTTTTGCCCTAGCACTACACAGCTGATTCAAATAATCAACTAATCATCAAGCTGTGTAGTGTTAGGGCAAAAAACAAAACGTGCACTCCTTGGGGTCCCGGGGACAGAGTTTGGGAAACGCTGAGATAGAGGATATATGCAGCTTTTAGGCCTTGCATAATTACTGTGCCATTGTTGTAGGTGGTGAAGTGTTGATTATCAGACTCTAATCAAATACCAAGATCCGTCAACCATTAGTGATTCCTCTCTTTCTGACATGGCCAAAGTTCCTACATAAGGCAGAATACTAAGCAGCAGTATGCTCTGTATAGAAGAGCAGGTCAGAGATTGTATTCTTGTCTCCAATTAGTGTATAATCAGCAAACAATGTCTCTGGATTTTGTTTGTGATGCTGTTTAGAATGTTCAGAGCTTTTTTCTGCTGATTGATCAAATGGAATGGGGCAGGCTCCTGCTACTGTTGTCATTGTTCTTCTTTTCCTTTGAGCATTGAAATTATGATGATGTGGCCTATTATTCCCTGTACAATACATAGAAAAAAGGGAACAAATAGGGTGTCATTTCAGATTGACCCATGTCTTACTGCAGGGACAGTGGGATTAACATGGATGGACCATCATAGGCTGCATACCAAATGGGACCCTATTCCCTTTATAGTGGGCCCTGGTCAAACGTAGTGCACTATGTAGGAAATAGTCTGCCATTTGGGACACAACCCACAGTCCCAAACAAGATTACGATTGTTCGAATTGTTAAGCTTAGAAAAGCTTCAACATGAAGTGCAGTTTGTTAATTGGGGAGAAGGCACTCTGCTCTGTAGTTACTTTCTACTTGGTGATCACCGGATGACTCGTTAACATGGTTTGATTCAGTTCGTCACCCAAAGCTGACAATGAGTTGTGTAGAGTATACCTGAGCTTAAACAAGGTGCCTCCTTATGGTTTGTAATAGACTTTGATGACATCCCGGGTACCTTGGTACAAAAAATATATGCCATTTGTAAGCGACTTAGTAGTGGCAGTAGTGAATGCATAGGGGAGAGCGGAGTTGGTTGTCACTTTTTTTATTCTCAGTGCATTCGGGAAGTATTCAGACCCCTTGACTTTTTCCACATTTTTTTACGTTACATCCTTATTCTAAAATTGTTTAAATTGTTTTTTTCCCCTCATCAATCTACACACAATACCCCATAATGACAAAGCAAAAACAGAAATATTACACTTACATAAGTATTCAGACCCTTTACTCAGTACTTTGTTGAAGCACCTTTGGCAGTGATTACAGCCTCGAGTCTTCTTGGGTGTGACTCTAGAAGCTTGGCACACCTGTATTTGGGGAGTTTATCCCATTCTTCTCTGCAGATCCTCTCAAGCTCTGTCAGGTTGGATGGGGAGCGTCGGTGCACAGCTATTTTCAGGTCTCTCCAGAGATGTTCGATTAGGTTCAAGTCCAGGCTCTGGCTGGGCCACTCAAGGATATTCAGAGACTTGTCCCGAAGCCACTCCTGCTTTGTCTTGGCTTTGTGCTTAGGGTGAAACTTTGCCCCAGTCTGAGGTCCTGAGCGCTCTGGAGCAGGTTTTCATCAAAGATCTCTCTGTACTTTGCTCCATTCATCTTTCCCTCGATCCTGACTAGTCTACCAGTCCCTACCGATGAAAAATATATCCACAGCATGATGCTGCCGCCACCACGCTTCACCGTAGGGATGGTGGCAGGTTTCCTCCAGACGTGACGCTTGGCATTCAGGCCGAAGAGTTTAATCTTGGTTTCATCAGACCAGAGAATCTTGTTTCTCATGGTCTGAGTCCTTTAGGTGCCTTTTGGCAAACTCCAAGTGGGCTGTCATGTGCCTTTTACTGAGGAGTGGCTTCCGTCTTGCCACTCTACCATAAAGGCCTGATTGGTGGAGTGCTGCAGAGATGGTTGTTCTTCTGGAAGGTTCTCCCATCTCCACAGAGAAACTCTGGAGCTCTGTCAGAGTGACCATCGGGTTCTTGGTTCCTGACCAAGGCCCTTCTCCCCCAATTGCTCAGTTTGGCCGGGCGGCCAGCTCTAGGAAGAGTCTTGGTGGTTCCAAACTTCTTACATTTAAGAATGATAGATGCCACTGTGTCCTCGAGACCTTCAATGCTGCAGAAATGTTTTGGTACCCTTCCCCAGATCTGTGCCTCGACACAGTCCTGTCTCGGAACTCTACGGAAAATTCCTTTGACCTCATGGCTTGGTTTTTGCTCTGACATGCATTGTCAACTGGGGGACCTTATATAGACAGGTGTGTGCCTTTCCAAATCATGTCCAATCAATTGAATTTACCACAGGTGGACTCCAATCAATTTGTAGAAACATCTCAAGGATGATCAATGGAAAGATGCGCCTGAGCTACATTTTGAGTCTCATAGCAAACTGTCTGAATACTTATGTAAATAAGATATTTCTGTTTTTTAAAAGCCTGTTTTCGCTTTGTCATTATGGGGTATTGTGTGTAGATTGCTAAGGATTTGTTTTTATTTAATCAATTTTAGAATAAGGCTGTAATGTAACAAAATGTGGAAAAAGTCAAGGGGTCTGAATACTTTCCGAAGGCACTGTACATACTTACCTACATACTGTATGCTACAGGAGAAACGACAACACGATATACAG
The DNA here is from genome assembly GCF_020615455.1 of Coregonus clupeaformis. NCBI lineage: Eukaryota > Metazoa > Chordata > Actinopteri > Salmoniformes > Salmonidae > Coregonus > Coregonus clupeaformis. Next base: position 10,020,530 of record NC_059197.1, on the reverse strand, counting down.
AAAATAAGGCACTTACTTTGATAGGAAGGCACACATGTCCAAAATTATTATTTGTAAGAAAAACTACAATGAAGGCAATGCGAGGGCCGTGGAATTAGCCACAACCAAATCCCCAAAATCTTATAATGGAGTTGATCGTGACAACCAACCCCACATTCCATGTGACAACCATCCCTAATCTTCCCCTGAATGCTAATTAAGATGTTAGTTACCACATGGCTTGACCTAGGAACTCATAAATAGAATTGAAATGTCGCTCTCCCTTTCATAAATGTGCATGGATACTCCCATAATTCAAACATTTACAAAGAAAATACAAATATTTGTTTATACTTTCACCTACGAAAAACACCTAAATTCCCCTCACTTCAATGTTTTGTCATGCTGACATGAATTGACAAAGGTGGATGATTCACACATTTTGACCTTAAAATTATTACACAACGCCATTTAGATTGGGAGTAAACTCACTTCCAAATATGGCGATGAGAGGAAGCCCAGTGGCTGGCAGTGGGAGAAAATGGAGCGAGATGGATTTTGGCCGATATTCTGCAAATTTTCTCATCAATGAAACATTTGATCTCCATACTGTTTTCTGTTTCCAAAACTAAAATCTATAAGAGAGTGGACTGCGTTTTGTAGATTTTACCCTTTTCAAAAAATTGCGTTGTTTAGAAGGAGTGAGGGCAAACTGAGTTATTGCACACGCGCACTTCACAGAGTAGGCATTCCCTATGCAAATAAATGCTAGAACGCGCCAATAAGATCTCACTAGCTTGTGCTTGACTCATCACCCCTCCTTGCTTGTTCTGATTCATTTGTTCCCATTGGAAGCGACAGGCTCTGGTCTATCTTGGGTTAGTTTTAAAAATCGTTGATTTCGGCGTTGCAAGCGCCATGCTCTACCACCTGAGCCACATACTGTATGTTTGTTTTTTTTGCTTTTCAGAGTATTCAGAGCAAGTTCTGCTCCCTAACCTGCGATGCTGTGGGTTACCTAGGAGACGGCCTGCGAGGGATAGGTTCCAAGTTCCTCAGGTCGTCCCAGATGCTGACATCATGCTCTGAGTGTCCTACGCTGTTCATAGACGCTGACACCGTGAGTAGTAGATCAGCATTTACTAATTATATTCTGTTCATGTGTAATGGGTGAGACTTTTGGTCTTTTGGACACTGTGAGTAGATCAGCAATTAATCAACTTTTATACTTCAGTTTTATAATTGACCTTGAAGTGCAATGCCAACATGTTTTATATTATGTATGTACTGTATATATTGTATCTGTTTTAATGTTGTACGACTATCTGATGTACAATCTTATCAAACAATAACATTGTGTCATTAGCCAACTATTTTAGTCACCCCAAGTATAAAACAATGTTGTTTCCATTACCCAGATCATCTCCTATGGGCTCCTGGAGAAGATGAAATTTAGCGTACTGGAACTCCAAGAATATCTGGACACTTACAACAACAGGAAAGAAGCAGCCATAGCTGTAAGCCATGATACAAGAGTTGCTGTTACTACATGTTTTAAATACACCCGGTGACCAAAGTCACCTTGGTACAGCCCGAAGAAGATGGACCTGTTCTCTGTGTCTGGTTACTCTCGAGGTTTCTTCCTTCTAACAAGTTTTTCCTTGCCACTTCCGCTTTCTCTTGGTATAGGCTGAGTTACTGCATCCCAGTGTTACTTTTGTGACAACTGTTGGTGTTAAGAGGGCTTTATACATACCTTTGATTGATTGAAGTACCAATGTTTCATCAAGTCATCATGCAATTCAGAACTTGATGTTACAATAACCCCCCTCTCCCGTCCCACAGTGGTTAACCAACTGCAAGGCCACCTTCCCCAGAGGCAGTGAGGGTGTCGTGATCACCAACCAGCCGGGGGAATACGAGGAGAAGGTAGGACCTTTGTCCTCTGTCTACTTAAGGTGTCAGCATGCTTCGCTTGAGAAATGAGAAAAAGCGGCGATAGTACTATTTGTCCATCTTGAGACACCGTTGCCATTATACACTTCCTCAAAATAGTCCGAATTAATGATTAATTTTGATGTTTTTGCGGCGGAGATCTTAGTTGCGCAATTTTACATCTAACTTGGTGAATTATTTCTAAAGTGAAATAAGCTGCATGAAAACGAGTTGTCTCTCGATGAATGACAACAAACACTTAATTGAAGAATTCTTACTTTGAAAAAACCCTTGCCGAAGACCAAAACGAACAAAAACGTCACAATGTTGTCATAATACACTGAACAAAAATATAAACACAACATGTAAAGTGTTGGTCCCTGATGTTTCATCAGCTGAAATAAAAGATCCCATACATTTTCCATAGGCACAAAAAGCTTATTTCTCTCAGATTTTGGGCACAAATGTGTTTATGTCCCTGTTAGTGAGCATTTCTCCATTGCACCTTGTGCTGGGGACAATAAAAGTCCACTCTAAAATGTGCAGTTTTGTCACAAAACACAATACCACAGATCTCTCAAGTTTTGAGGTATCGTGCAATTGTCCACCAGAGCTGTTGCCAGATAATTGAATGGTCATTTCTCTACCATGCCAACGTTGTTTTAGAGAATTTGGCCTCACAACCGCAGACCACGTGTATGGTGTCGTGTGGGCGTGCGGTTTCCTGATGTGGTGGGGTTATGGTATGGGCAGCGTGTTCAAGTTCCTGCCAATATACGCACAGCAATTGAAGAGGAGTGGGTTAACATTCCACAGGCCACAATCAACAGCCTGATCAACTGTATGCGAAGGAGATGTGTCGCGCTGTATGAGTCAAATGGCGGTCACACCAGATACTGACTGGTTTTCTGATCCACGCCCCTACCTTTCTTTAAAGGTATCTGTGACCAACAGATGCATACAGTGGGGGAAAAAAGTATTTAGTCAGCCACCAATTGTGCAAGTTCTCCCACTTAAAAATATGAGAGAGGCCTGTAATTTTCATCATAGGTACACGTCAACTATGACAGACAGCTGGTAGCTCAGCTGGTAGAGCACGGCGCTTGTAACGCCAAGGTAGTGGGTTCGAACCCCGGGACCACCCATACACAAAAAAAAAAATGTATACACGCATGACTGTAAGTCGCTTTGGATAAAAGCGTCTGCTAAATGGCATATTATTATTATTATTATTAAAATGAGAAAAAAATATCCAGAAAATCACATTGTAGGATTTTTAATGAATTTATTTGCAAATTATGGTGGAAAATAAGTATTTGGTCAATAACAAAAGTTTCTCAATACTTTGTTATATACCCTTTGTTGGCAATGACACAGGTCAAACGTTTTCTGTAAGTCTTCACAAGGTTTTCACACACTGTTGCTGGTATTTTGGCCCATTTCTCCATGCAGATCTCCTCTAGAGCAGTGATGTTTTGGGGCTGTCGCTGGGCAACACGGACTTTCAACTCCCTCAAAAGATTTTCTATGGGGTTGAGATCTGGAGACTGGCTAGGCCACTCCAGGACCTTGAAATGCTTCTTACGAAGCCACTCCTTTGTTGCCCGGGCGGTGTGTTTGGGATCATTGTCATGCTGAAAGACCCAGCAACGTTTCATCTTCAATGCCCTTGCTGATGGAAGGAGGTTTTCACTCAAAATCTCACGATACATGGCCCCATTCATTCTTTCCTTTACACGGATCAGTCGTCCTGGTCCCTTTGCAGAAAAAACAGCCCCAAAGCATGATGTTTCCACCCCCCATGCTTCACAGTAGGCATGGTGTTCTTTGGATGCAACTCAGCATTCTTTGTCCTCCAAACACGACGAGTTGAGTTTTTACCAAAAAGTTATATTTTGGTTTCATCTGACCATATGACATTCTCCCAATCCTCTTCTGGATCATCCAAATGCACTCTAGCAAACTTCAGACGGGCCTGGACATGTACTGGCTTAAGCAGGGGGACACGTCTGGCACTGCAGGATTTGAGTCCCTGGCGGCGTAGTGTGTTACTGATGGTAGGCTTTGTTACTTTGGTCCCAGCTCTCTGCAGGTCATTCACTAGGTCCCCCCGTGTGGTTCTGGGATTTTTGCTCACCGTTCTTGTGATCATTTTGACCCCACGGGGTGAGACCCAGATCGAGGGAGATTATCAGTGGTCTTGTATGTCTTCCATTTCCTAATAATTGCTCCCACAGTTGATTTCTTCAAACCAAGCTGCTTACCTATTGTAGATTCAGTCTTCCCAGCCTGGTGCAGGTCTACAATTTTGTTTCTGGTGTCCTTTGACAGCTCTTTGGTCTTGGCCATAGTGGAGTTTGGAGTGTGACTGTTTGAGGTTGTGGACAGGTGTCTTTTATACTGATAACAAGTTCAAACAGGTGCCATTAATACAGGTAACGAGTGGAGGACAGAGGAGCCTCTTAAAGAAGAAGTTACAGGTCTGTGAGAGCCAGAAATCTTGCTTGTTTGTAGGTGACCAAATACTTATTTTCCACCATAATTTGCAAATAAATTCATTAAAAATCCTACAATGTGATTTTCTGGAGAAAAAAAATCTAAATTTGTCTGTCATCGTTGACGTGTACCTATGATGGAAATTACAGGCCTCTCTCATCTTTTTAAGTGGGAGAACATGCACAATTGGTGGCTGACTAAATACTTTTTTTCCCCACTGTATCTGTATTCCCAGATGTGAAATCCTTAGATTAGGGTCCAATTAATTTATTTAAATTGCCTGATTTCCTTATATGAACTGTAACTCTGTAAAATCTTTGAAATTGTTGCATGTTGCGTTTATATTTTGTTCAGTATATATGCACAAACTGTTCCGAACTGTTTCGGATGGGAGCATGTAGACGCCTTTAGTCATCCAGTTAGCAACTGTAATGCAAATCCTCTGGACAATTTAAGAACGCCTCTTGTTACTGGTTAATCGGTTAATGAGGCCTCTTGTTATTGGTTAATCAAATACTGACCATGTTTTGTAGACAATGGCAACGACAAGAGGTATGTGAATAATGTGTGCTTATTGAGACTGTGTCACTAATCTAACCAATTTGTTCTCATTAGTATTGCCTACTTTGTATGCTGAACCGACAGTATAACCCAACAAAAAAAGCTGTATCATTTTGATATTTCTGGAAATTGTCATGTTGAAGAATGATAGATACTAGAAGAATTATGTTTTGTCTTGTAGAATTGAGAAACAGAATGTTCTATTTTGCTGTATACTGTTCTCATACATTACTGACATGAGAGGGTACTTCAGATTAAAATTCAATTAATCCTTTCACATTTCCTGCCTTTCGGGTACTCTGTGGTAGCTCTGTGAGTGAAATACTTTAATTTTCTCGTTGAATATAATTTCTGGGCAACCCCTGAGTTGTAGCACATTACATTGTCTCCCTCATCCCAATGTGTAATGTGGCCATTTTGACTCTGCTGGGCAGGGGAGCAGTGCAGCCTAAGTGCTAGTCTGTTAGTGCTATCATGCCAACTCCTTGTCACTCATTGTCATGTTTGGCTTGGCAATGGCGTTGGCAAGACTCTACACAGTTCTGGGACCAGGCTAGGGGAGCAGGTTCTGATAATACACGGATACATCAGTAGCCTTGTCCCATATCTGTTTGTGCTGTATTTGACATGACAATGACCATAGGAGTTGGCTAGCACAAACATATCTGGAACTTGACTTATAAATTAGCAGAAAACATTAAGAATTTTCTTATAATCCAAAAAACATCCAAATTCAAAGGTCAAATGGCTGCTAAATCTCAGCCTTATAAATCTCGAGAGTGAAATATTAAGTCAAGTTTAAAACGACTTTGAGACTCCCAGCAGAGTCCAAGTGCATCGAAGAAAGTGACAAGGCAAAACTGCTTACTTGCTTGGCTTTTTAAAAAAATAATCACGGGACCACCCGGCTTTCAGTCCCAAGACTGCAGCTTCTCGCTCTCTCGCTCTCTCGCTCTCTCTCTCCCTCCAATTTAAGGGCTTTATTGGCATGGGAAACATACAGTTGAAGTCGGAAGTTAACATACACCTTAGCCAAATACATTTAAACTCAGTTTTTCACAATTCCTGACATTTAATCCTACTAAAAATTCCCTGTTTTAGGTCAGTTAGGATCACCACTTTATTTTAAGAATGTGAAATGTCAGAATAATAGTAGAGATAATTATTTATTTAAGATTTCTTTCATCACATTCCCAGTGGGTCAGAAGTTTACATACACTCAATTAGTATTTGGTAGCATTGCCTTTAAATTGTTTAACTTGGATCAAATGTTTCGGGTAGCCTTCCACAAGCTTCCCACAATAAGTTGGGTGAATTTTGTCCCATTCCTCCTGACAAAGCTGATGTAACTGAGTCACGTTTGTAGGCCTCCTTGCTCGCACACACTTTTTCAGTTCTGCCCACACATTTTCTACAGGATTGAGGTCAGGGCTTTGTGATGGCCACTCCAATACCTTGACTTTGTTGTCCTTAAGCCATTTTGCCACAACTTTGGAAGTATGCTTGGGGTCATTGTCCATTTAGAAGACCCATTTGCGACCAAGCTTTAACTTCCTGACTGATGTCTTGAGATGTTGCGTCAATATATCCACACAATTCTATAACTGATTCAAGTATTTTTAGCCAGATTCTAATTGGTATGTCGAATTTTATCTTCCTTTTGATGGCATAGAAGGCCCTTCTTGCCTTGTCTCTCAGATTGTTCACAGCTTTGTGGAAGTTACCTGTGCGCTGATGTTTAGGCCAAGGTATAGTTTTTTGTGTGCTCTAGGGCAACGGTGTCTAGATGGAATTTGTATTTATGGGCCTGGCAACTGGACCTTTTTTGGAACACCATTATTTGTCTTACTGAGATTTACTGTCAGGGCCCAGGTCTGACAGAATCTGTGCAGAATATCTAGGTGCTGCTGTAGGCCCTCCTTGGTTGGGGACAGAAGCACCAGATCATCAGTAGACATTTGACTTCAGATTCTAGTAGGGTGAGGCCGGGTGCTGCAGACTGTTCTAGTGCTCTCGCCAATTCGTTGATGTATATGTTGAAGAGGGTGGGGCTTAAGCTGCATCCCTGTCTCACCCCACGGCCCTGTGGAAAGAAATGTGTGTGTTTTTTGCAAATTTTAACCGCACACTTGTTGTTTGTGTACATTAATTTTATAATGTTGTATGTTTTTCCCCCCAACACCACTTTCCATCAATTTGTATAGCAGACCCTCATGCCAAATTGAGTCAAAAGCTTTTTTGAAATCAACAAAGCATGAGAAAACTTAGCCTTTGTTTTGGTTTGTTTGTTTGTCAATTAGGGTGTGCAGGGTGAATATGTGGTCTGTTGTACGGTAATTTGGTAAAAATTTGCTCAGTACATTGTTTTCACTGAGGAAATGTAAGAGTCTGCTGTTAATGATAATGCAGAGGATTTTCCCAAGGTTGCTGTTGACGCATATCCCACGGTAGTTATTGGGGTCAACTTTGTCTCCACTTTTGTGAATTGGGGTGATCAGTCCTTCGTTCCAAATATTGGGGAAGATGCCAGAGCTAAGGAAGATGTTAAAGAGTTTAAGTATAGTCAATTGAAATTTGTAGTCTGTATATTTTATCATTTCATTGAGGATACCATCAACACCACAGGCCTTTTTGGGTTGGAGGGTTTCTATTTTGTCCTGTAGTTCATTCAATGTAATTGGAGAATCCAGTGGGTTCTGGTAGTCTTTAATAGTTGATTCTAAGATTTGTATTTGATCATGTATATGTTGTTGCTGTTTGTTCTTTGTTATAGGGCCAAAAAGATTGGAGAAGTGGTTTACCCATACATCTCCATTTTGGATAGATAACTCTTCATGTGTTGTTTGTTTAGTGTTTTCCAATTTTCCCAGAAGTGGTTCATCTATGGATTCTTCAATTAAATTGAGCTGATTTCTGACGTGCTGTTCCTTATTTTTCCGTAGTGTATTTTTGTATTGTTTTAGTGATTCACCATATTGAAGGTGTAGGCTCAAGTTCTGGGTCTCTATGTTTTTGGTTGGATAGGTTTCTCAATTTCTTTCTTAGGTTTTTGCATTCTTCATCAAACTATTTGTCAGGTTCTTGTCCAGTTCTGGCATTTAGGTCGCCACAGACTAGTACATGTCCCTGGGCCTGGAAGTGATTGATTTCCCCCTCCAGGATGGAGAAGCTGTGTTCATTAGAGTATGGGGATTCTAGTGGGGGCTATAGGTAGCACACAGGAGGACATTTTTCTCTGTTGAGATAACTTCCTTTTGAATTTCTAGCCAAATGTAAAATGTTCCTGTTTTGATTAATTAAATGCAGTGAGTTAGGTCTGCTTTATACCAAATTAGCATACCCCCTGAGTCCCTTCCCTGTTTCACACCTGGTAGTTTGGTGGGTGAGACTACCAACTCTCTGTAACCTAGAGGGCAACCACTGGGTCCATCTCCTCTATACCATGTTTCTTGTAGGATGACAATGTCTGTATAAGTCCAGGTTTCTGCTCTTTACGCCAAAGGCAGATGACCAGGCCTGGTGATTGGTGTTGATTGGTTGGGGTGTGGATGTGGGGCTGTGGACTGGATGTAGGTCCTCTCGGGGGGTCCCGCAGGTCTGGGAGAGTGTTTTGCTAGTCTGGGCGGGTAGTCTGTTGATGGCGTAGCAGTGCGGTTGAGTTTTTTTTTCTGTGTCCTTGTGTAAATAGCCAGTTTCTTGTTTTTTGTCTATTTTGTATATATTTCTCAATTTCACTTTTCATTCCTTAACTAAATATACTTTACTGCAACCCGCCTCACCCAATGTGGAAAGGATTCTACTATTTCTTATAACTTTTATCAAGAACCTTAAGCTGAAACTAGGCTAGCTGCAACCGAATGGCTACTTGCTATTAGCCACCGTTAGTGTCTTCACCATTGTCCGTGGCCTGCACTATCCACCAGCCAGCTCTAGCTCTAGCCTGGACAATTCGTCGGCCAGTCTGCACAGCGTGCTATCGACCCAGAGCATTTCGGATTTTCTGCCGGAATCACTGGACCCTAGCGCCGGATCATCGCAACCAGCTAGCTGCAACCTGTTGTTGGCTAATTACCATTGCCCCTTAGCAGCACCAGTTAGCCTTGAGCTAGCCTCGAGCCAGGCCCATCTCCCGGCTATCTACCTCTCTGTCAACCGGACGGGACCTCCTAGTGTTGACACTGAGCCCCGCCGATCCAACAAGACTGGTTTGCCGACGAAATCATCGGATGTGTTTTCAACAGGCTTCCCGTTACGACGTCGACCATGAAGATCCATCTGCTAGCCCCGGCCCGCTAGCACACGCAAACTACAACTGTGCTTCCTGCTAGCCTGTGCTGTAGCACCAATTCGAACTCACATATTGTTGTTCACTGGACCTTATGATCACTCAGCTACACAGCTGATGTCTGCTGGACTGTTCCTTTACACGGTACCCTGTCCTGTTTATTCTGTTTAGCCTCAGCCCAAACTTTATCGCCATTACCAGTTGTTGTCTTAGCTCTCTCTAATAACACCTGTGATTGCTTTATGCCTCTCTCCCATGTCAATATGCCTTGCCTATTGCTGTTCCAGCTAGTTCTTATTATACAATCTCACTGTAGAACCCCAAGTCCCTCTCAAACTGCCTCAAATAGTTCCTTTGTTCCACCCCCCATACACGCCGAGACCGACTCAATCGGTGCCTCCAGTGATGCTATCTCTTTCATTGTTACCCAACGCTTAGGTTTACCTCAACTGTACTCATATCCTTCCATATCCTTTTATGTACATAATGCCCTGAATCTTTTCTACAATGCCCGGAAATCTGCCCCCTTTATTCTCTGTACCCAATGCACTAGAAGACCAGTTCTTAAAGCCTTTAGCCGTATCCTTATTCTACTCCTCCTCTGTTGATGTAGAGGCTAACCCAGGCCCTGCAGCCCCCAGTATCACTCCTACTCCCCAGGAGCTATCATTTGTTGACTTCTGTAACTGTAAGAGCCTTGGTTTTCTGCATGTTAATATCAGAAGCCTCCTTCCTAAGTTTGAGTTATTCACTGTGTTAGCACACTCCGCCAACCCTGATGTTCTAGCAGTGTCTGAATCCTGGCTTAGGAAGGCCACCAAAAATCCTGAAATGTCCATCCCCAACTATAACATTTTCCGTCTAGATATAACTGCCAAAGGGGGTGGAGTTGCAATCTACTGTAGAGAGAGCCTGCAGAGCGCTATCATACTATCCAGGTCTGTGCCCAAACAGTTTGAGCTTCTACTTATAAAAATCCACCTTTCCAGAAATAAGTCTCTCACTGTTGCCGCTTGCTACAGACCTCCCTCAGCCCCCAGCTGTGCCTTGGACACCATATGTGAATTGATTGCCCCCCATTTATCCTCAGAGTTCATACTGCTTGGTGACCTAAATTGGGATATGCTTAACACCCCGGCCATTCTACAATCCAAACTAGATGCCCTCAATCTCACACAAATTATCAACGAACCTACCAGGTACAACCCTAAATCCGTAAACATGGGTACCCTCATAGATATCATCCTGACTAACTTACCCTCTAAATACACCTCCGCTGTCTTCAACCAGGATCTCAGTGATCACTGCCTTATTGCCTGCGTCCGTAACGGGTCCACGGTCGAACGACCACCCCTCATCACTGTCAAACGCTCCCTAAAACACTTTAGCGAGCAGGCCTTCCTAATTGACCTGGCCCAGGTATCCTGGATGGATATAGATCTCATTCCGTCAGTAGAGGATGCCTGGTTGTTCTTTAAAAGTAATTTCCTCTCAATCTTAAATAAACATGCCCCATTCAAAAAATACAGAACTGAGAACAGATATAGCCCCTGGTTCTCCTCAGACTTGACTGCCCTTGACCAGCACAAAAACAACCTGTGGCGTACTGCATTAGCATCAAATAGCAACTTTTCAGGGAAGTTAGGAACCAATATACACAAGCAGTTAGGAAAGCAAAGGCTCCTTCACACAAATTCAGACAGCTGATGTTCTGAAAGAGCTGCAAAATCTGGACCCCTACAAATCATCTGGGCTAGACAATCTGGACCCTTTCTAAAACTAGCCGCCGAAATTGTCGCAACCCCTATTACTAGCCTGTTCAACTTCTCTTTCGTAACGTCTGAGATCCCCAGAGATTGGAAAGCTGCCGCAGTCATCCCCCTCTTCAAAGGGGGTGACACTCTAGATCCAAACTGTTACAGACCTATATCCATCCTGCCCTGCCTTTCGAAAGTTTTTGAAAGCCAAGTTAACAAACAGATCACCGACCATTTCGAATCCCACCGTACCTTCTCCGCTATGCAATCCGGTTTCCGAGCTGGTCATGGGTGCACTTCAGCCACGCTCAAGGTCCTAAACGATATTATAACCGCAATCGATAATAGACAGTACTGTGCAGCCGTCTTCATCGACCTGGCCAAGGCTTTCGACTCTGTCAACCACCGCATTCTTATTGGCAGACTAAATAGCCTTGGTTTCTCAAATGACTGCCTCGCCTGGTTCACCAACTACTTCTCACATAGAGTTCAATGTGTCAAATCGGAGGGCCTGTTGTCTGGACCTATGGCAGTCTCTATGGGGGTGCCACAGGGTTCAATTCTTGGGCCGACTCTTTTCTCCGTGTATATCAATGATGTCGCTCTTGCTGCTGGTGACTCTCAGATCCACCTCTACGCAGACGACACCATTTTGTATACATCTGGCCCTTCATTGGACACTGTGTTAACAAACCTCCAAACGAGCTTCAATGCCATACAACACTCCTTCAGTAGCCTCCAACTGCTCTTAAACACTAATAAAACTAAATGCATGCTCTTCAATCGAACGCTGCTGGCACCCGCCCACCCGACTAGAATCACTACTCTCGACGGGTCTGACCTAGAGTATGTGGACAACTACAAATACCTAGGTGTCTGGTTAGACTGTAAACTCTCCTTCCAGACTCACATTAAGAATCTCCAATCCAAAGTTAAATCTAGAATTGGCTTCCTATTTCGCAACAAAGCCTCCTTCATTCATGCTGCTAAACATGCCCTCGTTAAACTGACTATCCTACCGATCCTTGACTTCGGCGATGTCATTTACAAAATAGCCTCCAACACTCTACTCAGCAAATTGGATGTATCACAGTGCCATCCGTTTTGTCTCCAAAGCCCATACACTACCCACCACTGTGACCTGTACGCTCTTGTTGGCTGGTCCTCACTACATATTCGTCCCCAAACCCACTGGCTCCAGGCCATCTATAAATCACTGCCAGGCAAATCCCCGCCTTATCTTAGCTCATTGGTCACCATAGCAACACCCACCCGTAGTCTGCGCTCCAGCAGGTATATCTCACTGGTCATCCCCAAAGCCAACACCTCCTTTGGCCGCCATTCCTTCCAGTTCTCTGCTGCCAATGACTGGAACGAATTGCAAAAATCTCTGAAGCTAGAGACTCTCCCTCACTAACTTTAAGCATCAGTTGTCAGAGCACCTTACCGATCACTGCACCTGTACACAGCCCATCTGAAATTATTTTGCTCTTTTGCACCCCAGTATCTCTATTTGCACATAATCTCTTGCACATCTATCATTCCAGTGTTAATACTAATTGTAATTATTTTGCACTATAGCCTATTTATTGCCTTACCTCCATAACTTGCTACATTTGCACACACTGTATATATATTTTATGTTGTATTTTTGACTTTATGTTTTGTTTTACCCCATATGTAACTCCGTGTTGTTGTTTTTATCACACTGCTTTGCTTTATCTTGGCCAGGTCGCAGTTGTAAATGAGAACTTGTTCTCAACTGGCTTACCTGGTTAAATAAAGGTAAAATAAAAAATAAATAAATCTGTTGCTCCTGTGTGAGGGTTTGGGGCTGCGGTTGAGGGCGATGTCCTTTAGGGTCCGGGCGAATGTGGGCACTGCTGCCTTGTATAGGTGGACCTGGTCGTAAACGCTGTTCAAGTCCAGGGTGGAGTGGTGGGCCAGGTAAACATTTGGTTTTGAGGCACAGTCACGGGAAATACTTGCGTTTACCCGCTGTATGGTAGCAGGGTGGAAGTCTTTTCGTGGTAGCAGGGTGGAGATAACCACTTGTGCGTTGGGGAAAGTAGAATAAGCTTTTTCTATCACTCCCTTGAGTGCTGTGGCCACCCTTTCCTGCTGTGTTCTCAGGTCGTTTGTGCCTGTGTGTATTATTATGTGGCTGGGTGATCCTAGTCCTCAGACAGAAGGGCGCGCTGGGTGTTTGGACACCAGAGTTTAGACACTGTGTGTTTGGGAAAAAGTTATTTTCTTGTATGTATTTCCCGTTTTAGTCCATAAGGAGTACAATCTGTGTCTTGTTTATGTCCTCAGTGGGTGTGGGGGTCATCAGGAGGGCTATCAGGGTGGCTGACAGGGGGGGTGCTCAGAGGGGTTCTTCATTTGTTTGTCCGGCTGTGATGTCGGATCTCTGGTAGTAGGAATCCTTCAAGGTCATTTTGTCCAAATTCAGGTTGTAGGTTTGGAGTTTTGATTTGGAGTGAAGGTTATGTTGTGGAGGGTAGTATCATGTGTATGTCCTTATCTAACTCTAAATCTATATTTTTGTAAAAACATGCTGAAACATGCGGGAGCTCATCTGCTCTCTCTGTCTCTCTCTCTCTGTCTCTCTCTCTCTCTGTCTGTCTGTCTGCATGTGTCAATGAAATGAAAGCATTTCATGACTTAAGGTAATATTGTTCACCTAACCGGGACTGCCGATGGTTGCATGCTTGCTATTGATTTTCTATGTCTTCCTTTCACCTCTCTCTTGTCTTGTAACACGCTTGCTTGGTAGCAAATGGAATCTCTGGCAGTAAGTTCAAAATCACTTATTCCTATTTTCTGATAGTGCCCTGTCTAAATGAAGATGCGCAGTGTCTCTTGCTTACTGTAAATATTCTGAAGTAGTTTAAAAGGAAAAAATACAATTTTCTCCCTTATACTGTATATCCATAGTAGTTATTCATGTTGTTTTTATAAACTTGTATTTATTCAGGGTAGCCCAATTGAGACCAAGGTCTCATTCTCAATGGTGCCCTGAGTACAAACATATTCTCACGACAGGAATAACTATTTACATTACAATTAAAACAAGAAGAAGAAAAAAAAGTGAGCTGCATTACAATATGACACGTGTTACCAAAGGATATTGGCAGTGTTACCAAAGGGTATTGGCAGTGTTACCAAAGGATATTGGCAGTGTTACCAAAGGATATTGCCTGGCACCCAAGAGGCTGAGTTAGTGATAACAGGTCTTTGCAAAATAAATAGTCCTACAATATTGTACTTCTTGGTGATGTCATTAACACTACTAAAGCCAACATTACTAAAGTAACATATTCACATGTAGCTGTACTAGATTGTCTTTCAATCGAGAAACCAATAGGCTATGTCAAAGTGTAAAATAAATTAGAATGAAATGAGCATTACACAACAAAGTAATACAACTTGAACGGAGTTTCAACAAGAGTTGTTGTTGACCGCCATTTTGTTTATGTGTTTGTGCAGCAACTGGAGCTGTGTCAACGACTCTACAAGCTCCACTTTCAGCTGCTGCTGCTGTTTCAGTCCTACTGTAAGCTGATTGGGCAGGTCCATGCTATCAGCTCAGTCCCAGAGGTAAGGCTGTTGGAAATGTCCCAAATGGCAATATATTCCCTATATAGTGCACTACTTTTGACCAGAGTGCTATGGGCCCTGGTCAAAAGTAGTGAACTACATGGAGAGTAGGGTGCCATATGGAATGTAACCATTGTCTATGGTGATATAGACAGTCATCTGCTTTATTAACCAAATAATTTGCGACATTTGCATTTTGTTAAGGACTTAAAGGAGTGGTTCACCCATTTTGAATGTTATATTGTTTTTGTGGATCTCTGAATTGTGTTCTATCGATTCCCTGAGTCATTTCATGTTTTCACGTGTATCTGAGTCATTCAATCCGGCCGGTATGACATAGCACCGTGATAAAGTCGCTCTCACTACACTGGAAGTTAATAGCAATACAACTTTTAGATCGCGAAAACATCTATCATACATGTCAGATTTCAATACTGGCCGATATCATAACTCAGGAGAATGTCTTCATATTTTTGCAATATTCCAACCTCGAGAAATGTGTAGTTTAACGGAGGGTCTAGCGCATGTTTCCTATTTGTCTGCCTCTTTATTCCAATGCACCATTGCACGGTGCCATTGGCAGATATATTATAGAAAGGAGATAAGAATCCAATGAATGCAGGAACTTATAACGCCCCACCCAGCAGACTGTCGACCAATCGCGTTCACGTTGTCATGCTGTGTCACTCGGTTGCTAAACTAATCGTCATACCTTCTCAGTCAGTGTATATTTCGAGAAAAGTGCCTATTTTCCTCGAGAGTACGTAATGTCACGATTCCAAAGCTATACGATATTACAAGTTAAAAACCTCTTTTGGATAGGACCCTTCATCTCAATTTCCGCCTAAAATGACATACCAAAGTCTAACTGCCTGCAGCTCAGGACCTGAAGCAAGGATATGCATATTATTGATACTATTTGAAGGGAAACACTTTGAAGTTTGTGGAGACGTGAAATTACAGTGTATTTTTTGATCATTTTGACCCCACGGGGTGAGATCGAGGGAGATTATCAGTGATCTTGTATGTCTTCCATTTCCTAATAATTGCTCCCACAGTTGATTTATTCAAACCAAGCTGCTTACCTATTGCAGATTCAGTCTTCCCAGCCTGGTGCAAGTCTACAATGTTGTTTCTGGTGTCCTTTGACAGCTCTTTGGTCTTGGCCATAGTGGAGTTTGGAGTGTGACTGTTTGAGGTTGTGGACAGGTGTCTTTTATACTGATAACAAGTTCAAACAGGTGCCATTAATACAGGTAACGAGTGGAGGACAGAGGAGCCTCTTAAAGAAGAAGTTACAGGTCTGTGAGAGCCAGAAATCTTGCTTGTTTGTAGGTGACCAAATACTTATTTTCCACCATCATTTGCAAATAAATTCATTAAAAATCCTACAATGTGATTTTCTGGATTTTTTTTTCTCATTTTGTCTGTCATAGTTGACGTGTACCTATGATGAAAATTACAGGCCTCTCTCATCTTTTTAAGTGGGAGAACTTGCACAATTGGTGGCTGACTAAATACTTTTTTCCCCCACTGTACATAATATTTGGTATGAAGTCTCCCAGGTGTCCCTCACGAGTTTGCCCAAATGTACCCAAGTGGCCTCCAAGTGGCAGAATTGGTCAATTGATACATTTTCAAGTACATAACTAGAGAACATACAAAAATGCTATGGTAATAAAAAATTAAAGTTTACACACAAAGATGAAGGGGGCTGTACTTAACAATATATATATATACACTACCGTTCAAAAGTTTGGGGTCACTTAGAAATGTCCTTGTTTTCCATGAAAACATACATGAAATTAGTTTGAATAGGAAATATAGCAAAATGCATAGTAAATGTAGTCATTGACAAGGTTAGAAATAATAATTTTTAATATAAATAATAATAATTGTGTCCTTCAAACTTTGCTTTCGTCAAAGAATCCTCCATTTGCAGCAATTACAGCCTTGCAGACCTTTGGCATTCTAGTTGTCAATTTCTTGAGGTAATCTGAAGAAATTTCACCCCATGCTTCCTTAAGCACCTCCCACAAGTTGGATTGGCTAAAGGGCACTTCTTACGTACCATACGGTCAAGCTGCTCCCCCAACAGATCAATAGGGTTGAGATCCGGTGACTGTGCTGGCCACTCCATTATAGACAGAATACCAGCTGACTGCTTCTTCCCTAAATAGTTATTGCATAGTTTGGAGCTGTGCTTTGGGTCATTGTCCTGTTGTAGGAGGAAATTGGCTCCAATCAAGCGCTGTCCACAGGGTATGGCATGGCGTTGCAAAATGGAGTGATAGCCTTCCTTCTTCAAGATCCCTTTTACCCTGTACAAATCTCCCACTTTAACACCACCAAAGCACCCCCAGACCATCACATTGCCTCTACCATGCTTGACAGATGGCATCAAGCACTCCTCCAGCATCTTTTCATTTGGTCGGCGTCTCACAAATGTTCTTCTTTGTGATCCGAACACCTCAAACTTTGATTCGTTTGTCCATAAAACTTTTATCCAATCTTCCTCTGTCCAGTGTCTGTGTTCTTTTGCCCATCTTAATATTTTCATTTTATTGGCCAGTCTGAGATATGGCTTTTTCTTTGCAACTCTGCCTAGAAGGTCAGCATCCCAGAGTCGCCTCTTCACTGTTGATGTTGAGACTGGTGTTTTGCGGGTACTATTTAATGAAGCTGCCAGTTGAGGACCTGTGAGGCATCTGTTTCTCAAACTAGACACTCTAATGTATTTGTCCTCTTGCTCAGTTGTGCACCGGAGCCTCCCACTGCTCTTTCTATTCTGGTTAGAGACAGTTTGCGCTGTTCTGTGAAGGGAGTAGTACACAGCGTTGTACGAGATCTTCAGTTTCTTGGCAATTTCTCGCATGGAATAGCCTTCATTTCTCAGAACAAGAATAGACTGATGAGTTTCAGAAGAAAGTTCTTTGTTTCTGGCCATTTTGATTCTGTAATCGAACCCACAATTGCTGATGCTCCAGATACTCAACTAGTCTCAAGAAGGTCAGTTTTATTGCTTCTTTAATCAGCACAACAGTTTTCAGCTGTGCTAACATAATTGTAAAAGGGTTTTCTAATGATCAGTTAACCTTTTCAAATGATGAACTTGGATTATCAAACACAACATGCCATTGGAACACAGGACTAATGGTTGCTGATAATGGGCCTCTGTACGCCTACAGCGCCTTGCAAAAGTATTCATACCCCTTGGCATTTTTCCTATTTTGTTGCATTACAACCTGTAATTTAAATTGATTTTTATTTGGATTTCATGTAATGGACATACACAAAATAGTCCAAATTTGTGAAGTGGAATGAAAAAAATAACTTGTTTCAAAAAATTCAAAAAAATAAATAACGGAAAGTTGTTGCGTGCATATGTATTCACCCCCTTTGCAATGAAGCCCCTAAATAAGATCTGATGCAACCAATTACCTTCAGAAGTCACATAATTAGTAAAATAAAGTCCACCTATGTGCATAGTGTCATATGATCTGTCACATGATCTCAGTATACATACACCTGTTCTGAAAGGCCCCAGAGTCTGCAACACCACTAAGCAAGGGGCACCACCAAGCAAGCGGCACCATGAAGACCAAGGAGCTCTCCAAACAGGTCAGGGACAAAGTTGTGGAGAAGTACAGATCAGGGTTTGGTTATAAAAACATATCAGAAACTTTGAACATCCCACGGAGCACCATTAAATCCATTATTAAAAAATTGAAAGAATATGGCACCACAACAAACCTGCCAAGAGAGGGCCGCCCACCAAAACTAACGGACCAGGCAAGGAGGGCATTAATCAGAGAGGCAACAAAGAGACCAAAGATAACCCTGAAGGAACTGCAAAGCTCCACAGCGGAGATTGGAGTATCTGTCCATAGGACCACTTTAAGCCGTACACTCCACAGAGCTGGGCTTTACGGAAGAGTGGCCAGAAAAAAGCCATTGCTTAAAGAAGAAAATAAGCAAACATGTTTGGTGTATGTCAAAAAGCATGTGGGAGACTCCCCAAACATATGGAAGAAGGTACTCTGGTCAGATGAGACTAAAATTGAGCTTTTTGGCCATCAAGGAAAACGCTATGTCTGGCGCAAACCCAACACCTCTCATCACCCCGAAAACACCATCCCAGTGAAGCATGGGGGTGGCAGCATCATGCTGTGGGGATGTTTTTCATTGGCAGGGACTGGGAAACTGGTCAGAATTGAAGGACTGATGGATGGTGCTAAATACAGGGAAATTCTTGAGGAAAACCTGTTTCAGTCTTCAAGTTTGTCTTGGAATGGCCTAGTCAAAGCCCAGACCTCAATCCAATTGAGAATCTGTGGCATGACTTAAAGATTGCTGTACACCAGCGGAACCCATCCAACTTGAAGAAGCTGGAGCTGTTTTGCCTTGAAGAATGGGCAAAATCCCAGTGGCTAGATGTGCCAAGCTTATAGAGACATACCCCAAGAGACTTGCAGCTGTAATTACTGCAAAAGGTGGCTCTACAAAGTATTGACTTTGGGGGGGTGAATAGTTATGCACGCTCAAGTTTTCAGTTTTTTTGTCTTATTTCTTGTTTGTTTCACAATAAAAAAAATAGCATCTTCAAAGTGGTAGCCATTTTGTGTAAATCAAATGATACAAAGCCCCAAAAAATCCATTTTAATTCCAGGTTGTAAGGCAACAAAATAGGAAGAATGCCAAGGGGGGTGAATACTTTTGCAAGCCACTGTATGTAGATATTCCATAAAATATCATCCGTTTCCATGTCTACACTGTATTTCTGATCAATTTGATGTTATTTTAATGGACAAATAAATTGCTTTTCTTTCGAAAACAAGTGACCCCAAACGTTTGAACTGTAGTGTGTGTATATTTGTATGTATGTATGTATACTGTTGAAGTCAGAAGTTTACATTACACTTTGGTTGGAGTCATTAAAACTCGTTTTTCAACCACTCAACACATTTCTTGTTAACAAACTATAGTTTTAGCAAGTCAGTTATGACATCTACTTTGTGCATGACACAAGTAATATTTCCAACAATTGTTTACAGATTATTTCACTTATAATTCACTGTATCACAATTCCAGTGGGTCAGAAGTTTACATACACTAAAATGACTGTGCCTTTAAACAGTTTGGAAAAATCCAGAAAATGATGTCATGGCTTTAGAAGCTTCTGATAGGCTAATTGACATAATTTGAGTCAATTGGAGGTGTACCTGTGGATGTATTTCAAGGCCTACCTTCAAATTCAGTGCCTCTTTGCTTGACATCATGGGAATATGAAAAGAAACCAGCCAAGACCTCAGAAAAAGAATATTGTAGACCACAAGTCTGGTTCATCCTTGGGAGCAATTTCCAAACGCCTGAAGGTACCACGTTCATCTGTACAAACAATAGTACGCAAGTATAAACACCATGGGACCACACAGCCGTCATACCGCTCAGGAAGGAGACACGTTCTGTCTCCTAGAGATGAACGTACTTTGGTGCGAAAAGTGCAAATCAATCCCAGAACAACAGCAAAGGACCTTGTGAAGATGCTGGAGGAAACAGGTACAAAAGTATCTATATCCACAGTAAATCGAGTCCTATATCGACATAACCCGAAAGGCCGCTCAGCAAGGAAGAAGCCACTGCTCCAAAACCACCATAAAAAAGCCAGACTACGGTTTGCAAATGCACATGGGGATAAAGATCGTACTTTTTGGAGAAATGTCCTCTGTTCTGATGAAACAAAAATAGAACTGTTTGCCATAATGACCATCGTTATGTTTGGAGGAAAAAGGGGGCATTTGCAAGCCGAAGAACACCATCCCAACCGTGAAGCACGGGGGTGGCAGCATCATGCTGTGGGGGTGCTTTGCTGCAGGAGGGACTGGTGCACTTCACAAAATAGATGGCATCATGAGAAAGGACAATTATGTGGATATATTGAAGCAACATCTCAAGACATCAGTCAGGAAGTTAAAGCTTGGCTGCAAATGGGTCTTCCAAATGGACAATGACCCCAAGCATACTTCCAAATGGCTTAAGGACAACAAAGTCAAGGTATTGGAGTGGCCATCACAAAGCCCTGACCTCAAGCCTATAGAACATTTGTGGGCAGAACTGAAAATGCGTGTGCGAGCAAGGAGGCCTACAAACCTGACTCAGTTACACCAGCTCTGTCAGGAGGAATGGGCCAAAATTCACCCAACTTATTGTGGGAAGCTTGTGGAAGGTTACCCGAAACGTTTGACCCAAGTTAAACAATTTAAAGGCAATGCTACCAAATACTAATTGAGTGTATGTAAACTTCTGACCCTCTGGGAATGTGATAAAATAAATAAAAGCTGAAATAAATCTCTCTCTACTATTATTTTGACATATCACATTCCTAAAATAAAGTGGTGATCCTAACTGACCTAAGACAGGGAATTTTATTAGGATTAAATGTCAGGAATTGTGAAAAACTGAGTTTAAATGTATTTGGCTAAGGTGTATGTAAACTTACGACTTCAACTGTATATATACACACACACACACACACACACACACACACACACACACACACACTCACTACCGGTCAAACATTTTAGAAGTTCAAGATGACGGTCAATCACCCTCGGTCTGGGGCTCCATGCAAGATCTCACCTCATGGGGCATCAATGATCATGAGGAAGGTGAAGGATCAGCCCAGAACGACACGGCAGGACCTGGTCAATGACCTGAAGAGAGCTGGGACCACAGTCTCAAAGAAAACCATTAGTAACACACTACGCCGTCATGGATTAAAATCCTGCAGCGCACGCAAGGTCCCCCTGCTCAAGCCAGCGCATGTCCAGGCCTGTCTGAAGTTTGCCAATGACCATCTGGATGATCCAGAGGAGGAATGGGAGAAGGTCATGTGGTCTGATGAGACAAAAATATAGCTTTTTGGTCTAAACTCCACTTGCCGTGTTTGGAGGAAGAAGAAGGATGAGTACAACCCCAAGAACACCATCCCAACCGTGAAGCATGGAGGTGGAAACATCATTCTTTGGTAATGCTTTTCTGCAAAGGGGACAGGACGACTGCACCGGATTGAGGGGAGGATGGATGGGGCCATGTATCGTGAGATCTTGGCCAACAACCTCCTTCCCTCAGTAAGAGCATTGAAGATGGGTCATGGCTGGGTCTTCCAGCATGACAACGACCCGAAACACACAGCCAGGGCAACTAAGGAGTGGCTCCAGACCTGAACCCAATAGAAAATCTTTGGAGGGAGCTGAAAGTCCGTATTTGTTGCATTATTTTTTCTGTCGTTTCTGGAGGATTAAATTGAAATTGCAACCAACTTTCTATGGCTTGTTTTAGAAATAGTGATATTTGGGAGATTATTTCCTTTTCAAATAACTGAAAGTGAGTGGTTGTAATCTCAATAAAGGGAAAAAGGCCATTCTTGAACATTGGGTGAGACAATCTTACTAATTTCCTAGAGAACCAGTTCGGATTTAAGTATAACTTTTGTATGACTGAAGCTTTTAGTGATAGGTCTAATGCTTTAATATTTAATAATTTCTGTCCTCCGAATTCATATTAATTATTATAGATAAGCCCGTTTAATTTTGTCTGGCTTGCCGTTCCAAATAAAATGGAATCTTTTTTTTCTCATATAATTTAGAAAACTGTTCGCTAGGCGTAGGCAAGACCATAAGCAAATAGGTAAACTGGGATAATACTAAAGAGTTCATCAGAGTGATTTTTCCACAAATTGACAGGTATTTACCTTTCCATGATAGCAAGATCTTATCTATTTTTGCTAACTTTCTATAAAAAAATTTTGAAGTGAGATCATTTATTTCCTTTGGGATATGTATTCTGAGTATATCCACATCACCTTCAGACCATTTTATTGGTAAACTACATGGTAATGTAAAAATTGTATTTTTTTGTTATCCAATACGCAATATAGTACATTTGTCATAATTTGGTTGTAATCCAGAGAGGTTAGTAAATGTATCTAGATCCTCTATGAGGCTGTGGAGGGATTCTAGTTGTGGATTTAAAAGAAAACATGAATCATCAGCGTACAATGACACCTTTGTTTTTAAACCCTGGATTTCTAATCCCCTGATATTATTGTTGGATCTGATTTTAATAGCTAACATCTCGATGGCCATAATAAATAGATATGCCGATAGTGGACAACCTTGTTTCACTCCTCTTGACAGTTTAAAACTTTCTGAGAAATAGCCATTATTTACTATTTTACACCTAGGGTTACTATACATTATTTTGACCCATTTCATAAGAGATTCTCCAAAATTGAAATGCTCCAGGCATTTATATATAAACCCCAGTCGTACTTTATCAAATGCCTTTTCAAAGTCTGCTATGAATAGCAGGCCTGGTTTCCCAGACTTTCCATAGTGTTCTATTGTTTCTAATACTTGCCTTATATTATCTCCAATGTATCTTCCATGTAAAAAACCTGTCTGATTAGAATGAATAATATCCGACAATACCTTTTAATTCTATGTGCTATACATTTTGCTAGAATTTTTGCATCACAACACTGAAGTGTAAGGGGCCTCCAATTTTTTTAATGGACTGGATCTTTATATTTTCCACTTGTATCCTGTTTCAGTAATAATGAGATCTTCTTCTTGAGTGTCAGATAATCTACCATTTACATAGGAGTGGTTAAAACATGCTAATAACGGTCCTCTTAGTATATCAAAAAAGGTTTGGTATACCTCGACTGGTATGCCATCCAACCCTGGAGTTTTCCCGGACTTAATGTCTTTAATTGCATCCAGAAGTTCCTCCTCTGTAATTTAACCTTCACATGAGTCTTTCTGTAGGGCTGTTAATTTTACATTATCAATAGAAGAAAAAAATCTCTACAATTAGCTTCAGTTAGAGGAGATGGAGGCGACTGAAACGAAAACATATGCTTAAAGTACTTTGTTTCTTCCTTCAAAATATAATTTGGTGAATCATGGGTGACTCCGTCAATTGTAACCAGTTTCATTACATTCTTTTTGGTAGCATTCCTATGTTGAAGACAAAAAAATAATTTGGTGAATTTTTCCCCATATTCCATCCAGTTTGCTTTATTTTTATAATATATTACACTTGATCTTTCTTGAATAAGTTTCTCCATTTCTTTTTGTTTTTCCTCTAATTTATTCTGAGCCTCTATGTTACAGTTTTTATTGCCATCTATCTGTTCTGTTAGACTTTCTATTTCCTTTGTTAGTATAAACTCTTTTGACCTAAATTGCTTTTGTTTTCGAGATGAGTACTGAATTGCATGGCCTCTAAAGGCACATTTAAAGGTGTCCCATACAATAAGGGGATTTGCTGTACCTATGTTATGTTCGAAAAAGTTAGTTATAAATTCCTTTGTCCTAGTTAAAAATAAGTTATCATCCAATAGCCTTTGATTAAATTTCCAATATCCTCGCCCACGTGGAAATTCAGTAAGAGTAATGTATATGCCAATTATATGATGGTCCGACCGCATTCTGTCCCCTATCAACACTTTTTTATATTTTGGTGCCAACGAGAATGAGATAAGAAAGAAGTCATGACGACTAGCTTGATTGAGTCTCCGCCATGTATATCTCACTAGATCAGGATATTTAAGCCTCCATATATCTACTAGTTCTAATGTATCCATGACATTCACGATTTCCTTAAGAGCATGTGGGTGATTGTTTGTGGTGTGATTTCCTTTACGGTCCATTGAGCTATTTAAAACAGTATTATAATCCCCCACCATAATAATATTGTCTTGAATTGCTTGCAGGGTTGATAATTTATTATATATATTGTCAAAGAAGTGTGGATCATCATTATTTGGTCCGTAAAGGTTAATGAGCCATATATGTTTATGGTCCAATAACATATTTAAAATAATCCATCTACCTTGCGTATCTATTTGGAGAATTTGCACATTCGGATCAAAATTACTATTAATTAATATCATCACCCCTTTTGAATTTCTTTGCCCATGGGAGAAGTATATTTCCCCCCCATTCCTTTTTCCACGCAACTTCATCTAGAATTGTTGAATGAGTTTCCTGTAAACAATAGATATTATATTCCTTCTCTTTGAGCCATGTAAATATAGTTCTTATTTTGTTATTATCAGCTAAGCCATTACAATTATAACTGGCTATACTTATTTCACCATACACCATAATGAGATACAAGTTTCAAGTCTATTTATTATTATATATGTTTGTAAATTTACCAATACAAAATACCGTAATGATTGAGTGTCCATATACAGTGGGGAGAACAAGTATTTGATACACTGCCGATTTTGCAGGTTTTCCTACATACAAAGCATGTAGAGGTCTGTAATTTTTATCATAGGTACACTTCAACTGTGAGAGACGACAAAAATCAACAAAAATCCAGAAAAACACATTGTATGATTTTTAAGTAATTAATTTGCATTTTATTGCATGACATAAGTATTTGATCACCTACCAACCAGTAAGAATTCCGGCTCTCACAGACCTGTTAGTTTTTCTTTAAGAAGCCCTCCTGTTCTCCACTCATTACCTGTATTAACTGCACCTGTTTGAACTCGTTACCTGTATAAAAGACACCTGTCCACGCACTCAATCAAACAGACTCCAACCTCTCCACAATGGCCAAGACCAGAGAGCTGTGTAAGGACATCAGGGATAAAATTGTAGACTTGCACAAGGCTGGGATGGGCTACAGGACAATAGGCAAGCAGCTTGGTGAGAAGGCAACAACTGTTGGCGCAATTATTAGAAAATGGAAGAAGTTCAAGATGACGGTCAATCACCCTCGGTCTGGGGCTCCATGCAAGATCTCACCTCATGGGGCATCAATGATCATGAGGAAGGTGAAGGATCAGCCCAGAACGACACGGCAGGACCTGGTCAATGACCTGAAGAGAGCTGGGACCACAGTCTCAAAGAAAACCATTAGTAACACACTACGCCGTCATGGATTAAAATCCTGCAGCGCACGCAAGGTCCCCCTGCTCAAGCCAGCGCATGTCCAGGCCCGTCTGAAGTTTGCCAATGACCATCTGGTTGATCCAGAGGAGGAATGGGAGAAGGTCATGTGGTCTGATGAGACAAAAATAGAGCTTTTTGGTCTAAACTCCACTCGCCGTGTTTGGAGGAAGAAGAAGGATGAGTACAACCCCAAGAACACCATCCCAACCGTGAAGCATGGAGGTGGAAACTTGATTCTTTGGGGATGCTTTTCTGCAATGGGGACAGGACGACTGCACTGTATTGAGGGGAGGATGGATGGGGCCATGTATCGTGAGATCTTGGCCAACAACCTCCTTCCCTCAGTAAGAGCATTGAAGTTGGGTCGTGGCTGGGTCTTCCAGCATGACAACGACCCGAAACACACAGCCAGCGCAACTAAGGAGTGGCTCCGTAAGAAGCATCTTAAGGTCCTGGAGTGGCCTAGCCAGTCTCCAGACCTGAACCCAATAGAACATCTTTGGAGGGAGCTGAAAGTCCGTATTGCCCATTGACAGCCCCGAAACCTGAAGGATCTGGAGAAGGTCTGTATGGAGGAGTGGGCCAAAATCCCTGCTGCAGTGTGTGCAAACCTGGTCAAGACCTACAGGAAACATATGATCTCTGTAATTGCAAACAAAGGTTTCTGTACCAAATATTAAGTTCTGCTTTTCTGATGTATCAAATTCTTATGTCATGCAATAAAATGCAAATGACTTACTTAAAAATCAAATACTTAAAAATCATACAATGTGATTTTCTGGATTTTTGTTTTAGATTCCGTCTCTCACAGTTGAAGTGTACCTATGATAAAAATTACAGACCTCTACATGTTTTGTAAGTAGGAAAACCTGCAAAATCGGCAGTGTATCAAATACTTGTTCTCCCCACTGTAGCTGTACCGTGATATTTGCATTGCTACTAAGTAACCCTTAAATTGTTCTCCACTAATTCCCCCGCTAAAGCTCCTCCCCATCCCAAGTTGAGCCGTCATCCCAGTGATCGGCATCCCACCCACGTCCCTCCGGATCCCTAGGGCCCTGAGAGGCCAGGACCCATCCATCGACAACAGGACACAGTGCCACCCACAAAACAGAAGCAGATTAACCGCCAAAAGCATTTCCAATGCTGTCACCTCTATATATGTATATAGCTATTTAAAAATATATATCTATTCAAATATCCTGCATATCTTATTTTCCATCATTATCAATTAATATGCGTAACAATGTCGGCAGTTCATGTGCAGGATCTCAACATACAACCCGGATTGCCATTGTATTAGATTTAATTTATTGACAAGCAATTATTATCCTAGCAAATAATTACCACGGTCCATCCCATACCCCCCTCTCTGATTGTCAGAGTATGACCCCCTCCCCATGGGTTACTGCAGCCAGTGTTGACAGCACTGCCACTACCTGGGTGGGGGTACCCCACCGGAATCCCAACCGGCTAGGTACAAGGTCGTCAAGGTTCTCATTAGCAGCTTTGAGAATTTCCTTGTATATAATGCTCTCCCATCAGGGGGCTCTGGCTTTGTATGACCAACCCTGCCAGGCAGGCTCAGAATCCTGAGGTGGCGGTGCTGCTCAAGTAGGTCTCTGACCGCATTTATTTCTCTGTTTAGGCTGCATACTCACAGCAGGTCCATAAAACAGATGGGAACTTCTCTTTGGTGTATGGGTCGCTCAGGTGGGTGTCCAGGATATAGGGTTTGGGATCTTTCCATCATGATAGGACAATAAAAAGTTAGATTAGATGTATACTATATTTAAAAATGTATATCCCTCATCTACACAAAATTGAAAGCTCTCTCTCACTACCCCTGCTCATAGACACCCGTCGGCTCTGTGATATGCAACCATTTCCCCTCTCACTCACTTAACGCTGCACCCTTCCAAACACAAAAATGCACACCACATGGTTGACTGCGGAGGAAATGGGCCAAGTGCAAACGCACCCGCATCCCACACCTGCCACAAGGGGGAAAGGACGCCAGGGAGAACACAGGACCAACCACAACAACCGCCCGCCAAAACAACAATTGCCCAGCAAAAAAGCCATGTTCTAATTAGTTGTATGTTAAGATGTATTATTTTGCTTGTTATCTGTTCTTGTTATATCATTTTATCATTTTTTTTTAATACTATAGTTACTATAAATGTTCTTTAATATTACAATCCCTATCATTGCTAGTATTGGGTATTCCATTATTCAACTCCTCTATTACAACTTTTAGAATAGCCATGGAGTAGTCTTTGTGTCTCTGAACATTTGGTTGTCAATATATAGTTTATCGACCACCAGTGCAACACGTTTCTCTTTTAATCTATTTTCCTTGAAGATTGGATACAGAACTTTGCACCTTTCTGCAATCTCCCTCGGGAACTGATCATTCATGCCTATTTTCGTGCCAGCAAGTCTTTTACCTAGGCTTTTAACCATTGCTTTATCCTTAAAAAAATGCAAATTTGGCAACGATTGGGCGATCATATTTCTGTCCTCTTTGTCCGAAACGGTGTACACGTTCGAGTTGGATTTTATCGACAGCCTCGAGTGGGATTTGAAGCGCCATATGCAGGAAGTCCTTCATAATATTCTCGGTTATTTCTCCCTCCTTTTCCTGAATACCCGTAAGTACTAGATTTTCTCTCATCGATCTAGTTTGGCTTCTCTCAGAAGGTTGTTCTCCTTTTTAAGTTCCCTAACGTCCGTTTCCATCTTAGTGACTGTCACTTTAAATTTTTTGGTTTCTTTTTCCATTATCGCAGCTTTTTCGTCAATCATTTCAAGACTCGCTTTCAACTCTTTTACGTCCTTTCTATTCAATTCTAGTATGCCCAATTTGTCATTTATCGACTTCAACGGGTCGCTTTCCACACTTACCAGTCCCAGTGGTGAAAAGCATATATCATCTGTATCAGTCGACGAGTCGCGTTTTCTCTTGGGGATTGGTACTCCTCGTTTATCTTCCGCCATGTTTGGGTGTTGCGTGTTGTTGTAATATTTGTCGATATATTTATCTAGCCTTTATCTAGCCTGTTTTGTGTTATTATCCAGATTGAATTTTATTTACTGCGAATATATGAAATGCTAATATTATTCTAACTTACTGATTTTGAATATTATGTTTTTATCTTGAGGTGGTTTGTACCGCTTTCTATTCAATACGCCATCTTGTAGCGAGTGGGAGACTTTAGTTGGTTAAACGTTTTTCTACATTATGCATTTGTAAGTACATTATTTACCGTGGTGAATGTATCAAACCAGTTGCCTTGATAAGTATTTTGTTGTTGTACACTATCCTCAAACAATAGCATGGTATTTTTTCGCTGTATTAGCTACTGTAAATTGGACACTGCAGTTAGATTAACATCCATTTAAGCGCTCTGATGATGTAAGACATGTCTATGTCCCAGAAAGTTGGCTGTTTACAACGCCATTCTAGTCACATATCGCATATTGATCCTGTAGAGGTTAATTATCTCACATCTCGGAAAAGATTTGTAATGTTGTACTTCTTGTTGACAAAATCTGTGCTAAAGTTGGGTTTTTGAGCTAGCGCCCAATAGACTCCCATTCACTCCTTTAAGGAGAGTGCTCCTTGTCCCAGAATCGCCCAGTATGTTTCCCATCTCCTCAAAAGTATATCTGCCGTTGCGAATGTCAATGTTCGCACTGTGAGGCACATCAGTCTGCAGGTTGAAAATTGTGAGATTGTAGACTCCTAAATTAATAGTACAGCTAACTAGCTACTTTACATGCTGATATTGTCTTTGGTATTATTGTGTGTAGCTACGTTTGCTAGCCACCTAGCTAGCCAGCCCATAGAGAGAGCATTGCATTGTGGATTTTGTAGTCTACTTGACCTGCAACAAATTTCCAAAGATTTTCCATGTTGCTACCAACCTTATTATAACGCCAAAATTAAACATAATTAAACATCACAAAAAATATTGTTCTCACATATTAGTGTTATTTAACACTGTAAATTAAAGGAATGAGTGGATTTTTCCTTAAAGGCAATAGATGTATTATCTATCCCTACCTCATGGGTTTACTGATGTGTAAAAAGCATGTATTACTACTACATTTATTATTATAATATTAAAATGCCAGTTAACAGACTTTTTTACCCAAAGCAACTTGGAGTATTGTCTGCATACATGGCTAGCCCCAGTGGGAATTGAACCCATGACCCTGATGACTAAGTGAGCCACACTTTTATTGAATGGACTGTGTGGTCCTGTCATTGGTGGGATCTGAACCTCGGTCTCCCACTCAGGAAACCAATGTCTTAACCATTAGGCCAAGAGGAAATGACCTCTTGAACCGAAGGTGACACTGATTTTAAGTCACAGTCAGGGCTACCTCATCCAGAGAGCGTGAGTCTGACTCACCTCCGCTACACTTCCTCTCTCTCTCCCTCAGCTGATGAATATGTCCAGAGAGCTGAACGAGCTGAAGGGCAGTCTGCAGGCTGCAGCAGCCTCCGTGACTTCCAGTGACCTCCAGGCTGCCCAGGAGACATCCTCCTCTTCTGAGCCCACCTTCCTCTCGTCTGAGGCGGCCGTACAAGCCGTCTTGGACGCCCTGAAGAACCACGAGTTCACCACATCCATCTGCTACATCCGCGAGTGCAGGTAAAGACAAAGAGAAAATGGTATATTGCACTATATCTGAGTGTTGTGTTCCCGTTGTTTGGATCGTCTTGAACTGATTGTCCGGGCTGTAACCTCGTTCGTACTAAATAAATCAAAATGATCAACCGTTGTTGATTGGAAATGAAAAAAGCCATAATAAAGCCACAATAATGCTTATATATACAGTGCATTCGGAAAGTATTCAGACCTCTTCCCTTTTCCCAAATTTTGTTACGTTACAGCCTTATTCTAAAATTGATTAAATCGTTTTTTTCCCCATCAATCTAAAGACAATACCCCATAATGATAAAGCAAAAACTGGTTTTTAGAAATGTTATCAAATTTATTACAAATAAAAAATGGAAATATCACATTTATATAAGTATTCAGACCCTTTACTCAGTACTTTGTTGAAGCACCTTTGGCAGCAATTACAGCCTCGAGTCTTCTTGCGTATGACACTACAAGCTTGGCACACATTTATTGGGGAGTTTCTCCCATTCTTCTCTGCAGATCCTCTCAACCTCTGTCAGGTTGGATGGGGAGCGTTTGCTGCACAGCTATTTTCAGGTCTCTCCAGAGATGTTAGATCGGGTTCAAGTCCGGGCTCTGGCTGGGCCACTCAAGGACATTCAGAGACTTGTCCCGAAGCCACTCCTGCGTTGTCTTGGCTTTGTGCTTAGGGTCGTTGACCTGTTGGAAGATGAACCTTCGCCCCAGTCTGAAGTCCTGAGCGCTCTGGAGCAGGTTTTCATCAAGGATCTTTCTGTACTTTGCT
This sequence comes from Coregonus clupeaformis, assembly GCF_020615455.1. NCBI lineage: Eukaryota > Metazoa > Chordata > Actinopteri > Salmoniformes > Salmonidae > Coregonus > Coregonus clupeaformis. Next base: position 9,989,496 of record NC_059197.1, on the reverse strand, counting down.
CCGTTCATCTTTGCCTCGATCCTGACTAGTCTCCCAGTCCCTGCCACTGAAAAACATCCCCACAGCATGATGCTGCCACCACCATGCTTCACCGTAGGGATGGTTCCAGGTTTACTCCAGACGTGACGCTTGGCATTCAGGCCAAAGAGTTTAATCTTGGTTTCATCAGACCAGACAATCTTGTTTCTCATGGTCTGAGAGTCCTTAAGGTGCCTTTTGCCAAACTCCAAGCGGGCTGTCATGTGCCTTTTACTGAGGAGTGGCTTCCCTCTGGCCACTCTACCATAAAGGCTGATTGGTGGAGTGCTGCAGAGATGGTTGTCCTTCTGGAAGGTTCTCCCATCTCCACAGAGGAGCTCTGGAGCTCTGTCAGAGTGACCATCGGGTTCTTGGTTTGCTCAGTTTGGCCGGGCGGCCAGCTCTAGGAAGAGTCTTGGTTGCTTCAAATTTCTTTCATTTAAGAATGATGGAGGCCGCTGTGTTCTTGGGGACCTTCAATGTTGCAGAAATGTTTTGGTACCCTTCACCAGATCTGTGCCTCAACACAATCCTGTCTCGGAGCTCTACGGACAATTCCTTCGACCTCATGGCTTAGTTTTTGCTCTGACATGCACTGTGGGACCTTATATAGACAGGTGTGTGCCTTTCCAAATCATGTCCAATCAATTGAATTTACCACAGGTGGACTCCAATCAAGTTGTAAAAACATCTCAAGGATGATCAATGGAAACAGGATGCACCTGAGCTCAATTTCGCGTCTCATAGCAAAGGGTCTGAATACTTATGTAAATAATGTATTTCTATTTTGTATTTTTAATACATTTGCTAAAATTTATAAAAACCTGTTTTCGCTTTGTCATTATGTGGAATTGTGTGTAGATTGCAGAGAAGAAGAAAAATATTTAATCCATTTTAGAATAAGGCTGTAACTTAACAAAATGTGGAAAAAGTCAAGGGGTCTGAATACTTTCCGAAGGCACTGTATATATACACATTAAAATACAAAAACTCACAGTCATGGGAAGCACAAATATAACTTTACAAATCACCCAGAAAAACAGTTACATTCCTCCACAAATAAGTCCCCAATCAATACTATACATTTCCCGAATGGCACCAGAACATCAAGATTAAATGTATTTTGAATTTTGTTCCAGCAATACGGTGCATTAAAACTAAAAGCAGATTTACCTAGCTCGGTGGAGACCCTAGGAACTTCAAACCTGTGAACGGGTTAGGCAACGCAGGTGTCTATACTTCAATAGCAAAGTTAGATAAGACGGAAGTTTATGAAGTAGGGCCTTGTAAACAAAAAGGGAGTAATGTAGAGATCTACAGGTCTTTAGCGAAGTCCAGCCAACCTTTTGATACAGGATACAGTGATGAGTATCAAAACTGTCACCTGTAACAAAACAAAGGGCGCTATGGTAGATGGCTTCCAAAGGTTTAAGAGTAGTAACAGCTGCACTTTGATAAATAATATCACCATAATCAAGAACAGATAAAAAGGTTGACTCAATAATATGCTTCCTACTGCTTAGAGAAATCCACAATCTGTTTCTGTAGAAAAAGCCAACTTTAAATCTTAGCTTCTTAACCAGCTCATCTATGTTTTCTAAACGTCAATTCCATATCAATCCAAATCCCTAAGTATTTATATGCTGTAGTTGTGACACAGCCAGACTGTAGTTTTGACACAGCCAGACTGTAGTTGTGACACAGCCAGACTGTAGTTGTGACACAGCCAGAATGTAGTTGTGACACAGCCAGACTGTAGTTGTGACACAGCCAGACTGTAGTTGTGACACAGCCAGACTGTAGTTTTGACACAGCCAGACTGTAGTTGTGACACAGCCAGACTGTAGTTGTGACACAGCCAGACTGTAGTTGTGACACAGCCAGACTGTAGTTGTGACACAGCCAGACTGTAGTTGTGACACAGCCAGACTGTAGTTTTGACACAGCCAGACTGTAGTTTTGACACAGCCAGACTGTAGTTGTGACACAGCCAGACTGTAGTTGTGACACAGCCAGAATGTAGTTGTGACACAGCCAGACTGTAGTTGTGACACAGCCAGACTGTAGTTTTGACACAGCCAGACTGTAGTTTTGACACAGCCAGACTGTAGTTGTGACACAGCCAGACTGTAGTTTTGACACAGCCAGACTGTAGTTGTGACACAGCCAGACTGTAGTTGTGACACAGCCAGACTGTAGTTGTGACACAGCCAGACTGTAGTTGTGACACAGCCAGACTGTAGTTGTGACACAGCCAGACTGTAGTTGTGACACAGCCAGACTGTAGTTGTGACACAGCCAGACTGTAGTTGTGACACATTACATTTAAATTTTAGTAATTTAGCAGACGCTCTTATCCAGAGCGACTTACAGTTAGTGAGTGCATACATTATTTTTTTATTTTTCATACTGGCCCCCCGTGGGAATCGAACCCACAACCCTGGCATTGCAAACGCCATGCTCTACCAACTGAGCTACATTCCTGCCGGAATTGTAATTCCTATCATGCTTATAAATAATACTAACTTGTTATTTGTTATTTATGTAAATAATTTATTACGCTTTTAAGAAAGTTATTATAAAGTGTTACCAAATTATGAAGTTGAGAGTTACATATAATTCAGGTTCATGATGGTAACTGCTTATTTTGTCTGCAGGAGGATGTGGCCCAGTGACATTTTCGGCAGCAGCTCTGAGGACGAGACCCAGACGTTGCTGAACATCTACTTCAGACACCAGACGCTGGGCCAGATGGGCACCTTTGCACTGGTGGGCTCTAAGCAGGACCTCTCTGAGATCTGCGTCAAGCTGATGGAGCTCAACGGGGAGATCAGGGACATGATACGCCGGCCCCAGGGCTACCGAGCCACCTTTCTCACAGACTCCAGTGTGTCTGGCTCCAGTCTCTGACACGCAGGAGGAATGCTGTGCCTGACTCCAGGACCTGTTCCAGGCCCCAGTCCCAGCCCAACCTGAGCCCCCAGCCTTAGCCCCAGTTCACTGCCCTGCCCCAGCCTCAACACCAGCCCTATAGCCTAGCCCCAACCCCAGCTCACTGCCCTGCCACAGCCCTATACCCTATCATTATTAGCCCCAGCCTCCATCCTCAGCCCCTGTCCACTACGCTGCTCCAGCCCTTCACCCTACTCCTACCCTGGGTATGCTGCTATGGTTACCGTGGTCACAGCAAGCTCTCTTTTCTCCCCCGGGAAAACTGAAGTCCTCGTGTCCCTTCTCAGAGTAGAGGGCCCTCAGGATGTACCCCTGTTCAGCTCTCCAGATGTGCAGCAGTACTGTGGGTGTGAACGTGACGAACCAAGACTTTGCTCTTAGAAACAATCCTTAGCTTTTATTGAACTAATATTTATGGATAACATCACACAGCGGCAACTTGCTACTGAGGTCAATGACTTTCACGTCTAACAGAAGACATACCAAAGTTACAATTAACCTATTCTTCTGCTGAGTATCTGTTATTTAAAATGTTTAAGGGAAAATGTGCAATGCTTCACAGAAGTGAGACTTTTACTGTATCATGAGGATTTTAGTGCTTTTCACTACTTGAATATTATGTATTACAGGCGAAATTATGCTGAATTTGTTTAAATAGACAGCCTGTGTGTGTATGTGAAACTGACTGTAACCAGACTACCATCCATGAACACTGCAAAGCACAGATATACTGTAAATACAGTGGGGAGAACAAGTATTTGATACACTGATTTTGCAGGGTTTCCTACTTACAAAGCATGTAGAGGTCTGTAATTTTTATCATAGGTACACTTCAACTGTGAGAGACGGAATCTAAAACAAAAATCCAGAAAATCACATTGTATGATTTTTAAGTAATTAATTTGCATTTTATTGCATGACATAAGTATTTGATCACCTACCAACCAGTAAGAATTCCGGCTCTCACAGACCTGTTAGTTTTTCTTTAAGAAGCCCTCCTGTTCTCCACTCATTACCTGTATTAACTGCACCTGTTTGAACTCGTTACCTGTATAAAAGACACCTGTCCACACACTCAATCAAACAGACTCCAACCTCTCCACAATGGCCAAGACCAGAGAGCTGTGTAAGTTCAAGATGACGGCCAATCACCCTCGGTCTGGGGCTCCATGCAAGATCTCACCTCGTGGGGCATCAATGATCATGAGGAAGTTGAGGGATCAGCCCAGAACTACACGGCAGGACCTGGTCAATGACCTGAAGAGAGCTGGGACCACAGTCTCAAAGAAAACCATTAGTAACACACTACGCCGTCATGGATTAAAATCCTGCAGCGCACGCAAGGTCCCCCTGCTCAAGCCAGCGCATGTCCAGGCCCGTCTGAAGTTTGCCAATGACCATCTGGATGATCCAGAGGAGGAATGGGAGAAGGTCATGTGGTCTGTTGAGACAAAAATAGAGCTATTTGGTCTAAACTCCACTCGCCGTGTTTGGAGGAAGAAGAAGGAAGAGTACAACCCCAAGAACACCATCCCAACCATGAAGCATGGAGGTGGAAACATCATTCTTTGGGGATGCTTTTCTGCAAAGGGGACAGGACGACTGCACCGTATTGAGGAGAGGATGGATGGGGCCATGTATCGCGAGATCTTGGCCAACAACCTCCTTCCCTCAGTAAGAGCATTGAAGATGGGTCGTGGCTGGATATTCCAGCATGACAACGACCCGAAACAAACAGCCAGGGCAACTAAGGAGTGGCTCCGTAAGAAGCATCTCAAGATCCTGGAGTGGCCTAGCCAGTCTCCAGACCGGAACCCAATAGAAAATCTTTGGAGGGAGCTGAAAGTCCGTATTGCCCAGCGACAGCCCCGAAACCTGAAGGATCTGGAGAAGGTCTGTATGGAGGAGTGGGCCAAAATCCCTGCTGTAGTGTTCAAACCTGGTCAAGACCTACAGGAAACGTATGATCTCTGTAATTGCAAACAAAGGTTTCTGTACCAAATATTAAGTTCTGCTTTTCTGATGTATCAAATAGTTATGTCATGCAATAAAATGCAAATGAATTACATAAAAATCATACAATGTGATTTTCTGGATTTTTGTTTTAGATTCCGTCTCTCACAGTTGAAGTGTACCTATGATAAAAATTACATACCTCTACATGCTTTGTAAGTAGGAAAACCTGCAAAATCGGCAGTGAATCAAATACTTGTTCTCCCCACACTATACATATAGATTTAAATGCTCAACTGCTCTGATATGCTGTATATCTACTGTCTCGAGGACCTAGATACCACATTGGGCTAGCTGTTGCTTAAAACGTTATTTACAAATGTTCGCTTTCTACAGTATAGCTATTTTGCTTATAGGATAATGATTTATATTTACATAAAATAAACATGCTTTGAACTGATTCGTTTTATAGAATGAAAATAAATGTTCTTGTTCTGTCTGTTAAAACTGCCAAGCATGCATATTTTATGGACTATAAAGTGTAATAGTTTATTGTATTCATAAATATTTATATTTTAACTCAGTTGCATTTGTATGTACATAGTGCAAGTGGAGCTTTGCTTTGCTTGTAAGATTTTATTTTCATGTTTTTAATTTACAGTTGGACTATGCATGTAATTTAATATTTGTAAAGCTTCCATAGGGACTGTTTTCACCTTTAAATACTACTGCTTTTGTGATGTACACTTCTGTAACAATAAAAAATAAAATGTCTTTATTTTATTTAACCTTTATTTTATCAGGGAGTCATACTGTGACCAATGTCTATTATACAGATTAGCCCTGAATTACATAAATTACAGAAAATACACTCATCAATATAAATACAAAATGCAAGCAGAAAGAAAAACTGTCATAAAAAACAAAAAAACACAACAAATCAAATGCGCCGAATACAAAAGGTGTAGACATTACAGTGAAATGCTTACTTACAAGCCCTTAACCAACAATGCAGTTTTTAAGAAAATAAAAAATCATTAAAGAGCAGCAGTAAAATAAAATAACAGTAGGGAGGCTATATACAGCGGGTACTGGTACATTTACATTTTACATTTACGTCATTTAGCAGACGCTCTTATCCAGAGCGACTTACAAATAGGTGCATTCACCTTATAGCCAGTGGGATAACCACTTTACCATTTATTTATTTATTTATTTTTTTGGGGGGTTGGGGTAAGGGGGGGTAGAAGGATTACTTTATCCTATCCCAGGTATTCCTTAAAGAGGTGGGGTTTCAAATGTCTCCGGAAGGTGGTGAGTGACTCCGCTGTCCTGGCGTCGTAAGGGAGCTTGTTCCACCACTGGGGTGCCAGAGCAGCGAACAGTTTTGACTGGGCTGAGCGGGAACTATGCTTCCGCAGAGGTAGGGGAGCCAGCAGGCCAGAGGTGGATGAACGCAATGCCCTCGTTTGGGTGTAGGGATTGATCAGAGCCTGAAGGTACGGAGGTTCCGTTCCCCTCACAGCTCCGTAGGCAAGCACCATGGTCTTGTAGCAGATGCGAGCTTCAACTGGAAGCCAGTGGAGTGTGCGGAGGAGCGGGGTGACGTGAGAGAACTTGGGAAGGTTGAACACCAGACGGGCTGCGGCATTCTGGATGAGTTGTAGGGGTTTAATGGCACAGGCAGGGAGCCCAGCCAACAGCGAGTTGCAGTAATCCAGACAGGAGATGACAAGTGCCTGGATTAGGACCTGTGCCGCTTCCTGTGTAAGGCAGGGTCGTACTCTCCGAATGTTGTAGAGCATGAACCTACAGGATCGGGTCACCGCCTTGATGTTAGCGGAGAACGACAGGGTGTTGTCCAGGGTCACGCCCAGGCTCTTCGCACTCTGGGAGGAGGACACAACGGAGTTGTCAACCGTGATGGCGAGATCATGGAACAGGCAGTCCTTCCCCGGGAGGAAGAGCAGCTCCGTCTTGCCAAGGTTCAGCTTGAGGTGGTGATCCTTCATCCATACTGATATGTCTGCCAGACATGCAGAGATGCGATTCGCCACCAGGTTATCAGAAGGGGGAAAGGAGAAGATTAGTTGTGTGTTGTCAGCGTAGCAATGATAGGAGAGGCCATGTGAGGATATGACAGAGCCAAGTGACTTGGTGTATAGCGAGAATAGGAGAGGGCCTAGAACTGAGCCCTGGGGGACACCAGTGGTGAGAGCACGTGGTGCGGAGACAGCTTCTCGCCACGCCACTTGGTAGGAGCGACCGGTTAGGTAGGACGCAATCCAAGAGTGAGCCGCGCCGGAGATGCCCAGCTCGGAGAGGGTGGAGAGGAGGATCTGATGGTTCACAGTATCAAAGGCAGCAGACAGGTCTAGAAAGACAAGAGCAGAGGAGAGAGAGTTAGCTTTAGCAGTGCGGAGAGCCTCCGTGACACAGAGAAGAGCAATCTCAGTTGAATGGCCAGTCTTGAAACCTGACTGGTTTGGATCAAAAAGGTCATTCTGAGAGAGATAGCAAGAGAGTTGGCGAAAGACAGCACGCTCAATAGTTTTGGAGAGAAAAGAGAGAAGGGATACTGGTCTGTAGTTGTTGACATCAGAGGGATCGAGTGTTGGTTTTTTGAGAAGGGGTGCAACTCTCGCTCTCTTGAAGACGGAAGGGACATAGCCAGCGGTCAAGGATGAGTTGATCAGCGAGGTGAGGTAAGGGAGAAGGTCACCGGAGATGGTCTGGAGAAGAGAGGAGGGGATAGGGTCAAGCGGGCAGGTTGTTGGGTGGCCTGCCGTCACAAGTCGCAAGATTTTATCTGGAGAGAGAGGGGAGAAAGAAGTCAAAGCATAGGGTAGGGCAGTGTGAGCAGGACCAGCAGTGTCATTTGACTTAACAAACGAGGATCGGATGTCGTCAACCTTCTTTTCAAAATGGTTGACGAAGTCATCCACAGAGAGGGAGGATGGGGGGGATTCAGCAGGGAGGAGAATGTGGCAAAGAGCTTCCTAGGGTTAGAGGCAGATGCTTGGAATTTAGAGTGGTAGAATGTGGCCGTAGCAGCAGAAACAGATGAAGAAAATGTAGAGAGGAGGGAGTGAAAAGATGCCAGGTCCGCAGGGAGTCTAGTTTTCTTCCATTTCCGCTCAGCTGCCCGGAGCTCTGTTCTGTGAGCTCGCAATGAGTCATCAAGCCACGGAGCTGGAGGGGTGGAGGATAGGGGACATAGAGAGTCAAAGGATGCAGAAAGGGAGGAGAGGAGGGTTGAGGAGGCAGAATCAGGAGATTGGAGGGAGAATGATTGAGCAGAGGGAAGAGATGATAGGATGGAAGAGGAGAGAGTAGCGGAAGAGAGAGAGCGAAGGTTGCGACGGCACATTACCATCTGTGTAGGGGCAGAGTGAGGAGTGTTGGAGGAGAGGGAGAGAGAAAAGGATACAAAGTAGTGGTCGGAGACTTGGAGGGGAGTTGCAGTGAGATTATTAGAACAACAGCATCTAGTAAAGATGAGGTCAAGTGTATTGCCTGCCTTGTGAGTAGGGGGGGACGGTGAGAGGGTGAGGTCAAAAGAGGAGAGGAGTGGAAAGAAGGAGGCAGAGAGAAATGAGTCAAAGGTAGACGTAGGGAGGTTGAAATCCCCCAGAACTGTGAGGGGTGAGCCATCCTCAGGAAAGGAACTTATCAAGGCGTCAAGCTCATTGGTGAACTCTCCAAGGGAACCTGGAGGGCGATAGATGACAAGGATATTAAGCTTAAATGGGCTAGTGACTGTGACAGCATGGAATTTCAAATGAGGAGATAGACAGATGGGTCAGGGGAAAAATTGAGAATGTCCACTTGGGAGAGATGAGGATTCCTGTGCCACCACCCCACTGACCAGATGCTCTCGGGGTATGCGAGAACACATGGTCAGACGAGGAGAGAGCAGCAGGAGTAGCAGTGTTTTCAGTGGTAATCCATCTTTCCGTCAGCGCCAAGAAGTCGAGGGACTGGAGGGTAGCATAGGCTGAGATGAACTCTGCCTTGTTGGCAGCAGAACGGCAGTTCCAGAGGCTGCCTGAGACCTGGAACTCCACGTGGGAGGTGCGTGCAGGGACCACCAGGTTAGAGAGGCAGCAGCCACGCGGTGTGAGGCGTTTGTGTAGCCTGTGCGGAGAGGAGAGAACAGGGATAGGCAGAGGCATAGTTGACAGGCTGCAGCAGATGGCTACAATAATGCAGAGGAGATCGGAATGAAATGAACTAAACATCTGGTACAGAGTCAATGTGCTGGGGCACCGGTTAGTCGAGGTAATTGAGGTAATATGTACATGTAGGTAGAGTTACAGTGACTATGCATAAATAATAAACAGAGTAGCAGCAGCGTAAAAGAGGGGGGTGGGGAGAGCAATGCAAATAGTCCGGGTAGCCATGATTAGCTGTTCAGGATTCTTATGGCTTAGGGGTAGAAGCTGTTAAGAAGCCTTTTGGACCTAGACTTGGCGCTCCGGTACCACTTGCCGTGCGGTAGCAGAGAGAACAGTCTATGACTAGGGTGGCTGGAGTCTTTGATCATTTTTAGGGCCTTCCTCTGACACTGCCTAGTACATAGGTCCTGGATGGCAGGAAGCTTGGCCCCAGTGATGTACTGGGCTGTACACACTACCCTCTGTAGTGCCTTGCAGTCGAAGGCTGAGCAGTTGCCATACCAGGTGGTGATGCAACCAGTCAGGATGCTCTCGATGGTGCAGCTGTAGAACTTTTTGAGGATCTGAGGACCCATGCCAAATATTTTCAGTCTCTTGAGGGGGAATAGGCTTTGTCGTGCCCTCTTCACGACTGTCTTGGTGTGTTTGGACCATGATAGTTTGTTGGTGATGTGGACACCAAGGAACTTGAAGCTCTCAACCTGTTCCACTACAGCCCCGTCGATGAGAAAGTGCTCAGTCCTCTTTTTTTTTCCTGTTTTTTTCCGAATCTCCTTTTTCTTGATCACATTGAGGGAGAGGTTGTTATCCTGGCACCACACGGCCAGGTCTCTGACCTCCTCCCTATAGGCTGTCTCATCATTGTCGGTGATCAGGCCTACCACTGTTGTGTCGTCGGCAAACTTAATGATGGTGTTGGAGTCGTGCCTGGCCATGCAGTCATGGGTGAACAGGGTGTACAGGAGGGGACTGAGCATGCACCCCTGAGGGGCCCCCGTGTTGAGGATCAGCGTAGCAGATGTGTTGTTACCTATCCTTACCACCTGGGGGCGGCCCGTCAGGAAGTCCAGGATCCAGTTGCAGAGGGAGGTGTTTAGTCCCAGGGTCCTTAGCTTAGTGATGAGCTTTGAGGGCACTATGGTGTTGAACACTGAGCTGTAGTCAATGAATAGCATTCTCACGTAGGTGTTCCTCTTGTCCAGGTGGGAAAGGGCAGTGTGGAGTGCAATAGAGATTGCATCATCTGTGGATCTGTTGGGGCGGTATGCAAATTGGAGTGAGTCTAGGGTTTCTCGGATAATGGTGTTGATAATAAGACCATCAATCAGCTTTATGAATTGCCCTAGAGGCACCAAAACATACAATTTAAGAACATTTTGAAGATTGTTCCACAAATAAGGTGCAAGAAAACTAAAAGCTGATTTACCTACAGTGCCTTGCAAAAGTATTCATCCCCCTTGGCTTTTTTCATATTTTGTTGCATTACAACCTGTCATTTAAATAGATTTTTATTTGGATTTCATGTAATGGACATACACAAAATAGTCCAAATTGGTGACATGAAATGAAAAAAATAACTTGTTTCAAAAAATTCAAAAAAATAAATAACGTAAAAGTGGTGCGTGCATATGTATTCACCCCCTTTGCTATGAAGCCCCTAAATAAGATCTGGTGCAACCAATTACCTTCAGAAGTCACATAATTAGTTTTAAAAAGTCCACCTGTGTGCAATCTAAGTGTCACATGATCTGTCAAATGATCTCAGTATATATACACCTGTTCTGAAAGGCCCCAGAGTCTGCAACACCACTAAGCAAGGGGCACCACCAAGCAAGCGGCACCATGAAGACCAAGGAGCTCTCCAAACAGGTCAGGGACAAAGTTGTGGAGAAGTACAGATCAGGGTTGGGTTATAAAAAAATATCTGAAACTTTGAACATCCCACAGAGGACCATTAAATCCATTATTAAAAAATGGAAAGAATATAGCACCACAACAAACCTGCCAAGAGAGGGCCGCCAACCAAAACTCACGGACCAGGCAAGGAGGGCATTAACCAGAGAGGCAACAAAGAGACCAAAGATAACCCTGAAGGAGCTGCAAAATTCCACAGTGGAGATTGGAGTATCTGTCCATAGGACCACTTTAAGCCGTACACTCCACAGAGCTGGGCTTTACAGAAGAGAGGCCAGAAAAAAGCCATTGCTTAAAGAAAAAAATAAGCAAACACGTTTAGTGTTCGCCAAAAGCCATGTGGGAGACTCCCCAAATATATGGAAGAAGGTACTCTGGTCAGATGAGACTTGAATTTAGCTTTTTGGCCATCAAGGAAAACGCTATGTCTGGCGCAAACCCAACACCTCTCATCACCCGGAGAACACCATCCCCACAGTGAAGCATGGTGGTGGCAGCATCATGCTGTGGGGATGTTTTTCATCGGCAGGGACTGGGAAACTGGTCAGAATTTAAGGAATGATGGATGGCGCTAAATACAGGGAAATTCTTGAGGGAAACCTGTTTTAGTCTTCTAGAGATTTGAGACTGGGATGGAGGTTCACCTTCCAGCAGGACAATGACCCTAAGCATACTGCTAAAGCAACACTCGAGTGGTTTAAGGGGAAACATTTAAATGTCTTGGAATGGCCTAGTCAAAGCCCAGACCTCAATCCAATTGAGAATCTGTGGTATGACTTAAAGATTGCTGTACACCAGCGTAACCCGCTGGAGCAGTTTTGCCTTGAAGAATGGGCAAAATCCCAGTGGCTAGATGTGCCAAGCTTATAGAGACATACCCCATGAGACTTGCAGCTGCAATTGCTGCAAAATGTGGCTCTACAAAGTATTGACTTTGGGGAGGTGAATAGTTATGAACGCTCAAGTTTTCTGTTTTTTTGTCTTATTTCTTGTTTGTTTCACAATAAAAAATATTTTGCATCTTCAAAGTGGTAAGCATGTTGTGTAAATCAAATGATACAAACCCCCAAAAAAATCAATTTTAATTCCAAGTTGTAAGGCAACAAAATATGAAAATGAATACTTTCGCAAGCCACTGTAACTCCGTAGAGACCAAAGGAATTTCCAGAGTTAGCCATCCCTTTACTGAAGCGGCAGCTGCGTTCATATAGATGTCGCCATAGTCTAGGACCGATGGGAACGTCGACTGAATAATCTACTTTCTACTATTTAGCGAGAGGCAGGACCTATTTCTATAGAAGAAGCCCATTTTTATTCTCAGCGTCTTAACTAACTCATCAATATGCTTTTTAAAAAGACAGATGCACAGATTTTTGTAAGCAGGGACACAGTCAATATGGACACCATACAAAGTAGATATGCTTAAATCATCAGTTATTTTGATGCGCTCTAGAGAACAACATATACTTAGTTTTACCTGCATTCAATACTAATTTCAGGTCAATAAAGTTTTTCTGTAATACAATGAAGGCAGACTGTAGTTCAGGTAAAGCCTGGTTAACCGTCGTGGCAATAGCATACACAACAGTATCCTCGGCATAAAAGTGCAGACAAGTCGATATTGTTAATGTAAATAGTAAAAAGTACAGGACCCAGAATCGACCCCTGCTAGACACCTTTCATAATATCCAGGAGACCTGCTTTAACACCATCAGTAGATACACATTTAGTTCTATCTAGCAGTAAGTGATCAACAGTATAGAAAGCCTTTGACAGGTCAATGAACATCATTTATAACTAGGGATGCAGCAAAGATAGTGCTATGACCTGGTCTAAAACCCGACTGATGTACATTTAGAATACATTTAAAAGATAAAAAAGATCTTAGCTGAGAATTAATCAAGGATTCTAATATTTTAGCTAGGCAAGAAAGTTTAGAAATAGGGAGATAATTATTTAGGTCATCACCTTTGTGAAGGTGGAGTACATGGGCTGCCTTCCAAACCTTGGGGATAGTACCAGATATAATCGTCAGGTGAAAAATATGGGTTAATGATTCAGCAATCAAGGGGGCAGAGAGCTGCAGCAAAAATGGATCAAGCATATCAGCCCCAGTGGATTCTTTTTAAGGCAAGGCATATAGCACATCACAGATAGTAAATTGTTGAAATGAAAACAAAGATTCACTAGAAGATGACGGGTTAACCGTAGAGTCAGCTAGAGGCTGGCAGAGGGAAAAGCAGTCGATTGTGTCACGACTTACGCCGAGGCTGCCCCCCCTCCTGGTTCGGGCAGGCTTCGGCGTTCGTCGTCACCGGAGTACTAGCTACTGTCGATCCCATTGTCAATCACACACACCTGGTGCTCATTCCCCTAATTAGTATGTGTATAAGTGTTCCCTCTGTCCCCCTTGTCTTTGTGAGTGATTGTTTTGTTGTGAGAGCGTGTAGCTCGGTTGAGCTACATTTCACTGTGTTATTGCCAAGGTGGATGTTTTCCCTTGTTTTCCCTTGTATAGTTTCGTTTGACGCTTGGGCCGTTTGATTTATGCAAACGGATTAAACTCTGGACTTCCTGAGCCTGACTCCTTCTTTCACACCTCGTCACAGAATCACTCACCTGATCTGATATGGAGTCAGCAGGAGAAGACCGCATGCCTGGAGTTGTGGCAAGGGTCCAGGAGCATTCCTCGATGTTGGCCAGCTTGGGGGAAGCGATGGATCGGGTTCTTCAGGTGGTAGAACGCCTGGAGAGGAGAGGATCCGATCTATCGAGACCAGCTGGTCAACCGGATCCAGCCACCTACACCCCAGCCCCTGGAGGGATCCAGATATCTCGGCCACCGGCGTTTGATGGGACGGCAGCGCGATGTAAGGGATTCCTACTCCAACTGGAGTTGTATTTCTCCAGCATCAGGCCGGAGCCCCGGGAGCGGGAGAAGGTATCCGTCCTCGTTTCCTGCCTTTGTGGGAGAGCCCTGGAGTGAGCCAACGCGGTGTGGAACGAGGGAGGTACCACATTGGAGAACTACGGGGAGTTTGCTCGCCTCTTTCGGGCCGTTTTTGATCGAGGGTTGAGAGGCGGGCGAACGACTGGTTCATCTGAGGCAGGGGACGAGGAACGCTCAGGACTACGCGCTGGAGTTCCGGGTGGAACGAGCGGCCCCTGATCGACCATTTCCGGTGCCACCTAAGGGAGGACGTCCTGACGTCCTGACGGGATGCCATGCTATCATTCTCCCAACTGGTGGACATGGCCATCTGGCTGGACAATCTGCTAGCAGCCAGAGGACGTCCTGGTAGGGGTCTGCCTGTTCCCACTCCGGACGACTCTGACCCCGAGCAGATGGAGCTGGGCGTAGCTGCCGGTCGAGAGAGCGCAGGAGGACAGCGACAGTGCCACTCTGGTGGCACGAAGGGACAATCCACTTCACGTCGCAGTCAACGTTCTTTTGGGTCTGGAGGCGGTAGGCAGGGTACTCACACATCACCCCAGGTAACGAACACCCAAATGTGTTCAGAGCCCTTTGCGGCTCACTGTACTTTATCTATCTCCTTTCCCGATCACTTGGTAGGTTCCCAGTGTAAGGCGCTAGTCGATTCAGGCGCAGCTGGGAATTTTATGGACAGGGCATTTGCACACCGTCAAGGCATTTCATTGGTTCCCCTAAGCATTCCACTCCCCATCAGAGCACTTGATAGTCGACCATTAGGGTCCGGGTTGGTTAAGGAAGTTACGGTACCCGTCACCATGATTACGCAGGAGACGCATGTTGAGCAGATCACCTTTATGATTATTTAGTCTCCTGCTTACACTGTAGTCTTGGGTATCCCATGGTTAGTCCTTCAATACCCCAACTTCTCATGGCCACAGAGGGTTCTTACGGGGTGGTCGCGTGAGTGTCCGGGTAGGTGTCTAGGTGTTTCCGTTGGTGCGACCACGGTGGAGAGTCCAGACGGTACCCCCACCGTGCGCATTCCCCCCGAAAACCATGATATGGCGCTCGCGTTTTCCAAGACGCAAGCGACTAAATTACCACCTCATCGGGAGGGGGATTGCGCGATAAACCTTCGGGTAGACGCTGTACCTCCCAGGAGTCATGTGTATCCCCTGTCACAGGCTGAAATGGAGGCTATGGAAATATGCGTCACCGAGTCCCTGCGCCAGGGGTATATACGTCCCTCCACTTCACCTGCCTCCTCGAGTTTCTTCTTTGTGAAGAAGAAAGATGGCGGTTTACGTCCGTGCATTGATTATCGACCACTGAATAATGTGACGGTACGATTTAGTTATCCTCTTCCCTTCATTCCTTCAGTGATTTAATCAATGTATGGGGCCCGTTTTTTCACCAAATTAGACCTCAGGAGTGCCTACAACCTGGTGCATATTCGGGAGGGGGATGAGTGGAAAACAGCATTCAGCACAACCTCGGGGCATTATGAATACCTGGTGATGCCCTACAGTTTGATGAATGCTCCATCCGTTTTCCAGTCCTTTGTGAACGAGGTGTTTCGGGACATGCTTGGTCACGGTGTTGTGGTCTACATCGATGACATCCTGGTGTATTCCGCTACACGCGCCGAGCATGTGTCCCTGGTTCGCAAAGTACTGGTCCGACTGCTGGAAAATTATCTTTATGCCAAGGCAGAGAAGTGTGAGTTTTTCCAGCAGTCAATCTCCTTCCTTGGATATCGCATTACCACCACAAGTGTGGAGATGGAGGAAGACCGCATTGCAGCCGTGCGTAATTGGCCGACTCCAACCACGGTAAAGGAGGTGCAGCGAAGGTTTATTCGGGGCTTTGGCAAGGTCGCAGCTCCCATTACCTCCTTGTTGAAGGGTGGGCCGTCCCGGCTCCGCGGGTCTGCTGAGGCTGATTTGGCCTTCAGTAGATTGCGGGGTCTGTTCACCTCAGCCCCGGTACTGGCTCACCCCGATCCATCACTACCGTTCGTAGTGGAGGTGGATGCGTCCGAGGTAGGGATAGGAGCTGTCTTATCCCAACGCTCGGGCACGCCACCCAAGCTCCGCCCCTGTGCCTTCTTTTCTAAGAAGCTCAGCTCGGCGGAGCAGAACTACAGCGTTAGTGATCGGGAGCTGCTGGCTGTTGTGCGAGCTTTGACGGTGTGGAGACATTGGCTCGAAGGGGCAAAACACCCTTTCCTCGTCTGGACAGACCACCGTAACCTGGAGTACATTCGGGCAGCGAGGAGGCTGAATCCTCGCCAGGCCAGGTGGGCCCTCTTCTTCACCCAGTTTGATTTCACACTCTCATACATTCCGGGTACGAAGAACGTGAAGGCAGACGCACTGTCTCGGCTGTATGACACAGAGGAGAGGCCCAGAGACAACACCCCCATACTCCCGGCCTCATGCATTGTGCCGCCGGTAGTATGGACGATGGACGCAGATATAGCGCAGGCATTATGCACAGATACATCTCCACCGCAGTGTCCAGCTGGGCTGCAGTACGTGCCTGCGCTTATCCGTGATCGTCTGATCTACTGGGCACACACGTCACCCTCCTCTGGTCATCCAGGTATCGGTCGTACAATGCGCTGCCTGACCGAGAAGTACTGGTGGCCTACCTTGGCTAAGGACGTGAGGGTTTATGTTTCCTCATGCTCAGTGTGCACCCAGAGTAAGGCACCTAGGCACCTCCCAGCGGGTAAGCTACAACCTTTACCAGTTCCACAAGGACCATGGTCTCACCTGAGTATTGATTTTCTCACTGATCTTCCCCCCTCCCAAGGTAACACCACTATCCTGGTCGTTGTGGACCGCTTTTCAAAGTCCTGCCGCCTCCTTCCTCTGCCCAATTCTCCCCACGGCCCTACAAACTGCGGAGGCTCTGTTTACTCACGTCTTCCGGCACTACGGGGTACCAGAGGATATGGTGTCCGACCGAGGTCCCCAGTTCACGTCTAGAGTCTCGAAGCCGTTCATGGAACATCTGGGGGTCTCGGTCAGCCTGACCTCTGGTTTTCACCCCGAGAGAAATGGGCAGGTGGAAAGGGTGAATCAAGATGTGGGTAGGTTCCTGCGGACCTACTGTCAGGACCAGCCGGGGGAGTGGTCGGTGTTCCTGCCATGGGCAGAATATGCTCAGAACTCTCTCCGCCACTCCTCCACTAACCTAACACCCTTCCAATGTGTTTTGGGTTACCAACCGGTCCTGGCACCATGGCCCCAGAGCCAGACCGAGGCTCCCGCGGTGGATGACTGGTTTCGGCGTGCGGAGGAGACTTGGGACGCTGCCCACGTTCGCCTCCAGCGCGCCATGCGTCGTCAGAAGGCCAACACTGACCACCACCGCAGGGAGGCCCCGGTGTTCGTACCGGGGGATCGGGTCTGGCTCTCGACCCGGAATCTGCCCCTCCGCCTGCCCTGCCGGAAGCTGAGCCTGCGGTTTGTGGGGCTGTTTAAAGTCCTGAGGAGAATAAACGAGGTGACATACAGGTTGTTACTCCCCCCTGATTACCGTATTAACCCCTCGTTTCATGTGTCTCTCCTTAGGCCGTAGGTAGCTAGTCCGCTCCAGGAGTCTGAGGTACGGACATTGAGGGGGCCCCGGCGTACTCGTCCGTTTCCCTTGTATAGTTTCGTTTGACGCTTGGGGGCGTTTGAATTATGCAAACGGATTAAACTCTGGACTTCGGTATTTTACCTCCTGCGCCTGACTCCTTCTTTCACACCTTGTCACAGATTGACTGACCAGGGTTAATATACCACCGTTTCTGTCAAATAAAAAGCCTGCAGAGATAAAATGATGATTAAAAGCATCACTTATCCCATTCTCAGTTATGATGCCAGAGTAAGAAAGAACTTGCTTAGGCAGGGAAGAAGAGGAATTTGTACGCTTCAGTGCATTTACATTTTTCCACAATTTTGAAAGATCACCAGAAGATTCAGATAGAGCTTAAAAAGTAGCTTGATTTAGCTTTCTTAATCGAGATAGTACATCTGTTTCTCAGTTGTCTGAAAAATTGCCAGGTCACTGCCCTGCCTCAGGATCAGAACAAGTATTATGAAAGGAGCAAAGACCAGGTAAAAAGTTAGAGGAACACAATCTTCTGAAAACCTAACCCTGGGATAGATTGTTTTTTAAACTGTATTTGAAACTTTATTTTAAATGTACATTTCTATCTTGTTAATTCCTGTAGGAGCCACAATCAAGACCGGTGCCACTAAGACCAGAGCAAGGATATATAAAGTCAGTCAAATTCAGTCACAGAGGAATAAAATATACTAATTTCACCCAAAATAACATAATTGCTGTAGTTATTTTTTGTTGCTCTGTTTGAAGATATCCTTTGCATCAGAGACAGTCTGGATGAGAGCAAATATCTGATGTGTCAGAGTCTGCTACACTGGATGTTTGCTTACAAACCTCATTACTGGCCGCCTCCTCTCTGATGCTCTCCTCTGGATATCCTCCTGTCCAGTAGACATTAAAGCAACCTGGAGCTTCTATATCATGTGCCGTTTCCGGTGTTCTGTTGGATTTGGGTTGACTTTAGACATTCCTATGGGGCTAGTTAGGGACCATTGGTAAATTACACAATGTACATGGGACAATATGTTAAAATTCCAATAGCTCTAAATGTCAATTACTTAACCTCAAAACAACTATAAATTGTAGAAATTCACATACAAATATTGAAAGCATTTAATTAGAAAACTAAAAGGTGTGCAGCATGAAAATATTGTCTCATTTACATTGTGTAATTATCCAAAGTCAAACTAACTTTGCCACAGTCGCACACCAACTTGTTGAAGTTAATTGGAGAAATAATTTGGCTAACTTTTCCCACCTGCGAACACACACAAGAGACACACACATCAAACCCTGAAACCAACTCACGTTTGAATTTATTCATGGCCGCTAGCATTTCTTAACGGGCCTGATTTAAAATGAGGACAAATCAGGAAGTGCAGGAAGTGCAGTCACCCTTTAAGTGTTCAGGAATTCTTCGCTGCTCTGTATGCATTTCATGAATTTGTTAACGGCAAGATTGACTCAGTGAAAGCCTTTATCAAAAAGAAAAAAGTGAGCATATCAATTGATTTGTAATTTGAATTGTAAGATCTTCTCAAAGGTGCTCTCAATAGTTTATTAGATAGTAAAAATTGACACCTGGACCTTTTCACACGCTTCCTTTTTGGGATCTCTCACAACTCTAGCCTGGACCTCCTTCAACACATTCTGGGAAAGACACCCATTAGTTGAGAATGCAACAAAAAGTTGATCGGATATATCAAGATGTTGAAAAGGAAGGACCCCACTGGGCACATATGTCAGTTCAACGTCTAGTTTTGATTTACATTTGGTTGAG
This sequence comes from Coregonus clupeaformis, assembly GCF_020615455.1. Lineage (NCBI taxonomy): Eukaryota > Metazoa > Chordata > Actinopteri > Salmoniformes > Salmonidae > Coregonus > Coregonus clupeaformis. Next base: position 9,970,145 of record NC_059197.1, on the reverse strand, counting down.
TTGTCAACTAACGTGAATTTTACCTGAAATCATGAAAAAAGTAATTGTCATTGGATTTAGATTAAATATTGTGTGGAAAAAAAGACACAATTCCCTTATGTTGACTTTTTACAAATCCAATCAGTTGACCACATTGATTCAAAGTCATCACATTGTCACGCCCTGGCTCTGGGAACTCTTATATGTTGAGCCAGGGTGTGTAGGGTCTATGTTTTGTGTTCTATGTTCAGTTTCTAGTTAATGTGTTTTCTAGGTTGGCCGGGGTGGTTCTCAATCAGAGGCAACGAGAATCAGCTGTTGCTTGTTGTCTCTGATTGGGAACCATACTTAGGCAGCCTGTTGTGCTCTTGTGTTTTGTGGGATCTTGTTCCGTGTAGGTTTGTGTATGACCGAGGACTTTTCGTTTTGTTGTTTTTGTATTTTGTATCGTGTTGCTAGTACACTATTAAAAGAGATGTACGCATATCACGCTGCGCCTTGGTCCGTTCATTATGACGATCGTGACACACATTTAATTATTTTGTTGAAATTACGTGGAAACAACGATGATTCAACTATTTTTTGCCCAGCGGGATCTCTCTCCAGAGAGATGCATCAACCTGATCCACTGTTTGCTTCAACTGAAGGACCACACTTCACAGGAGAGGCATTTACTTTTAAATTTTTACATTTTAGTCATTTAGCAGACGCTCTTATTCAGAGCGACTTCCAGTAGTGAGTGCATAATTTTTTTCCATACTGGTCCCCCGTGGGAATCGAACCCACAACCCTGGCGTTGCAAGCACCATGCTTGAACGTTTATTGGGCCGAAATGCCTTCTGGAACATGTGAACATTCATGTGCCTTAATATCAAACTTGTATGCCATCTGTAAATACGAAAAAAATTGTTAAAAATTACTAATCTAGTTGGTTTGGCCACGGAAAAAAGACAGGAACCTTCCCGCCTGTCATGATTGGCTGAGATAATGGATGGGTTGGACATGCTGAGAGATGAGTTCGGATTGGTCTGCCATGTAGCATGCTTCTGTCTATAACGTGAGCTGCTCAGTACGTGAAGATAATCCTTGCTACCGCAGCTTTTTTGAAAGCTATAATGTTACCCATGGACTCTTAAGGCTTAAGAGGGTGTGAACGATGCTGAATGTGTGTAGAAAAAGAAGAGCTCTCTAGTAGGTGTACCAAAACATTTAAGGCCCATTTTCTCAAAAGTTTATCAACTTTCAAAGCAGAATTACTTTCCCATTGTTCCTCAACTGCAGTGTATGATATACAATTTTTTAGCTCTGAGTCTAAAATGTTATCCAATGTAAAAAACACAATTTAAAATGTTGCTACATGAGACCGTATCGAGGCAGTGGGTCACATATGTACCTGATGCCTTTCATGAAGGTTTTCGATTGTGATTTTCTTTTTCATAATCGAAAACCTTCATAAAAGGCATTGTGTATAAATTAGTTAATCCATGAATACGAATATAATTTTACATATACAATGCATTTGGAAATAATTCAGACCCCTTGACGTTTTTCACATTTTGTTACGTTACAGCCTTATTCTAAAATGGATTAAATTGTGTTTTTCCCCATCAATCTACACACAATACCCCATTACGACAAAGCAAAAACAGGTTTTTAGAAATGTGTGCAATATTATAATTTTTTATATTTTTTTATATGACATTTACATAAGTATTCAGACCCTTTACTCAGTACTTTGTTGAAGCACCTTTGGCAGCAATTACAGCCTTGAGTCTTCTTGGGTATGACGCTACAAGCCTGGCACACCTGTATTTGGGGAGTTTCTCCCATTATTCTCTGCAGCTCTTCACAAGCTCTGTCAGATTGGATGGGGAGCGTCGCTGCACAGCTATTTTCAGGTCTCTCCAGAGATGGTCGATCGGGTTCAACTCCGGGCTCTGGCTGGGCCACTCAAGCACATTCAGAGACTTGTCCCGAAGCCACTCCTGCGTTATCTTGGCTGTGTGCTTAGGGTCGTTGTCCTGTTGGAAGGTGAACCTTCGCCCCAGTCTGAGGTCCTGAGCGCTCTGGAGCAGGTTTTCATCGAGGATCTCTCTGTACTTTAGTCCGTTCATCTTTCCCTCGATCCTGACTAGTCTCCCAGTCCCTGCCGTTGAAAAACATTCCCACAGCATGATGCTGCCACCACCATGATTCAAAGTAGGGATGGTGCCAGGTTTCCTCCAGACGTGACTCTTGGCATTCAGGCCAAAGAGTTCAATCTTGGTTTCATCAGACCAGAGAATGTTGTTTCTCATGGTCTGAGTCCTTTAGGTGCCTTTTGGCAAACTCCAAGCGGGCTGTCATGTGCCTTTTACTGAGGAGTGGCTTCCGTCTGGCCACTCTACCATTAAGGCCTGATTGGTGGAGTGCTGCAGAGATGGTTGTCCTACTGGAAGGTTCTCCCATGGCCACAGACAAACTCTGGAGCTCTGTCAGAGAGACCATCGGGTTCTTGGTCACCTCCCTGACCAAGGCCCTCCTCCACTGATTGCTCAGTTTGGCCAGGAGGCCAGCTCTAGGAAGAGCTCTGGAGCAGGTTTTCATCAAGTAATTGATTCTGTCTATATAAGGTCCTATAGTTGACAGTGCATGTCAGAGCAAAAACCAAGCCATGAGTTCGAAGGAATTGTCCATAGAGCGCAGAGACAGGATTGTGTCGAGGCACAGATCTGGGGAAGGGTACCAAAAAATGTCTGCAGCATTGAAGGTCCCCAAGAACACAGTGGCCTCCATCATTCTTAAATGGAAGAAGTTTGGAACCACCAAGACTCTTCCTAGAGCTGGCCGCCCGGCCAAACTGAGCAATCAGGGGAGAAGGGCCTTGGTCAGGGAGGTGACCAAGAACCTGATGGTCTCTCTGACAGGGCTCGAGAGTTCCTCTGTGGAGATGGGAGAACCTTCCAGAAGGACAACCATCTCCACAGCACTCCACCAATCAGGCCTTTATGGTAGAGTGGCCAGACGGAAGCCACTCCTCAGTAAAAGGCACATGACAGCCCGCTTGGAGTTTGCCAAAAGGCCCCTAAAGGACTCTCAGACCATGAGAAACAAGATTATCTGGTCTGATGAAACCAAGATTGAACTCTTTGGCCTGAATGCCAAGCGTCTGGAGGAAACCTGGCACCATCCCTACGGTGAAGCATGGTGGTGGCAGCATCATATTGTGGGATGTTTTTCAGCGGCTGGGAGACTAGTCAGGATCAAGGGAAAGATGAATGTAGCAAAGTACAGAGAGTTCAATCTTGGTTTCATCAGACCAGAGATTCTAGCAAATTAGTAAGAACGTCTCACCCCATGTTCAAGAATGGCCTTTTTCCCTTTTTTCAGATTACAACCTCTCACTTTCGGTTATTTGAAAATGAAATAATCTCCAAAATATAGCTATTTTTAAAACAAGCCATAGAAAGTTGGTTGCAATTTCAGTTTAATCAACCAGAAAAGACAGAACAAATAATACATTAAATATTGTGGTTAAACTCAAATATACTAATTTATTTTAAAAAACATACATTTTCAATGAAAGGTTTAAAAAATATATAATCTTTGTAAATTATATCATCAATAGGACTGGTGAAGTTATGACACGCATGCAAAAATATATGGAAATGTCTGCTCTATCCAAAATTACAACCAAATAATTGCAGCATTACCGCAAAAATGGAAGAGGCAAGTGGAAGGGGGAGAAAGTAAGGAACTTTTCTGTTGGCCCTGCATTAAAGACCAACATTTGTTAAAGAAAATTGTGATAAATAAAAAAGTATACCAGTTTCATTTAAGGACAAACAATGTACAGCTGTGCCATATAGATTGCAAAATAGTTGGGAAGGGATTTTTGATGTACAGAATCCATGGCACATGGTTTATGAACTGATACACAAAACAACACTGTATTCAAAACTTAGTTTTTCTATTTAAATTATTATACAAAATTCTTGCAACCAATAGAATGTTATATATATGGGGGATACAACCTTCCCAGCTCTGCAGATTTTGCTGCGAAGACACAGAGTCATTAGATCATTTATTTTGGTACTGTCCATATGTAGCTTGTTTTTGGTCACAGGTCCAGGAATGGCTGAAGAATAGCAATATTTACCTGGAGCTAACTCTGCAGATGGCACTACTGGGTGATTTGAAAAGTCATAGTCAATCGATCAATTATATAATAATACTTTTAGCAAAAATGTTTATCTTTAATTTACAATCTGTAGAAACTATGAGAATAGAAAGGTTCAGAACTTTTGTGAAACATCACAGCACAGTTGAGAAATATATGGCAAATAGAAATCCAATATGGATGGTGTTAAGAGATAGATGGGAGGGGTTGAATGGAGCTGAAGGGTGGGACTAATAACATTAAGATATCTAATGTAAAATATACTGTGTCCGTAAAATATATATAGATTCCGAACTTTTGTGAAACAGCACAGTTAAAAATGAGGGTAGAGGAAGGACAGGACTAAAAACAAACAAAATATAACTATTGTAAAATAGATTGTGTCCGTAAATGTATATAGTATGTATAAGCTGGAAGTAGAAGCCTAAGTGTTGTTGTTCATTAGTTTACTCCAATTAGGGGAGGGGTGGTAGGGTTAGTGGAAAATAATAAAGGAAAATATATTTAAAATATATATATTGATAGATAGATACAGTACCAGTCAAAAGTTTGGACACACCTACTCATTCAATGGTTTTTCTTTATTTTTACTATTTTCTACATTGTAGAATAATAGTGAAGACATCAAAACTTTTAAATAACACATATGGAATCATGTAGTAACCCCCCCAAAAAATTAAACAAATCAAAATATATGTTATATTTGAGATTCTTCAAATAGCCACCCTTTGCCTTGATGACAGCTTTGCACAGTCTTGGCATTCTCTTTTAGATCTGACACCCCTATTAGCTCAACAGTCATCTGCCCCTGCACCTGCATCCACAAGCGGCTCCTGACATTATACCTAAAGCGGACATTGCCATTGACTGCACAGAGTCGCATTAACAGAAATCTCATGCAGCCCTGTTTACAAGTTTGAACACTGGAATGTGAGATGTAATCTACACCTTGATTAGGCTGATATAAATCCTCATTATATCGTTGAAGGATTTTGAATTTGAGCGTCATTATTTCTATATAGCCTACACTTTCTAATTCTGAACTTGTAACGTGAGTAGCATGGGTGTGACTTCGTCACAATGATCAAGAGCAGCTGCTTACCGATTTGACAGATCCAACGCAGTTATACCTCAGACACTGCCAAAACATGATTATTGTCAGTTAAGAAGATTGGGCCTCTCTCTTTTAGATCTGCCACCCCCATCAGCTCAGCTGCAGTCACAGCAGTCCTCTGCTGTGGTATTTAATTTACCGGCTGCACCAGTTCCTACCACACTGGCCGTGAAGGGAGAAACTTTTGAGGATTCCCAGATGGATACAGGTCATTCAGAATTATATTACATACGCTCACTCACTCACACCAACAGATGTGCACACACAAACATGTTGTTGAGCTGTATACTTACTGTCACTTTGTGTATCTCTCTTTCAGCTCTGCCATGCACTACACCACTGCCTGACAGCCTCACCCAGAAGTGTATACACTGGGCCTATCAAGACTGACAAAGCAGAGATGGGTGGCTGACAAGGAAAAATATAACACAACATGCACACACACTCTCTCTCTCTGTCTCTGTCTCACACACACACATTATCCCCAATGTAAATACATTGTAATTACTTGTATGCTCCAACAGGCCAGGTCGCAGTTGTAAATGAGAACTTGTTCTCAACTGGCTTACCTGGTTAAATAAAGGTGAAATAAAAAAACAATACTTTATTTTAAGATTGGAGATATCTACGCCTACATATCCATTATCAATATCTACATAATTACTCTAAATATATATCAAATCAAAGTGTGATTGATAATATTGTAAAATTGTATTGCTTAATGTGTACAGTTTCAGGAAATTCTGTGTGCTTTTTTCTGAGTTGAGAAATGCCTCACTCTCACTCTCTCACACACATTGTTTATTTTATGTATGCTCCATGTTATTTTAGAATCGTGTGCAATAAAGTACATTCACAGTTAAAGCAACAGTTTGGTTTATTGGATATTTCTCTGATTAAAATGAATGACCAAAAGGAAGTCGGCAGTGCAACCCTCTGGGAGTGTGTGCAGGTTCTGTCATCTGGAGCTGAAACAGGGCCCCAACAGCTCTAACATACAGTGCATTCGGAAAGTATTCAGACCCCTTAACTTTTTGTTACGTTACAGCCTTATTCTAAAAATGGATTAAAAAATAATAATCCTCAGCAATCTACACACAATACCCCATAATGACAAAGTGAATATAGGTTTTTAGAATAAATAAAAAAACAGAAATACCTTATTTAGATAAGTAATCAGACCCCAGCATTGAAGGTCCCCAAGAACACGGTGGCCTCCATCATTCTTAAATGGAAGAAGTTTGGAACCACCAAGCAAAGTACAGAGAGATCCTTGATGAAAACCTGCTCCAGAGCTCTCAGGACCTCAGACACGGGCGAAGGTTCACCTTCCAACAGGACAACGACCCTAAGCACACAGCCAAGACAACGCAGGACTGGCTTCTGGACAAGTCTCTGAATGTCCTTGAGTGGCCCAGCCAGAGCCAGGACTTAAACCTGATCGAACATCTCTGGAGAGACCTAAAAATAGCTGTGCAGCAACGCTCCCCATCCAACCTGACAGAGCTTGAGAGGATCTGCAGAGTAGAATGGGAGAAACTCCCCAAATACAGGTGTGCTAAGCTTGTAGCGTCATACCCAAGAAGACTTGAGGCTGTAATCGCTGCCAAAGGTGCTTCAACAAAGTACTGAGTAAAGGGTCTGAATACTTATGTAAATGTCATATTTCCGTTTTTTCTTTTTAATAAATTAGCAAAAATGTCTAGAAACCTGTTTTTGCTTTGTCATTATGGGGTATTGTGTGTAGATTGATGAGGGAAAAAAAACAATTTAATCAATTTTAGAATAAGGCTGTAACCTAACAAAATGTGGAAAATGTCAACGGGTCTGAATACTTTCCGAAGGCATTGTATGTACAGGGTTCCCAGGAGTGGTAAGCAAATATGTTTATTGTCCTGCAAAAGTATTTATAATGTACCAAGGCCATTCCCTGGCTACCCATCCACATCGCTCCGGCCAAACTGACGTTTATTCTCCACAATGAATGTATGTAGCGATTAAAATTCAGTGTGAGTCATCAGGCAACCAAGGCCAAGGAATGGAGAGAGAGAGATGACCTGGAGGGAGTTCCAGACATCAGCTTTTTATGAAGCAGAAAAGCAGAGATGGGTGGCTGACGAGGAAAAAATTAAATACAACATGCACACACACACACACTCCTATCTCTCTCACACAGTCTGTAAATATGTAAATACATTTAAGATATCTAAGCCTACAACTCTCTAGAGTGCAGTAAAAAAGGTTTATCATTAATATCATTAATAACTGACACAATTCTATAATGAATACATATAATAATAATACATCATAGAGTGACCAATAGTTACTGTATTGTGATTGTTTAGTGTTTTAATTACTCAACAAGTAGTGCCCCAAAGTTGGATCGAACCATGTCTCAAAAGCAGTAGAAAAGGTAACAACAATTTCTGTTACGGCTATACACATCTGGCAGTTGCTTTAATCGACATCAGTGCACATGGAACAGTTGTTGGGGGTTAACTGCCTTGCTCAAGGGCAGAATGGCAGATTTTTCCACCTTGAAGGCTTAGGGATTCGAACCAGCAAACACGTCATTGGGTCTAACGGTCGTCTCGCGCCGAACTGCGTATTTATTTATTCTAAAAACCAAAAACAACTTTATATCGAAGGAGTACAGTTGAGTTGATTTGACAGCCTGCACGGCTGTCAAATCAACTCAACTGTACTCCTTCGATATAAAGTTGTTTTTGATTAAGATTAAAACGTGTCAGTTTGTTACTTTCACAAGGTTGGAGTAAAAACATGTTCAACTACTTAAGACATTGGCTCGAATCTAGGATTTGCCTTTAGATTTCAAGAAAATTAACAACTAAGGAATCATTTTTCTCTTCTCTTATTGACTTCCCAAATCCAGGCCTGGTCTGCTTGGTCTCGCGATGTTACGCCTCTGGTTTAGAAACGGTGGTTAAACGATATATTTTATTCGTTCAAATAGCTCAGTTTTTACCCCACCCAGTTGGTGGCGGCAATACACCTTTCTGGATGTAGTCCGTCAATAAAACCTTAAAGAAGAAGAAGATGAAGACCGTTATGACTAGAGGTGAGGCTAAATGTAAGATCAGAGCCTTTTTGATAGATGTGGCAGGAGAGATAGGACTCTGAGCCCAAGGGACGGCATTTCTATGCCCTCCAGACCAACATTCAAAGGTCAGTTTAGGAAGGAATCCTGTAGCTCAGTTGGTAGAGCATGCCGCTTGCAACGCCAGGGTTGTGGGTTCGATTCCCACGGGGGGCCAGTTTGATAAAGGTGTGCACTCACTAACTGTAAGTCGCTCTGGATAAGAGCGTCTGCTAAATGACTAAAATGTTTTAAAAAATCGCGTTGTTTAGGAGTGCAAAGGCGAATTGAGTCATTGCACACGCGCATTTCACAGGTTAGGCGGTCCCTAACGGAAATATGCAAATGTATGCTAGAACGGGCAAATAGGATCTCGCTAGCTCGTGCTTTGCTCTGCCCACCTCCTTGCTTGTTCTGACCACTATGACTCTTCTGTTCCCATTGGAAACGACAGGCGGTGGTCTATCTTGGTTTAGTTATAAAAATCTTTGTGAATGGTTTATGTCTGGAGTGTATGGTCGATGAAACGGTGGAGTATGTTGAAGAGAGGGAAAGATTGAAGTGTAGTGTCCCTGAGGTTGGATGGGTGTGGAAGGGAATTTGGGTAATGGGGGAAGGGTATTTTAGAAGAGCAGGGCTCTTATTTTATTTTATCAGAGGTACTGAGTTAGGTAGGAGGATTTAGAAATGTGGAGCCAATGTTGTAAATTGTAATTGACACCCACACTCCAGCACAGTAGGTGGCGGCATGCACCTTAAACGTATGTTTGCGGACCGCCATTATACCATAGAAGAAGAAGGTTCTAACTGATAGTCTGTCTGACAAACATTTGACCACATTAAGCAGTCAAAGAAAGTAATCGCTATCGGTCTGTTTTCTGTGTAAGAACTGCTAGCTATAGTTTACACTGTCATGTTGATCATCTGCTGTGGAAAGGAGCACCATCTTTTTTATGGTATTGTTTTTCTATCTCTTGCACCTAGCGTAGCTTGCTAGCTGTCCAGCAGGGTCCATCACTTTTTATCGGTGTATGTTTGTTGTTAGCTAGCTATCTAGTTAGTTAACGTTAGCTGTCATTATGTACCAAGCTAGTTAAAGCTTTATATCGTTCACTTTTCAGCTTGCTAACGTTAGATATGGACTAACAGTCAGTGGTAACTCGCTATCTGTCTGTTCCTTGTGACAACTCTGTCAAGTTTAATAGTTAGCTACTAAGCTAGCTGCTTTTAGCAACGCTAGTATTTACACACTAGCGTTGCTGGGAATTAGCTTGCAAAAAAAACTGAAAAGTCTGCTGGAAACCAGAAGTTAAATAAAATTCAATTTTAACTTACTCTGTCGATTGTGTGTATAGTTGATCATTATGCAGGGGGAATTTGAGAAATACATCTAATGGATAACGTGGGTCTTGTAGTCCCATTCAGTTCCTCTCTGTTTACCTCAAGTCAAAGTCCCCCCACAATTGCTTGCTTTTTTTGTGCAGTTATGGCGCACTTGCAGGACTTTTTTTTTACACGAGGTAAGCAGAGAGGAAGTGGGTCTACAACAGACCAATGTTTGGAAAGTCTGTTTAATTTATGTTGTATTATATGCTTTTTCTCAATTTACCCCCTTCATAAGGACCAATCCTATGGACAATCGGCAGAGTAAGTTGATATTACATTTTATTTAACTTCCGGCTATGGAACGCCGTTGGGGTCTTTGCGTGTCAAAAAATATACACTTCAAAACACAATTTGACACGTCAAATAAGACAATTCTATTATAGAATGTTGTGTGTGCTGAATTTGCATGTGCAAGCCAAGCGCCACCACTACGATCAGTAGCACGATCAGGAGATTGTTTTGTGTGCAAATATCTTTGATAAAAATGTTATTAGCAACTTCTGGAGTAGCTAGCTAGCTTTAGCTTGGTACCTAGCCAGTATCAATGCAACCAGCTTGAAAACAATGACCAGTAGAAACTGCAGTCATTTTCAATATTCTTATCAATGGTTTAGGAATCCATGTGAGTAAGTGTTAGCTAGGTAGCCACTTGTTGTTCTATTGAAATCGAACTTCAGTTAATGAAATAACAAGCTAGCCAGTTACTTAACCCTGTTGCCCAAAGCCCAAAGCTAATGTTATAAACAGCCAGCTAGCTGATCCTGGCGCCGACGAAGATGGCGGCCTCGCGACTAGCTCTTAGGAAACTTTGCAGTATTTTCTTTTTTTATGTATTATTTTTTACATTATTAGCTCAGTAAGTGTTTTGCATCATTACATACAGCTGGGAAAAACCATTGGATATCAAAGCGGCGGTAACTCACCAGCATTATGACCAGGAATACGACTTTCCCGAAGCAGATCCTTTGTTTGCTCTCCCCAGGGCAACTGAACTGATTCCAGCGGCTGACCCAAAACATCGCCGGTGGAGGAGAGGCACTCGGAGCGGCCTGCTGGTCCGACTTAGGAGGCGCGCACACCACCCACCGCTTCCAAGTATTCTACTCGCTAATCTTCAATCTTTAGTTAACAAAGTCGATGAACTACGGGCAAGGATATCTTTCCAGAGAGACATCAAGGCCTGTAACATACTCTGTTTCACGGAAACATGGCTCTCTTGGGATATTCTGTCAGAATCGGTCCAGCCAGATGGATTTTGTTGATGATCACAAGTTTACTGGAGAACGGAGACCAAGTAGAGACTTTCGGACAAGGTGGATAATTGTATAATATAAGGCAGTTTATTCAGAGGTAAAGATATCTGTAAATAGCGTGCACGGACCCGTTCGTCAATCTCGTAGGGAGATATCTGAGAGAGAGCCCCTAAACATTGTGTGCTGACATTTTATACAATAAAATGAAGTAGGTTGATTCTAGTAGTTCTGATCTTCTGATTGGTCCTGATGAGTTGGGCGAGGTCACCTCCAGGCTAGTGTCACTGTTGCATTGGCTCTGAGTCGGGTTCTCTGTCTTCAGATGTTCAGCCTAAGAGAAGGGGATTTTTGTGTGTGTGTGTGCGTGTGTGTGTTTAACAATGATGATGTGTGTGTGTGTGTGTGTGCGTGTGTGTGTTTAACAATGATGATGTGTGTGTGTGTGTGTGTGTGTGTGTGTGTGTATATCAGTGGTGTGTGTGTGTGTGTGTGTGTGTGTTTATCAGTGGTGTGTGTGTGTGTGTGTGTGTTTAACAATGATGATGTGTGTGTGTGTGTGTGTGTGCGTGTGTGTGTTTAACAATGATGATGTGTGTGTGTGCGTGTGTGTATAACAGTGGTGTGTGTGTGTGTGTGTGTTTATCAGTGGTGTGTGTGTGTGTGTGTGTGTTTATCAGTGATGATGTGTGTGTGTGTGTGTGTGTGTGTGTGTGTGTGTGTGTCCTCAGAGCAAGAACTCGTGAGTTGGAAGAACTGAGAGACCTATGGCGTGGGTGTTGTCCATAGCCACCTGCTGATAAGGCTGACAAGATAGAAGTCTTTTGTGCATTGTATTAAATACAAAGGCCCAACACAAGATGGGTCATGCACAAGATTTTAGTCAGACCAAGCTATAACATTATATATTTACTACGACAGTTCTCAGTTTATCGCGCAGACATGAATAAATATCTCTCTGGGAAGCAGAAGGGCGGAGGTGTGTGTTTCATGATTAACGACTCGTGGTGTAATTGTAGTAACATAGAGGAACTCGAGTCCTTCTGTTCACCCGACCTAGAATATCTCACAATCAAATGCCGACCGTATTATCTCCCAAGATAATTTTCTTCGGTTATAGTCACGGCCATGTATATCCCCCCTCAAGCCGATACCACGACGGCCCTCGAACTTCAATGGACCTTATGCAAACTGGAAACCGCATATCCTGAGGCTGCATTTATTGGAGCCGTTGATTTTAACAAAGTAAATTTGAGGACTAGGCTGCCGAAGTTCTATCAACATATCGACTGTTGTACTCGCGCTGCTAAAATCCTCGACCATTGCTATTCAAACTTCATGGATGGTTATAAGGCCCTCCCCCGCCCTCCTTTTGGCAAATCTGACCACGACTCCATTTTGCTTCTCCCTTCCTATAGGCAGAAACTCAAACAGGAAGTACCCGTGCTAAGGACTATTCAACGCTGGTCTGACCAATCGGAGTCCACGCTTCAAGATTGTTTTGATCACGCGCACTGGGATATGTTCCGGGTAGCTTCAGAAAATAATGTAGACATATACACTGAAACAGTGACTGAGTTTATCAGGAAGTGTATAGGTGATGTTGTGCCCACTGTGACTATTAAAACCTACCCTAACCAGAATATGGCAGAATACAAACAGTGTAGCTACTCACTCCGCAAGGCAATTAAACTGGCAAAACATCAGTATAGAGACAAAGTGGAGTCGCAATTCAACGGCTCAGACACAAGACGTATGTGGCAGGGTCTACAGACTAATCACAGACTACAAAAAGAAAACCAGCCACGTCACTGACACCGTCTCGCTTCCAGACAAGCTAAACACCTTATTCGCCCACTTTGAGGATAACACAGTGTCACTGACGAGGCCCACTACCAAGGACTGTGGCCTCTCCTTCTCCATGGCTGACGTGATTAAGACATTTAAGCATGTTAACCCCCGCAAGGCTGCTGGCCCAGACGGCATCCCTAGCCGCGTCCTCAGAGCATGCGCAGACCAGCTGGCTGGTGTGTTCATTGACATATTCAATCTCTCCCTTTCCCAGTCTGCTGTTCCCACATGCTTCAAGAGGGCCACCCTTGTTCCTGTACCCAAGAAAGCAAAGGTAACTGAACCAAATGACTATCGCCCTGTAGCACTCACCTCTGTCATAATGAAGTTCTTTGAGAGACTAGTCAAGGATCATATCACCTCTACCTTACCTGTCACCCTAGACCCACTTCAATTTGCTTACCGCCCCAATAGATCCACAGACGATGCAATTGCCATCACACTGCACACTGCCCTATCTCATCTGGACAAGAGGAATACCTACGTAAGAATGCTGTTCATTGACTATAGCTCAGCATTCAACACCATAGTACCCTCCAAGCTCATCATTAAGCTTGAGGCCCTGGGTCTGAACCCCGCCCTGTGCAACTGGGTCCTGGACTTCCTGACGGGATGCCCCCAGGTGGTGAAGGTAGGAAACAACACCTCCACTTCGCTGATCCTCAACACTGGGGCCCCACAAGGTGCGTGCTCAGCCCCCTCCTGTACTCCCTGTTCACCCATGACTGCGTGGCCAAGCACAACTCCAACTCAATCATCAAGTTTGCAGATGACACAACAGTAGTAGGCTTGATTACCAACAATGACGAGACCGCCTACAGGGAGGAGGTGAGGGCTCTGGGAGTGTGGTGCCAGGAAAATAACCTCTCACTCAACATCAACAAAACAAAGGAGATGATCGTGGACTTCAGGAAACAGCAGAGGGTGCACCCCCCTATCCACATCGACGGGACCGCAGTGGAGAAGGTGAAAAGCTTCAAGGTCCTTGGCGTACACATCACCGACAAACTGAAATGCTCCACCCACGCAGACAGTGTGGTGAAGAAGGCGCAACAGAGCCTCTTCAACCTCAGGAGGCTGAAGAAATTTGGCTTATCACCTAAAACCCTCACAAACTTTTACAGATGCACAATTGAGAGCATCCTGTCAGGCTGTATCACCGCTTGGTACAGCAACTGCACCGCCCGCAACCACAGGGCTCCAGAGGGTGGTGCGGTCTGCCGAACGCATTACCGGGGGAAAACTACCCGCCCTCCAAGACACATACAGCACCCAATATCACAGGAAGGCCAAAAAGATAATCAAGGACATCAACCACCCGAGCCACTGCCTGTTCACCCCGCTATCATCCAGAAGGCGAGGTCAGTACAGGTGCATCAAAGCTGGGACCGAGAGAATGAAAAACAGCTTCTATCTCAAAGCCATAAGACTGTTAAATAGCCATCACTAGCACATTAGAGGCTGTTGCTGCCTATTGAAATCACTGGCCACTTTAAGAAATGGAACACTAGTCACTTTAATAATGTTTACATATCTTACAGTACTCATCTCATATGTACAGTGGTGTGAAAAAGTGTTTGCCCCCTTCCTGATTTGTTATTTGTTTGCATGTTTGTCACATTTAAATGTTTCAGATCATCAAACAAATGTAAATATTAGTCAAAGATAACAGAAGTAAACACTAAAGCGAACTTGGGTTTTGCAGCAGGACAATGATCCAAAACACACCAGCAAGTCCACCTCTGAATGGCTGAAGAAAAACAAAATGAAGACTTTGGAGTGGCCTAGTCAAAGTCCTGACCTGAATCCTATTGAGATGCTGTGGCATGACCTTAAAAAGGCAGTTCATGCTCGAAAACCCTCCAATGTGGCTGAATTACAACAATTCTGCAAAGATGAGTGGGCCAAAATTCCTCCACAGCGCTGTAAAAGACTCATTGCAAGTTATCGCAAACGCTTGATTGCAGTTGTTGCTGCTAAGGGTGGCCCAACCAGTTATTAGGTTGTAGGGGGCAATCACTTTTTCACACAGGCCATGTGGGTTTGGATTTTGTTTTCCCTTAATAATAACAACCTTCATTTCAAAACTGCATTTTGTATTTACTTGTGTTATCTTTGACTAATATTTACATTTGTTTGATCTGAAACATTTAAGTGTGACAAACATGCAAACAAATAAGAAATCAGGAAGGGGGCAAACACTTTTTCACACCACTGTATATACTGCATTCTATTCTATAATATTCTTCTGTATCTTAGTCCATGCCGCTCTGTCATTGCTTGTCCAGATATGTATATATTCTTAAATCCCTTTCCTTACTTTTTTGTGCGTATTGGGTATATGTTGTGAAATTGTTAGATATTACTGCACCGTTGGAGCTAGAAGCACAAGCTTTCGCTACACCCGCTATAACATCTGCTAAAAACGTGGATGTGACAAATACAATTGTATTTTATTTGATCTGGCTAGTGAGGCTTGACCGGTTTATTTGTTGTGAAGCTAGCCACAATAAGGATTAGCCACAATAGTGGAATTTGCGTTACGCCTTCAAAATAAAAGTTTATGGTTTACGCAAATATTAGCGTCGTAGCTCTTATTGCGGGACTTTGACTGTGGGAAATCACCTCCCCAGTCAGCCTATTGTGCGTATTGACATTCATATTGCACTGTACAGCCTTACCTAAGGATTGGGGATCAATGAAAAATGTATGCACTCACTAACTGTAAGTCGCTCTGGATAAGAGCGTCTGCTAAATTACTAAAATGTAAATGTATCGGTCTACTCAGTACCCAAGTGCTTTTTTCCCAAAAGCCTCCTCAGAGTTATCAGACTCCAAAACATCCACGTTGTATTGTTTTTCCTCTAGAATAGTGTTCAATACACATAGTAGGTTGACTGGTACAATAAATGTGGCTCAATTCACAGTGGTTTCAGAGTCCCGCAATAAGAGCTACGACGCTAATGTTCTCTGGGTGTCACTGAGTAGACTGATACCCCATGTCATTGATCCACAATCCATAGGTAAGGCTGTACAGTGAAATAGGTATGCCCCAATGCAATTCTAAAGTCTAATAAACCCAGTGTGATTTCAACAGATTTTTGTCAAATTAACAAATTGTCTTTTGTTTAATTTAAATAACAACATTCCGACCTCGTTTAGCATGATCTATGCCATTATGGCATGATTCCACTATTTGTATTCATTTCATCACTTTTAATGAGACTTATTTTGAAGCGAACTGCAAATTCCACTATTGTGGCTAGCTTCACGTAGGTGGGTCTGACCACCATTAATCAAATACGAACTGTCTTATAAATTTGGGGTATTTTAGATGATGACACCTAGATAGATAGCTAGCTAACTATCTACCTATCTATCTAACTATAGCTACTGAAACAGATTTTCAATTTTGCTATGTTTTTGGGGAAGAACAATGTCAGATAGCTAGCTTTTTTTATGACCAGCACTGTCCAGAGCTTGGGGAAGTGTGTCTGTGCTCTTGCAGCAGCAGCAGGTGCGCGAGACAACTTTACCAGCATCGTAGCATTCGTATCGTGAATCGTTGTGACATATGAAATATGAGTGATTGTGTAATAAGTAATCATGTCTTATGTAACCGTACCAAATGTAACATATCAAACTAATTTGAGTGTCCCGGATTTATATTTACTATGTTACGTCTAGTCTATGAGACCAGGCTGAGCTAACATCTGGCTTGCCACATACGGTGCATTCAGAAAGTATTCAGACCCCTTAACTTTTTCCACATTTTGTTACTTTACAGCCTTATTCTAAAATTGATTAAATCGTTTTTTCCCCTCATCAATCTACACACAATACCCCGTGATGACAAAGCAAAAACAGGTTTTTAGAAGTGTTAGCAAATGTATAAAAAATAAAAAAACTGATCACATTTACACAAGTATTCAGACCATTTACACAGTACTTTGTTGAAGCACCTTTTGGCAGCGATTACAGCCTCGAGTCTTCTTGGGTATGACGCTACAAGCTTGGCACACCTGTATTTGGGGAGTTTCTCCCATTCTTCTCTGCAGATTCTCTCAAGCTCTGTCAGGTTGGATGGGGAGTGTCGCTGCTAAGCTATTTTCAGGTCTCTCCAGAGGTGTTCCATCGGGTTCAACTCCAGGCTCTGGCTGGGCCACTCAAGGACATTCAGAGAATTGTCCCAAAGCCACTCCTGCATTGTCTTGGCTGTGTTCTTAAGGTAATTTCCTGTTGGAAAGTGAACCTTCGCCCCAGTCTGAGGTCCTGAGCGCTCTGGAGCTGGTTTTCATCAAGGATCTCTTAGTACTTTGCTCCGTTCATCTTTCCCTCGATCCTGACTAGTCTCCCAGTCCCTGCCGCTGAAAAACATCCCCACAGCATGATGCTGGCACCACCATGCTTCACCGTAGGGATGGTGCCAGGTTTCTTCCAGAGGTGACGCTTGGCATTCAGGCCAAAGAGTTCAATCTTGGTTTCATCAGACCAGAGAATCTTGTTTCTCATGGTCTGAGGGTCCTTTAGGTGCCTTTTGGCAAACTCCAAGCGGGCTGTCATGTGCCTTTTACTGAGGAGTGGCTTCTGTCTGGCCACTCCTACCATAGAGCCCTAATTGGTGGAGTGCTGCAGAGATGGTTGTCCTTCTGAAAGGTTCTCCACAGAGGAACTCTGGAGCTCTGTCAGAGTGACCATCGGGTTCTTGGTCACCTCCCTGACCAAGGCCCTTCTCCCCTGATTGCTCAGTTTGGCCGGGCGGCCAGCTCTAGGAAGAGTCTTGGTGGTTCCAAACTTCTTCCATTTAAGAATGATGGAGGCCACTGTGTTCTTGGGGACCTTCAATGCTGCAAACATTTTTTGGAACCCTTCCCCAGATCTGTGCCTCGACACAATCCTGTCTCGGAGCTCTACGGACAATTCCTTCGACCTCATGGCTTGATTTTTGCTTTGACATGCACTGTCAACTGTGGGACCTTATATAGACAGGTTTGTGCCTTTTCTAAATCAATTGAATTTACCACAGGTGGACTCCAATCAAGTTGTAGAAACATCTCAAGGATGATCAATGGAAACAGGATGCACCTGAGCTCAATTTCGAGTCTCATAGCAAAGAGTCTGAATACTTATGTAAATAAAGTGTAAATAATCTGTTTTTATTGTTAATAAATGTGCAAAAATGTCTAAACCTGTTTTCATTTAGTCATTATGGGGTAATGTGTGTAGATTGAGGAAAACATTTAATTTAATCAATTTTAGAATAAGGCTGTAATATAACAATGTGGAAAAAGTCAATGGGTCTGAATACTTTCCGCTGCACTGTAGGTTCGCCAGTCGTGAATGATGCATACAGGCTAGCTATTTGTTTATCTAGGTAACTAAACTTTAATAAACGACTCGTTTCAGGCATACCACAGATGACCTAAGACATGTACACAAGGAGAAACATGTTTGACGCTTTCAAGGATCAAATATGGGAAGGTAGCTAGCCATCTGCTTTTCTCCATGAAATCATATTGAATCATATTAATCATACTAGCAATGGTAATGTCGTCATTTATACTCTCTTCTATCCTCTCAATGAAGAGTTGGGACCTCTGAACCCAAACTGGTTTGAGGAACTCACTGCTAAAGCTTCCAGTGGGGATCGGGGTGATACAGAGAAAGAGGATCCCAGCACTGCAATATCTTGTGGACAAGATGGCAGTTTCAAATCACCGTTGGAAAAATGTCCCCTGGATAGTGATATGTTCTCTACCCCGACGATCTTCAGGCAGAGAAGACCACAGTCTGCTGAGACATTGACAGAAGACATTTTTTTCCCTGATCAAGGTAGAGATAAATGTAATGTTTGCACTGTTAAAATAGACTATTGTAAATTTTATCGTTGACATGACCTACCCTAGCCCATGACCTACCCTAGCCCTTTAACATCCAAGGACCTACATGTTATGTTCAGAGGTAAAGTGGCTCTGGCAACCAAAACAGACAAATACTCCATCTAAATGTTAATTGATTCTCAATTGCGATACGGTTCTAGAAACATAAGCGTTCTACTTTCATATCACATCAAAATAATTTTACAAATGCATAAAATACACTTACTGTGTACACTGTTTTAACACAGTTGCGGCCGACAGTATTTCTCAGTTACAACACTTTTCTGGCGTCCTTCTTCCGTTGCACACAGGTGTTCAGAGATGCTAGATAGCTAATTGGAACTGGTGGGCGCCTCTCTTCCGTAAACCTTAACATGGAAATATTGCTGTGTGGGAATCGTGTTAAAAAGGTGTGTAGTAATTTTACAATTCGATTTATGAAAATAATTTCTCAATGATATGAAAGTAAAGTTCCAAAGGTTTCCAAAACCGTATCACAAGTTAGGATTATTAACGTGTAGAGACAGCGTCGGGACTGTTGAACAAATTCCTGCTCCGTCGTCAATTCTTCAACTGAGAACCCCTCTTTGTTGAACGAGTGCTAGACCTACCTCTAACTAGTAGGCCTATCTCCTTTTTCCTGATTGTCTATGTTATCCCTGATTACTTCCCTGCGGAATGTGTGCACTGATATTTCCTGTTTTGCTGCGTAGGAAGCTCTGGAACAGAAATAACAGACACAAGCCCATGCTTATTTGGAAAATCAATAGACAGGTGAGAATGTCTGTCTGTTTGTGCTGATACGTTGGTATTTCACAAATGTGCAAATCTAAAAGTACACATTGCTTTGCTGATGCCTGGATCCTGATATTCTGACCTACGGCTCACAATGTGATGTCAGAACACCTGCTCTTGTGATGGTTGATGACATCAGTGGTTCTATTTTCAGCGAGACCCCCAGTAAATCCTGTAGAACAAGGCTGCATGGAGACAGTTTTGGTAAGCTGACTGGTGACTTTTCAGTATTGATCGATGTTGATATTTATTATATTGGTATTTATTGTTTTGATTTTAAATTTGCACATTTATTTTCTGTCACGTTTACAGGGCTGCTTGACACACCACAACACTCTGCGGTAGGTGCAGCTGTTCTTGGGGAAATCTTTTAAAAACCAAACTAGTGTATTAAAAGTTCCATTATACATTTTTTAAATTAAGATCATTTTATTTCAGCAGGCACACTCTTCCAAACGTATATCTGAAAGTCTTGGTGCACAGTTAGACCCTAATATGTCCTGGACCAGTTCTCTCAACACACCTGTCATGTCGCCCACCATCATTTTGAGTAAGTATGATACTGTATGAATTTGGGTTTTTATTATAATGGTATTTTTACATTGGTTGTCTAAAATGGCATGTCCTCACTCTTTCAGCTAAAAGTGAGGAGCATAGGCCTATGTACCCAGTAAGACTTTCTACTGAAGAGCAGGTTATGGTGAGTATTCCATACAATCCTAGAAAAACTCATCGCAGGTTAAGCATAAACAGATTTTTATTATTCTAATGACGTCTAATGATATTGCCTTGCTTGAATTTAAAAAAACAGTATTAGATAAATAGTACCATATTGCTCCAATACATTGGTGGCCCCTTGATTACACTTGGATAATCTGCCCATGCTCAAGGCATTTATGTGTATCAGACTTGTAGAAAAGGATTTGTCTGCTCTCTCTCATATAGTTTGTGCGAAAGCTTTTCCCCTCGGTCTCCAAGGAGTCTGGAAGCACAGTGCTGTCACCAGAACAGAACGATAGACCTCTCTGTCAACATAATGGTGAGTATTTGTTGAACGGTAACTACAGTAGTAAATATTGTAGAAGTTACTCTGCATAATAACACTGTATAACAGATACAAGTACTGATCATTTCTCTGGAATACCAACAGGACTGGATTGCCACTTGCCTGGTGTGATTGAAATCTCCCCTGGCTCTCAAGACACGTTACCTGTTGACAGTGGCAGCCATTGGATGCAGACTTTACCAGATGCTATTGAGGGCGGAGAAATCCGCAGCACAATGGCCAGTGTTCTAGATGGAGCTGAGGATGTCCTCTCCATATTCTTCAGCAACAGCAGTTTGGCTTTACGAAGGGTGAAGACCAAGGAGAGAATCAAAAGGAAGCAAAGCAACTCAACTAAGGAACACGTACCTACTTCTACAATGGAACATGACAAAGTATCCAGTGACAGAGCAGGAGAATACCAACACACCAGGGCAACCTCTGAGCCCCTTGAGTCCAGGACTGACATGAAGTCTGGGGATTTGGGGATTTCTCAGTGGACTCCAATAAATGTACCTGACATTTCAGACTATGATATGGATTCATTTCACCATGAGGGGTCTTCCTCTACTAAACACATAATTCCACAAGATGATATAAGTGAAATGTTCTGTGACTTCACTGGAAGCCAGCAGCCGGATCGTGGTTCCTCTAAGCAGACTGTCCAGGTGGAGTCTGCCCTTTCCAGAAGAACAGTACCAGGGTCTGTAGTCGAAAGCTCTCTAGAACACACCTTCCCCAGGAAAACAAGGACATTTGTTTACTGTGTCCAAAATCCACTTCCGTCAGTGCAAGGAAAAGATAATGTTACTTGGATGTTACCTGCATCATCTGGAACTGCTCCCAGAGGTAAGATTGTAATCTGGAACTGCTCCCAGAGATTGTCATTTATTTATATTTCTCAGTTCAATTAAATTATTTTGCTTCTATTCTCTTCTATCATTTTAGGTGAAAATCCAAATGTAAAACAAACCAATGAAGATGAGTTTAATAATCTTAACAAAACTGCCTTGGATGGGAAAAAGCCGCTAGTTCAGCAGGAAAGTGCAACTGAAGAAAATATTGTTTCACGAGCACCAACCAAAGACCCTGATCTTGATATGTCACAGCTTTGCAGGGCATTTGCACAAGATTTTAGCCAAGTAGTTGACTCTAGTAAACCATGCAGCAAAAGAACAGACTCTTAAAAATGGCTTCTCTGCATCAGCTTGTCTCTCAGCAATGAGACTAAGGAACAGAAAATTGTTAACTCAACTAGAATGGGGCCAAAAACCTGAACATCTTAACTCTGGCATCAGTGATGAAATGCATATTCCTGGTTCTCAGTTTAGCAACTCTGCAAGCACGTCTAGAATGGAGAGTGGCTTACCCCCCTCCACCCTTTCTAATGTCACACAAACAGAATCATCCAACGTTCACCCTAGCTCTGAAAAAAGTTCTGGAAATCAATCATCTAGAGAGTTTAAAACTGGTAACAACTGGATTATCTCTTTGCCTCCAGAAGCAATAAAGAAAGCAAAAGCATCATTAGATGACTTAATTGAGGAAAATATGACTGATGTCGTTACTGCTGCCAGTGAAGTGAAACCGGTGTTGTCATGTGTAACAGGGAGCCGACTGTCCACAGAAATTAAGTTCATCAGTCCACTCAACGTTGCCAAAAGGTCAAAGCAAACCAGCGTAAAATTGAATGGTCAAGTTGTTCAGACCCCTCACAGCGTCAATGTCTCTGTTTCCTCACTCCCTGGGTCTGGTTTCAAAATGGCCTCCAATAAGAAGATAACAAATTATTCAGCAAATCTGGAGAAAGCCAAGGATTTGTTCAAGGAGATTGAGGATGAAATACCTGCAGTCAATATTCCTGAGATAAGCCTTCCTGAGGAAGGTAACATGTCATGTGGATTGGAGCTTGTTGATGGATCTCATTTACAACCTCTACCCTATACACACCAGAGGTCTGTTGAGAGCCAAGGTCTGTTGACAGACTCACAGAGAGCTGATGTTTCAGAATTGTGCAGTCTCTTGGAAGCTGCAGACAGCCAATTTGAGTTCACACAGTTTAAACCAGCAAAGTGGAACTGCTATGTTCCAGATGGGAGCCCCCCTCGTCAATCATCTGAGAAAGAGTTGGATCCTGAATTTCTCACAGGCATAGATTTCGATGACAGTTTTAACTCTGATGTTGAGAAGCAATCCGTGATGATGGCCACCCCTGACAAAAAGACAACTATTCCTCATTGCAAGAAAATTTGCCAAGTAACAACCACCAAAATTAAATCTAGTGGGGCATCACCCAGCAGTTCAACAGAGAAACCCAAAGAACGTGTTCTCCACAGAAGAGTACTTTACATTCCCAGTTATAGCTCTGAAAACATAGCTGAGAGTTCCTTTGGTTTGTTGACAAAAACCACAAACAAGAACCATCTGCTTGATATGGAAACGAACATCAGTGGAATGGAGTCTGAAAGCAAAAATCTCCCCAAGTTGGATGTGGGTTTTAAAACTGCTGGAGGAAATGCTATGAGAGTTTCAGAGAAGTGTCTGAGCAAAGCAAGGGCCTTGTTTGCAGATTTGGAGGAAAATCGTGAGATGAACACACCCAAATGTGTAGTAGAAAATACGGAACAAGTTGAAACCTCACCTGTTCAATATAGAGGCGAAGTTGATACAAATGTTGATTCAAATGTGACACATTTTCATGGCCCTGACAATAAAGTAGACCTGAAAGAACCACGTGATGAATACATTGACAAGATTAAAGTGGACTTTACACATTCTCACAAACATGGGGATGGTGGTTTCCAGACAGACGGTGGTAAAGGAGTGACCATGTCGGCAAAGGCCCTTCAAAAAACAAATGCAGTCTTCAAAGATTGTGACGTTATGGAAAGTTCAGGTTGTGCATCAGAAAAGCTGAACAAAACAAGTGTTGTATCAGAGACTGGCAGTAATAATTGTGAGAGAAACAATTGTGGCTTCAGCACTGCTCGGGGGAAGAGAGTTGATGTTTCTGCAAAATCTCTACTGAAGGCAAGGACTCTCCTTAATGACTGTGATGAATTGGACAATTCTAAGCCAGGGAAAATCCCCAGCTTGAATGCAAAGATACCAAGTCAGAATATTCAGGAGGAAAGTGACTTTGATTTTAAGAAACCCAGTAGTAAAGCAGCCTCCATATCAGCAAAGATCCCTTTGACAGCAAAAACTCAGTCTGATGGAGGTGGCAATTCACATGATGTTCTATGGGCAAAGGGCAAAATGCTTGAACCTGAAAATTCTCAAACCCATGCTAAAGATCCTTTGAGAAATGGATGTGGTTTTAGCACTGCCAGTGGTAAGAGAGTGTCTGTGTCCGAAGGGGCACTGTTGAAAGCACAGGCTCTTTTGAGTGAATGTAATGTGGATGGAGAGGAACTTTCTATATCAAAGAACAAGATCCGAGTAGATCTTCATACCATTCAGAATCCACCACATAAGCACGGTGGATTTAAGACTGCGATTGTCAAAGAAGTAACCGTTTCAACTAAGGCCCTTAAGCAAGCAAAGGCTGTTTTCAACAACTGTGATTCCAATATGGACAGCTTAATCAGTGCCGAAGCAAAGCAAGGGAATATAGACGTAAAGTCTACTGATGGTCTGATGAACAATCCAGGGAAAAGCTATTGTGCCTTCATGACAGCTGGTGGAAAGAAAGTGCATGTCTCTGAAAAAGGTATTTTGAAGGCAAAGAGCATTCTGAATGAAAACCTTGATAACTGCACAGACTCAAATGCCATTGAGGAGGCTTGGTTTTCAGATGGTAGATTTCCATTACTCACTGAAGATGGTACAGGTGTCAAAGAAGGAGCAAGGAACAAATCGAATTCTTCTGACCTCAACGGTGAAGAAGATAGCTGTGGTTTCAGCACTGCCAGTGGCAAGACTGTGCATATGTCCGATGGGGCACTCCAGAAAGCAAAGTCTAATCTGAACGAATGTGATGTAATTGAAAATCCACAACCTGAGAATAGCCACAAAGTGGATCTGGAAAATATTCTAACAAAGGAAACGCATGAAATCTCTCATGGTAGCACAGCCAGCGGGAAAGGGGTGTCTATTTCAGAAAATGCTCTTCAAGATGTGAAGTCTGTGTACGTTCTGGGTGAGACTGGTAATGTAAAATATTCAGTTGGCAGTAATCAAATAGGAAGCCATTGTGGTTTTAGCACAGCCAGTGGTAAAGGAGTGTCTGTTTCAGAGAAGGCACTTCAAGTAGCATGTGACAAATTCAAAGCGTGTGATGATACCCTTGCCAGTGATACTGACCCTCACAAAAGATCTGAAGAAAAAAGGCCACTGAAGGTCCCTACTCCCCATATTCATGATCACCGTATGCCGGTCAAAGCAGTGGGACTGGAGGACCGCGAAGCTATCCAGACCATTGTCGGAATGGCATGTCAGTCTTCATCTGCAGCATGTCAAGCGGAGTCTTCCTTGTTAAATTTTGAATCCCTGGGGTTCAGTGGCTGCTCTGTGACCCAGAAGAGGTACTTTGCCCAGGAGGCCATGGATTGTACCAAGGCTCTTTTAGAGGATGAAGACTTGACCGATCAGAGTCCTGGAACTCCAATCCAAGCTAAGGGGGGTTTTGAGATGAGAAGTGGAATCGGGAAAAGGTTGGCAGAGGATTTAGGGATGACAGGTAAAAGAACAGAAATATGATCAGATATTGTGATTGGGATGAGCCTAGAGGAGTAATGTTAGACATAAGAACTGTTTTTTCTTGCATATGAAAGTTACAGGGTTGTGTGTTTACCAATATAAGAATATAATTATGAAGAAATTGATTTACAACGTTGTCCTTAATGTGATATTATATTAAATAGACCAACCTCCTCTGAAAAGAAGACTCTTGGCCGAATTCGACAGAACTGTGGATTGTAATAGACGGTCAACACTCACTCCAGCTAAAAGCAGTTCAGATGGTAAGACAGTTGACCTTTTCTACAAGTAACAAAATTCCCAGTACAATGAAAATGAACATTGACAAGATGGTTCATCAATGCATATTTGATTGTTTCAGGTATATTTAAAGACAGGAGAGTCTTCCAATATAATGTGGCTCTTCAACCTAATGTCACCAGGCCGTATCGGTAGGTAATCCATTTAATACTAGAGGATATATTGTTGTTTTCACATAGTTCAAACAACATATGTATCTTGAAATTATTTATCAAATAAAATGCATTCATTCATTCACCTAGCATGAAATCTGTGTGTCATAGATTCTCATCTCCTATGTTTGTCTTTCCAGCGCTAAGCAGAGTTGTGTGAACACAAGGCTGAATAAGACCGAGCCACAGAAGACAACATCAGATCCAACCGCCGAAGACCGTAAACCAGTTGGCTCCAAGACAGCTGTATTCGTCCCCCCATTCCGGAAGAATGTCAAGCTTGAGCCACAGAAGAGCAGTGGGCCTCAGGACAAGACTAGAGCGCCTGGTGTGTTCGTTCCCCCGTTTAGAAAATACAACTGTGTAACCAGTAAGGGTTCCTTTAAGCCTTCAGAAGAGAATCATTCTCTTCTTCTCTTCAAGACCAGCACATCTGTTCCACTTCCTGAGTACAACCACATCCCCATCACTGACACTGGTAGTGATAACGCAAAGGAGTCCATTCAGGAACTGGGCCCAAAAGATATTGACAAAACAGACCCATGCGATGATAGTGGACATAGCCTTCCTGTCACCACAGGAGGAGTGGATGCCACTGCAGAGGAGTATACCGCAGGTCAGCTAGGCCCTAACAGCATGGGCACCCTTCTAGCTGTTGTTTATGGTACAAATATCATCATTTGTATGACCTTTTAACCAATGCATCTTTGGGATATTGTAGACAATATTAAGTTTCAACATGGTGTGACAATACGTGACATTTTTTTTATGCTAATCAATTCAATGGCTTGGGACTAAATGTGTGTACTGAATCAGAAAGCAATTAACAAGAAAGCATTTTAATCGGGACTGATGAATTGTAACCGATGTTCATTTATCAGGAGTCGACTTAATGTGAAAAAAGAATGTGTGTGTGCAGATACAGAGTGCCTGCAGCTGGCCCGAGACATGCAGGACATGAGGATCAGGAAGAAGAAGCGGCAGACCATTAGACCTCTCCCTGGCAGCCTGTACCTCGCCAAGACATCTGGGGTGGCCAGGCTGACCCTCAGGGAGGCCGTTGGAGGTTGGCACCCTGTACAACACACACACAATCAGGTACTGTAACTAACACACACAAACATATACTGTAACACACAGGTACTGTAACCTACACATACAAACATATACTGAAACACACAGATAAACTGGTAGTCGAACACAGACTGACAAACAGGTCCTAGAACACACACACACAAACAGGTGTTGTTACACACACACACAGACATATACTGTAACACAGACAGACAAACTGGATTGGTAGAGGTGGAACAGGGCTTTTGAAGTCTGATTTAGAATATGAACAGTGGTGGGGGGCTGTGGGCTTTCCTGTTGAACTTGTTAAGTGTGATGTTTTTTGGGGGGTAATGACTGATGTCCAATCCTCGTTGTGGATATCACTCAGCTGTATAATATAATAATATAATAATATGACGTAGCTGTATGGCTACGGAGTGCACCGGCATGTTTCGGAGATCAGCAGTGAGAGTGCCGAGGCGTTCCGCTTTGTCTGCCGACACTTCTTCAGACCCGAGGCGTTTGTAGAGGGGCGCGTTCAGCTGGCCGACGGGGGCTGGCTCATACCTCACAACGATGGAACTGCAGGGAAACAGGAGTTCCACAGGTAAGGTTTTATTGATTGTTTGGGACACAAAGCATTCATTCCAACTGATGTTATTTTTCAACTTTGCCATTTATTCCCTTGAACACATGTTGTTATTATTAATTTGGATGAATGTATGTATATCACAGGTACAGTTGAAGTTGGAAGTTTACATACGCCTTAGCCAAATACAATTCCTGACATTTAATCCTAGTAAAGATTCCCTGTCTTAGGTCAGTTAGGATCACCACTTTATTTTAAGAATGTGAAATGTCAGAATAATAGTAGAGAATGATTTCTTTCAGCTTTTATTTCTTTCATCACATTCCCAGTGGGTCAGAAGTTTACATACACTCAATTAGTATTTGGTAACATTGCCTTTAAATTGTTTAACGTGGGTCAAACGTTTCAGGTAGCCTTCCACAAGCTTCCCACAATAATTTGGGTGAATTTTGGCCCATTCCTCCTAACAGAGCTGGTGTAACTGAGTCAGGTTTGTAGGCCTCCTTGCTCGCACACTCTTTTTCAGTTCTGCCCACACATTTTATATAGGATTGAGGTCAGGGCTTTGTGATGGCCACTCCAATACCTTGAATTTGTTGTCCTTAAGCCATTTTGCCACAACTTTAGAAGTATGCTTGGGGTCATTGTCCATTTGGAAGACCCATTTGCGACCAAGCTTTAACTTCCTGACTGATGTCTTGAGATGTTGCTTCAATATATCCACATAATTTTCCTTCCTCATGATGCCATCTATTTTGTGAAGTGCACCAGTCCCTCCTGCAGCAAAGCACCCCCACAGCATGATGCTGCTACCCCCGTGCTTCACGGTTGGGATGGTGTTCTTCGGCTTACAAGCATTCCCCCTTTTTCCTCCAAACATTACGATGGTCATTGTGGCCAAACAGTTATATTTTTGTTTCATCAGACCAGAGGACATTTCTCCAAAAAGTACGATCTTTGTCCCCATGTGCAGTTGCAATCTGTAGTTTGTCTTTTTTATGGCGGTTTTGGAGCAGTGGCTTCTTCCTTGTTGAGCGGCCTTTCAGGTTTAATTAAACCGCCTCTTCTCCAGAGCGTTGTGTGACAGCCCTGGTGTTGACCCCAAGCTGATCACTGAGGACTGGGTGTTCAACCACTACCGCTGGGTGGTGTGGAAACGGGCCTGCATGGAGAGGGCATTCCCAGAAGTGATGGGCAGCCTCTGTCTCACACCGGAACAGGTGCTCCTACAACTGAAATACAGGTACGGCAGCAACCAGCAAGTTATCTCTGGTCCAGGGCGTTGGTGCGCTTTCCTTCAATACAGGGCGATAGTCCAGGCTCTGTCGTAGCCGGCCGCGACCGGGAGACCCATGGGGCGGCGCACAATTGGCCCAGCGTCGTCCAGGGTAGGGGAGGGAATGGCCGGCAGGGGATGTAGCTCAGTTGGTAGAGCATGGCGTTTGCAACGCCAGGGTTGTGGGTTCGATAAAATAATGTATGTGCTAACTGTAATTCGCTCTGGATAAGAGCGTCTGCTAAATGACGTAAATGTAAAATGTAAATGTAGTAGAGGAACGCGCACTAATGCCCTGGACCAGAGCTACCAGCAAGTAACCTCTTACTGCCTAAGAACATTAAAATGATGTTGGATAAAGGTTGTGTATGTGTTTTGTGTTATATACATGCCTATTCAGCCTTTTTCGTGACCAGGATATTTCAATTTTTTTATATGGCGATATTTCAATGTTTTTATATGGCGAACACATAACGTACAGTGCAGTGAGGTTAAAGAGAGACTTGCATACATAAACTGCAGACAAAACAAATTCTTGTGTGTACTAAATGTAACACACGTATTTGGGTGTTTGCCACATATGTGGCACTGGACCACAGCAACAAGTAGCAAGGTTATTGAAGAACGTGTGTGTGTGTGTGTCAGGTACGACTTGGAGGTGGACCACAGCAGGAGGTCAGCTCTGAGGAAGATCATGGAGAGAGACGACTCTTCAGTCAAGACCATGGTGCTCTGTGTGTGTGGTGTTGTCACCAAAGGCCATAACCCAACAAGGTGAATCAGAGTAGAAAAATAAAATACTTTGTTCAACATGTTCAGTTTGCCAAAATAAGTCGATTTCCTTATTCAAGATTGACTTCATATAGATCTGTTGAAATTGTTCTGTTATTTATTGGTTATAACCTCAGTTCTATTAAGGTCGAGAAGGAAATGCAACACACAGCTATGGAGCATGCTTCCCCATAAGTGTGTTGTATTTTAGTAAGCCGACTGAAAGAGAACCCTTTGTGCATCACACAGGCAGACCTGGAGTGAGACCAAGACCAAAACACCCGGGAGCGCCACAGGGTCTAAAGCGGAGCCGTCCCCTGTAGGTTTGATCTGGCTGACGGACGGCTGGTACGCAATCAAGGCCCAGCTGGACGTCCCACTGACCACCATGCTCCACCGGGGCCGCCTGGCGATTGGGGGGAAGGTGCTGGTCCACGGGGCCAAGCTGGTGGGATCTCAGGACGCCTGCTCCCCACTAGAGGCTCCCGACTCCCTCATGCTGAAGGTAAGAACTGGGTCGTGTTCATTAGGCACCAACTGGAAGAAAGGGGACTGAAACTGGGAGGAACTACTTGCACTTGTCTAATAAGAAACGCTGTTTTCCATTGCGTGCCCTAATTAACTCAAATGTAAATGTATGACGACAATATAGCCAAATGGGCTTAGAAGACACTCAATATTCAGGTTGATATATTTCAACTACATATTACTGCATGTAAATGCACTGTAAATTCGTATAGAATTCAGTCTGACTGCTTCCAGTAGGGCTGGTATGGTAATTGTCTAATCGTGTAACCGACGATTATGGATGAAGACGTCATGAAAATAAAACAACCATCATAACGTTTTTCTTCAACAAAAAATAAATAATGTTTTTATCAACTTCATATTCAAGTCGACAAACTTTACCCAAAAGCGGCAAAGTTAAAAGTGAGCCTGGTTTACATCTAACAGACGATTTTATAAGGCGAGACGAGATGAGGCAAAACTATCCAGTTTTAGAATTAGGTGTTGGTGAAGAAACTGCTGACTGAAGACAGGACGGCCAGGCATTCAAAAAGATGACACATGCGGTTGTCTGTTTCCACGCTAACATGGTTTCTTTACAACGTGATGAATCTTTGTTGCTCCTTGTTTTAGCAAGGTGTTGTAGCAAACAAGTCTTTGGTTGCCTAGGCAACACCCCCTCCCTTCAGGAGCGGAGGAGAGTAGAAAATGTGTGTAAACCAGGCTTACTTTGTTGATAAAAAATAAATAATAATAATTGCTATTTGAACGATTTTATTACGGTGACCACGGTCATTTAGCTGACAAATAAGTCATCCAAAATTCCAGAACTGTCACAGCCCTAGCTACCAGTAACAGCTAGTACTACTACTATGACTGTAAGTCGCTTTGGATAAAAGCGTCTGCTAAATGGCATATTATATATTATGCTACGGATTTTCCAGGGTCATTTTCAGTAGGGCACACTAGAGCCCTGCACATGCATGATTTTTAAGCCTGAGCCCTACCCATGGCAGCAACGTTCAGGACCCGACCCAGGCCCAATTGCTTCTGCCACATTTAAGGCCCGGCCTTGCCCGAAATCAGAAATAACTTCCTCCATTAGTAAATCCATTAGCAGCTGCTCGTCTGTCACTCCCTCCACGCAGCTCGCTCTACATGCTCTCTGCTCATGGAGGCTTGGAGTCTGAGTATCCATAGCAACGGCTCGTCAGTTAGCTGTTAGCTACCTTTCCTCACTCTAAAATCTGACAACTCAAGGAGCGTTATTATTTTCTGTGAAATAATCTCTCCTGTCTTATAATGTATTTGAGGAGGTTGAAGCCTTTCTGACACCATGTTATGATCTTAGTCAGATATGACTGTACTGTGCAGCAGAGCATGAGCAAATGGCTCCGCTGCAAAACGTTAGTGATCAATTTAGTGATACCCGAGCCCTGCCTAGTTCTTAATTAAAAAACAGGCCCTACCTGGCCTTAACCCGATGTATAATGTCGGGCTCGGTTTGAGTAGCAGAGCTCTAGAGCATACTGTAGCAAAACATTTTGCCACTGCAATCGGCGTATGCACTCTAGAGACCCCAATGGTCTAGCAACAAGTTGGGTTGTAGGTTGCAGCCACCCTCCGCATCCTGTATTTTCCTTGAACAGTGTTTCATTTGGGATTGGGCGTAAACTAAAGCAAAACATTTTTGTATTTTTGTTTTGTTTGAGCAGCGATTTTGTAAACAATTGGCTGCAGCTACCTACCTCCGGGGACGAAAGCAGTTGATAGGCTACAGGAGGCAGCTACAGTGAGGGGGAAAAAGTATTTGATCCCCTGCTGATTTTGTATGTTTGCCCACTGACAAAGAAATGATCAGTCTATAATTTTAATGGTAGATTTATTTGAACAGTGAGAGACAGAATAACAACAACAAAATCCAGAAAAACGCATGTCATAAATGTTATAAATTGATTTGCATTTTAATGAGGGAAATAAGTATTTGACCCCCTCTCAATTGGAAAGATTTCTGGCTCCCAGGAGTCTTTTATACAGGTAACGAGCTGAGATTAGGAGCACACTCTTAAAGGGAGTGCTCCTAATCTCAGCTTGTTACCTGTATAAAAGACACCTGTCCACAGAAGCAATCAATCAATCAGATTCCAAACTCTCCACCATGGCCAAGACCAAAGAGCTCTCCAAGGATGTCAGGGGCAAGATTGTAGACCTACACAAGGCTGGAATGGGCTACAAGACCATCGCCAAGCAGCTTGGTGAGAAGGTGACAACAGTTGATTATTTGCAAATGGAAGAAACACAAAATAACTGTCAATCTCCCTTGGACTGGGGCTCCATGCAAGATATCACCTCGTGGAGTTGCAATGATCAAGAGAACGGTGAGGAATCAGCCCAGAACTACACGGGAGGATCTTGTCAATGATCTCAAGGCAGCTGGGACCATAGTCACCAAGAAAACAATTGGTAACACACTACGCCGTGAAGGACTGAAATCCTGCTGCGCCCGCAAGGTCCCCCTGCTCAAGAAAGCACATATACAGGGCCTTCTGATGTTTGCCAATGAACATCTGAATGATTCAGAGGAGAACTGGGTTGAAAGTGTTGTGGTCAGATGAGACCAAACTCGAGCTCTTTGGCATCAACTCAACTCGCCGTGTTTGGAGGAGGAGGAATGCTGCCTATGACCCCAAGAACACCATCCCCACCGTCAAACATGGAGGTGGAAACATTATGCTTTGGGGGTGTTTTTCTGCTAAGGGGACAGGACAACCTCACTGCATCAAAGGGACGATGGACGGGGCCATGTACCGTCAAATCTTGGGTGAGAACCTCCTTCCCTCAGCCAGGGCATTGAAAATGGGTCGTGGATGGGTGTTCCAGCATGACAATGACCCAAAACACACAGCCAAGGCAACAAAGGAGTGGCTCAAGAAGAAGCACATTAAGGTCCTGGAGTGGCCTAGCCAGTCTCCAGACCTTAATCCCATAGAAAATCTGTGGAGGGAGCTGAAGGTTCGAGTTGCCAAACGTCAGCCTCGAAACCTTAATGACTTGGAGAAGATCTGCAAAGAGGAGTGGGACAAGATCCCTCCTGAGATGTGTGCAAACCTGGTGGCCAACTACAAGAAACGTCTGACCTCTGTGATTGCCAACAAGGGTTTTGCCACCAAGTACTAAGTCTTGTTTTGCAGAGGGGTCGAATACTTATTTCCCTCATTAAAATGCAAATCAATTTATAACATTTTTGACATGCGTTTTTCTGGATTTTTTTGTTGTTATTCCGTCTCTCACTGTTCAAATAAACCTACCATTAAAATTATAGACTGATCATGTCTTTGTCAGTGGGCAAACGTACAAAATCAGCAGGGGATCAAATACTTTTTTCCCTCACTGTATAAGATAATGAATTTAACTGTTTGGAAGTGTTTCTTATTGGATAAATTCCGATGGTACCTCCCCATTTCACTCTGTTTTGGACCAATTTCTTCTGTTTTGTGCCTAATGAACACGACCCTGATGTATCTGGTTTCAGATTGGGGCCAACGGCACCAGAGCAGCGCGTTGGGACACCAGGCTAGGGTTCTACCGCGACCCTAGACCGTTCCTCCTCCCGCTCTCCTCCCTCTACAGCAACGGAGGCCCCGTGGGCTGTGTGGACATTGTGGTGCTGAGGAGCTACCCTACCCAGGTGCGTTTCACAGTACACGTTAGCTCTGGTCCAGTGTGTGCGTTTACCATTTAGTGGAGGAACATGCACTTACGACCTGAACCGGAGCTAGGTACACATCATCCACTTAATGAATCCCCTAAGCAGGCATTGCTAGGACCAGGAGTTTTCCCCAGACCACGTAACCTGAACAGGAAAAACTCTGGACTCCTAGCTGTGAGTGGTGTATTTTGAGAGGGCGCGTTTTATATGTATAACTTAGGCCCATGTAACACTCCTGGCCCTTGATGAGAGGTTTATTCAGAGAGGTTGTGTGTCCCTCCAGTGGATGGCGAAGAAGCCGGACGGAGGGTTTGTGTTCCGCTCGGGCCGTGCCGAGGAGAGGGAGGCGCGGCGGCATGGCGACACCAAACACCGAGCCATGGAGATCCTGTTCGCCAAGATCCAGGCCCAGTTTGAGAAGGAGGAGGACGGTAGGAAATCCTAGTCCATAAGGAATAGGGTGCCCCTGTCACTGTCTATTAGGGTTTGTTGAGGTTAGATAAGGTCTGTCAATCATATTACCAGTTCAATTTACTGCAACCTTTTGGTTTGATTTAGCCTATAGACTTGTTCAGGTTCCTATATTTCAACTACAAATTATTTTTATGTTCCTGCATGTATTATGTATTGCAAATTCTTATAGAATTTTGTCTGACTGTGCTATCAATAACAGCTACTACTAGTACTTCCTACTATTACTACTGATCTTCCAGAGTCATTTTCAGTAGGGCACACTATAGCAAAACATTTAGCCATGTAAATCTGTGTAAGTTCAGGTCACGCCTCCCGTTTTACTCAGTTTCAAAACCTTTTCCGCCTACTGAATATGACCCAGCAGTTTGTGGTAAAACCAGAGGCCGAAGGCGGACCCTGCGTGGTGGAGACATTGAGACACTGCTGGACGGGGAGGAGCTGTACGACGCGGTGGAGAATGACCCAGTTTATCTGGAGGTGACCATAATCACCCTGTCCAAATCAGTTTGATCAACATTGGTTTAAGTAAAGCATCAGCCTAATGGGCCCTGGTTAAAAGTAGTGCACTAAATACAGAATAGGGTGCCATTTGGGACACATCAGCTGCTAGGAAGGAGTTTTAGTTATGGTTAAGGATACATGACTGACCATGTAAAAGTGATTATACATAACTGATTTGATATGATGCTTTATTTAAATCCCACCAATGTTGATCAAACTGATTTGGTTTGATGGATGTCCAAAACAAGTGTAAAAAAACTAGTGAAAACAGACAACCAGACATGATTCTAGAGTGCATTAACAAGATGTCTGATGTTGACAAAACTTGTGTCTATATCCTCATAACAGTTGAGCAAAACATAATAATTTCATTAATTTATTTATACAGTTAAAAACAATAACTGGGAACTTGAGCCCTTCTTTGTAGACCTACTCTCTTTCATATTGTTTTGTGCTAGGGCCGTCTGAGTGAGCAGCAATGGGAGGCGTTGAACAACTACAGGCGTTGTGTTGGTGAGAGGAGGCAGGCCGCGCTGCAGGAGCGGTTCCGCCAGGCTCTGGAGGGTGCCCAGGAGGGCGAGGGCGGGAGCTGTCCCAACAGAGACGTGACACCCATCTGGAAGCTCTGCGTCGCTGACTCCAGGGCCAAGCTGGGCAGCAATGGTATGTATGGATCTTTGTATATCAATCAGGGATGTTGTGGAGCCTTTTTTTCAAACTTTGTTCAGACAAAGGAGAAAGTACAAGGGATACAGAGATGGGACAAGAGGGAAAGTTAGAAGGTTGACAGAGGGATTGAACCCTCCGAAGGGGTAGTAGACCGTCCTTGTTTAGTTCTTGGTTCCTCACCCAACACCCTCCTCCTTCCCCCAGTGTACCTGTTGAATATCTGGCGCCCCTCCATGGATCTGCAGTCCTTGCTGAAGGAGGGCTGTCGATACAAGGCCTACCAACTCTCCACGTCGGAGGGCAAGAAACGAGCCGGTAACACCTCCATTCAGCTCACAGCCACCAAGAAAACCCAGTTCCAGAATTTACAGGTAACACTGAACTTATACGACACAGAAGTGTGTGAATACGAATGTAAATTCTAAAATGATCTTTCCCAATCTCAAATCAACCCTAAACTATACCCTAGGCACTTGTGTATACACTCACCGGCCATTTTAGAAGGTACACCCATCAAGTATCGGGTTGGACCCCCCCTTTGCCTCCAGAACAGCCTGAATTCTTTGTGGCATGGATTCTACAATGTGTTGGAAACATTCGTTGCTCAATTGGTATCAAGGGACCTAACCTGTGCCAGGAAAACATTCCCCACACCAGTACACCACCGCCTGCACCAGACAGGATGGGTCCAAATCCGTACTCTGCCGTTAGTATGATGGAACAGGAACCGCGATTCGTCAGACCAGGCGATGTTTTTCCACACCTCAATTGGCCAGTGTTGGTGATCGCGTGCTCGCTGGAGCCGCTTCTTGTTTTTAGCTGATAGGAGTGGAACCCGGTGTGGTCTTCTGCTGCAGTAGTCCATCCGTGACAAGGACTGACGAGTTGCGTCTTCCGAGATGCCGTTCTGCACACCACTGTTGTCTGTCTGTTTGGGGCCCGCCTGTTAACTTGCACGAGTCTTGCCATTCTCCTTCGACCTCTCATCAACAAGCTGTTTTTGCCCACAGGACTGCCACTGACTGAATGTTTTTTGTTTGTTGCACCATTCTCGGTAAACCCTAGACACGGTCGTGCGTGAAAAGCCCAGGAGGGCGGCCATTTCTAACGATCAATCGAACAGTAACTGAATCCTCGATGCCTGTCCGCCTGCTTTATATAGCAAGCCAAGGCCACGTGACTCACTGTCGTGAACGGGGTGGTGTATGTAATAAACTGGCCAGTGAGTGTAATAAACTGGCCAGGAAGTATTCACACCCCTTGACTTTTTCCACATTTTGTTGTTCCAAAGTGGGAGTAAGTCTCTAAGCTTTCCATTTTTTTACATTTTACATTTTAGTCATTTAGCAGACGCTCTTATCCAGAGCGACTTACAGTTAGTGAGTGCATACATTATTTTATTTTTTCATACTGGCCCCCCGTGGGAATCGAACCCACAACCCTGGCGTTGCAAACGCCATGCTCTACCAACTGAGCTACATCCCTGCCGGCCATTCCCTCCCCTACCCTGGACGACGCTGGGCCAATTGTGCGCCGCCCCATGGGTCTCCCGGTCGCGGCCGGCTACGACAGAGCCTAGATTCGAACCAGGATCTCTAGTAGATCACTGCGCCACTCGGGAGATCCTGGTTCGAATCCAGGCTCTGGACAACATTTTCAGGTCTTGCCATAGATTTAAGTCAAACACATTGTAGAAGTCTAGCAGATTTAAGTCAAAGCTGTAACTCGGCCACTCAGGAACATTCACGGTCTTCTTGGTAAGCAACTCCAGTGTAGATTTGGCCTTGTGTTTTAGGTTATTGTCCTGCTGAAAGGTGAATTCCTCTCCCAGTGTCTGGTGGAAAGCAGACAACCAGGTTTTCCTCTAGGATTTTGCCTGTGCTTAGCTCCATTCCGTTCCTTTTTTATCCTGACAAACTCCCCAGTCCTTAATGATTACAAGCATATATATAACATGATGCAGCCACCACTATGCTTGAAAATATGGAGAGTGGTACTGACTGTGTTGTATTAGATTTGGCCGAAACACAACACTTTCAATTTCAGGACAAAATGTTAATATCTTTGCCACATTTTTTGCAGTATTACTTCAGTGCCTTGTTGCAAACAGGATGCATGTTTTGGAATATTTTTATTCTTTACAGGCTTCCTTTTCACTCTGTCAATTAGGTTAATATTGTGGAGTAACTACAATGTTAATCCATCCTAGTTATTCCCCTATCACAGCCATTAAACTCTGTTTTAAACTCACCATTGGCCTCATGGTGAAATCCCTGAGCGGTTTCTTCCAGCAACGGAGTTAGGAAGGACACCTATCTTTTTAGTGACTGGGTGTATTGATGCACCATCCAAATTGTAGTTAATAATTTTACCATGCGCAAAGGGATATTCAATGTCTTAAAAAAAATATATATATATATATATAAAATTATTTTTTTTACCAATCTACCAATAGTTGACCTTTTGAGGCATTGGAAAACCTCCCTGGTCTTTGTGGTTGAATATGTGTTTGAAATTCACTGTATGTGTGGGGGGTACAGAGATGAGGTAGTCATTCAAAAATCATGTTAAACGTGCAACTTATTATGTGACTTGTTAAGCAAATGTTTACTCCTGAACTCATATAGGCTTGCCATAACAAAGGGGTTGAATACTTATTGACTCAACGCATTTGAGCTTTTCATTTGTAAATATAAAAAAAAACATAATTCTACTTTGACATTATGGGGTATTGTGTGTAGGCCAGTGACAAAAAATCTCAAGTTAATCCATTTTGAATTCAGCCTGTAACACACAAAAAAGGGGTGTGAATACTTTGAGGTCCTCAAAAGTGCCTAGGGGCAAGGGTTTTAGGGATAGATTTGGAATGGGTTGTTTCGTGTCATTGTCTCCATCACCCAGGCTTCTGCAGGGTGGTTGTGTGAGCGTTTCCAAGCCCGAGAGGCGGTCGGCTTTCGCGTTCTCCTGAACCTGGACTTTCAGCCACTCTGTGGAGAGGTGGATCTGGTGGGCTACGTCATCTCCATCACAGACAGACAAGGTGGGCTGGGTCCTGTTCATTAGGGCACACAACTGAAAATGTTTTGAAATGTTTTGCAACGAAAATTAGCGTTTCTTATAGTCCCACCAGTCCCTCCCTGTTTCAGTCCGTTTTCTTATTTCTGGTTCCTGATGGACACGACCCTGTTTGGTCTGTAAAGAGTTGTTCAGTTCTCAACTGGGTTATTCAGTTCAATTGATTTTATTCATCCCCCAAGGGGCAATTATAGCTGGGCTTAAAAAGTGACAGGCAGACTAAATATAACAATATGACAAATCAGACCTGGGTTCAAATGCATGCATATTTAAAGATCCAAATGCACCCTTTTTTTTATATCAAATAATTTTTGGGTAACAATGAAGTACCTTAATGTGATTGTTTTGAATTAAAATGGTCAAAAGCAACAAATAGCTTTTTAGCAAAGAGCAATTTCTCAAGCAAGAATTTTGGTAGGAGTGGTCTGAGTGGGCAGGGGAAAACTGAAAACTAGCTGTTATTGGCAGAGATGTTTGGAACTCTCTTATTGGACTATTAAGTAATTTACTGCCTGGTGATGTCAGCAGGCCGGCCAAAACTCCATCCCACCAAGACAGGCTAAAATTTCAGGCGGTCTTTTCTAACAACTCTTAATCTAAAAAGGCATCGTCATCATTTCACAGTGTTATTGTTAATATAATATAATATAATAATATAATTAGTATTATTGCAACCTCGTAGTGTGGAAATATATGTAAAACACAGGAAAATCACGTTTTTGAATGCACTGGGCCTTTACGTACTTACGTATTTTAAATGCACTTTTCTGTGTATTTGAGTATTTTAAAATGTTTAGAATAGAATTAGTTGTAAATACATGCCAATACTTTCAATGTGTTTTTTTCCAAATACATTCCAATGTTCATCTACTTGTATTTTCAAATAAACTTTGTCTAAATACTTACTTCAAAATGTATTTTAAGGTAATTTAAATAAATAGTATTTGAACAGAGGTCTGGGATAAATACATAACCAACAACATATGGCATATCAAGAACAAGACAGAACAGATATACACTTCAGGAATGAAGTCCAGCTATGTGGCAAGGCTGTGGATAGGACTAACTCCATTGACATGCTGTGCCTGCAGGTCATTCTCCAGTGGTGTATCTAGTGGATGGCCGGCTGGACTTTGTCAAGGTGCGCTGCTGCAGCAGTCTGGTCCAGCAGGGCTTGGAGGAGCTGGTCAAGCCTCTGGCTCTGGTGGCCCTCAGTAACCTTCAGCTCAGAGCCCAGCGCTCCTCCTCCCCCATCCGAAGCGCCATCCCTGGCCTATACGCTGGAGATCTGGCCGTGTTTTCCACCAACCCTAAGGAGCCACATCTACAGGAGGCTGCCGCTGAACTCAGGACCCTTGTCCAGGTAGCTAGGGATTGAGGGCGTTTGAAGGTTTCGAAATGTCACAATCAAACCTGGAGTGGGATAGTGACAGAAAATATGTTATACAGGGAAATTGGCTACCTTATTCCTGTGAGGTCAATATTTGTCTTCCTCGTTGCCACTGATTTGAGGATATTTGCAACAAACTGATGTGTGTGTTTTGAGCAGGGCCAGGAACACTTCTTCAGGACTGCAGAGGAGAGGTTATCTAACTTAGTCCAGGGCTCTGTCCCGTGTCCTGCTCCGCCGCCAAGGACTCCAGGCTCGAAAGCAGATGCCAAACCAGATGCAAGGACTACTGTGAGTTTTTGTTGGTTGCCCAATCAGACAACTATTCTGGTGAAGCTGGAAGTCTGTATCAATGTTATTCACCACTACACATCAAGTCACATCTACACATGGCCTATTGTACATTAAATTAACAAAGAGTGTGTGTCAGGGTTCACACAAGGTGCTTGAGGTGCTTAAAGTACTTGAATTTGTCACTCTGAAATTAAAATACTGGAATACCTTGAAAATCAGACATTTTCTCAAGTTGGTACTTTAATTAAAATGAGAGAACAGATAATTATCAAAGATGTTTATGAAAAATATTTGAAAAATGTATTGGTCTTGCGAATTAATTTCCAGGCAGACTACCAAGTTTTATTTTGTGCTGTGGTTCGCAGGCGAACTCGTTCATTCCACTCACACTGCCACTGAGCCAGGCAGGTACAGACAGAACTGACTGATTAGGCGCCCCCAAACGTCACATCAATAGCTAAAATGCCGGGTAGATTCAATCCTGCCTTTTATGGGTATGGAAAATGTCTGGGATCTTTTATTTCAGCTCATGAAACATGGGACCGACACTTTACATGTTGCTTCTTATATTTTTGTTTTGCGAGCATGGGTCGACCCTGAAGAGGGAACGACACAACGCTGCATCCTGCGCTGGCGCCAATTCTACAGTGTGACTTTTTCTCTTCAACAACCACCATAGACTTCACGGGGCTCCCGCGATATTCCGCTTTATCAAGCGGGTTCTGGTGGCCGTTCACATGCCGTTTTCCACACACAGCCCACCCGCCCTTCTCCCGACCGGCGACACTAAAGCTGCCAGTCGGAAGCATGATGCTTTTTCGTAGCTATTAAGTAGTAGATTCCCAAATGCCCAATAAAATCATTAAGATGGAATTGTGTAGTAATGCGAATGGGAAATATGTGTTCACCAGT
The DNA here is from genome assembly GCF_020615455.1 of Coregonus clupeaformis. Classification (NCBI taxonomy): domain Eukaryota; kingdom Metazoa; phylum Chordata; class Actinopteri; order Salmoniformes; family Salmonidae; genus Coregonus; species Coregonus clupeaformis. The sequence goes on along the minus strand of NC_059197.1, from coordinate 9,929,214 downwards.
AGGCATTTCCCAAAACTCTGCTCATCACTACTCAAATTACAAAATCATCAGTACTGACTTTCCACTCATGTACACTAACAGTCAAAAGTTTGGACACACATATTGTAGAATAATAGTGAAGACATCAAAACTATGAAATAACACATATGGAATCATGTAGTAACCAAAAAAGTATTAAACAAATCAAAATATATTTTATATTTGAGATTCTTCAAATAGCCACCCTTTGCGTTGATGACAGCTTTGCACACTCTTGGAATTCTCTCAACCAGCTTCATGAGGTAGTCACCTGGAATGCATTTCAATTAACAGGTGTGCCTTCTTAAAAGTTAATTTGTGGAATTTCTTTCCTTAATGCGTTTGAGCCAATCAGTTGTGTTGTGACAAGGTATACAGAATATAGCCCTATTTGGTAAAAGACCAAGTCCATATTATGGCAAGAACAGCTAAAATCTGCAAATAGAAACGACAGTCCATCGTTACTTTAAGACATGAAGGTCAGTCAATACGGAAAATGTCAAGAACTTTGAAAGTTTCTTCAAGTGCAGTTGCAAAAACATCAAGCGCTTTGATGAAACTGGCTCTCATGAGGACCACCACAGGAATGGAAGACCCAGAGTGACCTCTGCTGCAGAGGATAAGTTCATTAGAGTTACCAGCCTCAGAAATTGCAGCCCAAATAAATGCTTCCGAGTTCAAGTCACAGACACATCTCAACATCAACTGTTCAGAGGGGACTATGTGAATCAGGCCTTCATGGTCGAATTGCTGCAAAGAAACCACTACTAAAGGACAGCAATAAGAAGAAGAGACCTGCTTGGGCCAAGAAACACGAGCAATGGACATAAGACCGGTGGAAATCTGTCCTTTGATCTGAAGTACAAATCTGAGATTTTTCGTTCCAACCGCCATGTCTTCGTGGGTGAACGGATGATCTCTGCATGTGTAATTCCCACCGTAAAGCATGGAGGAGGAGGTGTAATAGTGTGGGGGTGCTTTGCTGGTGACGCTGTCTGTGATTTTATTTAGAATTCAAGGCACACTTAACCAGCATGGCTACCACAGCATTCTGCATCGATACGCCATCCCATCTGGTTTGGGCTTAGTAGAACTATCATTTGTTTTTCAACAGGACAATGACTCAACACACCTCCAGGCTGTGTAAGGGCTATCTGACCAAGAAGGAGAGTGATGGAGTGCTGCATCAGATGACCTGGCCTCCACAATCCCCCGACCTCAACCCAATTGAGATGGTTTGGGATGAGTCGGACGGCAGAGTGAAGGAAAAGCATCCGACAAGTGCTAAGCATATGTGGCAACTCCTTCAAGACTGTTGGAAAAGCATTCCTGGTGAAGCTGGTTGAGAGAATGCCAAGAGTGCGCAAAGCTGTCATCAATGCAAAATATATTTTGATTTGTTTAACACTTATTTCATAGTTTTGATGTCTTCACTATTATTCTACAATGTAGAAAATAGTAAAAATAAAGAAAAACCCTTGAATGAGTAGGTGTGTCCAAACTTTTGACTGGAACTATATATGTAGTGAAACAATGTATTATTGAGTAGAACTTGTAAGGTAGTGATGAATACTTTAATTTTTTCATGAGGTTGTGGCGATATACTGCCATCTGGTGGCAACTAGAAACAATTGCATAATACTAACTATTACAAATTGATGGTCCTTGAAAATAAATATTAGTGCTTGACAAAGTACTTGAAAGTCCTTGAATTTGACTTGCCACTATCTGTACTAACTTTAGTGTGTGTTGTCTTCCAGATGACACCCCAGCAGTCTGTACAAAGCGTTGGCCCCTTCACCCCGCTGAACAAGGACAAAGACCCCAAGAGCCTAAAAAGGAAGAGGGGCCTAGACTACCTGTGTCGCATCCCCTCTCCCCCTCCACTCTGCCCCCTGGGCACCATGACCTTACCCTCGCCGTGCATCAACAAGACCTTCAACCCCCCTCGCAGGGCCGAGACCCACCGGATCCTAAAGACACATCTGGCCCCCGCTCCTCGGCATGTCCACCCGCCCCTGGAGGATGAGTGGGTGGAGGATGAAGAGCTGGTCATGATTGACACTCAGGCCCTACACGATGGCATAGGGATAGACACGTGACAGAGAATGTATTGGACTATTATTTTGAACGTTTCAGAAAACATCAGCACAAATTGGTGGCTGGTTAGTTTCTCCAGTCCACATGTTGAATTTGTGTGTTGGGAATCCACCTGGAAAGATGTAGTGCCATTTGTAAGCTACAGGGGGGGGAACAAGCTCCATTTAGAGAGGCTAACCAAGACGTGATTGGTGCCATGTGAATGTTAACACTAGTAAAATGTTGGAAAGTGATCATATGGAGTTGATGTGTTCGTAACATCAGGCTGAATCAAGTTAGGATTTGGTCCATCTTACCTTTTTGGGCCAAAGTATTGACGCCATCAAGGAGCCCAAGAAAATGCATCGGACAGAAAATACTTGTCTTGGCGAACTCCTGAGCTTTTTTAGTGAGGCTGCTTCAGTGTTTTCTGAAATGGCATTAGAAGAACTGACACGAACTGTATAATATGAATGCAAAAATACTGTAACATTGTTGTCCTTGTGTTTATGACCTCTTTTCGCTGACATCTGCATGTTCACAATAAATGTTCTAATTTATTAGTCAATATAAGGATGTTGTGTAATTTATAAGCAGGATTTTACTGGTGTGGTAAAACACTTAAACCGCAACCGCAGGTGGCGATGTCGCTGCGAAACTGCCTCCATTGTTTCACACAGACAGTCGGACTTCCTGTTAACTTCCGTAAACAAAATGTTAGCTAGCTAATTCAAAATCATGAAAATGTATTATGATAACATGTAATGCTTCAACTTCATCACTTTATGGTAAGTAGCTAATTTATTAGCAAAATACCCATAGGCAGCCGTCAAAGTTATCAGTTATCAAAATATTGCCAAGCGATAACTTCGCAAGACTTGCTTTGACATTGGCTAGCTTGCTAATGTTTGTAGCTATACTCCGTTGTATACTCTTAGTTTCATCTAGATTGTATATTTTGAATTGCTTTATAATAATACAAAAATAAGTTTGCTAATGTTGGCTTGCTAGCCATCTATTTAGCGTTGTTTAGTTCGTTTTAAAGAATAGCAGGTATAGTTAAAGCTTGCTGCTGGTAAATGAAGTGCAGCAATATTGTTTCTTTAAAAAGTATCAACGTTTTGGCACTGATTTCAGCTTCACTGCCAAGCTAACTTGCTAGCTAAGGATTGCTAATCACACCCATTAACTATGATGTGCAGTAGAGGGATTTTTGATTTGTCATTGAGGTCTTGTCTTATTACCTTCATAGCATGTTTATTCAAAGGATTTACCCCACCATCTCGATGTCTCATGGAAATGCGAACTCTGCAACTTCTCTCACTGGAAGAACTGGAGAACTGCTGGAGTGTTCAAAAGCGGAGACAAATGGAGCCTTTGCAACAGACAGAGTGCTGCCAGTGAGAATTAATGGAGGTCCCGGCATAAGAGGCAGAGAACCAGTTCTCAAAAAGCTGGGTACCAGCAGCGCTGCCTTCATTGGACCTGTATGTCGTCCTAAGGCAGTCCAGAGACCTCCCAAGCCGAAAAAAGTAAAGAGACCTTCTAAACCTAACATTGAAGAGACACTGAATGAGTTCTATAAAGAGCTTGAGGAGATTGAACCAAAAGACAGCGTTGATGGTAGCAAGGCCAAAAATGAAGGCTCAGTTGAATTACTCAACGCTTATAACCCACCACCTGCAAGAAAATGGTCAAATGCAAGCCATGACCATAACCAACCTAATAACGCGCCTTGCCCACACTGGTATGACAACAAGCCATACCAGCCCAGGAGACTGATGCCTAGGGGGCCCCGCTTTGGTCCCAACTCAGATCACAATAACTGGCAACCTCCGCCACCTTTCCGCACTCAGCCATACCCCAGGTTCCACAGACCTCCCCACCGCTTCCCACCACCACCTCCCGCAGACCACCAATATCACCCTCAACGAGAGGGCTCCCAGCAGGTCCTACCTTTCCACAGGTTCCCTGTCCCTGATGGGTACAGGAACTCTCCAGACATGGATGACAATGGCTTTCCCCCACAGCACTCTAACAACCGAGACAGAGGGGGCTACGGTTGGAGTGACGACGAGTATGAACAGCAGGGTAATGACCAGCAAGGTTCTTCTAACTGGCAGCAGAGGTTTGACAGAGGACCTGAGCCACCTCAGCCAGAGGATCAGCATCAACCACCAGAAGATACAACATATGACTATGGTCCTTCTCTGGTTCTCATTCTGATGAGGGGAGCCCCGGGATCTGGGAAATCAACACTGGCCAGGTGTGTTTTTATCAGGGAAACATGGTTGGGTAACTAACATGCTATAAAGGGTTTAGAACAAGTATATGAACAGTTTATGAATCAGTAATAAAACAGTTGTAATTGGTTGAAATTATGTGATTTTCTGTTTGACAAGCATCAAAATGACAATCGCACAATTTCAACCAATGAGTCATACGTTAACTATTTACTGCTCATGTTTGAATGTATTTGTCTCTATTTTTAAAGCATTTGTTTTGAGCCATTGCATGTGTGTTACTCTAGGGAACTGCTGTCGACAGGCTCCAGTGGGCTGGTTCTGAGTACAGATGACTACTTCTCCCAGGAGGAAGGCTACCTCTACGACCCCAGTCTGCTGGGGGCAGCACACTATTGGAACCAGAACAGAGGTTGGCTCTCATAGCAGTGTCTTTACAAATTCCAGTTTTTTATTTATTTTGATAGTAGTTATAAATGAAGTCCATCATTGCTATAGTTTTAAAATATATTCTGATTTGATTGAACACCTAGAATGAGAGAATGACAGTAGGAAAGCTAGAAAGAGATTGTGTCAAAGGTTAGTAGCCCTGATTCAAACCTATGCCAATACTGTTGACGCATGTTGGAAGCTGAGGCATTGTTAGACCAGCCAGGCCACCATCGTTGCTATTAATATTATATATTCTTTGATTGGATATAGTGTTTTGTAAACATGTAAAAAGGAGTATATATTAATAATTTTACCTCAATGCTTTGTATTCTTTCAGCCGAAGAAGCGATGTATAAACGCTGTTCTCCTGTCATTATTGATAACACAAACATGCAAGCTTGGGAAATGAAGCCATATGTTAAACTGGTAAGTTTTTATCCTGTTATATTGTCTGGGTTGCAGACAGCATTTTTCACTTATCAAAAATGTACCCATTTGATGTACATTTTCATGAATATGACGAATACTTATTTCTCACCATGCAGGCCTTGGAGAGAGGATACAGTATCAACTTTCATGAGCCTCACACCAGCTGGAAATTTGATCCCATCGAGTTAGAGAAGTAAGTCTGTCCATGATTGTCTGCATTAAAAGATACCTGTACTAATGTCATGTAAGATGCCATGCCCATTTATTTGGAGAATATACGTTGTACAAATTATATAAGGTACATCGAGGGGCGTTCACTCACTGCTCTAGAAAGCAGGGGAAAACGGGTCAATTTAAGAGGGTGCTACTAAATTAATGTCAACGTAGTTATCTTTGCCCCATGTCGTCATAAATCATAAACAATTATTCATTAGATTATTCTCTACAATATTGTAACCTTAATATGCTTGTACTTAACAGTGATTAAATAAGAATGTTAGTTTTTTGTGACCGTTGCCATTTTAGACTGTGCTGCTCTTGGTTGTGTCGCTTTCATTTTCGGCGTTGGGAGGTCGTAACATTTGCAGGCGTTTCCACGCTTTGGACCAATCAAAATCAACTTGATACCCTCGTCAGTTTCATCTCCAGATCATTGGCTTTCATTGGCTATAACCACGATCAATCTATATTGAGGGGCCGTTTCTATGTTGATTTAAACGCCCACACCAGCAGAAATCCAATTTTCTAGCTGAAAGACGATGGCCAGAATTTACCCATGATGTTGTACAACGATTTAAAAATATATATCTGACCATTTTATAAATGGTGTAAATGCGTGATATGATTGAATTTTGTAACCTTGCTCCCCCCATCGCCCCAAGACCAATGGTTTTGATGACTAAAGATTTGCTTCACTACATGCTCAGTTCCACTGCTTTGATTGTGTCTATCCTATAATGAAAAGCCACCTGCGAAAGAAAATTCAAGGAACTTGTTTATCTACACTACATGACCAAAAGTATTTGGACACCTGCTCCTCGAACATCTAATTCCAAAATCATGGGCATTAATATGGAGTTGGTCCCCCCCCTTTTCTGCTATAACAGCCTCCGTCCTTCTGGGAAGGCTTTCCCCTAGATGTTGGAACATTGCTGCAAGGAAGTGCTTCCATTCAGCCACAAGAGCATTGGTGAGGTTGGGCGTTTAGGCCAGGCACGCAGTCGGCGTTTCAATTCATCCCAAAGGTGTTCAATGGGGTTGAGGTTAGGGCTCTGTGCAGGCCAGTCAAGTTCTTCCACACTGATCTCGACAAACCATTTCTGTATGGACCTCGCTTTGTGCATAGGGGTATTATCATGCTGAAACAGGAAAGGGCCTGCCCCAAACTGTTGCCACAAAGTTGGAAGCACAGAATTGTCTAGAATGTCACTGTATGCTGTAGCGTTAATATGTCCCATCACTGGAACTAAGGGGCATAGCCCGAACCATGAAAAACAGCACCAGACCATTATTCCTCCTCCACCAAACTTTACAGTTGGCACTATGCATTCGGGCAGGTAGCAACATCAGCACAAAAACGGTTAGTCGGGAGCTTCATTAAATAGGTTTCCATGGCCCAGCAGCCACAGACAAGCCTAAGATCACCATGCGCAATGCAAAGCGTCGGCTGGAGTGGTGTAAAGCTTGCCGCCATTGGACTCTGGAGCAGTGGAAACGTGTTCTCTGGCGTGATGAATCATGCTTAACCATCTGGCAGTCTGACGGACGAATCTGGGTTTGGCGGATGCCAGGAGAACGCTACCTGCCCGACTGCATAGTGCCAACTGTCCACATACTTTTGATCATGTAGTGTATTTTTTATAAACCTTCAATGAAAGACTCATTTTATATGTGAACACCCTAATACATTGCCTGTATTTGATATTTTTTGCATGAAGACATATTTATAGAACAACAAATACTATGTTTCTCCTCCCCTCCAGGAGAAACAAGCACAGTGTGTCTAGGGAGAAGATTGGGCAGATGCTGGAGCGGTTTGAGCTGCCCATGTCCCTGGACATTGTGATGAACTCCCAGGAGCCTTTTAGACCCACAAGACATCCCTAACAGCAGCAGAGACACAGGAGGACCACTAGTCCTTATGTCCTGGGGTTGTATTCATCAGTGCACACCGTAGCAAAACGTTCTGCACTGTAGAAAAATGCTTTGCAAAGGAAAACAAAAATACGTTTCTTATTGGACAAGTTTAAGTAGTCCCTTCCCGTTTCTGCTTCATATTTGTACATTTTTGTCATAAAAAATTTAATGGGTATTGTGTTCTTCCAATCTAATTCTGCATGTTGGAGGATTTACCATATTCATATGTAATACAGTTCTTGTGGTATGCATCTATCAATGGTGAAATGCAAGGATCATTCCAATTTGTGAAAATTATTGGATGTTTGCTTTTACCAAAGTAGGCCCACCTGCAGGGGTCACTATTAGACCACTTCAATTTGGCATTCGGCACCACTGTCTAGCCTGACGACTCTAACTGAATTATTCCGCTGCTCTGTCGAGAACAAACTAACGTCCGTGGGCGTGGCATTGTTTGGCCAGAGCAAGGAGTGTGGGTGGGATAGACTTAGGGCACAGCTGACGCTTAAAACCGACTATCAAAAACTTAACCCTAACCTAATTTTAATACATTCTGAAATGAAATATCGGTTTGGGCGTTAGGCGTGTCCTTATAGCCTTTTCCAGTGTGGGTCGCCAGGCAAACCACTCAACACTGGATTGGTGCAGCTATGGACAAATTGGCGCCATTATGAAACTTAGAGGAGGATCACAGTGGGAGAGGGAAATACGATTGGCTACAATTCATCAAATAAGGTAGTATTTAATTAAAACCCGATTTATCAATTTGAGTATTGTATTCCAACAAGGCATGAAGTCGATTTTGTACTCCAACGAAGAGGCGACAGATACATTTAAATTGCTATGATTCAAAGGAATGATTTGTAATCCATCTGATTGCGGTGGCTTGCCGGCCTAGGCCTAGCTTGCTTGCTTGCTCCCACTGTCCAGCCAGATAGCTAGCGTGCGTGTGACTGCAGTGTTATTATTGAATTGCTTCAGATTTGCCAGCTAGCCTAGTTCCTCGCCACATACAACGCAATCATTGAAGCGTCGCTAGGTAGCAGCTAGCTTGCTGAATAAGAATAGCCTGGTCAATGGGATGGCGTTTGTCTAACCATAATAATCAGACAAGACGTTCATTACGTCTCTAGTTGGAACCGTGCTATGCCAGAATGTTGACACCGCGAAGCCTGCGCGAGAACTCTGTCTAGGAAAATGTACAGTGGGGAAAAAAAGTATTTAGTCAGCCACCAATTGTGCAAGTTCTCCCACTTAAAAAGATGAGAGGCCTGTAATTTTCATCATAGGTACACGTCAACTATGACAGACAAAATGAGGAAAAAAAATCCAGAAAATCACATTGTAGTATTTTTAATGAATTTATTTGCAAATTATGGTGGAAAATAAGTATTTGGTCAATAACAAAAGTTTCTCAAAACTTTGTTATATACCCTTTGTTGGCAATGACACAGGTCAAACGTTTTCTGTAAGTCTTCACAAGGTTTTCACACACTGTTGCTGGTATTTTGGCCCATTCCTCCATGCAGATCTCCTCTAGAGCAGTGATGTTTTGGGGCTGTCGCTGGGCAACACGGACTTTCAACTCCCTCCAAAGATTTTCTATGGGGTTGAGATCTGGAGACTGGCTAGACCACTCCAGGACCTTGAAATGCTTCTTACGAAGCCACTCCTTCGTTGCCCGGGCGGTGTGTTTGGGATCATTGTCATGCTGAAAGACCCAGCCACGTTTCATCTTCAATGCCCTTGCTGATGGAAGGAGGTTTTCACTCAAAATCTCACGATACATGGCCCCATTCATTCTTTCCTTTACACGAATCAGTCGTCCTGGTCCCTTTGCAGAAAAACAGCCCCAAAGCATGATGTTTCCACCCCCCATGCTTCACAGTAGGTATGGTGTTCTTTGGATGCAACTCAGCATTCTTTGTCCTCCAAACACGACGAGTTGAGTTTTTACCAAAAAGTTATATTTTGGTTTCATCTGACCATATGACATTCTCCCAATCCTCTTCTGGATCATCCAAATGCACTCTAGCAATCTTCAGACGGGCCTGGACATGTACTGGCTTAAGCAGGGGGACACGTCTGGCACTGCAGGATTTGAGTCTCTGGCGGCGTAGTGTGTTACTGATGGTAGGCTTTGTTACTTTGGTCCCAGCTCTCTGCAGGTCATTCACTAGGTCCCCCCGTGTGGTTCTGGGATTTTTGCTCACCGTTCTTGTGATCATTTTGACCCCCACGGGGTGAGATCTTGCGTGGAGCCCCAGATCGAGGGAGATTATCAGTGGTGTTGTATGTCTTCCATTTCCTAATAATTGCTCCCACAGTTGATTTCTTCAAACCAAGCTGCTTACCTATTGCAGATTCAGTCTTCCCAGCCTGGTGCATGTCTACAATTTTGTTTCTGGTGTCCTTTGACAGCTCTTTGGTCTTGGCCATAGTGGAGTTTGGAGTGTGACTGTTTGAGGTTGTGGACAGGTGTCTTTTATACTGATAACAAGTTCAAACAGGTGTCATTAATAAAGGTAACGAATGGAGGACAGAGGAGCCTCTTAAAGAAGAAGTTACAGGTCTGTGAGAGCCAGAAATCTTGCTTGTTTGTAGGTGACCAAATACTTATTTTCCACCATAATTTGCAAATAAATTCATTAAAAATCCTACAATGTGATTTTCTGGAAAAAAAAATCTCAATTTGTCTGTCATAGTTGACGTGTACCTATGATGAAAATTACAGGCCTCTCATCTTTTTAAGTGGGAGAACTTGCACAATTGGTGGCTGACTAAATACTTTTTTCCCCACTGTACCTCAATCCAGGGATGGGTGCAGAGACAGAGAAGGGCCCCCTTTTTTATTTTTTATTCCATGGGCCAGAGAGATGTGCTGTATTATTACATTTAACATTTTAGTCATTTAGCAGACGCTCTTATCCAGAGCGACTTACACGAGCAATTAGGGTTAAGTGCCTTGCTCAAGGGCACATCGACAGATTTTTCACCTAGTCGGCTCGGGGATTAGAACCAGCGACCTTTCGGTTACTGGCACAACGCTCTTAACCACTAAACTACCTGCCGTATTATAGCTAATCTCATGCTATTTTACACATTTTGCCATGTGGCTGAGAGACAATGTTGCTGTTTTAGAGCTCAGGGATTCTTGAAAGATGGGACAATGAACTTTTTTCCCACAAATATTTGTCTTTAATATTTAGGGCATTCACTCACTGCTTTAGAATGTAGTTAAATACCAGTAAATTCAAGAGGGTGCTACTAAATGAAGGTCTAAACCTAGTTTTCTTTAGCCTATGTCATTATGAATGACGTACAATTAGTCATTTAGATTGTTCTCTACAATATTACAACCTTTAATATGCTTGTACTTAACAGTGTTGATTAAATAAGAATGTTAGTTTGCTAGTTTCGACCAAGCAGCTCTTGGTTGTATCTCTTCCATATTTCGGCGTTGGGAGGTGGTAACATTAGGAGGCAATTTCCGCGCTTTGGACCAACCAAAATCAACTTGATACATTAATCTCCTGATCCTCTAATCAAGGTCAATCAATGTTGAGAGGGACCATTTCTATGGCAGTTTAAAGGGGAAGACTCAGAAATTCACAATCAGAACAGGAACATATTTTTTTTCGGCGACGGTAGTCAGTCTGTTAGCTTTGTTATTCTGTGGATTTCATTTAGAAAAAGCCCATGTTATCACACACGAACCTGCAGCCACGAGCTAGCTTGTCAGTTGGTGTTTGAAATTGGTGCCATTTTGCCCACCAAGCAATGACAGAGTTCTATTGAGCAGTGACCACTTTTAGACCATGACATTCACTCTAATCATGCTAAATTCACTGAGGAAATAGTCTAACTTTTGAACTATATATGGTAGAGACATAGGGTTTTGACTTTTTGTTTTTCTGGTGCATTTCTCTATTGAAGGAAAATTTTCATAAACATTGAATTAAATAATTTTAATGATGAACACCCTATAATATTAACAACATTTGAAATATTTTGATAGACCAAAGTATCAGCTAACACACCAGGTAAAGGAACAACCTAATTTAATTTTGTTAATTAAATGCAACTAACTGGATTTATTTAAACCCCTTCATACACCATAAAAGGCATTTCATTCCAACAATTGTTTAAAGGCCTTGATTGTTTAACTCTAACAGTATATTATTGAAGTATGTAATACAAATCTACAAACTTATTTTTGTTTTGTTTTATAGCACTATTAAAAGCTCCAGGGCTAATTTCATTAGCATTTTGGCATGATTTTTTATTGTATTTAGAACATATAAAATGTTATAAAGCAAACATTATCCCTTAGGTCTAGCACAGCAAATACCTCAATTGTTTAAGCATATGTTGCAGAACAGTGTTTAAAAATATTTTTCCAGAGTACTGCTCAAACAATATTGTCTCCATCGGTGACGGAGTTGACAAGCCACTGAAGGAGTTGATCAAAACATACATTTTTGTCTCTAAAAATAAAAGTTCAATACAAACATTTGGAAATATGGAAAATAATTCATTTGAAAATACCCAATAAAGACAAGCATTCTGTCAGATCTTTCAGCACTTTGACTGCGTTGATGTTAGACAAAAATCTGACCAAGTTGTTTCACAGTTGTGAAATTAAATGTTTCTTCTTATTTCAAGAGGTATTACATTTTACATTTTAGTCATTTAGCAGACGCTCTTATCCAGAGCGATTTACAGTTAGTGAGTGCATACATTTTTCATATACACAGAAGCAATTTATTATGAACATAAATATAAATGCAACATGCAATAATTTCGAAAATTTTACTGAGTTACAGTTCATATAAGGAAATCCCATTTCTGACACCAATGTAGCAAATTGGGCTTAGTGTCCCTGTCGAATTTGCTACCATATCAATATTGCCAATGGGAATATAGTCACACACCAGATACCGTTGAAGTCGGAAGTTTACAACTCATTTTTCAACCACTCCACAAATTTCTTGTTAACAAACTATAGTTTTGGCAAGTCAGTTAGGACTTGCATGGCACAAGTAATTTTTCCAACATTTGTTTACAGACAGATTATTTCACTTATAATTCACTGTATCACAATTCCAGTGGGTCAGAAGTTTACATACACTAAGTTGACTCTGCCTTTAAACAGCTTGGAAAATTCCAGAAAATGATTCATGGCTTTAGAAGCTTCTGATAGGCTAATTGACATAATTTGAGTCAATTGGAGGTGTACCTGTGGATGTATTTCAAGGCCTACCTTCAAACTCGGTGCCTCTTTGCTTGACATCATGGGAAAATCAAAAGAAATCAGCCAAGACTTCAGAAAATAAATTGTAGATCTCCACAAGTCTGGTTCATCCTTGGGAGCAATTTCCAAACGCCTGAAGGTACCACGTTCATCTGTACAAACAATATTACGCAAGTATAAACACCATGGGACCACGCAGCCGTCATACCGCTCAGGAAAGAGACGCGTTCTGTCTCCTAAAGATGAGTGCAAATCAATCAACAGCAAAGGACCTTGTGAAGATGCTGGAGGAAACAGGTACAAAAGTATCTATATCCACAGTCCTATATCGTCATAACCTGAAAGGCCGCTCAGCAAGGAAGAAGCCACTGCTCCAAAACTGCCATAAAAAAGCCAGACTACGGTTTGCAACTGCACATGGGGACAAAGATCATACTTTTTGGAGAAATGTCCTCTGGTCTGATGAAACAAAAATAGAACTGTTTGGCCATAATGACCATCGTTATGTTTGGAGGAAAAAGGGGAAGGCTTGCAAGCTGAAGAACACCATCCCAACCGTGATGCATGGGGGTGGCAGCATCATGCTGTGGGGGTGCTTTGCTGCAGAAGGGACTGGTGCACTTCACAAAATAGATGGCATCATGAGGAAGGAACATTATGTTGATATATTGAAGCAACATCTCAAGACATCAGTCAGGAAGTTAAAGCTTGGCGCAAATGGGTCTTCCAAATGGACAATGACCCCAAGCATACTTCTAAAGTTGTGGCAAAATGGCTTAAGGACAACAAAGTCAAGGTATTAGAGTGGCCATCACAAAGCCCTGACCTCAATCCTATAGAACATTTGTGGGCAGAACTGAAAAGGTGTGTGCGAGCAAGGAGGCCTACAAACCTGACTCAGTTACACCAGCTCTGTCAGGAGGAATGGGCCAAAATTCACCCAACTTATTCTGGAAAGCTTGTGGAAGGCTATCCGAAACGTTTGACCCAAGTTAAACAATTTAAAGGCAACTTCCGACTTCTGTAGGTCCAGTGAAATGTGTTGTTTTACAGGGTCAGCCATAGTAGTGCATTGCCCCTGGAGCAAATTAGAGTTGAGTGCCTAGCAACCCTTCAGTTACAGGCCAAATGCTCTAACCACTAGGCTACATTGACACTTGTCTCTATCTGGGTCAACTGCTTGGCCCAATTTTTTTAATTTTTAATTTAATTTAATTTTTTTACGCTCAGGCATTCTGTTGGCAATGTAACTCACTAATAAAGCCAGTTTTTGTCATACTCACCATGTTTGGAAACTCTTAATCAGGCTATACAACTATTTAAGTTGTATAGCCTATTTCTTTTTGACAGGAAGCAAGGTAAAGAATAGGTATATCTTTTTTAATCCACCAGAGACTGGCAGGTTCACCAAAAAGGCCCTGCAGGAAGTACAAGATATTAGTAATTTAATAATGTATTGGATGCCCACGTTGCCAGTTTGAGGTTGAATATTTCAAAACACTCATCAAGTGATAGTCAATATGTTTTGTGTGGTTATATTCCAGCTAGCAGCCAGAGGAGAGCATGGCTCACTCAAAGGGAAAGATCACCTATCCGCCCGGGGTGAAGGAGATCTCGGACAACATCTCCAAGGAGGAAATGGTCCGCAGGCTCAAGGTGAGTGGAGAAACCATGGGGAATACACAATCTACATGGTACCTCATTCGTCAAATAATCAGGTCAAAATAACTGGGAATACAGGGTAATTGGGCAGTGAATATGAGGAGATTGATTCATTCTCTATCTAGAGTTTACCTATGATGCCATAGATTCAGTATCCTGTACTATGAAATGGTTGATAAAAGGAGATGCAGACAGAGGGAGACCAACCAGCTCAGTGAATAGTATTGTGTTATTAAAGTGTTATTAGTGTTAGTGTCGTTATTGATGTTGTTCACTGTAAAAAGACCAGATGGCTTTTGCAAAAGAAGACCCACAAGAAACAACCAAAATCTTTACCCCTAACAGGCTATACGTTTAACAGCCATGAAGGAAAATATGATCAAACACATGGCGGGTGTACACCATCAGCTAACAGAATGCTGTTATCCTAAAAAGGATACAGTTATCAGAACAGGGGTGTGTTGGGAGTGAATGTTGATCCCTGGTTTGTCTCATGTTTTATTTTATTTTTTAACTCTGACATGCATTTCTTTATCCTTGTCATATAGGCTACTGCATCTGCTATACAGAGGCTAATTCATTCATTTTCTGTCACGAACGTTGACTGATGACTCGTGGAACCAAGGCGCAGCGTGATAAGCGTACATTTTATTTAGTACACAACACACGAACAAAATGAACGATACGTGAAGTCCTGAGGTTACAACAACACAAACCTTTACGGAACAAGATCCCACAAACTAACTGGTGCCAACAGGCTGCCTAAGTATGGTCCCCAATCAGAGACAACGAGCTACAGCTGCCTCTGATTGGGAACCACCCTGGCCAACATGGATCTAAACGATCTAGAACAAAAAACATAGAAAACTAAACATAGAAAAATCCACACCCTGGCTCAACATTTAAAAGTCCCCCAGAGCCAGGGCGTGACATTTTCAATCTGAATATTTTTTATAAAGATGAGGATTATATTGTTAGATTATAGGAGTAACTCTGGTAGGCCTGAAACGTTCAACTTTTGTAGAGTTGGAGCGCCGGTCCACACTGCCTTCATATCATAGGCCTGCAGTATGATAGGCTAATAGCCACACCAAACCTTCACAAACATTTCTAAACTTCATTAGAGTAATATCAAAAGCAAGTCAAGCCACTGTTTATAGAGAAAATATGACCAGGATATTATAACTCGGCAAACACAACATTACAGTTGGAACATAATTTGGCCAAAGAAAATGGCTCAACAGAATAAAGCAAAACACTTGCGAACTGGTTTAAACCTTCACAAAAGTTTTGAACAGGCTATATTGCAGCAATTACCAAGAAAGGCTAGTGCCTACCGTACCCAACAAATGACAGCAATAGGCTAATGATATTTATTTTACAACAGGCCAATTTACAGTGCATTCGGAAAGTATTCAGACCCCTTGACTTTTTCCACATTTTGTTACGTTACAGCCTTATTCTAAAATGGATTAAATTGTTTTTTTCCCTCATCAATCTACACACAGTACCCCATAATGACAAAGCAAAAAAGGTTTTTCAAAATTTTTGCAAATGTATTAAAAAACTGAAATGACATTTACATAAGTATTCAGATCCTTTACTCAGTGCTTTGTTGATGCACCTTTGGCAGCGATTATATTCTCAAGTCTTCTTGGGTATGACGCTACAAGTTTAGCACACCTGTATTTGGGGAGGTGTGAATATCTCTGCAGATATTCTCAAGCTCTGTCAGGTTGGATGGGGAGCGTCGCTGCACAGCTAATTTCAGGTCTCTCCAGAGGTGTTCGATTGTGTTCAAGTCTGGGCTCTGGCTGGGCCACTCAAGGACATTCAGAGACTTGTCCCGAAGCCATTCCTGTTCCAAACTTCTTCCATTTAAGAATGATGGAGGCCACTGTGTTCTTAGGGCCATTCAATGCTGCAGAAATGTTTTGGTACCCTTCCCCATATCTGTGCCTCGACACAAACCGGTCTCTGAGCTCTACGGACAATTCCTTCGACCTCATGGCTTGGTTTTTGCTTTGACATGCACTGTCAACTGTGGGACCTTATATAGACAGGTGTGTGCCTTTCCAAATCATGTCCAATCAATTGAATTTACCACAGGTGGACTCCAATGGATCAATGGAAACAGGATGCACCTGAGCTAAATTTCGAGTCTCATAGCAAAGGGTCTGAACACTTATGTAAATGAGGTATTTCTGTTCTTAATTTTTCATACATTTGCAAACATTTCTAAAAACCTGTTTTCGCTTTGTCATTATGGGGTATTGTGTGTAGATTGATGTGGATTTTTATTTATTTAATAAATTTCAGAATATGGCTGTAATGTAACAAAATCTAGAAAAAGTGAAGGTGTCTGAATACTTTCCGAAGATAAGATCTGTAGGACTTTTACGCTCAACATAGCCACTTCATATGCGCAGTTGCTCCGTAATGGGAAAAATATATTTTATATTTTATTCAGGTAAGTTAAATTATATTGTTTTTACTATAAAATCATATAAAATAATGGCACAGCATATAAGCATATCTTGTCAGCTAAATGAACAAGCCTACAGCCTATGGCATGGAGCATAGCCAGATAACATAAGCCTCCAGTAGGCCAACTCATATTCTGTTCTTCTGAAATACATTTTCTTCATATCAATGCTTCTTTAGATCTGACTAAAATAAAAAATGGATTTATTGTGATGGTGTATATTACATTGATTTATTATACGTTTTTAAAAATGTATTTGTATTTATTAAGGATCATGATTAGCTACTCCCAAGGCAGCAGCTACTCTTCCTGGGGTTCAGCAACATTAAGGCAGTTATATACAATTTAAAATATTACATGACATTACATTTCAAAACACTTTTCACAACATATTAAGTGTGTGCCCTCAGGCCACTACTCTACTATCACATATCTACAATACAAAATCCATGTGTATGTGTGTCTGTGTCTCTTAACAGTCCTCACTGTTCCTTAAGGTGTATTTTTATCTGTTTTTTTTAATCTGATTCTACTGTTTGCATCAGTTACCTGATGTGGAATAGAGTTCCATGTAGACATGGCTCTATGTAGTACTGTGCACCTCCCATAGTCTGTTCTTGACTTGGGGATTGTGAAGAGACCTCTGGTGGCATGTCTTGTGGGGTATGCATGTGTCTCTGAGCTTGTGCTAGTAGTTTAAACAGACATCTCAGTGCATTCAGCATGTCAACACTTCTTACAAAAACAAGTAGTGATGAAGTCAATCTCTCCTCCACTTTGAGGCATGAGAGATTGACATGCATATTATTAATGTTAGCTCTCCGTGCACATTTTAAGGGCCAGACGTGCTGCCCTGTTCTAAGCCAATTGTCATTTTCCGGGGTCCCTCTTTTTGGCACCTGACCACACAACTGAACAGTAGTCCAGGTGAGACAAAACTAGGGCCTGTAGGACCTGCATTGTTGATAGTGTTGTTAAAAAGGCTGAGTAGCGCTTTATTATGGACAGACTTCTCCCCATCTTAGCTACGATTGTATCAACATTCTTTTACCTTTTTATCCAGAACCTCCAGAAACAGGATGCACCTGAGCTAAATTTCGAGTCTCATAGCAAAGGGTCTGAATACTTATGTAAATGAGGTATTTCTGTTTTTTATTTTTTATAAATATACAAAAATGTGTTAACCTGTTTTCGCTTTGTCATTATGGAGTATTGTGTGTAGATTGATGAGGAAAAACATTAATTTTATCAATTTTAGAATAAGACTGTAACGTAAGAAAGGGGTCTGAATACTTTCCAAATGCACTGTATGTAGCTTATGAAATAAGGTTCATGAAATTAATAACTTGCTAGTAACAGATGACATTCATATTCTGACTATCTCTGAAACTCACTCAGATAATACCTTTGATGATACAGTGGTAGCAATACAAGGTTATAACATTTACAGAAAAGACAGAATTGCCAATGGTGGAGGTGTTGCTGTTTATATTCAGAAACACATTCCTGTAAAGCTTAGAGAGGATCTCCTGTTAAATACTGTTGAAGTAATATGGCTACAGGTTCATCTGCCTCACCTAAAGCCCATTCTTGTGGGAAGCTGCTATAGACCACCAAGTGCTAACAGTCAGTATCTGGATAGCATGTGTGAAATGCTTTATAATGTACACTACCGGTCAAAAGTTTTGGACACCTACTCATTCAAGGGTTTTCTTTATTTTACTATTTTCTACATTGTAGAATAATAGTGAAGACATCAAAACTATGAAGTAACACATTTGGAATCATGTAGTAACCAAAAAAGTGTTAAACAAATAGCCACCCTTTGCCTTGATTTACAGCTTTGCACACTCTTGGCATTCTCTCAACCAGCTTCAATTTGAATGCTTTTCCAACAGTCTTGAAGGAGTTCCCACATATGCTGAGCACTTGTTGGCTGCTTTTCCTTCACTCTGCCGTCCGACTCATCCCAAACCATCTCAATTTGGTTGAGGTCGGCAGATTGTGGAGCCAGGTCATTTGATGCAGCACTCCATCACTCTCCTTCTTGGTAAAATAGCCCTTACACAGCCTGGAGGTGTGTTAGGTCATTGTCCTGTTGAAAAACAAATGATAGTCCCACTAAGCCCAAACCAGATGGGATGGCGTATCGCTGCAGATTGCTGTGGTAGGCATGCTGGTTAAGTGTGCCTTGAATTCTAAATAAATCACAGACAGTGTCACCAGCAAAGCACCCCCACACCATTACACCTCCTCCTCCATGCTTTACGGTGGGAACTACACATGCAGAGATCATCCGTTCACCCACACCGCGTCTCACGAAGATTGCTCGTGTTTCTTGGCCCAAGCAAGTCTTGTCGTCTTATTGGTGTCCGTTAGTAGTGGTTTCTTTGCAGCAATTCGACCATGAAGGCCTGATTCACAGTCTCCTCTGAACAGTTGATGTTGAGATGTGTCTGTTACTTGAACTCTGTGAAGCATTTATTTGGGCTGCAATTTCTGAGGCTGGTAACTCTAATGAACTTATCTTCTGCAGCAGAGGTAACTCTGGGTCTTCCATTCCTGTGGCGGTCCTCATGAGCGCCAGTTTCATCATAGCACTTGATGGTTTTTGCGACTGCACTTGAAGAAACGTTCAAAGTTCTTGATATTTTCCGTATTGACTGATCTTCATGTCTTAAAGTAATGTTGGATTGTCGTTTCTCTTTGATTATTTGAGCTGTTCTTGCCATAATATGGACTTGGTCTTTTACCAAATAGGGCTATCTTCTGTATACCACCTCTACCTTGTCACAACACAACTGATTGTCTCAAAAGCATTAAGAAGGAAAGAAATTCCACAAATTAATTTTTAAGAAGGCACACCTGTTAATTGAATTGCATTCCAGGTAACTACCTCAGGAAGCTGGTTGAGAGAATGTTTAGAGTGTGCAAAGCTGTCATCAAGGCAAAGGCTGGCTATTTGAAGAATCTCAAATACAAAATATATTTATTTTGATTTGTTTAACACTTTTTTGTTTACTACATGATTCCATATGTGTTATTTCATAGTTTTGATGTCTTCACTATTATTTTACAATGTAGAAAATAGTAAAAAATAAAGAAAAACCCTAGAATGAGTAGGTGTTCTAAAACCTTTGACCGATAGTGTTTGTGATATCAACAGAGAGGTATATTTTCTGGGTGATTTAAATACTGACTGGCTTTCATCAAGCTGCCCACTCAAGAAAAAGCTTCAAACTGTAACCAGTGCCTGCAACCTGGTTCAGGTTATCAGTCAACCTACCAGGGTAGTTGCAAACAGCACAGGAATGAAATCATCAACATGTATTGATCACATCTTTACTAATGCTGCAGAAATTTGCTTGAAAGCAGTATCTAGATCGAGGTTGAGAGGGATGAGGCAAAAATAATGTCAAATAAGTCTGGCTGTACAACCGATTGGCAAACGTACTGCAAATTGAGAAAACATATGACTAAACTGAATAAAAAGAAGAAGGAACTATACTATGAAACAAAAACAAATTATATATAGAATGATTGTAAAAAGCTTTAGAGCACCTTAAATTTAACTTTGGGCAAAAAGGCAAACTCAGTTCCATCATTCATTTAACTAGATGGCTCATTCATCACTAAACCCACTGATACTGCCAATAACTTTAATGATTTTTTCATTGGCAATATTAGCAAACTTAGGCATGACATGCCAGCAACAAACGCTGACACTAGACATCCAAATATAACTGATCAAATTATGAAAGACAAGCATTGTAATTTTGAATTCTGTAAAGTGAGTGTGGAAGAGGTGAAAAAAGTGTTGTCTATCAACAATGACAAGCCATCGGGGTCTGACAACTTGGATGGAAAATTACTGAGGATAATAGCGGACAATATTGCCACATCTTCAATCTAAGCCTACTAGAAAGTTAGGCCTGGAGGGAAGAGAAAGTAATTCCGCTACCCAAGAAAAGTAAAGCCCCCTTTACTGGCTCAAATAGCCGACCAATCAGCCTGTTACCAACCCTTAGTAAATTTTTGGAAAAAATTGTGTTTGACCAGATACAATGCTATTTTACTGTAAACCAATTGACAACAGACTTTCAGCACGCTTATAGGGAAGGACATTCATCAAGCACAGCACTTTACACAAATGACTGATGATTGGCTGAGAGAAATTGATAAAAAGATTGTGGGAGCTGTTTTGTTAGACTTCAGTGCGGCTTTTGACATTATCGATCATAGTCTGCTGATGGAAAGATGTATGCGTTATGGCTTTACACCCCCTGCTATATTGTGGATAAAGAGTTACCTGTCTTAATAGAACACAGAGGGTGTTCTTTAATGGAAGCCACTCCAACATAATCCAGGTAGAATCAGGAATTCCCCAAGGCAGTTGTCTAGGCCCCTTACTTTTTTCTATCTTTACTAATGACATGCCACTGGCTTTGAGTAAAGCCAGTGTTTCTATGTATGTGGATGACTCAACACTATACATGTCAGCTACTACAGCGAGTGAAACCACTGCAACACTTAACAAACAGCTGCAGTTAGTTTCAGAATGGGTGGCAAGGAATAAGTTAGTCCTAAATATTTCAAAAACTAAAAGCATTGTATTTGGGACAAATCATTCACTAAACCCTAAACCTCAACTAAATCTTGTAATAAATAATGTGGAAATTGAGCAAGTTGCTTGTAGTAACCCTGGATTGTAAACTGTCATGGTCAAAACATGTTTATTGTTTTTTTTTTTCTTCAAATTTATTTAACCAGGTAAGCCAGTTGAGAACAAGTTCTCATTTACAACTGCGACCTGGCCAAGATAAAGCAAAGCAGTGCGATTTAAAAACAACAACAACACAGAGTTACATATGGGATAAAACAAAACATACAGTCAATAACACAATAGAAAATATTCATACAGTGTGTGCAAATGTAGTAAGTTATGGAGGTAAGGCAATAAAGAGGCCATAGTGCAAAATAATAACAATTTAGTATTAACACTGGAGTGATAGATGTGCAGAAGAAGATGTGCAAATAGAGATACTGGGGTGCAAATTAGCAAAATAAAGAACAATATGGGGATGAGGTACAGGTGCAGTGATCGGTAAGATGCTCTGACAACTGATGCTTAAAGTTAGTGAGGGAGATAAGAGTCTCCAGCTTCAGAGACTTTTGCAGTTCGTTCCAGTCATTAGCAGCGGAGAACTGGAAGGAATGGCGGCCAAAGGAGGTGTTGGCTTTGGGGATGACCAGTGAGATATACCTAATGGAGCGTATACTACGGGTGGGTGTTGCTATTGTGACCAATGAGCTAAGATAAGGCGGGGATTTGCCTAGCAGTGATTTATAGATGACCTGGAGCCAGTGGGTTTGGCGACGAATATGTAGTGAGGGCCAGCCAACGAGAGCGTACAGGTCACAATGGTGGGTAGTATATGGGGCTTTGGTGACAAAACGGATGGCACTGTGATATACTACATCCAATTTGCTGAGTAGAGTGTTGGAGGCTATTTTGTAAATGACATCGCCGAAGTCAAGGATTGGTAGGATAGTCAGTTTTACGAAGGCATGTTTGGCAGCATGAGTGAAGGAGGCTTTGTTGTGAAATAGGAAACCGATTCTAGATTTAACTTTGGATTGGAGATGCTTAATATGAGTCTGGAAGGAGAGTTTATGGTCTAACCAGACACCTAGGTATTTGTAGTTGTCCACATATTCTATGTCAGACCCACCGAGAGTAGTGATTCTAGTCGGGCAGGCGGGTGCAAGCAGCGTTCGATTGAAGAGTATGCATTTAGTTTTACTAGCGTTTAAGAGCAGTTGGAGGCTACAGAAGGAGTGTTGTATGGCATTGAAGCTCATTTGGAGGTTTGTTAACACAGTGTCCAAAGAAGGGCCAGATGTATACAAAATGGTGTCGTCTGCATAGAGGTGGATCTGAGAGTCACCAGCAGCAAGAGCGACATCATTGATATACACAGAGAATAGAGTCGGCCCGAGAATTGAACCCTGTGGCACCCCCATCGACTGCCAGAGGTCCAGACAACAGGCCCTCCGATTTGACACATTGAACTCTATCTGAGAAGTAGTTGGTGAACCAGGCGAGGCAGTCATTTGAGAAACCAAGGCTATTTAGTCTGCCAATAAGAATGCGGTGGTTGACAGAGTCGAAAGCCTTGGCCAGATCCATGAAGATGGCTGCACAGTACTGTCATTTATCGATCGCGGTTATAATATCGTTTAGGACCTTTAGCGTGGCTGAGGTGCACCCATGACCAGCTCGGAAACCAGATTGCATAGCGGAGAAGGTACGGTGGGATTCGAAATGGACGGTGATCTGTTTGTTAACTTGGCTTTCAAATACTTTCGAAAGGCAGGGCAGGATGGATATAGGTCTGTATACCCCCAGCTTTCCAATCTCTGGGGTTCTCAGATGATACGAAAGAGAGGTTGAACAGGCTAGTAATAGGGGTTGCTACAATTTCGACGGCTAATTTTAGAAAGAAAGGGTCCCGATTGTCTAGCCCAGCTGATTTGTCGGGGTCCAGATTTTGCAGCTCTTTCAGAACATCAGCTATCTGAATTTGAGATGGTGAAGGAGATGCGGGGGGGGGGCTATGGGCAAGTTTCAGCGGGGGGGCAGAGCTGGTGGCCGGGGTAGGGGTAGCCAGGTGGAAAGCATGGCCAGCCGTAGCAAAATGCTTATTGAAATTCTCGATTATCGTAGATTTATCAGTGGTGACAGTGTTTCCTAGCCTCAGCACAGTGGGCAGCTGGGAGGAGGTGCTCTTATTCTCCATGGACTTTACAGTGTCCTGGCTACGTTTTTTAAACCGTATTGTCCTGACATAAGAAATCATATTCAGACAAGACACAAAAAAAAAACATTTTATTTAAAAACATTCCTAAGTTTACTCAACAAGGGCAAATCATAAAGTCCTATTCTATTATATGGGCAGTCATGTGATATATAGTGTTGCGGTACATTGTCTTTTCGCAATATTCTGTATTTCGGTATATTGTCTCTTGCCTGATTGTTTGGGATAAGGCCTATAGCACTGCAAACGTTCACCTCTTTGGATATGTTTGAATTTTGCAGCACAGACTTTCATTTGCATGTAAAGACTAATGTTACCTCAGGTCTTCTCAATCGACACACTCCATTTCTATCTCTAATACAATCCAGACTGACTGAAATCATTCGGCTAGCCAAAGCAGACGCTGGAGCAGAAATGAATAAGTTAAACCATAACTCATATCTCCTCATAGCGTATGTATTTCCCAAAGAGCACTCCCGAGAGGATTCACTCTGTCCCGACGTGTGAATTACCCAGCCTTCTCTTCTTCAACTCTCTGTCTGTCTGCTGGGGGATTATTAACACATCGTTGAATGCCATCTATTGTCTGTAACATTAGGGCTGTGTCTGACATGACACCCTATTCCCTATATAGTGCATTACTTTGGCCAAATATAGTGCACTAGATAGGGAGTAGGCTGTATGGTACAAGAGAATAGGGTTCAACTTTTGGCCAAAGTAATGCACTATATAGGGAACTAATTGGATATGCGACCTGTGTTCACCCTGCCCTCCAGGACGGCCCCTCCATTTTCTAAACGCTCCAAAATAGGTGCCATTTCAGACTCACCCTAGACTTGTATAGTAGCCTTAGCCAGTCCACTGTGCTCAGTGAGTCAACTTCCTGTGTTCTTCTCCAGTGGAGGGTGCGTAAAGAGGCCATGATGGGTCTGGCTCAGATCTACAAGAAGTACACTTTCCAGGCAGAGGGAGGGAAGGAAGCCTCCAAACAGATCTCCTGGATCAAGGACAAAATTCTCCACATCTACTACCAGAACAGCATCGATGACATGTCCATCTATAACACATCCACAACACATCTATAACCCATCTACTACCAGAACAGCATCGACGACATGTCCATCTATAACACATCCACAACACATCTATAACACATCTACTACCAGAACAGCATCGATGACAAGTCAGTTGGTATATTACATGTCTATAACACATCTACTACCAGAACAACATCGATGACAGGTTGGTTTATAACATCTCTATAACACATCTACTACCAGAACAGCATCAATGACTGGTTGATATATAAAACATATACTACCAAAACAGCATAGATGAAAGGTCAGTTTGATTTTGCATTACTGAAATAATACTCCATCCCTGAGGACAATGCCAATGGAAAAGGAATATCGGCTGGCGTTACTAGTGTGCTGTGAAATGGCTCCGATGCACTCGCCTCAAGTAGCTGTTTCTCAGGGAGAGCAGAGGCTGTGATTGCATTCATCTCAAGGACATGTTTTCGACCTGCTCCCTTTTGCCATCGACTGCACTACACAGCCAGGCAGTCTGGATGCAGAATACAGACGGTTGATGAGATCTCGTAGTCAGACATCCAAGCTGACTTTTTGAGTTTTTTTTTTTTTTTTTTTTACAATTCTTGCCTGTTAGTAGCTAAAGATGGATAAGCTCATTAAACAGCTCTTACTGAGAGAGACCACAGCCTCCCAGTGAGAGAGGATCTGATTAGAGCATAGCACAGACACGTTTAGGAGTCAATTTCAGATGGGCCAAATTGGATTTACCAGCCATTCTGAGGTAATTGATTGAGTCTGGTGTAGTGGTAGCACTACTGACCCCAGACTACAAATGCCAACCAGCGGCAGGGGTTCAAGCCCCGATTTTGCCTTAGACTACAGGGAATGTAGAGAATGTGTCTCCTCATTTCATTCCCTCTTACAAAAACGTTGTAAAAATCAAAAAGAAGAACAGAAATGCGTCCTTAAAAGAACAAAATGAAGAGTATTTCTTGCAAAAGAGCAACACGTTGGTTGAGCTTCATTTTGACAAGACAACGTTCTTTGTTCCTGTGTTTCTGCCGCAGATTGTTGGTGGAGCGTATCTTTGCCCAGTACATAATTTCTCACAACCTGGACACCACGGATAGGATGAAGTGTCTGTATTACCTCTATGCCACGTTGGACGACAACGCTGTGAAGTGAGGTCATTGCACCTACAACACAGAGAGGATGAATTGTCTGTATTACCTCTATGCCACGTTGGACGACAACGCTGTGAAGTGAGTTCACTACACCTACACAACGGAGAGGATGAAGTGTCTGTATTACCTCTATGCCACGTTGGACGACAACGCTGTGAAGTGAGTTCACTACACCTACACAACGGAGAGGATGAATTGTCTCTATTACCTCTATGCCACGTTGGACGACAACGCTGTGAAGTGAGTTCACTACACCTACACAACGGAGAGGATGAATTGTCTGTATTACCTCTACGCCACGTTGGACGACAACGCTGTGAAGTGAGTTCACTACACCTACACAACGGAGAGGATGAATTGTCTGTATTACCTCCGCGCCACGTTGGACGACAACGCTGTGAAGTGAGTTCACTACACCTACACAACGGAGAGGATGAAGTGTCTGTATTACCTCTACGCCACGTTGGACGACAACGCTGTGAAGTGAGTTCACTACACCTACACAACGGAGAGGATGAATTGTCTGTATTACCTCTACGCCACGTTGGACGACAACGCTGTGAAGTGAGTTCACTACACCTACACAACGGAGAGGATGAAGTGTCTGTATTACCTCCGCGCCACGTTGGACGACAACGCTGTGAAGTGAGTTCACTACACCTACACAACGGAGAGGATGAATTGTCTGTATTACCTCTACGCCACGTTGGACGACAACGCTGTGAAGTGAGTTCACTACACCTACATCACGGCCGTGCTCATTAGGACAAGCAACAGGAAACATTTTTCAATGTTTTGCTAAAAAAAAAAAAATGCATTTCTAATTAGTCCAGGTAGTCCCTCCCTGTTTCAAACTTTTCCTCCATTTGGTCCTTAATGAACATAACCATGATATGCATTACATTTTGACTTACATATTTTGTATGATCATTGAATTGGCACCCAGTTTTTGCTGCAGCTATACAGTTGCTGAGTTGTTTTGAATTGTGCCTTTGACCTGTTTTCTGTGTATCTACCAGAGCTCTGTGTCAGGACATGATCCTGCATCACGTCAAATATCTCCTGGATCTGGTCAAACAGAACAAAGTAAGGAATATGTTTGTGTCATCGATTTTTGTTTTGTTAGGTTCTGACAAAGAGTAAACTCACGGACAACTAGAAAAAGCTCAAACCAAGTTTATTCACCCACTGGGTCAAACAGCTGCAAAGACAAAGACATGTTTACACAAGCACATATATTTATACCTTCCTGCTAGGCTGAGTCAACTCCTTGCACATCTAGACAGCCAATGCATCTCTGTTGCTAGTCAGGAACTTAATTGGTTCCTCTCACTGGTGTAGTCATGGCCCTGCCTCCTGCTAGAACCTTCGTGGGCATGGAAATGTATGTGTGTGGGATAGGACTGTTCCTTCTCACTTCATCTGATCTGACATTGGGTCGAATTTCTCGCTCCTCCCTAATCCACAACTGTCCTACCTTATCTGTGACTGAAAGCAGAATGTTACCCTTTGTCTCCCTCCTTAGGAGCCATGAGATTTAACAATACCATGTTTTGACAGAATGTAAACTTTCTTTACTCCCCCTTCCTCACTCAGTAACTTTCCATACACCTAGTTCTTATCCACCCTCCATTGACCCCAACAAATACATTCCTTATACATAAAATAATCAATAAGTTCTAGTATGGTAACATGAAGAAGTATATTTCAAGCTAGAATCCAACAGTTTTTACTATAGATGGTATATAAGTTGTCTTTCACTCAAGATTTCCTGGGTAATTTCAATTAATAATTATGTATATCCATTTATTCTTGAAGAATATAACTTATAAATGCCTCATGAGCTGTTTTATCATATCATAACCCCAAATATAAGGTTGTATTACTCCATTGAAAACAAAGTGTATAGCAGTGGTTCCCAACCTTTTTTGGGTACTGTACCCCTAAAACACTTTGACCTGGCTGAAGTACCCCCTCATGCGCGTGCGACCAGCGTGATTCCTAGATTAGGTGTAAATTTGACAAAAATGTGTTTTACGCACCCAGTCAAGTTTGGCAGACTTGTTTTCAATGTCAGGGAAGTAGGAGTTGAACTCACTGTTGAGTTTGGATAAATGTGAGCTTACCATTTGCACCATAGGAGCTCTGTCAACATCACTTCGAGCTGCTGGAAACAACTTTTTTCCCAATCTTCACATTTTCTCTCCAAGAGTTTGATCTTCTTCATGAATCCACACACTTTGTCATACATTTTTATAATGTGTGTCTTTACCTTGCAGAGTTAGATTCAGGTTGTTCAGTTTGCTGAACACATCAGCAAGATAGGCAAGGCAAGGGGGTGTGAGTGCTCAGACAGAAAATCACTTACTTCGGCACGCAGCTCAAAAAGCCTCTGTAGCGTTTTCCCTCTGGATAGCAACCGGACATCGGTGTGAAGCCGTAGCTGCTGGTTCTCTGTCCCACTGTCATCACAAAGCCTTTCAAACAGTCGGCGATTCAGAGGCCTGGACATGATAAAGTGAAGAACTTTCACTGCGTCATTCAAAACATAATGTAACTCAGGACTCATTCTCTTGCTGGTCAATGCCTCCCTGTGAATGATATATTGGGATTTAACTTCTTTATGTGGGCAATTAATCGTTTCACTCTCCCAGGCATTGATGCACCACGATCCGTGCACACATGAACACAGGATTTCCGATCCAGATTGTGCTCTGAGAAAAAGCTGTCAATAACCTGAAACACATCCTCACCTGTAGTTCTCCCCGTTAGCTTCTTGCAGAACAGAATGTGCTCGTTAATTTCCGAAATGTCGCTGTATCTCACAAACGCACTCAACTGACATAAGTCGATTCGTCCACTGACATAAGTCGATTCGTCCAACTGCAGAGAAAATGGACCATATTTTATTTGATTTTTTGCACCAATTGATCAACAATATCAATGACCATGTCATCGATCCTACGGCACACCGTGTTAATTGACAATGGTACAGTCTTCAGTGCATCAGCTGCTGTCTTATCATTCATAGTTTCTGTAAGGATAACAGCAGCAGGCACTCTAGCGCGCGGAGCAAAGGATCACGTGCACTTGGCATGAGCAGAGGATCAAACATTGAGCCAACGGGTGGGCCAGGTAGACAGAGAAATGCGCACAGACCAAAACTAAAGTAAAAAAGTAGGCCTATAAATATAAAATGACTACAGATTTCACACCAGTGACTCAGTAAATGTTTTCCTGCCTATTAAATTTGAATTAAATTGAATATATTTTGGGGGGGTAATATTTTTCCCAATATTTTTTATTTGCTCACATTTTTGAATATCTTCCCATGTACACCGTGGGGAATGCCCAAGTACCCCTAGGGGTACGCGTACCCCCGGTTGGGAAACACTGGTGTATAGCTTCAAAATATGTTTAAAACTATGTCGATCTTACGGACTGTCAGTCCTTGCATCCAAAGCTGTGTCTATGAATTTGAAAGTGGTTACAATTCTCAACCTGTATACCAAACCAAATGGTATAAAGTGGGCTGAATTACAGGATTGTGGATTGAAATGACAGGTAAAATGTTTCTTTTCAGAGCGAGTCCTACCAGAAAGCAGTGTTTGCCAAAGTCATGATCATCACACGTAAGTCTGTCTTACTGTCCCACTCAGTACAGACACTCTTGATGCAGGAGAATAGTTATGTTCCCATATAAATAATATTAGAACACTTTTATATGTGTGTGTATGCATGTACTTTATCTCTGTGGTTCCTCCTGTATAAAAGACACCTGGGAGCCAGAAATCTTTCTGATTGAGAGGGGGTCAAATAATTATTTCCCTCATTAAAATGCAAATCAATTTATAACATGCGTTTTTCTGGATTTTTGTTTTGTTATTCTGTCTCTCACTGTTCAAATAAACCTACCATTAAAATTATAGACTGATAATTTCTTTGTCAGTGGGCAAACGTACAAAATCAGCAGGGGATCAAATACTTTTTTCCCTCACTGTAATTGTGATGGACGCTGTAGGAGAGAGGAATAACGTCGTGGGAGAGACAAAAAGTGAGTAAAAAACACCCTAAATATGTTTAGAACTACAAATGAACTTTCTTCTGTCGATTCTTGTTTTTTTATGTCACAATTCCAACCCTCCTCCTTTATCCGGGCTTGGGACCGGCAAAAGTGACCCAAAAGAGACACTCTGGCGGAGTTACTTAGTTATTTATTTTATTTTTTGTTATATATATATTTCATATTTTATTTATTTTATTTTATTTTTCTTAAGTTTGGTTTGGTTTTTAACCTTATGGTCCACTTAGGAGCCTACAACAAGTCACAGTAAAACATGAACAATTTTAACCATAACATTTAAAAAAGAAAATTGGTATACAATCTACATTAACAATCTAAATGGACCAAAAAGAGACAATAGAAAAAACTGTCAATGGCAATGTGAGAAAATGATGGTAACTAGTCTGGCCCTAATTCAGGTTAATTGTTTCCAGACCCCCCTCCACACACACACAGGCTGTGCTGGCTCACAGAAAGAGTGGGTCATCGTCATTTTGGTCAAGGCTCTCTATGGCAGGTTCAGCAACTGAGGGAGCTGAGTGAAATTAGTAAGCAGCTGATGTGCCAAAAAGCTGCAAAACATTATCAGGCAGTCCATATCGAATGTACAGGATGGAGTTAAGGTTCTGCAAGGACATCCGATTTGTAAGTTTGCTTTTTACCACACTCATCTGGCTGAATACTCTCTCGACTTCAGCATTCAAGTGTGGCAAGGACAACACAGACACAGCAGCCATGGCAAGTTCTTGAAACGGGTTGATATCAGCTGCATCCCTGAACTTCCAAATCTCACTCCAGAGGCCCAGAGTGTTTTTTGTCCATTGCTGGACAATCTCGTCTATCTCTGCAGGGGAGTAGCCAAGGAGCTTGGCTATTTTTTCTATTTCTCCAGGGCTCTTATTGTGCTTTAGAGTTTCCTCCACATTGAAAACTGACATGTACTGCAATGCTTCGATGTTGTCCGGCAGTCTCACACTCAACTCATTAGTGAGGGAGATGGTGAAGGCTACACACCGCTTTTGGACATTGTTTTCATCCTCAGGCGCAAGGTGGAGCTCAGCTGCCTTTGACTCAAAAAGGTAACCAAGGTACGGTTTGGGACTGATGTATCCATCTATTGGCCCTTTGAGTACATCAACATTTGCCAGTGGATTCAGCACCCTGCTGCTCACAGACTTGATCAGGCTAACCAAGCTGTCAAGTAGCTTAAGAGGATCTACTTGCTCTCCCTTAAAAGCCTTGATGGCCAACTGTACCTCACCCAGCACTGACTTCAAAAAAGTCAGATACAATATGTTTTGAGGATCACTGTACATGGAGTATGAAACCTCAGCCATGTAGCAGTGTTCACTGGACTTGGTGACTGTGAAATGCAGCCTAAGCTCCTCCCACTGTCCAATGCGTGAAACCGCGGGTTCAATGGAATAATTGAGTGGAATTAAATTGGCCTGTGTGTATTTTCAGCAGTCAAAATCAAATCTATTTTTATTTGTCACATGCGCCGAATACAACAGGTGTAGTAGACCTTACAGTGAAATGCTTACTTACAAGCCCTTAACCAACAATGCAGTTTATTTTTAAGTAAGTAAGAAAGAAAACATTTGCTAAAAATTTTTATACAAAATACAATAAACTAAAGTAAAAAATCATGTATCTTATATATCCAACAGAACTATCACACATACACAGCCTATTTTATGCAGGATTTCTCCTGAAGCTCCTCAGCTGGTTGCTGCTGGAGTAAAACATGTGCTTTTAAAAGCCCATTCATTGCGCAACAATTCTAAATGCAATCGCAGTTTTGGTGCACAATTAAAAAGAGCTACTATTTTTTCTCAACTGGTAATTGAAGCATGCCTCCCATTCACCATTCAAGTGCAGGCAACAGGCTATCAGTGCGTCACACACCACTTTACAATGTGAGCTGGAGGCAGTATGCATTTTGAAAACATACTTAATTGTTTCAAACCTGAATGTTTTATTACATATTATGAGGCATGTCTTACCTTGCTTCAAAGTAGCCTATAGGCAAAATCTGACCATGGAAACGTGAAGGCAATTATTTTATAAAGATTTCATAGGCGGCGTGTGAGTTTCAAGTTTGGGGAAGCTTACAATTTATCCTACCATTTCTACCGTTCTGTGTGGCAGTTATGATTTTCATATGCACATTTTCGTGGAAGTATTTCATTTCAATAATAACGTTTTAGTTTCTCAAAATCACGTGGTTAATAATACAAATCTGAATTAAAATGATAGAAATCTGGGCTCCATTGTGGCGCAGCGGTCTAAGGCACTGAATCGCAGTGCTAGAGGCATCACTACAGACCCTGGTTTGTTCCCGGGCTATATCACAACCGGCCGTGATCGAGAGTCCCATAGGGCGGCGCACAATTGGCCCAGCGTCGTCCGGGTTAGGGGAGGGTTTGGGCGGGGGGCTCTAGCGACGCCTTGTAGCAAGCTGGGCGCCTGCAGGCGGCTGACCTCGGTTGTCAGGTGAACGGTGTTTCCTCTGACACATTGGTGCGGCTGGCTTCCAGGTTAAGCGGACAGGTGTTAAGAAGCGCGGTTTGGCTGGTCATGTTTCAGAGGACGCATGACTCGATCTTCACCTCCCGAGCACGTTGGGGAGTTGCAGCGATGAGACAAGATGAAAAAAGGGGGTAAAATACAATACAAATATTTTTTACAAATGATAAAAAATGTCTCTAAGTTAAAAGTAAACTAATGTGAGATCACCAGCCTCTGCCATGTGGACACATTGATACACCGTGATCCATTGTCGGATAAAGAAATGAGCGCATGGAACTCATAGCCTATAGGCCAATGCAGCAGTAGGACTAGAACTTCCATTGCTCTTTCACACCGAGGATTGGTGATGATCGATGGGGGAGATTGTTGGAAAGGTTTTTCAAATAGTTTACTGTGAGGAACTATAGTTTTAATATATTATCATTCGCAATGGATGTTTGAAAAAACACTTTCCTACATCTTCGCCACACACCCCTCCCCTTCCTGTCTCAACATTTTAAATTATACTTTGATCAGTGATAGACAGAATAACAAAAAAATCCAGAAAAATGCATGTCAAAAATTTTATAAATATATTTGCATTTTAATGAGGGAAATAAGTATTTGACCCCCTCTCAATCAGAAAGATTTCTGGCTCCCAGGTGTCTTTTATACAGGTAACGAGCTGAGATTAGGAGCACACTCTTAAAGGGAGTGCTCCTAATCTCATTTTATTACCTGTATAAAAGACACCTGTCCACAGAAGCAATCAATCAATCACATTCCAAACTCTCCACCATGGCCAAGACCAAAGAGCTCTCCAAGGATGTAAGGGACAAGATTGTAGACCTACACAAGACTGAAATGGGCTACAAGACCATTGCCAAGCAGCTTGGTGAGAAGGTGACAACAGTTGGTGCGATTATTCGCAAATGGAAGAAACACAAAATAACTGTCAATCTCCCTCGGCCTGGGGCTCCATGCAAGATCTCACCTCGTGGAGTTGCAATGATCATGAGAACGGTGAGGAATCAGCCCAGAACTACACGGGAGGATCTTGTCAATGATCACAAGGCAGCTGGGACCATAGTCACCAAGAAAACAATTGGTAACACACTACGCCGTGAAGGACTAAAATCCTGCAGCGCCTGCAAGGTCCCCCTGCTCAAGAAAGCACATATACATGCCCGTCTGAAGTTTGCCAATGAACATCTGAATGATTCAGAGGAGAACTGGGTGAAAGTGTTGTGGTCAGATGAGACCA
This sequence comes from Coregonus clupeaformis, assembly GCF_020615455.1. Taxonomy (NCBI): domain Eukaryota; kingdom Metazoa; phylum Chordata; class Actinopteri; order Salmoniformes; family Salmonidae; genus Coregonus; species Coregonus clupeaformis. The sequence goes on along the minus strand of NC_059197.1, from coordinate 9,895,602 downwards.
AAATCGAGCTCTTTGGCATCAACTCAACTCGCCGTGTTTGGAGGAGGAGGAATGCTGCCTATGACCCCAAGAACACCATCCCCACCGTCAAACATGGAGGTGGAAACATTATTCTTTGGGGTGTTTTTTCTGCTAAGGGGACAGGACAACTTCACCGCATCAAAGGGACGATGGACGGGGCCATGTACCGTCAAATCTTGGGTGAAAACCTCCTTCCCCTCAGCCAGGGCATTGAAAATGGGTCGTGGATGGGTATTCCAGCATGACAATGACCCAAAACACACGGCAAAGGCAACAAAGGAGTGGCTCAAGAAGAAGCACATTAAGGTCCTGGAGTGGCCTAGCCAGTCTCCAGACCTTAATCCCATAGAAAATCTGTGGAGGGGAGCTGAAGGTTTCGAGTTGCCAAACGTCAGCCTCGAAACCTTAATGACTTGGAGAAGATCTGCAAAGAGGGGTGGAACAAAATCCCTCCTGAGATGTGTGCAAACCTGGTGGCCAACTACAAGAAACGTCTGACCTCTGTGATTGCCAACAAGGGTTTTGCCACCAAGTACTATGTCATGTTTTGCAGAGGGGTCAAATACTTATTTCCCTCATTAAAATGCTAATCAATTTATAACATTTTTGACATGCGTTTTTCTGGATTTTTTTGTTGTTATTCTGTCTCTCACTGTTCAAATAAACCTACCATTAAAATTATAGACTGATCATGTGTTTGTCAGTGGGCAAACGTACAAAATCAGCAGGGGATCAAATACTTCTTTCCCTCACTGTATTTTGGATGCTTTTCACTGACAGCCGCAACTCAATAATCAGGCCACTCGTGCTGGCCAAATTGCGAGCTTGTGATTTGAAACAATCCACAGCAATTATTTTTCAAGAATGATCCTCGATTCCTCTGTGGCTAAGTCATGCTTTCTGGTGAAGTATTTTGAATTATTTTATTTCTGTATAGACCGGAGTAAGTATATAATTTTGGAAAATGTATTTCCCTTTACTTCCCTTTTGGACCCACCGCTATGCCGTTTCTCTCCTGTTCTATTGGTTTTCATATCAACTTTATTTCGTTGTCCAGAAGCCAAAGGCACAATCCTAGTCATATTAGCAACCCATCCTAGTTGTTTGTATTTGTATTTATTATGGATCCCCATTACTCTTCCTGGGGTCCTGCAAAATTAAGGCAGTTACATCTTAAAGATTCCATGTTGCATCTTTAGATTCCCCCTCTTTCTAAATTTCTAACAGAGATTTTAATCTCTGTCACATAGGGAACCGCTATCAGGTGCGCTGTTTAGAATGGTGTTTTCCCGCTAATTGCATTTTGGCAAATGTTTGAAAATGATGTTTTATTGGCTGCTTCATTACATGAGTTGCATGTTCTGTTAAGATGCATTGCCATAATCTAAATCAATCAAATGTATTTATAAAGCCCTTTTTACATCTTCAGATGTCACAAAGTGCTGTACAGAAACCCAGCCTAAAACCCCAAACAGCAAGCAATGCAGATGTAGAAGCACGGTGGCTAGGAAAAACTCCCTAGAAAGGCAGAAACCTAGGAAGAAACCTAGAGAGGAACCAGGCTCTGAGGGGTGGCCAGTCCCCTTCTGGCTGTGCCAGTTGGAGATTATAACAGTACATGGCCATTAAGGCCAGATTTTTCTCCAAGATGTTCAAATGTTCATAGATGACCAACAGGGTCAAATAATAATCACAGCGGTTGTAGAGGTTGCAACAGGTCAGTACATTAGGAGTAAATGTCACTTGGCTTTTCATAGCCAGGCATTTAGAGGTTGAAATAGCAGGTGCGGTAGAGAGAGAGAGTTGAAAACAGCAGGTCTGGGACAAGGTAGCACGTCCGGTGAACAGGTCAGGGTTCCATAGCCGCTGGCAGAAGAGTGGAAACTGGAGCAGCAGCACGACCAGGTGGACTGGGGACAGCTAGGAGTCATCAGGCCAGGTAGTCCTGAGGCATGGTTCTAGGGCTCAGGTCCTCCGGGAGGGGAGGGAGAGAGGGAGAGAGAGAGAATTAGAGGGAGCATACTTAAATTCACACAGGACACCGGATAAGACAGGAGAATAACATCAGATATAACAGACTGACCCTAGCCCCCCGGCACATAGACTATTGCAGCATAGATACTGGAGGCTGAGACAGGGGAGGGTCGGGAGACACTGTGGCCTCGTCCGACGATACCCCCGGACAGGGCCAACCAGGCAGGATATAACCCCACCCACTTTGCCAAAGCACAGCCCCCACACCACCAGAGGGATATCAACAGACCACCAACCTACTACCCTGAGACAAGGCTGAGTATAGCCCACAAAGATCTCCTCCACTGCACAAACCCGAGGGGGCGACAAACCGGACAGGAAGATCACGTCAGTGACTCAACCCACTCAAGTGACGCACTCCTCCTAGGGACGGCATGGAAAGCACCAGTAAGCCAGTGACTCAGCCCCCGTAATAGGGTCAGAGGCAGAGAATCCCAATGGAGAGACAGGAACCGACCAGGCAGAGACAGCAAGGGCGGTTTGTCGCTCCAGTGCCTTTCCGTTCACCTTCGCTCCCATGGGCCAGACTACACCCAATCATAGGACCTACTGAAGAGATGAGTTTCATTAAAGACTTAAAGGTCGAGACCGAGTCTGCATCTCTCACATGGATAGGCAGACCATTCCATAAAAATTGAGCTCCATAGGAGAAAGCCCTGCCTCCAGCTGTTTGCTTAGAAATTCGAGGCCTGCGTTTTGTGACCGTAGCGTACGTGTAGGTATGTACGGCAGGACCAAATCGGAGAGATAGGTAGGAGCAAGCCCATGTAATGCTTTGTAGGTTAGCAGAAAAACCTTGAAATCAGCCCTAGCCTTAACAGGAAGCCAGAGGCTAGCACTGGAGTAATATGATCACGTTTTTTGGTTCTAGTCAAGATTCTAGCAGCCATGTTTACCACTAACTGAAGTTTATTTAGTGCTTTATCCTGGTAGCCGGAGAGTAGAGCATTGCAGTAGTCTAATCTAGAAGTGACAAAAGCATGGATTAGCTTTTCTGCATCATTTTTTAACAAAACGTTTCTCATTTTTGCAATGTTACGAAGATGAAAAAAAGCTGTCCTTGAAATATTCTTGATATGTTTGTCAAAAGAGAGATCAGGGTCCAGAGTAACACCGAGGTCCTTCAGTTTTTTTTTAGACGACTGTATAACCATCAAGATTAATTGTCAGATCCAACAGAAGATCTCTTTGTTTCTTGGGACCTAGAACTAGCATCTCTGTTTTGTTCGAGTTTAAAAGTAAAAAATACATGTGATTTCTGTCATTCTGAATATCGTGGGTGGACGCACTGATGAGTTATGCACCCAATGCATATGGGTCCGGTAAATCTCTCAAATGGCAGGTTAATTTTTATCTTCCTGGTCACGTTGTCCGGTGCCACATTTTCCTAATGGAAACCCTGACATATACCTGCGTGCACACACACACACCTCTCCCCTGTACGTCTTCCCCAGGTCGTTGCTGTAAATGAGAATGTGTTCTCAGTGAGCTTACTTGGTAAAATAAGGGTCAAAATAATCATAATAAAAAGCACACACTCACAGGCACAAACCCACCAGGGCTAAACCGCAAGATACATTTTTAACTTGGTAGAGGCATTTCTCCTAGAGAATCCTCTGTCTTGTGTTATGATAATTGGACTAACTCACTGTTGTGAATGAACATTGTTCTACCCCTTAGGCCCATCAAACTCAACTCTGGATCTCGAAGCCAGTTCCACTGCGCTTTTTCATTGTTCCCCTCTAATCAGGGATTGATTTAGACCTGGGACACCAGGTGGGTGCAATTATTATCAGGTAGAACTGAAAACCAGCAGGCTCCAGACCTCTTATGGTAAGAGTTGAATACCCCTGCCCTAGGCTGTGTTAAATCTGGGTTGTGTTCATTAGGCATGAATCGGAATAATCACTCAGAAATGTAGTGAAACAAGGAGGTACTATCTAGTAGTGATGGAGGTGAAAATCGATATCGGGACATAATTTGACGATATATCGCAATATTATTTTTACGATATCGCAATATTATTTTTCCACTTAGTCGGCGACAAAACTCAAGTATTTTTCCTTCTATGGCTTCCATCTTCTTTTTAAATGGTGAGCCAATATGTTTTCAGCACTTTTATTTCCATGACTGATCAAAACTCGTTTTCTCATGGCTCTCTCTTGTCCCTCTGCAGCAGACATATAGTGAGCAATATGTTTGGAACATCGAATCGGAATAAAATCGCAGTATTGAATCGCATTCATATTGAATCGTGATACCTATACCTAATATTGTATTGTGATGTCCCAGGCAATTCCCAGTCCTAGTACTATCTGTACTTTTCCATAGTCACCCATTCAGTTCAGGAGTCCCCGCAACAAGCAAAAGGTTGAGTTAAAGAATTAAATGAGCTACTGTGCCTACCCAAAAAAGTATTGTAAACTGTAGATCAAATATTAGAATACGTTTTTTATTGCTTATTTTTGCATTTATTGAATTCAATATCTAAGCCATCCCCGCAGTTTTGGCTGCTGCCTTGCTCAGGGGATGCCCATAGAAATGCCTGTTTTCTTTTTCCGTTCCAAGCATTTATTTCTACGGTGTTCCGTAATGAACACGACCCTGAAGAAGGATTGCTGTCTATGTTGCTCATGTCTTAGCAATGAGGTAACTTCTCACTATACTCTCTTTTTTCTCTCTTCCTCCCCCAGGTGCTGTCGTTTACTCACCATCCTCTCTTCTTCCTCCCCCAGGTGCTGTCGTTTACTCACCATCCTCTCTTCTTCCTCCCCCAGGTGCTGTCGTTTACTCACCATCCTCTCTTCTTCCTCCCCCAGGTGCTGTCGTTTACTCACCATCCTCTCTTCTTCCTCCCCCAGGTGCTGTCGTTTACTCACCCTTCTCTCTTCTTCCTCCCCCAGGTGCTGTCGTTTACTCACCATCCTCTCTTCCTCCCCCAGGTGCTGTCATTTACTCACCATCCTCTCTTCTTCCTCCCCCAGGTGCTGTCGTTTACTCACCATCCTCTCTTCTTCCTCCCCAGGTGCGGTCGTTTACTCACCATCCTCTCTTCTTCCTCCCCCAGGTGCTGTCGTTTACTCACCCTTCTCTCTTCCTCCCCCAGGTGCTGTCGTTTACTCACCATCCTCTCTTCTTCCTCCCCCAGGTGCTGTCGTTTACTCACCATCCTCTCTTCCTCCTCCCCCAGGTGCGGTCGTTTACTCACCCTTCTCGCTTCCTCCCCCAGGTGCTGTCGTTTACAGGATGCACCTGAACTCAATTTCAAGTCTCATTGCAAAGGCTCTGAATACTTGTCTAAATAAGGTATTTATTTTATTTTATTTAGCTAAAATTTCTAAAAACCTGTTTTAGCTTTGTCATTATGGGGTATTGTGTGTAAATTGATGAGGATTTTTTTTTATTGAATCCGTTTTAGAATAAGGCTGTAGCAAAATGTGGAAAAAGTCAACTGGTCTGAATACTTTCCAAATGCTATATAGCAAGCCATACCTAGACTGTACAATAGTGTAAAACCATCCCCCAACACTTAACAAAACCTGTCTGTCTGTGTGTCTGTCTCTTTCTCTGAGTCCATGCAGATCCAGGGCATCAAGCTGATGGTGCGGTGGCTTCTCGGAGTGAAGAACAACCAGAGTAAATCGGGCAACTCCACTCTGAGGATGCTAACAGCCATACTGAACAGTGACTGGGACCTTACAGAGCAGGGCAAGATCAGGGACTGCACTCATAAGCTCTGGTCCATGTCGTTAGTGCGCGTGCCTTCACTAAGTGAGTAACGACCTGGACCAGAGATAGGCACTCATTCTTTATTGAATCTGATCGTCTGGGTGTGTTTACAGTAGGGTCAACTTTGCTGACTGCTTTGCTTTCTGTCTGTATCATGTAACCACTATGAACATTTTATTTGAAATCTATGTTCAGGACCATGTTCTGTGAGTGAGGTGAACTAACCCCTTGTTTTGTGTTTGTGTGTGTGTTGTAGGAAGCCTGATATGTCCCGGCTGCGTCTTGTCGCGGGGTGTGCTGTCCTGAAGCTGGCTCAGGAGCCCTGCTACCACGATATCATCACCTTAGAGCAATACCAGCTCTATTCTCTGGTCATCAACGTAACAGAGGATTCCTGCTACCATGAGATCATCACCTTGGAGCAATACCAGCCGTAAGAACACACACACACACACACAGTACCAACTCTGTGCTTACATTATTACCATACGGGCAGCCCCTGGCTGCCGTCATTCTAGCCTGGTTCTTTGTAGTGCATTCTGTACTTAGCTCTGTATTGCAGTTCATGTTTAGGCCTAGTTCTTAATTTAATTGTCTATATAAATGTATATTTTAGTGCTTGCAGCATTGTCTCCTCTAAGCGGGGCCAGTTGACCATGCTTTATCTGGGTTGTGTTTATTAGGGCACACTGTGGCAAAAGGTTTTGCAGCAGAAAACAATTGCTTATTTTCAAAGTTTAGAAAATATCTTCCTGTTTCACTGTTTTGGACAGTTTTTTATCCTGTTTCGTGCGTACTGAACATGATCCTGTTCTCGTCTCTTTTTGTTCCTCCAGGACGAGTGTTATCAGGTGCGGCAGACCTTTGCCCAGAAGCTCCACCGGGGTCTATGTCGTCTGCGTCTGCCCCTGGAGTACCTGGCATTGTTCACTCTGTGTGCCATGGACCCCATGAATGAGCGGCGGGCGCATTCACGTCAGTGTCTGGTCAAAAACATAAACCTCAGGAGGGAGTACCTGAAACAGCATGCCGCCATCAGTGGTAAGACATGGTCAGGAGAAATGACAGTTTAGGGCCTGGAGTTTTAAAGTGATAGTTCACAGTTTTTAAATGAATGCACCACATTACATTTCCACAAGCATTGCTACATACTTAAAAATTGCTAGCCAGGAGATTCTGGACATTGCTAAATAACAAACTTAAAAGCTGTTCAAATGAAATGAGAACAGCCTAGGTAAATTTAAATAAACGTAAACAACAAAAAAAGTTAACTATCTCTTTAAACGGCTCTAACTAGGGCCTGGGGTTTTTCCTGGACTCGTTATGTTGTCAGGAAAAACTCTTGACCCTAGGGATGGATCAAACATCGTAATTGTTGATTGCCTTGTCACTGTAGTTAGCAGTCTGCCATAGCGCTGTGTGGTATGGTCCTCATGTGTTTGTGTGCATGTTTGTGCTCGTGTGTGTTTTTCTTGTAGAGAAGCTGTTCTCGCTGCTGCCAGAGTACGTGGTGCCGTACGCCATCCACCTTCTAGTCCATGACCCAGACTACGTCAAGGTGCAGGACATCGAGCAGCTCAAAGGAGTGAGTGGCTAATCTGACTATACAGAACTTTTTCCTCTGGGGTGCCCATTTTCTAAATGGAAAAATGGACAGACAAATTGCTCAGAAATGACTTCATTGCACAAAAAGGGGCACACCAATGAGCAAAAGCATGTATTGTTTACCTTAAACAAAGGATCAGTGTGGTTTCATGAGATAACAAATTGATATCATACATTGAAGGCCAAATTGTAATGGTGACATAAAAAATTTGCAACTAAATAGCATACATAAGCCTATATAAGTAAGTAAATAAATTAACTAATTAAAATACAAAATTGAAGTCACTGGTATTTCAGATACAGTATACAATTGCTCATACAATTAAGCAGCATTAAGCATTCTCACAAAGTAGGCCATATAGTCTAGGGGATAGATTAAATAATTGTTCCATTTTATGATACAAGTATCAGACTTCGTACACTAATACTAGATACCTAGTATTTAAGAAACATTAATGTGTTGAAAATTCCAAATAGTTTGCATAGTCAACTTACACACAGCTCTGACACACACACTTACCCCACCAGACATGCCACCAAGGGTCTTTTCACAGTCCCCCAATTCCAGAACAAATTCAAGAAAGCGTACAGTATTATATAGAGCCAGTATTGCATGGAACTCCCTTCCATCTCATATTGCTCAAATGAACAGCAAACCTGGTTAAAAAAACAAACAGATAAATGAACACCTCTCCCCTATTTGACCTAGATAGTTTGTGTGTATGTATTGATATGTAGGCTACGTGTGCCATGTAGTTCTGTCCTTGAGCTGTTCTTGTCTATTAATGTTCTGTATTATGTCATGTTTCATGTTTTGTGTGGACCCCAGGAAGGGTAGCTGCTGCTTTCGCAACAGCTAATGGGGGTCCTAATAAAATGCAGAAAAAATACCTTCAGGAACATTTAAGATTGGTGGCAGTCTGGGAAGCCTGTCAGTCAACCAGGGCGGCCATTTTAATAAAATGGCTGCCATCTGGATTTCCTGTTGGAAGAAAATGGTCTACAATCATTCCAAAGACAATTTACCATAGCCGCATCATTTTCAAACTTCATCCCATATGACAAGAAAAGTTTGAGGTGGAAGGAGAAAACAGATGCGGTGACCTATCACATAGCAACAAGCTGCTAAACACACTTGACCCCAAATATCAGCTATCAAGCTGCAAGTATTTTGCGGAAGAAGCAATGCCACGGTTATACATTGCTACCCGCGAAAGAGTCACCGAGAAGCTGGCTAATGTGTCTTACTTTTCTACCACAACCAATCTATGGTCGAGCAGAACATCGGAGCCATACCTAAGCTTGACAGTCCACTATATAGATGAAGAATGGACATTGCTAAATGTATGCCTCCAGACATCACACTTCCCTTATGACCATACGAGTGAAATAATAGCCCAGGGTCTCAAAGACGCACTGGCATCGTGGAAGCTGAGCGATAACAGACAGGTGTGCATGACAACCGTCAGCGGGAGCAACATAATAAAAGCATTGCGCTTGAACAAGTAGACCCGCCTTCAGTGCTTTGGACACAGGCTTCACCTCGCCATCGGTAAGTGTGCCATTGGATAATGAAAATGCATTCAAAAAAATTAATCTTCAGACCATTAGTAGCTGGTTGTAATTCTACTAATCCAATAGCAAATGTGTGGGAATGATGTATTTGTCATATTACTGAAAATGGTGCTATTCTAAATATCCTTTCTTTGTTTATTCATTTTTATTTATTTTTTATTTTACAGAGAATGGTGTGAAAGAACCTCAGATAGACCGTGCCATCGGGGTATGCAAGAAGGTTGTCAGCAGCTTCTCCTTCAGATGGAAGAAGAGGAGAGATATGGTTTTGGCACAGGCTGAGCTCAGTCTACCCACTCACCAGCTCATCACAGAGGCCCCAACCAGGTGAGGTTCAAGACAGAAGATGGTTGAACGAGTCCTGGAGCAGGAGAAGGCTATAGCCCAGGTCCTGGGCTCCGAGAAGAAAAGCAGGCACCTGGTGCCCAGCTGGCTGGATAGACGTTTTGGAGTCAGTGACTAAAGCCATAAGCCCACTACAAGAATTCACTGATGTTCTGTCTGGTGAGGACTACGTTAGCTTCTCTTACCTCAAGCCTGTGCTACATCTGTCCAACACCAGCCTCCTGCAGCCAGAGGGTGAGAACGATCTCACAAAACAAATCAAAAGCGTCACACTGGAGTATCTAAACGACAAGTACGATGACCCTGCCACAGATGACCTCCTGAATATGGCTTCACTGATGGATCCCCGGTTCAGGACAACATACATAGCAGATGACAAGGTTGAGGGCATCAAACAAAGAGTTGTTTTGGAGCTCCAGTCTCTAATAGCTGAGAAAAGCACACCTCAGCCTGGCACAGCTGTGCGCATGCGCCAAGAAGAAGAAGCTGAACCTGTGGCTAAGAAGAGCAAGAAAACACTTCGCAAGCTTCTTCAAGAAGACAGTGCCGTCTGCCTCCCAGTCAGAGGAGGACACCATCAAAACTGAGCTGCCAAGCTACTGTACTTGATGTCCCCTGACACAGACACAGACCCACTTGAGTGGTGGAAGCTCCATGAGGCCGGTCTTCCCAAGACTGAAGTACCTATGCAGTCCTGCTACAAGTGCCCCTTCAGAGAGGGTATTCAGCACAGGTGTAATATGTAGCAGGGTCAGTAGACAGGCTTGTGTTCCTCTCCAGAAACCTATAGGAGCAAAGTAAAATAACATTGTTTTGTTTGACAGCAATTCAATATTTGTTTTGTTATTTTGCACATTTTCAGGGATATATGAGGCATGTTTTAATTCTTATTTTAAAAAATCTTATGTACAATGATGACAGCCTGGCAAGTGGTGTTGTTCATTTGTTTGTTTTAATAAAGAAAACACTTATTTGAATTATGTCTTAGTCTTTTTTTGTTTGTTTAGAGAAAAACAAGAAAAATACAGATGAATATATATATATATATATATAGTAAATTGTCCAGATTTTTGAAAGAAATGGAGATATTACTTTTAGGCCATATTGCCCAGCCCTAGTCGGACCCCCCTTTGCCTCCAGAATAGCCTGGATTCTTCAGGGCATGGCTTCTACAAGTTGTAAACGTTCCACAGGGATGTTGGTCCATGCTGACGCGATGGCATCATGCAGTTGCTGCAGATTGGACAGCGGTACACCACCGCCACCAGCCTGTACTGTTGACACCAGGCAGGATGGGTCCATGGACTCATGCTGCTTACGCCAAGTCCTGACTCGCAATTGTCCAGTGTTGGTGAAGCCGATTCTTCTTGTTTTTATTTGATAGGAGTGGAACCCGGTGTGGTCGTCTGCTGCAATAGCCCATCCATGACGAGGATGGACAAGTTGTGCATTCTGAAATGCCATTCTGCACACCACTGTTGTATTGCACCATTATTTGTCTGTTTGTGGCCCGCATGTTAGCTTGCACAATTCTTGCCATTATCCTTCGGCCTCTCTCATCAACAAGCTGTTTTCACCCACAGGACTGCCGCTGACTGGATGTGTTTTGTTTGTCGCACCATTCTCAGGAAATCCTAGACACTGCTGTGCGTGAAAAGCCCAGGAGGGCGGCCATTTCTGAGATACTGGATCCGGCGTGCTTGACACTGACGATCATATCACACTCAAAGTCACTTAGGTCACTCGTTTTGCCCATTCTAGCTTTTAATCTAACAGTAACTGAATGCCTCAATGGCTGTCTGCCTGCTTTATGTAGCAAGCCATGGCCACGTGACTCACTGTCTGTAAGAGCGATCCATTTTGGTGAACGGGGTGGTGTACCTAAAACTGGCCGGTGAGTGTACATGGAAAATAGGAAACAAACGTACTCTTAACCAGGGTTGGAACTGAAATTATTTCCAATCGTTTCGTTCTGAACATAACCATAATTTTTTTCGTTCCGTTCCACTGTTCTGACCAGCAAAATAAAGTTCTGAACCGGTTTGAACAACAAAAAAAGTACTGGTTTATATCGTTCCTTTTCTTACTTCAATCAGTGCGGATAGAGCAGCTTGCTGTGGAGGGGGTAAGCGATTTAATCTGTATAGGAAAGTCGTTATGAGCAAATTGTATTTTGCCGTAACAGCATGGTTTAAACATAATGAAATACAAACACATACCTATGGAGGAACTTTGAATGTCTTTGGAATACCGTGTTGATTTAACGTAGGACCAGAGCAAACGTTAGCTAGCTAACAAGCTTGTGTGTGCAGAGCAGCACTATAATTAAAAACACATCTTACCTTTTTGTAGTTAATAAATCCAACGTGAAACGTGATAACTATAGTGTCCTTAACTAGCATTGAAAAAGTCAATCCATTCTTCTCTAATTAAACATCTCTCCCTAATTTCTGAATTACGCTTGTAACGTCGTCAGTAGGCTACAGTAACCTATGCTTCAGAGGGGAGGGGCAGGTAGCCTTCTGAGTGACACCTTTGCATAGGTGCCTTTTTGCAATTATGTGAGACAAGAAAAAACGCTTTTAACCGGTTTCCAAGCTTTTAAAATAACAGAGCAGGTTCTGTTCCTCAAATAATTATTTTTTTCTGTTCCTTGAACCGGTTCCAACCCTTGCTCTTAACTGGAAAGAAACTGAAGAATGGCTTGACAGGATTTAAACACAAACTAAAGGTGCGAATGAGCTTATCAGGGCATTCCTGATAATTAGTGACAAGTGTGTGAAATCAACTTGGTTGATCAAGTTCATCTCAGACGTATGCTGATTGCAGTGATATACAGTGGGGAGAACAAGTATTTGATACACTGCCGATTTTGCAGGTTTTCCTACTTACAAAGCATGTAGAGGTCTGTTATCATAGGTACACTTCAACTGTGAGAGACGGAATCTAAAACAAAAATCCAGAAAATCACATTGTATGATTTTTAAGTAATTAATTTGCATTTTATTGCATGACATAAGTATTTGATCACCTACCAACCAGTAAGAATTCCGGCTCTCACAGACCTGTTCGTTTTTCTTTAAGAAGCCCTCCTGTTCTCCACTCATTGCCTGTATTAACTGCACCTGTTTGAACTCGTTACCTGTATACAAGACACCTGTCCACACACTCAATCAAACAGACTCCAACCTCTCCACAATGGCCAAGACCAGAGAGCTGTGTAAGGACATCAGGGATAAAATTGTAGACCTGCACAAGGCTGGGATGGGCTACAGGACAATAGGCAAGCAGCTTGGTGAGAAGGCAACAACTGTTGGCGCAATTATTAGAAAATGGAAGAAGTTCAAGATGACGGTCAATCAACCTTGGTCTGGGGCTCCATGCAAGATCTCACCTCGTGGGGCATCAATGATCATAAGGAATGTGAGGGATCAGCCCAGAACTACACGGCAGGACCTGGTCAATGACCTGAAGAGAGCTGGGACCACAGTCTCAAAGAAAACCATTAGTAACACACTACGCCGTCATGGATTAAAATCCTGCAGCGCACGCAAGGTCCCCCTGCTCAAGCCGGCGCATGTCCAGGCCCGTCTGAAGTTTGCCAATGACCATCTGGATGATCCAGAGGAGGAATGGGAGAAGGTCATGTGGTGTAATGAGACAAAAATATAGCTTTTTGGTCTAAACTCCACTCGCCGTGTTTGGAGGAAGAAGAAGAATGAGTACAACCCCAAGAACACCATCCCAACCGTGAAGCATGGTGGTGGAAACATCATTCTTTGGGGATGCTTTTCTGCAAAGGGGAAAGGACGACTGCACCGTATTGAGGGGAGGATGGATGGGGCTACGTATCGCGAGATCTTGGCCAACAACCTCCTTCCCTCAGTAAGAGCATTGAAGATGGGTCGTGGCTGGGTCTTCCAGCATGACAACGACCCGAAACACACAGCCAGGGCAACTAAGGAGTGGCTCCATAAGAAGCATCTCAAGGTCCTGGAGTGGTCTAGCCAGTCTCCAGACCTGAACCCAATAGAAAATCTTTGGAAGGAGCTGAAAGTCCGTATTGCCCAGCGACAGCCCCGAAACCTGAAGGATCTGGAGAAGGTCTGTATGGAGGAGTGGGCCAAAATCCCTGCTGCAGTGTGTGCAAACTTGGTCAAGACCTACAGGAAACGTATGATCTCAGTAATTGCAAACAAAGGTTTCTGTACCAAATATTAAGTTCTGCTTTTCTGATGTATCAAATACTTATGTCATGCAATAAAATGCAAATGAATTACTTAAAAATCATACAATGTGATTTTCTGGATTTTTGTTTTAGATTCCGTCTCTCACAGTTGAAGTGTACCTATGATAAAAATTACAGACCTCTACATGCTTTGTAAGTAGGAAAAACAGCAAAATCGTCGGTGTATCAAATACTTGTTCTCCCCACTGTATAATATGATATTCTGTTGTCAATTTTAAGAAATGTGACAGGAAACCTTGCCTGTACACGTCACTTTAGGTAAAATCCCATAAGAATGCATTGTATAGAGGCGTCACTACAGACCCAGGTTCGATCCCAGGCTGTGTCGCGACCGGGCGACCCATGAGGCGGTGCACAATTGTCCCAGCGTCGTCCGGGTTAGGGGAGGGTTTGGCCGGCAAGGATGTCCTTGTCCCATCGCGCTCTAGCGACTCCTTGTGGCGGGCTGGGCGCATGCACGCTGACACGGTCGCCAGTTGTACGGTGTTTCCTCCGACACATTGGTGCGGCTGGCTTCTGGGTTAAGCGAGCAGTGTGTCAAGAAGCAGTGCGGCTTGGCAGGGTTGTGTTTCAGAGGACGCATGGCTCTCGACCTTCGCATCTCCCGAGTCTGTACGGGAGTTGCAGCGATGGGATAAGAGTGTAACTACCAATTGGATATCACGAAATTGGGGAGAAAAAGGGGTAAAAAGTACAACAACAAAAAATATATATACAAATAAAATAAATAATTAATTAACTTTTAAAAAATGAAATAAGAATGCATAATGTCCATCTGAGATACGGTTAACCCAATATGAGGAGACCTTTCAGTCTTTACACAAAGTGAGTAAACTACTACATAAAGATGTCTAGCCACTGTGCCATTGCAGATTTAATAACCTATTATACTCTAAAATACCAGTTTTCCAAAATGACCGCCAACCAGCTACATTGGTTCTAATTGGACAGGATTTACATTGCCATATCTCCGTAAATAATTGGTACATACAGCCAAATGATTAATTAAAATGTTTGAGGTGGTGTGGAGAACACAGTAAAATGACCCAAGTACAGTTGAAGTCGGAAGTTTACATACACTTAGGTTGGAGTCATTAAAACTTGTTTTTCAACCACTCCACAAATTTCTTGTTAACAAACTATAGTTTTGGCAAGTCGGTTAGGACATCTACTTTGTGCATAACACAAGTAATTTTTCCAACAATTGTTTACAGACAGATTATTTAACTTATAATTAACTGTATCACAATTCCAGTGGGTCAGAAGTTTACATACACTAAGTTGACTGTGCCTTTAAACAGCTTGGAAAATTCCAGAAAATGATGTCATGGCTTTAGAAGCTTCTGATAGGCTAATTGACATCATATGGAGGTGTACCTGTGGATGAATTTCAAGGCCTACCTTCAAACTCAGTGCCTCTTTGCTTGACATCATGGGAAAATCAAAAGAAATCAGCCAAGACCTCAGAAAAATAATTGTAGACCTCCACAAGTCTGGTTCATCCTTTCCAAATGCCTGAAGGTACCACGTTCATAAGTATAAACACCATGGGACCACGCAGCCGTCATACCGCTCAGGAAGGAGACGTGTTCTGTCTCCTAGAGATGAACGTACTTTGGTGCGAAAAGTGCAAATCAATCCCAGAACAGCAGCAAAGGACCTTGTGAAGATGCTGGAGGAAACAGGTACAAAAGTATCTATATCCACAGTAAAATGAGTCCTATATCGACATAACCTGAAAGGCCGCTCAGCAAGGAAGAAGCCACTACTCCAAAACCGCCATAAAAAAGCCAGACTACGGTTTGCAACTGCACATGGGGACAAAGATCGTACTTTTTGGAGAAATGTCCTTTGGTCTGATTAAACAAAAATAGAACTGTTTGGCCATAATGACCATTGTTGTGTTTGGAGGGAAAAGGGGGATGCTTGCAAGCCGAAGAACACCATCCCAACCGTGAAGCACGGGGGTGGCAGCATCATGCTGTGGGGGTTTGCTTTGCTGCAGGAGGGACTGGTGCACTTCACAAAATAGATGGCATCATGAGGAAGGAAAATTATGTGGATATATTGAAGCAACATCTCAAGACATCAGTCAGGAAGTTAAAGCTTGGTCGCAAATGGGTCTTCCAAATGGACAATGACCCCAAGCATACTTCCAAATTTGTGGGCAAAACTGAAAAAGCGTGTGCGAGCAAGGAGGCCTACAAACCTGACTCAGTTACACCAGCTCTGTCGGGAGGAATGGGCCAAAATTCACCCAACTTATTGTGGGAAGCTTGTGGAAGGTTACCCGATGAAAGAAATAAAAGCTTAAATAAATCACTCTCTACAATTATTCTCACATTTCAAATTCTTAAAATAAAGTGGTGATCCTAACTGACCTGAGACAGGGAATTTTTACTAGGATTAAATGTCAGGAATTGTGAAAAACTGAGTTTAAATGTATTTGGCTACGGTGTATGTAAACTTCCGACTTCAACTGTATATACAGGGAGTACCAGTACCAAGTCGATGTGCAGGGGTATGAGGTAATTGAGGTAGCTATGTACAGTACATATCAGTACAGGATAGATAAGACTGTAGCAGCAGCGTATGTGGTGAGTGTGTGTGGTGTCCGTATGCATGTTATGTGTGTGTGGGGGTGTCAGTGTGAGTGTGTGAGTAGAATCCAGTGTGTGTGCATAGAGTCAGTGCAAGAGAGTTAGTGCAAAAAAGGGTCAATGCAAGTAGTCCGGGTAGCTATTTCATTAGCTATTTAGCAGTCTTATGGCTTGGGGGTAGAAACTGTTCAGTGTCCTGTTGGTTCACAGACTTGGTGCACTGGTACCACTTGCCTTGCGGTAGCAGAGAGAACAGTCTATGGCTTGGGTGGCGCTGTCGTGCCCTCTTCACAAGTGTGTGTGTGGACGAAGTTAATTCCTTAGTGATGTGGAAACGAGGAACTTGAAGCTCTCGACCCGCTCCACTACAGCCCCATCGATGTGGATGGGGGTGTGCTCGCCCCTCCATTTCTTGTAGCCCACGATCAGCTCCTTTGTCTTGCTAACGTTGAGGGAGAGGTGGTTGTCTTGGCACCACACTGCCAGGTCTCTGTCAAAAGTAGTGCACTGAGTATACAAAATATTAAGAACTCTTTCCATGACATAGACTGGCCAGGTGAATCCAGGTGAAAGCTATGATCCCTTATTGATGTTACCTGTTAAATCCACTTCAATCAGTGTAGATGAAGGGGAGCCGACAGGTTAAAGAAGGATTTTTAAGCCTTGAGATGATTGATACAGTGGGGAAAAAAAGTATTTAGTCAGCCACCAATTGTGCAAGTTCTCCCACTTAAAAAGATGAGAGAGGCCTGTGATTTTCATCATAGGTACACGTCAACTATGACAAACAAAATGAGGAAAAAAAATCAAGAAAATCACATTGTAGGATTTTTAATGAATTTATTTGCAAATTATGGTGGAAAATAAGTATTTGGTCAATAACAAAAGTTTCTCAATACTTTGTTATATACCCTTTGTTGGCAATGACACAGGTCAAACGTTTTCTGTAAGTCTTCACAAGGTTTTCACACACTGTTGCTGGTATTTTGGCCCATTCCTCCATGCAGGTCTCCTCTAGAGCAGTGATGTTTTGGGGCTGTCGCTAGGGCAACACGGACTTTCAACTCCCTCCAAAGATTTTCTATGGGGTTGAGATCTGGAGACTGGCTAGGCCACTCCAGGACCTTGAAATGCTTCTTACGAAGCCAATCCTTCGTTGCCCGGGCGGTGTGTTTGGGATCATTGTCATGCTGAAAGACCCAGCCACGTTTCATCTTCAATGCCCTTGCTGATGGAAGGAGGTTTTCACTCAAAATCTCACGATACATGGCCCCATTCATTCTTTCCTTTACACGGATCAGTCGTCCTGGTCCCTTTGCAGTAAAACAGCCCCAAAGCATGATATTTCCACCCCCATGCTTCACAGTAGGTATGGTGTTCTTTGGATGCAACTCAGCATTCTTTGTCCTCCAAACACGACGAGTTGAGTTTTTACCAAAAAGTTATATTTTGATTTCATCTGACCATATGACATTCTCCCAATCCTCTTCTGGATCATCCAAATGCACTCTAGCAAACTTCAGACGGGCCTGGACATGTACTGGCTTAAGCAGGGGGACACGTCTGTCACTGCAGGATTTGAGTCCCTGGCGGCGTAGTGTGTTACTGATGGTAGGCTTTGTTACTTTGGTCCCAGCTCTCTGCAGGTCATTCACTAGGTCCCCCCGTGTGGTTCTGGGATTTTTGCTCACCGTTCTTGTGATCATTTTGACCCCCACGGGGTGAGATCTTGCGTGGAGCCCCAGATCGAGGGAGATTATCAGTGGTCTTGTATGTCTTCCATTTCCTAATAATTGCTCCCACAGTTGATTTCTTCAAACCAAGCTGCTTACCTATTGCAGATTCAGTCTTCCCAGCCTGGTGCAGGTCTACAATTTTGTTTCTGGTGTCCTTTGACAGCTCTTTGGTCTTGGCCATAGTGGAGTTTGGAGTGTGACTGTTTGAGGTTGTGGACAGGTGTCTTTTATACTGATAACAAGTTCAAACAGGTGTCATTAATACAGGTAACGAGTGGAGGACAGAGGAGCCTCTTAAAGAAGCAGTTACAGGTCTCTGAGAGCCAGAAATCTTGCTTGTTTGTAGGTGACCAAATACTTATTTTCCACCATAATTTGCAAATAAATTTATTAAAAATCCTATAATGTGATTTTCTGGATAAATTTTTCTCATTTTGTCTGTCATAGTTGACGTGTACCTATGATGAAAATTACAGGCCTCTCTCATCTTTTTAAGTGGGAGAACTTGCACAATTGGTGGCTGACTAAATACTTTTTTTCCCCACTGTATTTGGATTGTGTGTGTGCCATTCAGAGGGTGAAGACAAAAAACGTAAGTCTTTTTGAACTGGGTATGGTAGTAGGTGCCAGACTCACCGGTTTGTGTAAAGAACTGCAACGCTGCTGGGTTTTTCACGCTCAACAGTTTCCCGTGTGTGTCAAGAATAGTCCACCACCCAAAGGACATTCAGCCAACTTGACACAACTGTGGGAAGCATTGGAGTAAAAATGGGTCAGCATCCCTGTGGAACGCTTTCGACACCTTCTAAAGTCCATGCCCTGACGAATTGAGGCTGTTCTGAGGGCAAAAGAGAGGGGGGAGGGGAGGGGACGGGTGTGCAACTCAATATTAAGAAGGTGTTCTCACGGGGGGCCAGTATGAAAATGTATGCACTCACTAACTGTAAGTCGCTCTGGATAAGAGCGTCTGCTAAATGACTAAAATGTAAATGTGTTCCAAATGTTTGGTATACTCAGTGTATATAGGGTGCAATTTACAAGGGACACAACATGTAATCACTGCCCCAGTTGCTGCAGATATATCTTGCCTTCTTGAATATAAAACTAACACCCCAGACTGTGCATAGCTCAAATTCTGGGACATCTTAATGGAGTCTCCTTAACCAGCCAGGTACAGTGGGGGAAAAAAGTATTTAGTCAGCCACCAATTGTGCAAGTTCTCCCACTTAAAAAGATGAGGCCTGTAATTTTCATCATAGGTACACGTCAACTATGACAGACAAAATGAGGAAAAAAAATCCAGAAAATCACATTGTAGGATTTTTTATGAATTTATTTGCAAATTATGGTGGAAAATAAGTATTTGGTCAATAACAAAAGTTTCTCAATACTTTGTTATATACCCTTTGTTGGCAATGACACAGGTCAAACGTTTTCTGTAAGTCTTCACAAGGTTTTCACACACTGTTGCTGGTATTTTGGCCCTGTAGTACTGTGATGATTGTGCATGCCGATCAGTGTGCATTTGAGAGAGAGCGAGAGCATGCACCATGCTCCTTTGAACAGTTTTGTCTGACAGGACTATAGGTGAGTGCCCAGTTAACAAATGTTCCCACAACTTTAGAGAACATTCATTTATGAGTCTCATTAGGTCATTAACTATCGTTTTCATAGGAATGTTCCCGTGATGTGCAAGGAATGTTTCCAAGAGAGACCATCCCCTTAATGTCAATTAGAACTTACCCAGAACGTGGTTACATTGTTATCAGAATTTAAGATATTAATGTTCTGGACAAGTTTCATGGGAACGTTGCAAGAACATTCATGTGTCCAGTTTTCTGTGTGTTCTGAGAATATTCCATCAACGTCCCACCAACAATACACAGAACATGTTTGCCATGTTCTCAGAACATAAATATTAATGATTTAGACATGTTCCATGGGAATGTTGTAAGAACATTCATGTGTCCAGTTCTGAGAGTTAGGAGAATATTCCATCAACATCCCACCAAACATACACAGAACATTGTTGCCATGTTCACAGAATATTATATATTAATTTGTAAAAATGTGTATGATTTTATTTTCACTCTGACATTATGGAGTATTTTGTGTAGATCAATGACAAGAAATTACAATTAAATCTATTTCAATCCCATTTTGTAACGCAAGAAAATGTGAAAAAAATTCAAGGGGTGTAGACTTTCGTCCCTGTATGTGTGTTTATTGTGTGTTGGTCATGTGAGACAGTTAACCAATGGCAACCGTGGATTAGACGCCGCCGGTGTAGTTTGCGTTTTAGCTAACCAGAACCCTTGTCCTAACCTGCTATCTTCTTTCGCTTAACCTGCGGCGTAAATTATCCTAACCAGCTACAGAAAGTCAATTCTGACTAACTGTATCCCATCTAGTGAAAACGGGACAGAATCAGAACGCCGGTTTCACTCAGCGTTTATCAACGTAGCCTACCTATTTGTACATCTTGCTGTTGTTACTGACATGTAGCCGAAACGAAAAATTGGCCGGCAGAAGTATATACGGTAATTATGATGCATGTTAAGTTGTTACAATGTTGCCGATTGAACGGGATACACATTTAAGGGAGTATGCTACGCGAAGAATCGTTCTCTGTTGAATTTGTGGTTATAGGTTTTCAGTAGAGCTGTTTCTTTAGGCTAGCTAGGGTATATGTACGAATGCAGTGGTTCCCAACCAGGGGTACTAGGACCCTTGGGGGTACTTGGCCCAGCCACAGATGTTAATTGAGAAGTCTCATAAAACCATAGGCCTACTGGTAAAATGCACTTGAGGGGTTACAGAACAAAATTCAGTTACCCAACAGTGGTACAGTAACCAAAAAAGGTTAGGAACCACTTAGCCAAGATGTACTCTTATGTGTCTTTAATTTAAGGTCCAAGGACCGTATGTTATGTTCAGAGGTAGACTGGCTCTGGCAGCCAAAACACTCCATCTAAACGTGAACAAATTATCAATTGCGATATGGTTCTAGAAACATAAATCCCTTTACTTTCATATTACATGAAAATAATTTCACAAATGCTAAATATGCACTTACTGTGTACACTGTTTTAACCGGCTTTATCACAGTATTTCTCAGTGACAACACGTGTCTGGCGGCATTGTTCCATTACACACAGCTGTTCAGAGCGTGTTCAGCGCGTGCTGATTAGCAGAGGTGGTCCCTCTGTCTTCTGGAAACGCGCTGTAACATGGAGAAATGGCCTTGTGGGAACACTAATCCTATAAAGGTGTGTATCACAATTATGATTATTTTCGCTGATCTGAAAAATAAGGTTCTTATGCTTCCAAAACCTTACCGCAAGCGATGCGTATCAATGTTAAGACTGAGCATCAAGGCTCTTAACAAAACTGCCCCGTACAGAAGACGCCTTAGTGCAATGACTCAAATGTGTAATGGAACTGAGAGTTATGATCGATTAGTACCACTGTACTAATGTATGCGTTATTATTGAGAAAGGGAAGTTTCCCCCTTTATTAGTCTAAAAAAGGACAACAATTACTTATGTGCCTTGTGGTATAACTTTCCGGTCAAAGTATTGGAGCATGTGTATTGTCTAGAATAGATATTAGGCTTAATACGTTATTGTGTTAAAGCACTATTTAAATGTTTTATTTATTATTTCATTTTTACAAATTTCTGACGGGGTTAGGCATTTGGAAAAGAATTAAGCATATTTTCGTAGGGTATGTCAATGTAATCAACCCTGATCTAACGGCATAATATCTATTCTGGCCCCTGAGGCCCTTTTTATAGCATTATCAGCCTAATATAAGTAATAAAATCAGTCTGTAAGTACTGTATGGGGAAATTCCACGGTAACAGTGACACTGAGACTCAGATTTTTCTGCTCAGATGCAAATTTTGGTAAGAAAATAATGGCACAAACCATCATTCTGTTACCAAACTTTGTATCTGCACTGTTCAAGTAAATGTATTTTTGTAAAATGTTCAGTGAAAATTGTTAAAAGTTGTCCTGCATAGAGTTGTATGGTTTGTTTAACTTTGCAATTGCCCTATGGCACTCTAGGGACCACGGTCAACTGTTGAGTAATGAGTCACCAACTGTCTGTATCTAAGTGGCATGCTTCACTGAAAAACCGGTTCTGTTGTGGTTCATGAGACTTAGTATTGTGCTCTCCCGCTTCCAGGGATTTGTGTAGCCTCTCTAATGTGAGTGTGTAGCCTCTACCAAAAGGTCTGAACATTTAGGGTTGGTTTCCTGGATACAGATTAAATCTAGTCCTGGACTAAAAAGCATGCTCAATGGAGAATATCCATTGACATAGCTTTTAGTCCAGAACTAGGTTTAATCTGTGTCCAGGAAACCAGCCCTTATAGCACAGGTGGTAGATGTTGTGCATGTTCCCTATAACTGCAGGATTGCTGGCTCAAGCCCCGCTCCGGCTGTAACTCTTTAATCGCTACTCTGCAGGAAATTAACACTACCTGGCAGTGAATGGCCTTGTATCGTCATTAGCCTACCTGACTCGCATCGCACAGCAGAAAGCCTTTAGCAACTGCTGAGATTTAAAGGTCAGTAGGCTGTCTGTTCAAATCATAGAGATTGATGGAGGGCTCATCTTTATATCTGTACCATTATACATTTTAGTCATTTAGCAGACGCTCTTATCCAGAACGACTTAGAGTTAGTGAATGCATACATGTTTTTTTTCATACTGGCTCCCCGTGGGAAACGAACCCGCATCGCTGCCGGCCAAACCCTCCCCTACCTTGGATGACGCTGGACCAATTGTGCGCCGCCCATGGGTCTCCCGGTCGCGGCCGGCTGCGACAGAGCCTGGACTCGAACCAGGATCTCTAGTGGCACAGCTAGCACTGCGATGCAGTGCCTTAGACCACTGCGCCACTCGGGAGTCTTATAGCATCTGTGACAGCTTGGGCAGCGCCATTGAGGTTACAACCCATAGGAATCCACACCCAGTTACCTATTTTGGCAACTTTAAAATGGTGGAAGCATGGCGGAAGCCCTCAATGACACTGCCCATGCTCAAATAGCCTTTTGGTCACTAGAGGCCTCTATCATTCTCTATTGTTCAAATAATGAAACCCTTGATTCTGAGAGGAATATCATATCATATTTGGAACTGTATGTACTGAGAGTTGGGGTTGAATGTTTATTTAATCTTGTGCACATTCACTGCTAAATGTGGAATTACGGTATAGGCCTACAGATAGAGGGGGGAAAAGGGCAGCGATGAAGGGTCTAGCCAGCTTCAGAGGGTTCCTTCACAACGGAGTGTGTCTGCTTAGTGCCCATGGTGAATACTGCTTCTGCTGGTAGTGGCGACCTACTAGAGTTGGATGATGTAGGGTTGATGATGGGGATGGTGATGCAGTTGGCTCGCTGGCCTAGAAGTAAACCTCTGTTGATTACAGCTCATTGTTTACATGAAAGACAGGAAAAGACATTGTCTCAAATAGGCAGTGGGAAGGATTGGAAGGCTACCCACACTAACACGGCAGACTACATGTGTACACTAGGGGTGGTGGCACTAACTGCTAGACCACCACAGGCCACAGTTGACACTGCATAGAATCCCATTGAACAGTCTCTGTATGGCAGATTCATTCAATGGAAAATAAATGTGGGAAATTGATCAGAGCACTGACCTGGAACAGCCATATCACACATGTTGTGTTAATAGCTACAGAAATGCATCTTCTTATGACATGCATGTGTATCCTATTTCCTTCAGTTCAGTTGAATCTTGTCAATTCAATTACAACCATTATGTTCTAAAATCCCTCTGTCGTTCAATCAATCAACCCATAGGGCTACACAAGATCACTCTCTCAAATTGCCTTATCAGGAAAGTTGGAGTCACCTCATTTGTTCTTAATTACTATACAATTTGTGTTTGAGTGTATTTTCATTATATATAAAATCCTGTTGCCTGTATTATTGAATTGCAACAAGTGGGAGAGGGCAACATAACATGAAGTACTGTTAAAATTCTCTTGACTACCAAAGAGAAAAGAAAGAAGAACACAGTTTCTCCCAAACACAGAAGTCGCTGCATTTGTTATTCATTTTGGAGCTGATCTTTTTGTAATGTGTTTCCTGTGATCTAATTTTAGTCTCTATTGTCATTCAGAGGTTGAGCGCCGGGCGGGAGCTTTACATCTTACAGCTGCTTACATAATACCCATTGCGCCGACAGTTGTTGCCTTCTCACCAAGCTGCTTGCCTATTGTCCTGTAGCCCAGCCCAGGTTAGATGGGGAGCGTCGCTGCACAGCTATTTTCAGGTCTCTCCAGAGATGTTAGATCGGGTTCAAGTTCGGGCTCTGGCTGGGCCACTCAAGGACATTCAGAGACTTGTCCTGAAGCCACTCCTGCGTTGCCTTTTGGCATTCTCCAAGCGGGCTGTCATGTACCTTTTATTGAGGAGTGGCTTCTGTCTGGCCACTCCACCTGATTGATGGAGTGCTGTAGAGATGGTTGTCATTCTGGAAGGTTCTCCCATTTCCACAGAGGAACTCTAGAGCTCTGTCAGTGACCATTGGATTCTTGGTCACCTCCCTGACCAAGGCCCTTCTCCCCCGTTTGCTCAGTTTGGCCGGACGGCCAGCTCTAGGAAAAGTCTTGGTGGTTCCAAACTTCTTCCATTTTTAAGAATGATGGAGACCACTGTGTTCTTGGGGACCTTCAATGCTGCAGACATCTCAAGGGGTCAGACTCCTTATGTAAATACAGTGTTTTAATTTTAATAAATTTGCGAAAATATCTAAACCTGTTTTTGCTTTGTCATTATGGGGTGTTGTGTGTGTAGATTGATGAGGATGTTTTTTTTATTTCATCCATTTTAGAATAAGGCTGTAACGTAACAAAATGTGGAAGAAGTCAAGGGGTCTGAATTCTTTCCAAATGCACTGTATATCTCACTAAGTCAGGATATTTAAGCCTCCATATATCCACTAGTTCCAATATATCCATGATATTTGTGATTTTCTTAAGTGCATAGGGGTGATAGTTTGCTGTGTGATTTCCTTTACGGTCCATTGAGGTATTTAAAACCGTATTATAATCTCCCACCATAATAGTATTGTATTGCTTGTAGGCTTGATAAATTATTATATATATTTTCAAAGAAGCTTGGATCATCATTATTTGGAACGTATAGATTAATGAGACAAATCTG
Source organism: Coregonus clupeaformis (assembly GCF_020615455.1). Classification (NCBI taxonomy): domain Eukaryota; kingdom Metazoa; phylum Chordata; class Actinopteri; order Salmoniformes; family Salmonidae; genus Coregonus; species Coregonus clupeaformis. The sequence continues at coordinate 9,870,503 of NC_059197.1, read as the reverse complement.
TTTTATGGTCCAATAACATATTTAAAATAATCCATCTACCTTGCATATCTGTTTTGGACAATTTTGCAAATTCTGATAAAAATGATATATTGTTAATTAATATCATCAACCCTTTAAAAAGAGCACACAGTGCCACCCACAGAACAGAAGCAGATTAACTGCTCAAAGCATTTCCAACGCCCTCACCTTGATTGTATTGTATACAGTTATTTAAAATATATATACACTACCGGTCAGAAGTTTTAGTACACCTACTCATTCAAGGGTTTTTCTTATTTTTACTATTTTCTACATTGTAGAATAATAGTGAAGACATCAAAACTATGATATAACATATATGGAATCATGTAGTAACCAAAAAGGTGCTCAACAAATCAAAATATGTTTTATATTTGTGATTCTTCAAATAGCCACCCTTTGCCTTGATGACAGCTTTGCACACTCTTGGCATTCTCTCAACCAGTTTCACCTGGAATACTTTTCCAACAGTCTTGAAGGAGTTCTCACATATGCTGAGCACTTGTTGGCTGCTTTTCCTTCACTCTGCGGTCCGACACATCCCAAACCATCACAATTTGGTTGAGATCAGGGGATTGTGGAGGCCAGGTCATCTGATGCAGCACTCCATCACTCTCCTTCTTGGTAAAATAGCCCTTACACAGCCTGGAGGTGTGTTGGGTCATTGTCCTGTTGTAAAACAAATTATAGTCCCACTAAGCCCAAACCAGATGGCATGGCGTATCGCTACAGAATGCTGTGGTAGCCATTCTGGTTAAATGTGCCTTGAATTCTAAATAAATCACAGATAGTGTCACCAGCAAAGCACCCCCATAACATCTCCTCCTCCATGCTTTACGGTGGGAAATACACATGCGGAGATCATACATTCACCCACACCGCCTCACAAAGACACGGCGGTTGGAACCAAACATCTCCAAATTGGACTCCATACCAAAGGACAGATTTCCACCAGTCTAATGTCCATTGCTCATGTTTCTTGGCCCAAGCAAGTCTCTTCTTCTTATTGGTGTCCTTTAGTAGTGGTTTCTTTGCAGCAATTCGACCATGGCCTGATTCACACATTCTCCTCTGAACAGTTGATGTTGAGATATCTGTTACTTGAACACTGAAGCATTTATTTGGGCTGCAATTTCTGAGGCTGGTAACTCTAATGAACTTATCCTCTGCAGCAGAGGTAACTTTGGGTCTTCATTCCTGTGGCGGTCCTCATGAGAGCCAGTTTCATCATAGCGCTTGATGGTTTTTGCGACTGCACTTGAAGAAACTTTCAAAGTTCTTAATGTTCCGTATTGACTGACCTTCATGTCTTAAAGTAATGATGGACTGTCGTTTCTCTTTGCTTATTTGAGCTGTTCTTGCCATAATATGGACTTGGTCTTTTACCAAATAGGGCTATCTTCTGTATACACCCCCCTACCTTGTCACAACACAACTGATTGGCAAAGGGTGGCTATTTGAAGAATCTCAAATATAAAATATATTTTGATTCGTTTAACACTTTTTTGGTTACGACATAATTCCATATGTGTTATTTCATAGTTTTGATGTCTTCACTATATTCTACAATGTAGAAAATAGTAAAAATAAAGAAAAACCCTTGAATTAGTAGGTGTTCTAAAAAGTTGGACCGTGTGTGTGTACATATACATACATACATACATACAGTGGCTTGCGAAAGTATTCACCCCCCTTGGCATTTTTCCTATTTTGTTGCCTTACAACCTGGATTTTTTATTTTATTTTTAATCATTTGATTTACACAACATGCCTAGCACTTTGAAGATGAAAATTTTTTTTTCTTGTGAAACAAACAAAAAATAAGACAAAAAAACTGCGAACTTGAGCGTGCATAAGCACCAGATCTTATTTAGGGGCTTCATAGCAAAGGGGGTGAATACATATGCACGCACCACTTTGGACTATTTTGTGTATGTCCATTAAAACAAGTTCTTTTTTTCATTTCACTTCACCAATTTTGACTATTTTGTGTATGTCCATTACATGAAATTCAAATAAAAATCAATTTAAATTACAGGTTGTAATGCAACAAAATAGGAAAAACTCGAAGGGGGATGAATACTTTTGCAAGGCACAGTACACACATACACACATACACACACAGACTCTACCGGTCAAAGGTTTTAGAACACCTACTCATTCAAGGGTTTTTCTTTCTTTCTTTTTATTTTTTTACATTGTAGAATAATAGTGAAGAAATCAAAACTATGAAATAACACATATGGATTCATGTAGTAGCCAAAAAAGTGTTAAACAAATCAAAAGTTTGATTTTGTCGACAGTATCACCTGGGATCTGTAGCACTTTAAGAAGGAATTTATTCACCACACTCTCAGGATCTTCAGTTTAATTTTCTTTAATACCGGTAAGTACCAGATCTAGTCTGATCATTGATCTAGTCTGTATTTCAAGTAAGGCTTCTCTCAGAAACAAGTTATCCTTTTAAAGTTCTTTAACATCCGTTTCAGTAGTGTTGTCTACCTTTTTAGCTTGTTTCTTTCTCCATTATGGCAGCTTTTTCCTCACTCATCTCGAGGCGCGCCATCATCTCCTTTATATCTTTACTGACTAGTTCAAGTATGCCCAATTTATCATTTATCGAGTTTAGCAAGTCGCTTTCTACACTTACCATTCCCGGTGGTGAAAAGCGTAAATCGTTCGTGTCCGTCGGAATCTCGTTTTCTTTTGGGGATTTGTTCTCCATGCTTACTCTCCGACATGTTTTGGTGTTGATTGTATTGGTGATATTGGTCGGTACATTTCTCTAGCCTTATTTGTTTTGTGGTGTTATCCAGATTGAAGGTTATTGCCCACGAGTTTGTGGAGTGAAGTGCTAATATTTAGTCAAACTTACTGATATTGAATATTACGTTTTTATCTTGAGGCATTCTGCACCGCTGTCTTCAGTCCGCCATTTGCAGAAATCACACTATTAAAACTAATTTGGATTGATATGGATTTGACGTTTAAAAAACATATAGATGAGCAGGTTAAGAAGCTAAGATTTAAAGTTGGCTTTTTCTACAGAAAGATTGTGCCTTTCTCTAAGCAGTGGGAAGCAGATTATTCAGTCAACCTTTTTATGAGTTCTTGATTATGGTGATATTACTTATCAAAGTGCAGCTGCTACTACTCTTAAACTTCTGGATGCCATCTACTATAGTGCCCTTTGTTTTGATACAGGTGACAGTTTGGATACTCATCACTGCATCCTGTATCAAAAGGTTGGCTGGACTTCGCCAAAGACCCATAGATCTCTACATTACTCCCTTTTTGTTTACAAGGCCCTACTTCATAATCTTCCGTCTTATCTAACTTTGCTGTTGAAGTATAGACACCTGAGTTGCCTAAACCAATCCTGTGAACGGGTAACTCTTGAGATTCAAAAGTTGCAAGAGTGCATTTTTTTGGACTAGGCCTAATCAAAATGTATTTTCAGAAGAAACCTTTGACTCTCCTCCTGAACTGCCACTGTAGCCCTACACAGCACAACCATTGGTTAAGCAGCACACAAAACGTTTTTTGATCAGCAAGAGCAGAGCAGGCCGGGGCTCAGGGTTGGAATATCTATTGCGGTGTGTAATGCAACCTAGTTTTATTTACACCTTCCCAACAGCTATCTTAGAAATATAACTTTGTCCGTGCTTCTCCAAGCATGTACTTCATAGCCTATAGGCTATGGATCATTTGCTTGAGACCACACTAAATAGCCTACAGGCGCATTTGATATTGTAAGTCGCTCTGGATAAGAGCGTCTGCTAAATGACGTAAATGTAAATGTAAATATTGTGGAGCATCAGAGATGTGGGGCAGCATCAGGCACACAGCGATATACAGTGGGGGAAAAAAGTATTTAGTCAGCCACCAATTGTGCAAGTTCTCCCACTTAAAAAGATGAGAGAGGCCTGTAATTTTCATCATAGGTACACGTCAACTATGACAGACAAAATGAGGAAAAAAAATCCAGAAAATCACATTGTAGGATTTTTAATGAATTTATTTGCAAATTATGGTGGAAAATAAGTATTTGGTCAATAACAAAAGTTTCTCAATACTTTGTTATATACCCTTTGTTGGCAATGACACAGGTCAAACGTTTTCTGTAAGTCTTCACAAGGTTTTCACACACTGTTGCTGGTATTTTGGCCCATTCCTCCATGCAGATCTCCTCTAGAGCAGTGATGTTTTGGGGGCTGTCGCTGGGCAACACGGACTTTCAACTCCCTCCAAAGATTTTCTATGGGGTTGAGATCTGGAGACTGGCTAGGCCACTCCAGGACCTTGAAATGCTTCTTACGAAGCCACTCCTTCGTTGCCCGGGCGGTGTGTTTGGGATCATTGTCATGCTGAAAGACCCAGCCACGTTTCATCTTCAATGCCCTTGCTGATGGAAGGAGGTTTTCACTCAAAATCTCACAATACATGGCCCCATTCATTCTTTCCTTTACACGGATCAGTCGTCCTGGTCCCTTTGCAGAAAAACAGCCCCAAAGCATGATGTTTCCACCCCCATGCTTCACAGTAGGTATGGTGTTCTTTGGATGCAACTCAGCATTCTTTGTCCTCCAAACACGACGAGTTGAGTTTTTACCAAAAAGTTATATTTTGGTTTCATCTGACCATATGACATTCTCCCAATCCTCTTCTGGATCATCCAAATGCACTCTAGCAAACTTCAGACGGGCCTGGACATGTACTGGCTTAAGCAGGGGGACACGTCTGGCACTGCAGGATTTGAGTCCCTGGCGGCGTAGTGTGTTACTGATGGTAGGCTTTGTTACTTTGGTCCCAGCTCTCTGTAGGTCATTCATTAGGTCCCCCCGTGTGGTTCTGGGATTTTTGCTCACCGTTCTTGTGATCATTTTGACCCCACGGGGTGAGATCTTGCGTGGAGCCCCAGATCGAGGGAGATTATCAGTGGTCTTGTATGTCTTCCATTTCCTAATAATTGCTCCCACAGTTGATTTCTTTAAACCAAGCTGCTTACCTATTGCAGATTCAGTCTTCCCAGCCTGGTGCAGGTCTACAATTTTGTTTCTGGTGTCCTTTGACAGCTCTTTGGTCTTGGCCATAGTGGAGTTTGGAGTGTGACTGTTTGAGGTTGTGGACAGGTGTCTTTTATACTGATAACAAGTTCAAACAGGTGCCATTAATACAGGTAACGAGTGGAGTACAGAGGAGCCTCTTAAAGAAGAAGTTACAGGTCTGCCAGAAATCTTGCTTGTTTGTAGGTGACCAAATACTTATTTTCCACCATAATTTGCAAATAAATTCATAAAAAATCCTACAATGTGATTTTCTGGATTTTTTTTCCTCAATTTGTCTGTCATAGTTGACGTGTACCTATGATGAAAATTACAGGCCTCTCTCATCTTTTTAAGTGGGAGAACTTGCACAATTGGTGGCTGACTAAATACTTTTTTCCCCCACTGTATAGCCTAATAAACATCTAATTCTAAAACACTGAGTAATATAGAAATGTCATCAATTACAAATTACATGACCCTCCCCTGGACTAGATTATATATTTTTTGAATGCTAAACCCTCCACTTGACTGAAATTGAAAAAGCATGACCCTCCCCCATTTTCCTCCAGGTAACCATTCTGTAAATTTCGATCTGTCCCTAATGACATAAGGATCCTCTCTTTTGGTTGTCCTTTAGCCTTGCTTGACCTCTAGCAATCATGCTAAATCTGCTGTGATGATGCTGGGTTTGACATCCGTACTGATATTGTAATTCTCACACCGATCATTATATTGAATGATTTAAGAATAATTTTGTTAATCATGTAGAGACATTAAAAGGCAAGGGTCGTGTTCTGTAGGAAAGAAATGGCAGAAAATGTTTTGAAATGGAACAAGGGACTACCTGTCCTGAACTAAAAGGCCAGGGTTGTGTTTTGTTCACAAAACAGCAGATTTTGGGGGTGGAAATGGGACAAGTGACTACCTGTCCTGAACTAAAAGGCCAGGGTTGTGTTTTGTTCACAAAACAGCAGATTTTGGGGGTGGAAATGGGACAAGGGACTACCTGTCCTTAACTAAAAGGCCAGGGTTGTGTTTGGGGGCGGAAATGGGACAAGGGACTACCTGTCCTGTACTAAAAGGCCAGGGTTTGGGGGTGAAATGGGACAAGGGACTACCTGTCCTGTACTAAAAGGCCAGGGTTTGGGGGTGAAATGGGACAAGGGACTACCTGTCCTGTACTTATCCCATAAGAACACTGGTTGTGTCCCAAATGCCACCTTATTTACTATATAGTGCGCTAGCCTCTGCCTTGAAAATCCAACGGGTTGTTATTGTCTTCCCTGTAGCTGTGCTGGTTTATGAGCGAGCCTGGATGACCGTGATGGAGGAGGCTGCCACTCGGCTGGAGAGGGAGCATGTGCACAGCGTCTACGAGAAGATTGCTCCCTATTTTAACGACAGCCGCTACAAGGCCTGGCCCAAGGTGCGCCAGTTCCTACTGGAGCATGAGCCTGGAAGTATCATCGCTGACGTGGGTATGTACTGTGTCTGTTCTACTGCTGCTGGACATGCATTAAGTGGGTATGTACTGTGTCTGTTCTACTACTGATGGACATGCGTTAAGTGGGTATGTACTGTCTCTGTTCTACTGCTGATGGACATGCATTAAGTGGGTATGTACTGTGTCTGTTCTACTGCTGCTGGACATGCATTAAGTGGGTATGTACTGTGTCTGTTCTACTGCTGCTGGACATGCATTAAGTGGGTATGTACTGTGTCTGTTCTACTGCTGCTGGACATGCATTAAGTGGGTATATACTGTGTCTGTTCTACTGCTGCTGGACATGCATTAAGTGGGTATGTACTGTGTCTGTTCTACTGCTGCTGGACATGCATTAAGTGGGTATGTACTGTGTCTGTTCTACTGCTGCTGGACATGCATTAAGTGGGTATGTACTGTGTCTGTTCTACTACTGATGGACATGCGTTAAGTGGGTATGTACTGTGTCTGTTCTACTGCTGCTGGACATGCATTAAGTGGGTATGTACTGTGTCTGTTCTACTACTGATGGACATGCGTTAAGTGGGTATGTACTGTGTCTGTTCTACTGCTGCTGGACATGCATTAAGTGGGTATGTACTGTGTCTGTTCTACTGCTGATGGACATGCATTAAGTGGGTATGTACTGTCTCTGTTCTACTGCTGATGGACATGCATTAAGTGGGTATGTACTGTGTCTGTTCTACTGCTGCTGGACATGCATTAAGTGGGTATGTACTGTGTCTGTTCTACTGCTGCTGGACATGCATTAAGTGGGTATGTACTGTGTCTGTTCTACTGCTGATGGACATGCATTAAGTGGGTATGTACTATGTCTGTTCTACTGCTGCTGGACATGCATTAAGTGGGTATGTACTGTGTCTGTTCTACTGCTGCTGGACATGCATTAAGTGGGTATGTGCTGTGTCTGTTCTACTACTGATGGACATGCGTTAAGTGGGTATGTACTGTGTCTGTTCTACTACTGATGGACATGCATTAAGTGGGTATGTACTGTGTCTGTTCTACTGATGATGGACATGCATTAAGTGGGTATGTACTGTGTCTGTTCTACTGCTGCTGGACATGCATTAAGTGGGTATGTACTGTGTCTGTTCTACTGCTGCTGGACATGCATTAAGTGGGTATGTACTGTGTCTGTTCTACTGCTGCTGGACATGCATTAAGTGGGTATGTACTGTGTCTTTACTACTGCTGCTGGACATGCATTAAGTGGGTATGTACTGTGTCTGTTCTACTGCTGCTGGACATGCATTAAGTGGGTATGTACTGTGTCTGTTCTACTGCTGCTGGACATGCATTAAGTGGGTATGTACTGTGTCTGTTCTACTGCTGCTGGACATGCATTAAGTGGGTATGTGCTGTGTCTGTTCTACTGCTGATGGACATGCATTAAGTGGGTATGTACTGTGTCTGTTCTACTGCTGCTGGACATGCATTAAGTGGGTATGTACTGTGTCTGTTCTACTGCTGCTGGACATGCATTAAGTGGGTATGTGCTGTGTCTGTTCTACTGCTGATGGACATGCATTAAGTGGGTATGTACTGTGTCTGTTCTACTACTGATGGACATGCATTAAGTGGGTATGTGTCTCTATCTTATTACTGGCCTCTCTGTCCTACCACTGACTATCTGTGGTGGCCTGAGTTTAATTGAAACGAACAAAAAGGCCAATAACATACTCTGCCAAAGGTTTTCTACCTGCTGTTGATTGATTTCATGAGGCAAGTTAATAGGGTGCCATTTTGTATTGTCCTCCTGGGGTTTACATCTGCATCCTAATTCTCCGCCCTTCTCCCAAAGGGTGCACATGGATTAAACAATGTTGGAAACTCCCTCCAGACAATGTTTACACCAATCCAATTATTTGAAATCCATGATGGCAAGTGAGCAAGTGCACACTGGGAGAATGGTGAAGAATCGGGACTGGGACCTGGTGTTTGTTGTTGATTGTGTGCCCTCATCCCTACCACAGGCTGTGGCAATGGCAAGTACTTGCACATCAACGGCAGTGTGTTTAAGCTGGGCTGTGACGTGTGTCGCCCCCTGGTGGACTCTGCCTGGAGCCAGGGCCACGAGGTGCAGCTGTGTGACTGCCTCAGGCTGCCCTACAGGGACAGCTGCTTTGACGGCGTCCTCTCCATCGCAGGTTGGCCTATATTTCACTCAACATGGGAGGGTAGGGGCCTGTGTGGTCTAGCGGTTAGTGTGTCTGACCCCGGTTCAATCGGAATGGATTTGAATCCGGCCAACTGGCTTGCATTTTGACTCACACTCCTGCTACCATTACGGTCTTATTTTCACTGTCCCTCTCACTCCCCCTCGGGCCTAACCCTATGATTTTTGCATATCGGAAGGGTCTGGATAGGTATAAGCAGTGCTTGACTTGGGATGAAAGAAGTGCAGGAGCTGTCTTTTTCGAAGTCGGTCCATTAGAATACTGTATGTTCACTGAAATTCTCAAATGACATTATGCTATAGAGACATCTGATTTTTCACTGTTAAGGGTTTATACACATTTTCCATGACTTCTCCATGACTTTAAACCAAACGTTCATGACTATTATTATAGCCTACATGAAAAAGTAAGCATTATTGCTTTGAAAGGCTGGTCATGGCTCACATCAACACCATTATCCCAGAAACCCTAGACCCACTCCAATTTGCATACCGCCCCAACAGATCCACAGATGATGCAATCTCTATTGCACTCCACACTGCCCTTTCCCACCTGGACAAGAGGAACACCTATGTGAGAATGCTATTCATGGACTACAGCTCAGCGTTCAACACCATAGTGCCCTCAAAGCTCATCACTAAGCTAAGGACCCTGGGACTAAACACCTCCCTCTGCAACTGGATCCTGGACTTCCTGACGGGCGGCCCCGTCAGGAAGGTTAGGTAACAACACATCTGCCACGCTAATCCTCAACACGGGTGTGTACTCAGTCCCTTCCTGTACTCCCTGTTCACCCATGACTGCATGGCCAGGCATGACTCCAACACCATCATTAAGCTTGCCGACAACACAACAGTGGTAGTCCTGATCACAGACAAAGATGAAACAGCCTATAGGGAAGAGGTCAGAGACCTGGCCGTGTTGTACCAGGATAACAACCTTTCCCTGAACGTGATCAAGACAAAGGAGATGATTGTGGACTACAGGAAAAAAAAGACAACTGAGCACGCCCCCAATCGCATCGACGGGGTTGTAGTGGAACAGGTTGAGAGCTTCAAGTTCCTTGGTGTCCACATCACCAACAAACTATCATGGTTCAAACACACCAAGACAGCCGTGAAGAAGGCACGACAAGGCCTATTCCTGCTCAGGAGACTGAAAAGATTTTGCATGGGTCCTCAGATCCTCAAAAAGTTCTACAGCTGCACCATCGAGAGCATCCTGACTGGTTGCATCACCGCCTGGTATGGCAACTGCTCTGCCTCTGACCGCAAGGCACTACAGAGGGTAGTACGTACGGCCCAGTACATCACTGGGGCCAAGCTACCTGCCATCCAGGACCTCTATACCAGGCGGTGTCAGAGGAAAGCCCTAATATTGTCAGATTCCAGCCACCCTAGTCATAGACTGTTCTCTCTGCTACCACACGGCAAGCGGTACTGGAGCGCCAAGTCTAGGTCCAAAAGGCTTCTTAACAGCTTCTACCCCCAAGCCAGAAGACTCCTGAACAGCTAATCATGGCTACCCGGACTATTTGCATTGTACCCCCCACCCCACCCCCTCTTTTACGCTGCTGCTACTCAGTTTATTATCTATGCCTAGTCACTTTAACTCTACCCACATGTACATATTACCTCAACTAACTGGTGCCCCCGCACATTGACTCTGTACCTGTATATAGCCTTCCTACTGTTATTTTATTTTACTGCTGCTCTTTAATTATTTGTTGTTTATATTTTTTACTTACAGTGAGGGAAAAAAGTATTTGATCCCCTGCTGATTTTGTACGTTTAACCCACTGACAAAGACATGATCAGTCTATAATTTTAATGGTAGGTTTATTTGAACAGTGAGAGACGCATGTCAAAAATGTTATAAATTGATTTGAATTTTAATGAGGGAAATAAGTATTTGACCCCTCTGCAAAACATGACTTAGTACTTGGTGGCAAAACCCTTGTTGGCAATCACAGAGGTCAGACGTTTCTTGTAGTTGGCCACCAGGTTTGCACACACCTCAGGAGGGATTTTGTCCCACTCCTCTTTGCAGATCTTCTCCAAGTCATTAAGGTTTCGAGCCTGACGTTTGGCAACTCGAACCTTCAGCTCCCTCCACAGATTTTCTATGGGATTAAGGTCTGGAGACTGGCTAGGCCACTCCAGGACCTTAATGTGCTTCTTCTTGAGCCACTCCTTTGTTGCCTTGGCCGTGTTTTTTGGGTCATTGTCATGCTGGAATACCCATCCACAACCCATTTTCAATGCCCTGGCTGAGGGAAGGAGGTTCTCACCCAAGATTTGACGGTACATGGCCCCGTCCATCGTCCCTTTGATGTGGTGAAGTTTTCCTGTCCCCTTAGCAGAAAAACACCCCCAAAGCATAATGTTTCCACCTCCATGTTTGACGGTTGGGATGGTGTTCTTGGGGTCATAGGCAGCATTCCTCCTCCTCCAAACACGGCGAGTTGAGTTGATGCCAAAGAGCTCGAGTTTGGTCTCATCTGACCACAACACTTTCACCCAGTTCTCCTCTGAATCATTCAGATGTTCATTGGCAAACTTCAGACGGGCCTGTATATGTGCTTTCTTGAGCAGGTGGACCTTGCGGGCGCTGCAGGATTTCAGTCCTTCACGGCGTAGTGTGTTACCAATTGTTTTCTTGGTGACTATGGTCCCAGCTGCCTTGAGATCATTGACAAGATCCTCCCGTGTAGTTCTGGGCTGATTCCTCACCGTTCTCATGATCATTGCAACTCCACGAGGTAAGATCTTGCATGGAGCCCCAGGCCGAGGAAGATTGACAGATATTTTGTGTTTCTTCCATTTGCGAATAATCGCACCAACTGTTGTCACCTTCTCACCAAGCTGCTTGGCGATGGTCTTGTAGCCCATTCCAGCCTTGTGTAGGTCTACAATCTTGTCCCTGACATCCTTGGAGAGCTCTTTGGTCTTGGCCATGGTGGAGAGTTTGGAATCTGATTGATTGATTGCTTCTGTGGACAGGTGTCTTTTATACAGGTAACAAGCTGAGATTAGGAGCACTCCCTTTAAGAGTGTGCTCCTAATCTCAGCTCATTACCTGTATACAAGACACCTGGGAGCCAGAAATCTTTCTGATTAATAGGGGGTCAAATACTTATTTCCCTCATTAAAATGCAAATCAATTTATAACATTTTTGACATGCGTTTTTCTGGATTTTTTTGTTGTTATTCTGTCTCTCACTGTTCAAATAAACCTACCATTAAAATTATAGACTGATAATTTCTTTGTCAGTGGGCAAACGTACAAAATCAGCAGGGGATCAAATACTTTTTCCCCTCACTGTATCTATTTTTTTACTTAACACTTATTTTTCTTAACTGCATTGTTGGTTAAGGGCTTGTAAGTAAGCATTTCACTGTAAGGTCTACACCTATTGTATTCGGCGCATGTGGCAAATAACATTTGATTTGATTTGACACTGGAAGGTTGCTGTGTCTGATCCCATGTAGGCCTACCATCTCCTGCCATTGTGCCCTAGATCAAGGCACTTAACCCCCCACAAAGTATAACTGCACTGTTAGTCACATGTGTTCAACATGTGGTCAACACGCCATCTGGAGAGCTCCTGGGTGTGCTGGCTTTGCTTTTGATCCAGCCTTGAAACACCCAAGTCTGCTTATCAAGGTCCTGTTGAGCAGCTGATGTTTAGGCTACAATGTGGTTAGACCAGGGCTTGAACAAAAGCCTGCACACCCAGTAGCTATCCTGGAGGATGGTTGCCACCCTTGATATAAAATATTGCAACATTACAACAATACTTTTGTCTTTTATAAAATGATTAACTCATTCAATGAATCAGGGATCAAATAGATAACTTGCTTTGAAGTAGCCTACCTTATCTAACTAGACATGTTTACATAGCCTACAGTATGAGGCTCAAATATTCATGTTTCGGGGTAGATCTATGCACTTAAAGATATTTTTCAATTAGGCTATTCTTAGAATATATTTTTTGACATTGTTGCAATTACATGGATACTGTTTAATAGAGGGGAATCCCAGCATTCCAACTGTGCAGATTTATTTAGGCCAGGATTCCCCAACTGGCGGCCCAAGTTTTCGGAGCAAAAAAACTAGAAAATATATGTTTTACATTGTTGGACATAAAAGACTGTAAAAACACCAGTTATTTCAATTTAAGAAATATGTTCCCAAGTAATCCCACGCATAATAGAGAGACACGTGATTGTATGTAAGCAAGGTTTGAAATGATCATGCTTTTGTCAAATATATCTGTTTGGGATTCTTCTACAAATTATTTGTAATTATGTTCCTGGCACACACATACATGCACTGAAGGGTCATTACGATAATGACTGATATGTAGATAGTGATAGTGTGCGTTCATGAATTACATTTTCAAAAATTATGAAACTAATTTCCATGACTTTACGAACCCTAATTTGACAATTTGGAACAGAGCATCATGCTCATTCAGGCTGGCGCATTTTCAATCTGCACAATCTCGGACAGCCTATTGTCACGCAGATTCACCGACTAGGGGCAAATAAACTTGAACAAAACGGAATCAGGAAATTAATGCCCACTTGCCATTTGCTATTCAATGCAGATCCCGCCTTCATTCCGTTTGAGCAACCTTTTTTGCCTCGGTGTGTGATAGGCTACTTTCTTTTATAGAAGAGCTGATGAGCGTTTCCCCCAAATGTAGAAGTGTAGGTACAGCGCTCCAGACAGCTCTGGCCCAAGTCTAGCACTGTGTAGGGAGTGAATTGGGACCAAGTGTTAGACTGACGGGGCACTTGATTCAATTCAATTAAAAAAGCTTTGTATATCCAATTTATATTAGACCGTTTTCTTTGGCATGAGGCTCACATGCAACACATTTATCCATCTCTCTTCAATTAAGGGGGCAATGTGGGATTGGTACATACATTTTTGGACTTTTAAATGTAATGATATATAGCCATTGATTATTGATGAATATAACATGTGCATGCCTCATGAGTTTAGTTCAACTGTCTTACCCCATCACCCATTTATATTTATAAGCTGGTTTACTCCATTGTTTGTAAATGTTGTAATTTGTAAACAAACACTGTACAGCTTCACAACATGGTTGAAAATCATTTTGATCTAATTTTTGGTCAGTCCTTGCAACCATAGCTCTGTCTGAATTTGAGTGGTTACATTTCTCCAGTCCCATCCCACTGCTGTTTTACCCAAAGAAATGTCTGGTGCCATTTAGTTGTTTGAATCCCAGATTGCTCATTTAACATACTGGCAACTGCCTCTGCTTGGGTATCATGCAGCTGTTCATGTTCAGTGCTTCACTTCAAATCAAAGTGGTTGAGTGACATGAATGAAATGATGAAAACCAAGCGGGTCAAATCAAATTTGATTGGTCACATAAACGTGTTTAGCAGATGTTATTGCGGGTGTAGCGAAATGCATGTGCTTCTAGCTCCGACAGTGCAGTAATATCTAACAATTTCACAACATATACCCAATACAGGTGACATGAGATAAGCACTTCCTGGCACAGCCGCCCTAGTTGCCTAGGCAGCCGGGTCACCAAGGTAACAAGAGTATGTTGGGAAATAATCAGTGGTTTTATTGCAAGGTAAAGTGGTGTCTAATTACCAACGCGTGAGTAGGCAGGATTCGGGTGCTCATTTGCCCTAGGACAGTATTAATAAACACAAACACTGGCCCTTCAGTGGCCTCAGGTGGTCGAACAGTTACTGCCGCTGCCTTCAGAGCACAGGTAGAGCGGTGTTGGCGTGGGTTTAAATCCAGCCCATCAGGGTTGGGGTCAAATCAAATTGAAAGAAGTCAACTCATGAAGTCCATTTTGAATTTAAAATTGACCATCAACTTTTGAAATAAATAAATAGATGCCCCTTATGCTATTATTGAACTGGAATTTCAGTTGACTTCCTGAGTTGATTACCTCAATTCGAATTGAACCCAACCTTGTAGCCTTATGCCCTTTAGCAACCCTCTTGTCCCTCTTCACTATCTCAACCACCCCCCCCGGCCTATTCTGAACTGGCCATTCAGAAAGATCTGTTGAACATGTGACACAATTTTGTACAAGAAGCTCCAACGCCCACCACTGTCCTGTTTTTTTTCTCCTACTAGTCATCCATCATCTGTCCACCAAAGAGCGTCGTATTCGAGCAATAAAGGAAATGGCAAGGACCCTGCGTGTGGGCGGGCGCATCATGATCTACGTGTGGGCCATGGAGCAGACACGGCGGAAGTTTCAGAAGCAGGACATCTTCGTGCCCTGGAACCCCAACCCCCCGTCCCCCACCCTGGACAGGGAGAGGCCCACACCCCGGAGGAGGGGCGCAGCACAGAGTGTAAGCGGTAGGTAGCTGTTTAGGGGTTAGGGAGGTGCCAGAAGGTTGCTGGTTCAAATACCAGGCAGGGCAATATAAGAGATAAGCTGGCAATATCTGGAAGGCTGCTGTTTTATGTTGTTGATCCCAGATACAATCTCCTGCTGTTGTGCCCTTGAGCAAGGCACTAAAATAATGTGTGTGTGAATGTGTGTGCATGCGCACGTGTGTGTGTTTGGACTAACCAAGTACTATTCTATTCTTATCTATCCAAGAATGCCTCTACAGCGACAACAAAGACGAGCACAGGAAGGTGAAAAGCACATCGTTCATGCTGGACGAAGAGGAGATTGCCTGTAGTCCCCAGCAGAGCCAGAGGCTGTGGTTCTTCTCGCGCTCCCTGGACTCGGTCTTTGACTTTGGCAGCCTGACCATCTCCAGGTCCACCTCCAGGGAGCTCATCAGCACCTTCTCCTCCCGGCTTGGGGAGGGAGGCAAGGTCGGCCGCAGAGGCAGGGGAGCGGGCCTCATCAAGCAGGTTTCCAGCCTCTTTTCTGGCTTATCTAGGAACAGCTCGGAGGAAGACGTCTTTGACTCGGCCACAGACTTAGTCAAGAGCCAGAGAGATCATGGGGTGTGCAGCAACGACAACCACTCCCCCTCCACAGAGATGACCAGTGTCTCTACCGCCTTGGTCCAGGAGTGTGGCTCTGTGGCCCTGCCTGACCTGGTCTCCTCCTACCAGATGGAGCACACAGAGGGACCAGGGCAGCCAGGGGAGAGGGATGCAGGCCCACCAGGAGACCTCAAACAGGGACAGAACAGCAGTCAGTGCCCCCAGGACAGTGAAGGGGAGCCGGCGGCCGCCTCGTGTCTGCGCTATTACCACGTGTTCCGGGAGGGCGAGCTGGCGGAGCTGATCGAGAGCCACGTCGAGGAGCTCCACGTCCTTTACTCCTGCTCTGACCACGCCAACTGGTGCGTGGTGGCCGAGAAGGTCCAGGTTTGGAAGGTATGACTTGGTTTTAACAAGTTTTATTTTATTTTGTATCATGATTTATTCATCTTGCGCTTCAAATATATATAGAAAAAAATGTTGAGAGATGTTGAAGGTACTGTTCACATTCTTACAGTGTTTTAAGAGTTACTGTGTTTTGCAAATGAATAGCACCTAATAAGCAGTATCCAGGGACCCAGGGCCAGGGTATATCTGGCTGTGTCCCAAATGGCACCCTATTCCCTAGACTTCTATCCTCTGTTCCAATGCTGCTGTCAATGGACCACCAATAACTATGAAAAATGTCCGCTAAGGAGTCGCGTCATTTCAGTTTTCCCCCTCTAGATTTTGCTTTTCTGTTTTTAGCCACAGAGGAACTTATAGGATACCCCCCCCCCCCCCTTCCATCAGCCCTTTAGACTAACCATTGACCATTAGTGGTGGAATGGGTCTCATATGCAAATTCTGCCTGTATTTGTCTTCAAATGTTCCGCAATATATAAGAGGAACCAACCTTGCAGCAATGTTCTGTGATGTGTTGGTATCCCTTTCTATGGACCACCTGTGAATAATGGGTCATGTTCTAAGGAGCCATGTGCTGTTATTAAGAACGCTTAAGGCAAGTGCTATAATTTTAATGCTGTGTATGTGATTTGGTGTTAATATTTTGTCCGGTTGAACTAAACCAATGTAATTTTTGGGCCAAATGAACAGACACACATCCTAGATGATACTGTGAAACGTTGCACTGTAGGTATGTTGCTGCTTGCTGAATGTCAGCGGTTCGAACATGAATAACTCTCGGAAAACTTGAAACATTTCTGTAGTCATTGAACCAGGGCGGTTGCATAAGCCTGTCAATGCAGTGCAACATGTCTAGACCCACTACTGTTACTGGTATAGAGATTGATATCTCACCTAGCTACATTATTTTTGTAAAAAAATGTTTTAAGGTTTACTTTTAAAATGGACATTTCTTAAAATAATTTGTCAGTGTATGTTTTTGTTTACCCCATTAATAAATAATTTTTATGAATCTCCTCCTTGTGATTGATTTACTGGTCCTAATCAAATGTTTATTCTACCAATGTACTCAATCTCCTGATACACAGAGGCCAGGGATGCAGGTACAGAACAACATTTACTGTCTGTCAGACATTTAATAGACTACACTACATAATACTGGTAGTGCCATCCTATGGCAAGCCAGGGAACGACATACATTACAGTTATGTAGTTTAGTATACCACAGTTCAGAGTGGAATGATGCAAAATATCGTGGTGGCTTGGATATTTTCCTTTCACATTGTCCTTTGCAGTACAGTTTCAAGTGTCGGGATTCAATCCAAAACCGCACTAACTGAGCCGACATTACCTTAAATGCAATTGCCTTTTTAAAAGCTGTATTCTCTACAAGCGCGGTCGGATTGAATCGCGGTCAAGGCTAGCGAAGTATTGGCTTGGCTCAGTTTGGCGCAGCTCAAAAGGGTTGAGTGAGGTAGCTAAACCTAGTCTACATCACATGCAAGATTTTACCAAAATGACCCAAATCAGTAGCATGTAAGAATGCTTTATTACGAAAACAAATGGCAATCTTTATATAGACTTCCATTCAAGGTAGTTTTCATTGTTGCACCCCAAGTTGTTCTATTTGTACTATTGATAGTTTATAATATTGATGTAATTCACGAGTGATGCATCCGTTTAATGTAGCCCTGAAACACAAGATATTAATGTGATTAAAAATACTTTGCATTGTATACGTCCTTACATTGATAAACATAACTAGTGAAGATTAATGCTCTCTGGGTTCTCTTGAGCCTCAGGTAAAACCATGGAGTTACATCCTCTGTTCTCTCCATAACTGAAAGGAAAGGAACAGTAGTTTAACCATTTGGACTCAGTGTCAGAGATATGCTCTGATACTTGTCTGGACTAGTGGCTGTCCTGGGTAGTGGACAGTGGAGTGTCTCAGGTACTCCGTGGACTAAACAATTCATCACCAGAGTAGTGGACTAGTGTCTGACCTGGTTATTGGACTAGCGAGTGTCTGACCTGAGTAGCTGACTTGTCGACTTCTTTGGAATAGCCTTCTCCTATAACCGGAACACCTCTGTCCATCACTGCCTTTCACATACAGGTACATCACATACAGGTCCCTATTGTAAAGACCTGTCAAAGAAACAACAGCATTGAACACCAGGGGTGCGTTCAGTTCATTAAATGACTACATCGGTGCACACAGTAGTTCAACAGTCTGAGGTATATTTACACCCGTTTGGTGGGTGTGGCCTGATCAATATAGGTGTGACCATTTGAAATCACAAAACTCATGCAGCACTCCGTAGGGACACAATCACCCTCTGGCCGACCATAATCACAACATTCTTCAACTGGTCGTTCAGAACAGCAATGTTTCCGTTAAATTAAATGTTACACACCATTGTGCGTTTTCTATATTTCTTTCGTTTTATCTAACTTAGTGTTTCCCAATCCTGGTCATGGTAACCCAAAGAGGTGCATATTTTTGTTCTTAACTGACTTGCCTAGTTAAATAAAAATAGTGTAACCAGTGTGAAATGGCTAGCTAGTTAGTGGTGTGTGCTAGTAGCGTTTCAATTGGTGAAGTCACTCGCTCTGAGACCTTGAAGTAGTTTTTTCTCTTGCTCTGCAAGGGCCATGGCTTTTGAGGAGCGACAGGTAACGATGCTTTGTGGGAAGGCAGTTATCGATGTGTGCAGAAGGTCCCTGGGTCGAGCCCAAGTTGGGGCAATACTTTTACACTAGCACTAACACACCTGATTCAAATAAAGGCTTGATGTTGAGTTGATTAGTTGAATCAAGTGTGTTAGTGCTAGTGTAGCTGGGGATCTGTGAAATTCACTCCTCATTTTTTTATAGCGCGATGGGTTGGAACGCTTTAGGAGGGCGGTCATGTGTGTTTGCGAGGCTGAGGTCCTGAGTCCGAGTCTCGGTATGAGCTGAATCAGGGTTACTCGCTAAGCAAGCAGCATAACGTCCTTTACAATGGTGCCGCTAGACTCGGATCTACACTCCGCTCAACTACTTGAGTCGCTGTGGAGTGAGTTTGGGGTGTGAATGTAGCAGATGGGGATCTGTGAAACTCACTCCTCAGCCTGAAGTGTCGACCCTTGCACCATTGAAGAAGGCCCTTTGCAATGGGTTTGAACGCTTCAGGAGGGCGTCACATAGGTCCTGTTCTAGTCTCGGTATGAGCCGATTAGGGGGAAGTCGGTACTCTAAGCAAGCGGCTTGACCGTGACGTCCTTTACATTAGGGCAAAAACTAAAACTGATTGTGGGAGAAAACGTGGAATGCATAATGCCTTTAAGCTCACTGGCTATCCTCAGAACTGACATTGCTCAAGTCAATGATTCTCTGTAATACTATACATGTATTCGGTTTCATGTCCAGGGATGCGTCCTATCCTCAGAACTGACATTGCTCAAGTCAATGATTCTCTTTAATACTATACATGTATTCGGTTTCATGTCCAGGGATGCGTCCTTTCCTCAGATGCGTCCCAAATGGCTCCCTATATAGTGCACTAATTTTTACCAGGAAAATGAAAATAATTGTAATTTACGCGTTTAGATAATTGATGTCAAAGGTTAATAAATTACATTTTATATTTCTAATTTAAGAAATTATACAACCGTTTGACAATTACAATTACAAGTTAGTTATTTAGCAGACGCTCTTATCCAGAGCGACTTACAGTTAGTGAGTGCATACATTTTTCATACTGACAACCCTGTTTGTAAACTTTCAAATGATATCAAACTCAACAGTATTTTTTTCAGTGATGAATATATAGATGTTAGGGTGGGGTATGCTAAATACAGTGAGCTTCAAAAGTATTTGGACAGTGACATTTTTGTTGTTGTTTTGACTCTGTACTCCAGCACTTGAAATGATACAATGACTGAGGTTAAAGTGCAGACTGTCAGCTTGATAGTATTTTCATCCATATTTTTACCTTTATTTAACTAGGCAAGTCAGTTAAGAACAAATTCTTATTTACAATGACGGCCTACACCGGCCAAACCCGGACGACGCTGGGCCAATTGTGCACCGCCCTATGGGACTCCGAATCACGGCCGGTTGTGATACAGCCTGGAATCGAACCAGGGGGTCTGTAACCTCAAGCACTGAGATGCAGTGCCTTAGACCGCTGCGCCACTCAGGGGAACCGTTTAGAAATTACAGCACTCTTTGTACATAGTCCCCCCATTTTAGGGGACCAAAAGTAATGGGACAAATTCACTTATGTGTAGTAAAAGGTTAAGTATTTGATCCCAAAATAATAGCACGCAATGACTACATTGAGCTTGTGACACTATTTGTTGGATGCATTTGCTGTTTGTTTTCGTTGTGTTTCAGATTATTTTGTTCCCAATAGAAATGAATGCTAAATAATGTATTGTCATTTTTGAGTCACTTTTATTGTAAATAAGAATATAATGTTTCTAAACACTTCTACATTAATGTGGATGTTACCATGATTACGGATCATCCTGAATGAATCGTGAATAATGATGAGTGAGAAAGTTAGAGGCATAAATATCAGGCTTTGGTTTTTCCATTTATACACTGCTCAAAAAAATTAAGGGAACACTAAAATAACACATCCTAGATCTGAATGAATGAAATAATCCTATTAAATACTTTTTTCTTTACATAGTTGAATGTGCTGACAACAAAATCACACAAATTATCAATGGAAATCAAATGTATCAACCCATGGAGGTCTGGATTTGGAGTCACCCTCAAAATTAAAGTGGAAATCCACACTACAGGCTGATCCAACTTTGATGTAATGTCCTTAAAACAAGTCAAAATGAGGCTCAGTAGTGTGTGTGGCCTCCACGTGCCTGTATGACCTCCCTACAACGCCTGGGCATGCTCCTGATGAGGTGGCGGATGGTCTCCTGAGGGATCTCCTCCCAGACCTGGACTAAAGCATCCGCCAACTCCTGGACAGTCTGTGGTGCAACATGGCGTTGGTGGATGGAGCGAGACATGATGTCCCAGATGTGCTCAATTGGATTCAGGTCTGGGGAACGGGCGGGCCAGTCCATAGCATCAATGCCTTCCTCTTGCAGGAACTGCTGACACTCCAGCCACATGAGGTCTAGCATTGTCTTGCATTAGGAGGAACCCAGGGCCAACCGCACCAGCATATGGTCTCACAAGGGGTCTGAGGATCTCATCTCGGTACCTAATGGCAGTCAGGCTACCTCTGGCGAGCCCATGGAGGGCTATGCGGCCCCCCAAAGAAATGCCACCCCACACCATGACTGACCCACCACCAAACCGGTCATGCTGGAGGATGTTGCAGGCAGCAGAACGTTCTCCACGGTGTCTCCAGACTCTGTCACGTGTGCTCAGTGTGAACCTGCTTTCATCTGTGAAGAGCACAGGGCGCCAGTGGCGAATTTGCCAATCTTGGTGTTCTCTGGCAAATGCCAAACGTCCTGCACGGTGTTGGGCTGTAAGCACAACCCCCACCTGTGGACGTCGGGCCCTCATACCACCCTCATGGAGTCTGTTTCTGACCGTTTGAGCAGACACATGCACATTTGTGGCCTGCTGGAGGTCATTTTGCAGGGCTCTGTCAGTGCTCCTCCTTGCACAAAGGTGGAGGTAGCAGTCCTGCTGCTGGGTTGTTGCCCTCCTACGGCCTCCTCCACGTCTCCTGATGTACTGGCCTGTCTCCTGGTAGCGCCTCCATGCTCTGGACACTACGCTGACAGACACAGCAAACCTTCTTGCCACAGCTCGCATTGATGTGCCATCCTGGATGAGCTGCACTACCTGAGCTACTTGTGTGGGTTGTAGACTCCGTCTCATGCTACCACTAGAGTGAAAGCACCGCCAGCATTCAAAAGTGACCAAAACATCAGCCAGGAAGCATAGGAACTGAGAAGTGGTCTGTGGTCACCACCTGCAAAACCAGTCCTTTATTGGGGGTGTCTTGCTAATTGCCTATAATTTCCACCTGTTGTCTATTCCATTTGCACAACAGCATGTGAAATGTATTGTCAATCAGTGTTGCTTCCTAAGTGGACAGTTTGATTTCACAGAAGTGTGATTGACTTGGAGTTACATTGTGTTGTTTAAGTGTTCCCTTTATTTTTTTGAGCAGTGTATTTCGAGATTGGACGTTAGCCGCACCGATTGGTGTCACCTTGTTAGTCAGTATGTTTTTGCACCTGTGCTGGTTTGTCATCTCGTTAGTCAGAAGGCGTTTCCGCCTATATTTAAGAGCGGCTGGCCCAGTGCTCGAGTTGGTTTGAGAGATGTGAAGGGTTAACACCTTTAGTTGGCTCTCCCTATATTGATTTCTAGGATAAATCCTTTATCTGATCTTCCCTGTTTTCATTTTGCTCCACTTTCTGGTTTGCTTCCTGTCTTTAAGTTTGGTGTAGGTTTTAATTTTGTTTGCCTCTTGGGCAAATTTAGTGGGCGCTCATGGTGGGGACTTTTAGGTCCCAGTTGTTGTTTCTAGTCAACTTCCAGTAGACACCCCCGTGAGTGTCTTAAAGAACCCCTCCTAGAACCCCACCGGTCTCGTTTTGGTCATTGTCAGTGACTCTTTGTTATGATGATTTGTGATACAACATTCATTAATGTATGGAGAAATCATCATCTGTATGTGGATAGAGAACAAGGACAAGCCATGTGTTAGTGGTGTCATGAGTGAGTAACAGAAGGTCAGTGTGCCAAGATAGATTGGGGGCCACTGGTGCTAACCTTAGGATGGGTGCGTGATGGAATGGCCTGGCTAGGGTGCCACACGACACCAAGGAGGTGAATTATATGGTGTTTGATGAGAGACACTTAGTAATAGTTAGCTGGGTATGATAAAAGTAGATTGGAAGGGCATTTTATAAGCTGAGAGATTTGGTATGGAAGTCATTCAGATGGCAGGAGGAAGCACGTACCCCCTGTGATTGAATCCAATATTGTGACCATTAAATAATGACTGAATCCAATCTCCATCTGTGTAACATACTCTCTTGCATTCTGAACTTCTCAATGCCAGAAACTGGCGTCACGAAATGGATGCAGTTTACAGCCGAACTAACAGGTAAGCATACTTTTTTTTTTTTTATTATGTCAAATTCTGCTTATCTGTGGTAAAGCTAAACTGTGACGAACGTTTAAGCTATTATTCAAAGAGGGTTTGGTCAGAGTAAGGACCAAAACACAAAACAGAAGAAGTAGAGTGGGTTTAACAAGATTGGGCGTAGGGTCCTTTAATGTGTACGAAAATTGGTCATAGGTTCAATCCTCAAAATGACTAGATTATAAGGTAGACAAAGTAGGTTCAAGTCCTAGATCAAGTACTGTGACGAAGGAATAAACATTGTTCATAGGTTCAAGTCCTGTGACGAAGGAATAAACATTGTTCATAGGTTCAAGTCCTGTGACGAAAGAATATAGATATTAAGGTTCAAGTCCTTGGTTGAAGGTTAAATCCTTGGTAAAAATAAAAAAATAAAATAAATTGGTCATTTAGCAGACGCTCTTATCCAGAGCGACTTACAGGAGCAATTAGGGTTAAGTGCCTTGCTCAAGGGCACAGACAGTTTTTTCACCTAGTCGGCTCGGGGATTAGAACCAGCGACCTTTCGGTTACTGGCACAACGCTCTTACCCACTAAGCTACCTGCCGCTTGGTTGAAGGTTAAAATCCTTGGTGGTACTTGATTGAAGGTTAAAATACTTGGTAGTACTTGGTTGAAGGTTAAAATCCTTGGTAGTACTAGGTTGAAGGTTAAAATCCTTGGTAGTACTTGGTTGAAGGTTAAAATCCTTGGTGGTACTTGATTGAAGGTTAAAATCCTTGGTAGTACTTGGTTGAAGGTTAAAATCCTTGGTGGTACTTGATTGAAGGTTAAAATACTTGGTAGTACTTGGTTGAAGGTTAAAATCCTTGGTAGTACTAGATTGAAGGTTAAAATCCTTGGTAGTACTTGGTTGAAAGTTAAAATCCTTGGTAGTACTTGGTTTAAGGTTAAAGTCCTTGGTAGAGGGTTACAGTTAAAATAAGCCATAAGTAGAGTACTGTGATGAAGAGAGAATTAGTATTTTGTGAATTACTCAAAACAACCAGCAGAGGGAGCAGATGGGGATAAATTACAAGTAGCACAACAGTATATAATTGATAATACAGCAATAAGCAACCCGAAATGGGATTTAGATTATATGAAAGAGGTGTATAAAGCATGGGATTTAATGAGTGAATATAAGTAGGAAGGAGGAAAAGTCGGTTAGGAAACTACGTAATTTGGTAATGGTTCAACATAATGTACTTTATGAAAAGAGTAGGTACTACAGAATCTGAAAGTATGAAAGGAATTTATCCACAGTTAGCGAACTCTATTCAGCCTCCAGCTTACAGTATTGACGTAGAAGAGGATAGCGATATATATGAGTGGTTATTCATAGAATCTTATGGAAGTCAGGCTAAGAAAATAATAATTCCTAAGATCAGGTCAACATACAGTGAGGGGAAAAAAAGTATTTGATCCCCTGCTGATTTTGTATGTTTGCCCACTGACAAATACATGATCAGTCTATAATTTTAATGGTAGGTTTATTTGAACAGTGAGAGACAGAATAACAACAAAAAAATCCAGAAAAAATCATGTAACAAATGTTATTAAAATTCAAATCAATTTATGAGGGAAATAAGTATTTGACCCCTCTGCAAAACATGACTTAGTACTTGGTGGCAAAACCCTTGTTGGCAATCACAGAGGTCAGACGTTTCTTGTAGTTGGCCACCAGGTTTGCACACATCTCAGGAGGGATTTTGTCCCACTCCTGTTTGCAGATCTTCTCCAAGTCATTAAGGTTTTGAGGCTAACATTTGGCAACTCGAACCTTCAGCTCCCTCTACATATTTTCTATGGGATTAAGGTCTGGAGACTGGCTAGGCCACTCCAGGACCTTAATGTGGTTCTTCTTGAGCCACTCCTTTGTTGCCTTGGCCGTGTGTTTTGGGTCATTGTCATGCTGGAATACCCATCCACGACCCATTTTCAATGCCCTGGAGGTTCTCACCCAAGATTTGACGGTACATGGCCCCATCCATCGTCCCTTTGATGCGGTGAAGTTGTCCTGTCCCCTTAGCAGAAAAACACCCCCAAATCATAATGTTTCCACCTCCATGTTTGACGGTGGGGATGGTGTTCTTGGGGTCATAGGCAGCATTCCTCCTCCTCCAAACATGGCGAGTTGAGTTGATGCCAAAGAGCTCAATTTTGGTCTCATCTGACCACAACAGTTTCACCCAGTTCTCCTCTGAATCATTCAGATGTTCTTTGGCAAACTTCAGACGGCCCTGTATATGTGCTTTCTTGAGCAGAGGGACCTTGCGGGCGCTGCAGGATTTCAGTCCTTCACGGAGTAGTGTGTTACCAATTGTTTTCTTGGTGACTATGGTCCCAGCTGCCTTGAGATCATTGACAAGATCCTCCCGTGTAGTTCTGGGCTGATTCTTCACCGTTCTCATGATCATTGCAACTCCACGAGGTGAGATCTTGCATGGAGCCCCAGGCCGAGGGAGATGGACAGTTATTTTGTGTTTCTTCCATTTGCGAATAATCGCACCAACTGTTGTCACCTTCTCACCAAGCTGCTTGGCGATGGTCTTGTAGCCCATTCCAGCCTTGTGTAGGTCTACAATCTTGTCCCTGACATCCTTGGAGAGCTCTTTGGTCTTGGCCATGGTGGAGAGTTTGGAATCTGATTGATTGATTGCTTCTGTGGACAGGTGTCTTTTATACTCTCTTTAAGAGTGTGCTCCTAATCTCAGCTCGTTACCTGTATAAAAGACACCTGGGAGCCAGAAATCTTTCTTATTGAGAGGGGGTCAAATACTTATTTCCCTCATTAAAAAGCAAATCAATTTATTACATTTTTGACATGCGTTTTTCTGGATTTTGTTGTTGTTATTCTGTCTCTCACTGTTCAAATAAACCTACCATAATGTCAGTGTGCAAACGTACAAAATCAGCAGGGGATCAAATACTTTTTTCCCTTACTGTAGATTCCGGTGGTCATCGACTGAATTTTGATTGACAAAAATTGTCAAAGACTCCAGTCACCCAAGTCATAGACTGTTCTCTCTGCTACCGCACGACTGCTGAACAATGAATCAAATGGCCACCCGGACTATTTACTTTTTTTTTTTTTTTTTTACATTTTAGTCATTTAGCAGACGCTCTTATCCAGAGCGACTTACAGTTAGTGAGTGCATACATTTTCATACTGGCACCCCGTGGGAAACGAACCCACAACCCTGGCGTTGCAAGCGCCATGCTCTACCAACTGAGCTACAGTTGGCATTTACAGGCATTTACAGTGCCTTGCAAAAGTATTCATCCCCCTTGGCGTTTTTTCCTATTTTGTTGCATTACAACCTGTAATTTAAATTGATTTTTATTTGGATTTCATGTAATGGACATACACAAAATAGTCCAAATTGGTGAAGTGAAATGAAAAAAAATACTTCAAAACAATAAATAACGGAAAAGTGGTGCGTGCATATGTATTCACCCCCTTTGCTATGAAGCCCCTAAATAAGATCTGGTGCAACCAATTACCTTCAGAAGTCACATAATTAGTTAGATTGCACACAGGTGGACTATATTTAAGTGTCACATGATCTCAGTATATATACATCTGTTCTGAAAGGCCCCAGAGTCTGCAACACCACTAAGCAAGGGGCACCATGAAGACCAAGGAGCTCTCCAAACAGGTCAGGGACAAAGTTGTGGAGAAGTACAGATCAGGGTTGGGTTATAAAAAAATATCTGAAACTTTGAACATCCCACGGAGCACCATTTTAAATCCATTATCAAAAAATTGAAAGAATATGGCACCACAACAAACCTGCCAAGAGAGGGCCTCCCACCAAAACTCACGGACCAGGCAAGGAGGGCATTCATCAGAGGCAACAAAGAGACCAAAGACAACCCTGAAGGAGCTGCAAAGCTCCACAGCGGAGATTGGAGTATCTGTCCATAGGACCACTTTAAGCCGTACACTCCACAGAGCTGGGCTTTATGGAAGAGTGGCCAGAAAAAAGCCATTGCTTAAAGAAAATAATAAGCAAACACGTTTGGTGTTCGCCAAAAGGCATGTGGGAGACTCCCCAAACATATGGAAGAAGGTACTCTGGTCAGATGAGACTAAAATTGAGCTATTTGGCCATCAAGGAAAATGTTATGTCTGGCGCAAACCCAACACCTCTCATCACCCGAGAACACCATCCCCACAGTGAAGCATGGTGGTGGCAGCATCATGCTGTGGGGATGTTTTTCCATCGGTAGGGACTGGGAAACTGGTCAGAATTGAAGGAATGATGGATGGCGCTAAATACAGGGAAATTCTTGAAGGAAACCTGTTTCAGTCTTCCAGAAATCTGAGACTGGGACGGAGGTTCACCTTACAGCAGGACAATGACCCTAAGCATACTGCTAAAGCAACACTCGAGTGGTTTAAGGGGAAACATTTAAATGTCTTGGAATGGCCTAGTCAAAGCCCAGACCTCAATCCAATTGAGAATCTGTGGTATGACTTAAAGATTGCTGTACACCAGCGGAACCCATCCAACTTGAAGGAGCTGTAGCAGTTTTGCCTTGAAGAAAGGGCAAAAATCCCAGTGGCTAGATGTGCCAAGCTTATAGAGACATACCACAAGAGACTTGCAGCTGTAATTGCTGCAAAAGGTGGCTCTACAAAGTATTGACTTTGGCGGGGCGAATAGTTATGCACGGTCAAGTTTTCTGTTTTTTTTGTCTTATTTCTTGTTTGTTTCACAATAAAACATATTTTGCATCTTCAAAGTGGTAGGCATGTTGTGTAAATCAAATGATACAACCCCCCCCAAAATCCATTTTAATTCCAGGTTGTAATGCAACAAAATAGGAAAAATACCAAGGGGGGTGAATACTTTCGCAAGCCACTGGTAGTTAATTGCACTCACCTGGTGTCCCAGGTCTGAAATAGCCCCTGATTAGAAGGAGAGGATGAAAAACAGAGGTGTTTCGGCCCTCCAGGACCGGAATTGAAGAACCCTGCCCTACTGAGTACTCCCAACCCCACTTTTAAACTGGCACAAAGAATCGTTTTTACACTATAAGAGCAATATTTTCACATACCAGTCTGAACATTGTACTTTTCAATAGTGGTCTTAAAATAATGTTTTTAAAAACATATATTCCTTCTTGGATTTGCTTATAAGCACAATAAAAATCTACATTGATTAAAATGTAGTATCTTTTGAACGAGTTATCCTTCTTGCAATGTTTCGAAGTGGGGACTTTTATTTTGAAGGTTTTCTCATTACCATAGGAAAATGACGTCATCGTTAGTGCCGCTAGCAGAATAGTAGTCATCATCCGGATATTTAGAAGAAGAAGCGGTTGACAACACTTTGCATGGATGCGGAGGAAGCTGGTTGAGACTGGAATTTATACTTAGCTATTACAAAGAGACAAATCAAAAAATTCTGTTTAGCTGTTATACACTCATCCGTTCCATAACTTGTTGTAAGCGCTTATTGCCGCTCGTGCTCAGAACAACAGTCTTTGAGATCCCATCGATCCTCTTGCAAGGAAGGATAGCTAACCGGTTAGCTGTAGGCTATCCCTTACTCGAAGGCTAATGATAGGCATGCCACTAATGCACTAGCTACTGAAAATACTTGTTATGTTATTGTCACTGTTGGTGATGCAAGTTGTGGCTTTAAATCTGTATCATGAATAGCCTACACAGTTTTTAAACATAGCTAGCTTAATGTTATTAGCTAGCTTAATACTATCTAGGGTTTCCAATTGCATTTCATTATTTTGTAAAAACTATTAGCTAGCTACCGTTCTACTGAAGAGAAATCATAGCCGAAATGGATACATTCATGGACTATAAAGAATGCATCAAGGACTCACCTGCATTCAGGTTGGTAACCTTCACTAGGGCCTGGAGTTTTTCCTGCTCAGTATTTACGGAAAAACTCATTGCCCCTATACCTGTCACAACACTGGTCTGGTTGATTTTAAACAATATGACAGTATGGTGCATTTCATAGCTCTGATGTTGAGTTTCTGGAGACTGGAGAATAATCCGTTTTTATTGGTTTTCTTCAGGCTTACCCTGGATAAGTGTCAGACCGATGTTGCAGAGCTGCAGAGTCACGTGGAAAAGGTGCAAAGTTATTTGTGCTCTGAAAATGTATCAGCATGATGATCTTGCTTCTGCAATCATGTCAATTGTAAGTGATAAATACCTGAGTGTGGATACCTCCCCACGCAGGTGATGAAGCTCTGTGGCAAGATGGTTGAATCAGGGCAAGCATACAACACAGCAAATCAGAATTTCCTCGCCGGAGTGGCTGAGTTCTCAACATATCACAAACGTGACAGTGTCATCATGGTATGTATGGACAGGGAGAGGGTTAAAATGTGGGAAAGAAGGGTTTGGGGCAATGATAAGGGACACAAATCATTAGGCTAAAATTAGAGTTTGGTTGTGTTTTATTATCACTAAATTGATGTCTGTTGACGTTCTACTCTTCTGTTCTCCAGAACTGCATGAGTCAATTCATCCAAGGACTACAGGAGATGATCAACTTTCATACAGTGAGTTGAGTTCCACTTGAGACGGATGATTGTTGTCCACTTGTTATGTGCTTTAGTCAGCACAGGTTTTACTCTCCTAGTGGCTCTCTCCTGTCTTTAGGTGCTGTTTGACCAGACGCAGAGAGCTATCACTCAGCAGCTGTCAAACCTTCTCACAAAGTATGTTGCCGTGCACACACAGGTGGACAGACACACAGGCGCACTTATAACTTGTTATAAGCATGATCCTTAATAATGTCTTATAATAAGGCTTAGGTCTCTCGATGTATCAACATTTCAACTTACTCAAAATGGCTGGAATCTAGTCAGGATTATTATCATTAGGGTG
This sequence comes from Coregonus clupeaformis, assembly GCF_020615455.1. NCBI lineage: Eukaryota > Metazoa > Chordata > Actinopteri > Salmoniformes > Salmonidae > Coregonus > Coregonus clupeaformis. The sequence continues at coordinate 9,840,406 of NC_059197.1, read as the reverse complement.
GCAGGTAACCTAGGGGTTCGAGCGTTGGGCCAATAACCGATGGTTTGAATAACCGTGCCGACAAGGTGAAACATCTCTTAACCCTAATTAGCTCCAGGGGTGCCGTACTACTATGGCTGACCCTGTAAAACAACACATTTCACTGCACCTATCTGGTGTATGTGACCAAAAAACAAGAAGAAGATATAATTATAAGACAGTGTACAGGGGTCATACATGCTCATGACAAGTTTTACAATGCATCATAATGCATCACAATGCATTATAAATGTCCTTTATGTTCTTGTCATTTAGGTTCATACCCCAGCTAGGAGAGACTAGGAAGGAGTTTGTGCGGATTGGGGAGGCTCTCGAGACAGCGGCGGTGAAAAATGCCCAGATATTCCGCCACAAAGTCACTGATGCAGAGCGCGCCAGCCATCTGCTGTTGGCAACACGCAAATGTCACCAGCACTTTGCCCTTGATTACTGCTTGCAGGTAAATGCAATTGCCAGATGCATAACCACAGATCAGTACATACAACTTGTAAACTAAACTGCTAGTTATAGTCAAAGGAATTCACTTTAGTTTGAGGGGGTACTAATTAGGGTTGCAAAATTCCGAAAACGTATAAAAAAATAAATAATTTTTATCCAACTGTGAATTACGAAAACACCTCGGAACTCTGGAGACATTTTCTGGAATTTTGCAACCCTACTTGGGATTAGCGACGTTTACACAGGGTAAGAATTGTTAGCGGAGTGAGTAGCACTCAGGTAATTCTTACTTAGATGATTTATTTCATTCTGCTCAGTGTAAAGTACACTCAGCCGTAATTGTGTTTATTTTACCCTTATTTTACCAGGTAAGTTTACTGAGAACACATTCTCATTTACAGCAACGACCTGGGGAATAGTTACAAGGGGGAGGAGAGGTGATGAATGAGCCAATTGGTAGCTGGGGATGATTAGGTGGCGATGATGGTATGAGGGCCAGATTGGAAATGTAATAAATGTGTGATTCCTCAGAGAGCAGATGATGGCTACTGAAGTAGGGCATTCCCAGCGGAGACTATTTAGCAGAGAACTCAGACTCACTGGCAAAGACATCCTGGAACATCGGGAGGGGTTTATTTGTTTAAGGCTTGAGTAAGCAGGTGAGAGAACACATTTAGGTAGGTCTAACGGAGCAGGAACAGATACACTACCAGTCAAAAGTCTGGACACACCTACTCATTCAAGGGTTTTTCTTTATTTTTACAATTTTTTACATTGTAGAATAATAGTGAAGACATCAAAACTATGAAATAACACATATGGAATCATGTAGTAACCAAAAAAGTGTTAAACAAATCAAAATGTATTTTATATTTGAGATTCTTCAAATAGCCACCCTTTGCCTTGATGAAAGCTTTGCACACTCTTGGCATTCTCTCAACCAGCTTCACCTGGAATGCTTTCCAACAGTCTTGAAGGAGTTCCCACATACATTACTGGTCAAAAGTTTTAGAACACCTACTCATTCAAGGATTTTTCTTTACCTTGGAATGAGTAGGTGTGTCCAAACCTTTGACTGGTAGTGTATGTCATCATAAACAGGCCGTTGCATAACCAGACAACCCATGATATGGCTAGACAGTAGCATTTTAGGATGGCTATTAATGACAAGGATGAGGCCTGGGTCGTGTTCATTAAGGCGCAATTAAAACAATAATAATTGCAACAGAAAACGAAATATGAGCGTTTCTTATTGGATAAGTAAAGGAAGTCCCTCCTTGTTTCAGTCCGTTTTCTTCTATTTGGTGCCTAATAAACAAAACCTAGAGTTAACGGAGTAAAGGCAGTGTAGATTCATTTTGGTTTCTTCAGTGATAGGTGATGTCATATTAATACATGCAATGCTTTGAAATTAATTTAGTAAAGTTGAACACTTTTTTTTTTTTTTTGGCTTGCATTGTTTTTGTTAATTTGTCCTTTTTAACCATTGCTCTTCTTACAGCTGAATAACTTCAAGGCCCAACAGAAGCTGGACATCCTAAATTCTGTGAGTCCCAGTTTCTAAGCTGTAGTGGGTGATCTTAAATGCAAACGTAGTTAAATACCCAGGTGCACACAGTGTAAAGAATGACAATAAATAATAAAAACGCGACTTGTGAAGAACAGTGGGGAGTGGAACTGAAGATGTAGAATTGGTTGATCAGTCATCCGTATATTGTTTGTTTTAGGTGTTCTCCTACTTCCATGCCCAGTACACCTTCTTCCACCAAGGCTTTGACTTGCTGAGAGACTTGGAGCCCACTATGAAGACCATGGTCACACAGGTGAGATTCAAAGAGTTCATGAAATTAGCTAGTTTGATGGGCAATTTGTTACATTGAAAAGAGACTCAAAATAAAAAATCCACAGGCTCATTTTCAGAGGAGGGCAAAAGGGCAGGTGCTCGGACACTGGTTGAGCCCTATCTGTGGACGTGCCTGATGGTAACTCTGGTTGAGCCCTCTCTGTGGACGTGCCTGATGGTAACTCTGGTTGAACCATATCTGTGGACGTGCCTGATGGTAACTCTGGTTGAGCCATATCTGTAGATGTGCCTGATGGTAACTCTGGTGGAGCCCTCTCTGTGGACGTGCCTGATGGTAACTCTGGTTGAGCCCTCTCTGTGGACGTGTCTGATGGTAACTCTGGTGGAGCCCTCTCTGTGGACGTGCCTGATGGTAACTCTGGTGGAGCCCTCTCTGTGGACGTGCCTGATGGTAACATTCGTTGAGCCCTCTCTGTGGACGTGCCTGATGGTAACTCTGGTGGAGCCCTCTCTGTGGACGTGCCTGATGGTAACATTCGTTGAGCCCTCTCTGTGGACGTGCCTGATGATGCCACGCAGGGAGTATATAGTCCAGAATGCGGCTGCCAATATCAATGTTTACTGGTTCATTGAGATTTATGATCATATGCCTTTTGACAGCTTGCCCAACTCTCGACTGAATGTACAGCTAAAAGAAAGGACCTGGAGAATACCCACCTACTGTTCCAGCAGACAGTGAGTGTTATCATCAGATACCAGACGGTCACAGTTGCTAAAGGATTACCACTTAACACAAGTGTGTGTTTGTGTCCAGGAGGCCTCAGGGGAGCCCATACTAAGTTCTTGTCCTGATGGTGGGGAAACCATACAGGGCCACCTCTTCAAAAGATCTCGGAGAAAGAACAAGACATGGAAGAGGTGAGCGAGAGAAACACAGATTCTTTACTGTGATACCTTACAACTTATGTCACACAATGGCAGTTATTTGCTCCCTTTCATTAAACATGTCACTAAATCTCAAATCTTGCTTTAGATGCTGGTTCTCCATTAAAGACAACCAATTGGTGTACACAAAGTCACATAAGGTATTTGTTTGGTCTTTTGAGCAATCATGTATTATAGTTGTACTGCAGCATTTTATTACTGAAATGTTTGTGTCCTTGGGTAGTTGTGATTGACAGTTGTCTTCCTGTAGGAGGAGCCTGTGTCGCTGTTTGATGACCTCAGGCTGTGTGCGGTGAAGTCTCTGGACAGCATTGACCGCCGCTTCTGTTTTGAGCTGGTTTCTGTTCAAAAGTAGCTAAGCAGTTTTAATTTCTATATTGTTCATTGTTGTATTTAACATTTTTCTCACATTTTGCACCAAAGGTTGTTTAAATTTCTGTCCGTGAAGCTTTATCTATGAGATAATAAAAACTCAATCATTGACATCATCAAGAAGTATTAGCTTTGAAATTGAAGATTTAACAGCGCAAACATCGCAGCTGATTTTAGATACAGTGGAAATATTTTACTTATCTTTTGAATGTGACGCATTGAATAAAAGCAGAGCTCAAGTCCCAAGTTAACCCTCACTGACCCACCCTGACTGTCCTCCTCTGCCCAGATGCTGTGTCCTCCAGGCTGACTCAGAGGAGCTGAAGCAGGCTTGGATCAGTGCCGTTCAGGGAAGCATAGACATGGCCTACCGCGGGAGAGTGGAGTCCCAGCAGCCTCAGGTATTTACAACTCAGACAGGCTTACAGACACATCCACAGATTTTTCATACTACACTATTTAACTACAATTGTCGAGCACTTCCATTTTTAACAAAAAAAAGTGTAAAAAACTAACAAAACGAAGTCACATTTAACTAAACAAAACAGCATGCAGTAATACAGTCACGATTGACCTATTAAGGAATCTCCAGGCAAATACATTCTAACTATGCCTCTCTGTGTGCCCAGCCCAAAGAAAGCCTTCTGCCTCTCCAGAGCCCATCAGACCCCCAGCCAGGACAGCCTCCTCAGAGGCCTGCGGCTCTGGTTGTGGCCCTTCAAAGTCCGGGGAACCACCGTTGCTGTGACTGCAGTGAGGAGGACCCACGCTGGGCCAGCGTCAACCTGGGTATCACCATGTGCATCGAGTGCTCCGGCATCCACAGGTACTGCCTTGCTAGTGTGTGGTGTTTGTAGTCCTGGGGGACTAACAAGTCTACAGGGCGTGCAGGCTTTTGTTCCAGCCCAGCACTTTCACACCCAATTTAACGGATCAAGGTCTCACGAAGACCTTGACTAGTTGAATCAGGTGTGTTAGTGCTAGGCTGGAACAAAAGCTGGAGCTTTCCAAGACCGGGATTACTGACCACCGTGTTTCTGTAATGTTGTGTTGTGGTTTTTTAACAGGAGCCTTGGGGTCCATCTCTCCAAAGTGCGATCTCTCACCCTAGACTCCTGGGATCCTGAACAGCTGAAGGTACTGTAGCAGAATTATCATGTACATGTTACCAATTAAAGTTGAGTAGCTCAAGGTAAAATTGTTTAATTATGAGTAGTAGCCCTGAGTTTTTCCTGACTTCATGACCAGCTGGCTATACCTAGGGCCCAGACGTTTAATGGTCAGAGCTCATGGTCAGGAAAAACTCATGGCCCCTAAGTAAGAGGTTACTTTCTTAACTCTTCTGCTCCGTTCTACTCTGCAGCTGCTGTGTGGTCTGGGTAATGATGTCATCAATGGGATATACGAGTTCAGGTGTGCAGCAGAGGGCAGAGTGAAGCCTATTGCTGCCAGCCCTCGGTAAGCATTTCACAACCGAGGTTCTTTGGCAGCACTATCAAACCCCTTATATTAGTCTCCCATGGGTCTCCCTCTTTTCATTCAGCTAGCGACTGGAACGAGCTGCAAAAACACTCAAACTGGACAGTTTTATCTCCATCTCTTCATTCAAAGACTCAATCATGGACACTCTTACTGACAGTTGTTGCTGCTTCGCGTGATGTATAGTGTTCTCTACCTTCTTGCCCTTTGTGCTGTTGTCTGTGCCCAATAATGTTTGTACCAAATACAAATGTGTTCTTAACTGACTTGCCTAGTTAAATAAATACAAATGTTCCGATTGAAAGAGACTTACTCCATCAATTAAAAGGCATTCATTATTAAAGAGCTACACTGAATGAGCTGAACTCTTAGAAAGGTTCCATCTAGAACATAAAACTTTGGCTGTCCCCATGGGAAAACCCTTTGAAGAACCCTTTTGGGTTCCAGGTAAAACCCTTTTGGGTTCCAGGTAAAACCCTTTTGGGTTCCATGTAGAACCCTTTCCCTGCACAGTCCCCTGTTTTAACAATGATTCTATCTATCTCTCTTTCAGCCCAGAGAAAGAGACATGGATTAAAGAGAAATATGTTGAGAAAAGATTTGTAAAGGATGACAGCTTGCCTGAAACACGTAGGTCCCTATCCTACTACCCACCTCCGCATGGGTTTGATGTTGTTTGTGTGTGTGTGTCTGTCTGTGAATTGAATCAGTCCTACTCCTACAATTAGTCTCAGTCCATTCCTCTTTCAATGACTGTTACTGTAGAGAGGAGGGAGAACGCAGGGCGCCAGATGTACCAGGCTGCTTGCCAAGGGGACCTGGTCACCATGGCATCCGCGTTGGCCCAGGGGGCAGAGGTGAACTGGAGCCACGCTGAGGAGGAGGGACGCACCGCTCTCATTGGCTCAGCTTTTGGGGTGAGTAGCGCCATGGACATTATTTAAAGGGACAGTCAGCAATGCACAAAGTAATCAGTAATATCAAGCTGCTTTTCGCAACAACTAAGGACATTTAATCCCAGGGCTAAACTTCTCCGCTTTCTCGGTTCCGCAGTTTTCACATTGAAGCTATTGAAGTGCACCGGTGCACATGTGTAGATACTCTGTGTGCGTCGTCTTGCATCATGCAACATCTTCAGTGCTGCTCATGGCAACGTCATATCGCTGAGGCTCACTTTGACATAGATTGTGTTATATTTATACTTTCGCATAGAAGGCCCCCAAGTTTATCCTGACCAGGATAATGTTTAATGTTTTTTTGACCAGGTAGTTTGTTTAATGTTTTTTTTATTAATTTTTATACTTCAGGGCCCTAAAACATGAGTTGTGCATGTATCTTACATGTACAGTGCATTCGGAAAGTATTCAAACCCCTTGACTTTTTTCCAAATTTTGTTACATTACAGCCTTATTCTAAAATTGATGAACACATTTTGTCCTCATCAATCTACGCACCACACCCCATAACGACAAAGCAAAAAAGTTTTTTTATAAATGTTTGCAAATGTATTAACAATAAAAAACTGAAATATGACATTTACATAAATATTCAGACCCTTTACTCAGTACTTTGTTGAAGCACCTTTGGTAGGGATTACAGCCTCGAGTCTTATTGGGTATGACGCTACAAGCTTGGCACATCTGTATTTGGGGAGTTTCTCCCATTCTTCTCTGCAGATCCTCTCAAGCTCTGTCAGGTTGGATGGGGAGCGTCGCTGCACAGCTATTTTCAGGTCTCTCCAGAGATGTTCGATCAGGTTCAAGTCCGGGCTCTGGCTGGGCCACTCAAGGACATTCAGAGACTTGTCCCGAATCCACTCCTGCGTTGTCTTGGCTGTGTGCTTAGGTTCGTTGTCCTGTTGGAAGGTGAACCTTCGCCCCAGTCTGAGGTCCTGAGCGCTCTGGAGCAGGTTTTCATCAAGGATCTCTCTGTACTTTTCTCTGTTCATCTTTCCCTCGATCCTGACTAGCCTCCCAGTCCCTGCCGCTGAAAAACATCCCCACAGCATGATGCTGCCACCACCATGCTTCACCGTAGGGATGGTGCCAGGTTTCCTCCAGACGTGACGCTTGGCATTCATGCCAAAGAGTTCAATCTTGGTTTCATCAGACCAGAGAATCTTGTTTTTAATGGTCTGAGAGTCCTTTAGGTGCCTTTTGGCAAACTCCAAGCAGGCTGTCATGTGCCTTTTACTGAGGAGTGGTTCCGCCTGGCCACTCTACCATAAAGGCCTGATTGGTGGAGTGCTGCAGAGATGGTTGTCCTTCTGGAAGGTTCTCTCATCTCCACAGAAGAACTCTGGAGCTCAGTCAGAGTGACCATCGGGTTCTTGGTCACCTCCCTGACCAAGGCCCTTCTCCCCCGATTGCTCAGTTTGGCTGGGTGCCAGTTCTAGGAAGAGTCTTGGTGGTTCCAAACTTCTTCCATTTAAGAATGATGGAGGCCACTGTGTTCTTGGGGACCTTCTATGCTGCAGAAATGTTTGGGTACCCTTCCCCAGATCTGTGCCTCGACACAATCCTGTCTCGGAGCTCTACGGACAATTCCTTCGACCTCATGGCTAGGTTTTTGCTCTGACGTGCTCTGTGAACTGTGGGACCTTATATAGTCAGGTGTGTGCCTTTCCAAATCATGTCTAATCAATTGAAATGACCACAGGTGGACTCCAATCAAGTTGTAGAAACATCTCAAGGATGATCAATGGACACAGGATGCACCTGAGCTCAATTTCGAGCCTCATAACAAAGGGTCTGAATACTTATGTAAATAAGGTATTTCTGTTTTTTATGTGCAAAAACATTTCTAAAAACCAGTTTTCACTTTGTCATTATGGGATATTGTGCGTAGATTGATGAGGGAAATGTTTAATTTAATCAATTTTAGAATAAGGCTGTAACGTAACAAAATGTGGAAAAGGTCAAGGGTTCTGAATACTTTCCTTATGCACTGTATTTGCTTTTGTCTGTCTGTCTGTCTGCCCGTCTGTCTGCCTGTCTGTCTGTCTGCAGGGTTCCCTTACGGCCTGTGAGTTCCTGCTGCAGAATGGAGCCAATGTAAACTACCGTGACCAGCGTGGTCAAGGAGCCCTTCACACTGCAGCAACCTGGGGCCACACAGGGTGAGGTTCACACCCATAGAGATACATCAATTACATATACAGTATATGTATGGTGTTGATAGTGTTCTATTTAATTCACACAGACTAGGGTTGGGCGATATTACCATAGTATTGTCTATCGATGATGATTGACAACCAGGTAGCCTAGTGGTTAAGAGCGTTGGTCCAGTAACTGAAATGTCGCTGGTTTGACTCCCCGAGCCATCTACGTGAAAAATCTGGAGTAAGGGTGCGATACCATTGTCCAACCCTAACACAGACAGGGAATATAGTATATGTCTCCGGAAGGTGGTGAGTGACTCTGCTGTCCTGGCGTCGTGAGGGAGCTTGTTCCACCATTGGGGTGCCAGAGCAGCGAACAGTTTTGACTGGGCTGAGCGGGAACAATGCTTCCGCAGAGGTAGGGGAGCCAGCAGGCCAGAGGTGGATGAACGCAGTGCCCTCGTTTGGGTGTAGGGACTGATCAGAGCCTGAAGATACGGAGGTGCCGTTCCCCTCACAGCTCCGTAGGCAAGCACCATGGTCTTGTAGCAGATGCGAGCTTCAACTGGAAGCCAGTGGAGTGTGCGGAGGAGCGGGGTGACGTGAGAGAACTTGGGAAGGTTGAACACCAGACGGGCTGCGGCATTCTGGATGAGTTGTAGGGGTTTAATGGCACAGGCAGGGAGCCCAGCCAACAGCGAGTTGCAGTAATCCAGACGGGAGATGACAAGTGCCTGGATTAGGACCTGTGCCGCTTCCTGTGTAAGGCAGGGTCTTACTCTCCGAATGTTGTAGAGCATGAATCTACAGGATCGGGTCACCGCCTTGATGTTAGCGGAGAACGACAGGGTGTTGTCCAGGGTCACGCCAAGGCTCTTCGCACTCTGGGAGGAGGACACAACGGAGTTGTCAACCGTGATGGCGAGATCATGGAACGGGCAGTCCTTCCCCGGGAGGAAGAGCAGCTCCGTCTTGCCGAGGTTCAGCTTGAGGTGGTGATCCGTCATCCATACTGATATGTCTGCCAGACATGCAGAGATGCGATTCGCCACCTGGTTATCAGAAGGGGGAAAGGAGAAGATTAGTTGTGTGTCGTCAGCGTAGCAATGATAGGAGAGGCCATGTGAGGATATGACAGAGCCAAGTGACTTGGTGTATAGCGAGAATAGGAGAGGGCCTAGAACTGAGCCCTGGGGGACACCAGTGGTGAGAGCACGTGGTGCGGAGACAGCTTCTCGCCACGCCACTTGGTAGGAGCGACCGGTCAGGTAGGACGCAATCCAAGAGTGAGCCGCGCCGGAGATGCCCAGCTCGGAGAGGGTGGAGAGGAGGATCTGATGGTTCACAGTATCAAAGGCAGCAGACAGGTCTAGAAGGACAAGAGCAGAGGAGAGAGAGTTAGCTTTAGCAGTGCGGAGAGCCTCTGTGACACAGAGAAGAGCAGTCTCAGTTGAATGACCAGTCTTGAAACCTGACTGGTTTGGATCAAGAAGGTCATTCTGAGAGAGATAGCAAGAGAGTTGGCTAAAGACGGCACGCTCAATAGTTTTGGAGAGAAAAGAAAGAAGGGATACTGGTCTGTAGTTGTTGACATCAGAGGGATCGAGTGTTGGTTTTTGAGAAGGGGGTGCAACTCTCGCTCTCTTGAAGACGGAAGGGACATAGCCAGCGGTCAAGGATGAGTTGATCGGCGAGGTGAGGTAAGGGAGAAGGTCACCGGAGATGGTCTGGAGAAGAGAGGAGGGGATAGGGTCAAGCGGGCAGGTTGTTGGGCGGCCTGCCGTCACAAGTTGCAAGATTTTATCTGGAGAGAGAGGGGAGAAAGAAGTCAAAGCATAGGGTAGGGCAGTGTGAGCAGGACCAGCAGTGTCATTTGACTTAACAAACGAGGATCGGATGTCGTCAACCTTCTTTTCAAAATGGTTGACGAAGTCATCCACAGAGAGGGAGGGGGGAGGGGGGGATTCAGCAGGGAGGAGAATGTGGCAAAGAGCCTAGGGTTAGAGGCGGATGCTTGGAATTTAGAGTGGTAGAAAGTGGCCTTAGCAGCAGAAACAGATGAAGAAAATGTAGAGAGGAGGGAGTGAAAAGATGCCAGGTCTGCTGGGAGTCTAGTTTTCTTCCATTTCCGCTCAGCTGCCCGGAGCTCTGTTCTGTGAGCTCGCAATGAGTCATCAAGCCACGGAGCTGGAGGGGAGAACCGGGCCGGCCGGGAGGATAGGGGACATAGAGAGTCAAAGGATGCAGAAAGGGAGGAGAGGAGGGTTGAAGAGGCAGAATCAGGAGATTGGAGGGAGAAGGATTGAGCAGAGGGAAGAGATGATAGGATGGAAGAGGAGAGAGTAGCGGGAGAGAGAGAGCGAAGGTTGCGACGGCGCATTACCATCTGTGTAGGGGCAGAGTGAGTAGTGTTGGAGGAGAGGGAGAGAGAAAAGGATACAAAGTAGTGGTCGGAGACTTGGAGGGGAGTTGCAGTGAGATTAGTAGAAGAACAGCATCTAGTAAAGATGAGGTCAAGCATATTGTCTGCCTTGTGAGTAGGGGGGGACGGTGAGAGGGTGAGGTCAAAAGAGGAGAGGAGTGGAAAGAAGGAGGCAGAGAGAAATGAGTCAAATGTAGACGTAGGGAGGTTGAAATCCCCCAGAACTGTGAGGGGTGAGCCATCCTCAGGAAAGGAACTTATCAAGGCATCAAGCTCATTGATGAACTCTCCAAGGGAACCTGGAGGGCGATAGATGACAAGGATATTAAGCTTAAATGGGCTAGTGACTGTGACAGCATGGAATTCAAATGAGGAGATAGACAGATGGGTCAGGGGGAAAATTGAGAATGTCCACTTGGGAGAGATGAGGATTCCTGTGCCACCACCCCGCTGACCAGATGCTCTCGGGGTATGCGAGAACACATGGTCAGACGAGGAGAGAGCAGCAGGAGTAGCAGTGTTTTCAGTGGTAATCCATGTTTCCGTCAGCGCCAAGAAGTCGAGGGACTGGAGGGTAGCATAGGCTGGGATGAAGTCTGCCTTGTTGGCAGCAGAACGGCAGTTCCAGAGGCTGCCTGAGACCTGGAACTCCACGTGGGTCGTGTGTGCAGGGACCACCAGGTTAGAGAGGCAGCAGCCACGCGGTGTGAGGCGTACTTGAGAATGCAATAAAAAAATAACATGCAAGGAGGTTTAGTATGATTTTGGCAATGCAGGTCGGACTAACCACGTATCCGGCCCTTTATCTTCTTCTGTTGTTGTTGTTGTTGTTGTTGACCCCCTGCAGTACCTTTGAGAACCACTGCTGTCTTAGGCTATAGTATAATATCAAAGTCTATGATTGGTTCAAATCAGTTTGGTGGGTGCAAATTAATAGCATGTATGCCTCATGTTCCTCACAGGCAAGTGTGTCTACTTCTAAAGAAGGGAGCCAATCAGTATGCTGTTGACGAGAGGGGGCAGGACCCACTCGCCATTGCCATAGAGACAGCACACGCCGATATTGTGACCCTGTAAGTAAATCTACTCTATGAAATGCAGGAAAGGTGGAGGCTTTGTTTGTTGATACCCTCTATTTTTTGGGGACTGTCTTCCAGACTACGAATGGCTCGCATGAATGAAGAGATGAGAGACTCCGAGGGATTCTTTGGATCTATGGGTAACATTCACTATGTTGATGTTTAATAAAATACGTATACCTTTATTTGTTTCTCACCTGTACCCTTTACACTTGTACCTGTATACGGGTTGAAAATGGCAGATGATAAGCACCTAAATTGGCTGTACAGTAACATGCTATACATGACATCAGAGCTCACCCCTGAGGGTCAGTGAAGACACTTGCCAGTTGGTCCGCGCATGCTCTGACTATATGTCCTCGTAATCCGTCTGGCCCTGCGGACTTGTGAATGTTGACCTGTTTAAAGGTCTTGCTCACAAAGGTTTTTAACTCGTCTGGTAGGCTTGCGTCACTGGGCAGCTCGTGGCTTGGTTTCCCTTTGTAGTCCGTAATAGTTTGCAAGCCCTGCCACATCCGACGAGCTTCAGCGCTTTGCCTGTTTGATGGATTGTCTGAGGGCATAGCGGGATTTCTTATAAGCATCCGGAGTAGTGTCCCGCTCCTTGAAAGCGGCAGCTCTAGCCTTTAGCTTGGTGCGGATGTTGCCTGTAATCCATGGCTTCTGGTTGGGATATGTACGTACGGTCACTGTAGGGACGACGTCGTCGATGCACTTATTGATGAAGCCAGTGACTGATGTGGTGTACTCCTCAATGCCATGCTCTGTATTGAGCGAGTCACTGGTACTTCCTGCTTTAGTTTTTGCTTGTAAGCAGGAATCAGGAGGATAGAATTATGGTCAGATTTGCCAAATGGACGGCGAGGGAGAGCTTTGTATGCGTCTCTGTGTGTGATGTAAAGGTGGTCTAGAGTTTTTTTTCCCTCTGGTTGCACATGTGACATGCTGGTAGAAATGAGGTTAAACGGATTTAAGTTTGCCTGCATTAAAGTCCCGGCCACTAGGAGCGCCACTTCTGGATGAGCATTTTCTTGTTTGCTTATGGCCTTATTCAGCTCGTTGAGTGCGGTTTTAGTGCCAGCATCGGTTTGTGGTGGTAATTAGACGGTTATGAAAAATATAGATAAACTCTCTCGGTAGATAGTGTGGTCTACAGCTTATCATGAGGTACTCTACGTCAGGCGAGCAATACCTCGAGACTTCCTTAATATTAGACATCGCGCACCAGCTGTTATTGACCAATAGACACAAACCACCACACCAGACGTAGCTGTTCTGTCCTGCCGATTCATGGAAAATCCAGCCAAATATATCGTTCAGCCACGACTCGGTGAAACATAAGGTATTACAGTTTTGAATGTCCCGTTGGTAGGATAGTCTCGAACGGAGATCATCCATATTTTTCTCCAGTGATTGCACGTTGGCCAATAGAACGGATGATAGAGGCGGGTTACCCACTCGCCGACGAACTCTCACAAGGCACCCCAGTCTTCGCCCCCTGTATATCCGTCTTTTCTTCACGCGAATGACGGGGATTTGGGCCTGGTCTCGGAGAAGGAGTATATCCTTCGCGTCGGACTCATTAAAGTAAAAATCTTCGTCTAGTTCGAAGCGAGTACTCGCTGTTCTGATATCCAGAAGCTCTTTTTGGTCAAAAGAGACGGTAGCAGCAACATTATGTACAAAATAAATTACAAACAATGAGAAAAAACAAACAAAATAGCACAGTTGGTTAGGAGCCCGTAAAATGGCAGCCATCCCCTCCGGCGCCATTCTCTAATATTCGGTCAGAAATAGAGCAAGCTTTGATTGGTTCTCTCAAACGTTGAGACCTCTCGTTGTTTGGATTTGAAAATCAAACAGTTGTAATGAAAGGGGGCGGTGCTCCGGAGCTGCGTGTGGCTGTCCATGAGGGTGTTTGAGTGAGAAATATGAAGAGGAGAACAAACCAGTAAAAGCCCCCTTCATTATTGACGCATCGTGCTCACAGCATTGAACAGCCTACCTAGACTATGAAGTCAGGAGGACTTTGAGTTTTGGTATCAGCCAGACTTCTTTGTCTGTGCTGAACGTGAACACTCCTAAAATGCTGTTTTTATGTGCTGGGTCGTATTCATTAGGGCTCACCATAGCAAAACGTTTTGCAACGAAGACTAAAACGGCTTGTTCGTATTGAACAAGTACAGAGTGTTTTCTTCCATTTCGTGCCTACTAAACACAACCCTTATTTCAAACACTCAGTTTTGCTGCTCTGCTCGTGTGTTCCTCTCCAGGTGACGATGAGACATTTCAAGACATCTTCCGTGACTTCAGTGATATGGCTTCTCACGATCCAGAAAGACTCACCCGTCGACAGTTCAGCAGAAGCGGAGAAGAGGAGGGACAAGAGAAGAGGATAGTGAATCACCAGCGCAAGGCAGAGGAGGAGGAGGAAGAGACATAGGGAGAATCTCAATGACATACTCCGTGCGTCCTCTCATCTTGCCCCCTCCTAAAAACACATTGGAGGAAAAGGTCAGATGGGTGGGGCCTCTGGCTTTCTCATCCAATGGGTTTTGAGAAGGAGGCGAGGAGAGAGGACGTGAGGATTATGCAATTGAGATTCTCCCATGTAAAGTAAGAGGAGGAGGAGGAGACCTTGAGTTGGGAATTATAAAGGAAAAGGGGCGTTACCACATTTCAGGTCAGGAATGGGGAACACAGAGGTTAATTCAATGAGGTGAAACATTCACAACGTTGCAGGTAGAAATGACATGACTCACAGTTCGACATCACAAACACTCACACCTGATCTATACAAAACATTTATTTCTGAACATTCTGTAAAGTTGCACCCTCCTGGTCCTTCAAGACTGCAGTGTCTGACAGTTGTCATTGTGCCTCAGCAGTTAAATAACAGATCAAGTTCTGACTTCAACAAAATGTTTAATTGATAATTTGCTTCAGTTTTGAGCCACAATTTTGAAGTTATTAGAAAGGTTACCTGAACAGTTTGGCAAAGAAAATTAAACAGATAAACTACTAGGCCTACTGCTACAAGGTGTTGTAAAGGAAGCAAACGGTCTTAGGATCTCAATCCTGTTTAGAACTTATAATTATAATCAATGTTACAGTCTTGAATAACGCTCAGCAGACCCTTCAACCCTCAAGGAATGAATGCCCCAATTCCTGTGAATGGATGTTACATAGGATGGATGCATGTGAACTGGGTTTGCTCAGTCTGCTGTAATGCCCGAAAAGCACATAAATAAGGACTATAAAAGTGTTACATATAGAATACTAAAGTATTATATTTTAACATATTGTTATGGACTGTAGCCACTCCAATATTTCAGATGTTATTAGATGACTTCCACTTACAGACTGAACTGCTGCATGCAGTAGCCTATACATGTTACTACTTACAAGTCATCTGAGGGAACAGTTGATTCTTGCTGAACGTGGGGTGTATTCACTAGGAACCAAACGGGATGAAACAGGGTGGGACCTACCCAAATTTGTCCAATAAGAACTCGTTTTCATTGCAGAACGTTTTCTGTTGTGAAACATTTTTGCTACAGTGTGTACTAATGATTACACCCCAGTTAATCTCTCAATTTGAGTCTGAATAAATCCCATTGAAAGCAATGGCTCCTTATAATACCATACACTGTTATTGTTATGTTTTTGTTTGCAGGGGAAATACAGTAAGTGGACCAAAACCGTAAAATGAGAATGCAGGGATTTAGAATGCATTATAAAGCGGATAGTTTGGATCCTGGATGCTGATTAGCTAAAACAGCATTTCAGCTGTGTGTATATTAGACAATATGATGCAGAAATACTTGACTGTTCTGCTTATGTTGATATAATGGCAATTAGGCACCTCAGGTGTTTGTGGTACTGTGAGGGAAAAAATAATTTGATCCCCTGCTGATTTTGTATGTTTGCCCACTGATCAGTCTAATTTTAATGGTAGGTTTATTTGAACAGTGAGAGACAGAATAACAACAAAAAAATCCAGAAAAACACCTGTCAAAAATGTTATAAATTGATTTGCATTTTAATGATGGAAATAAGTATTTGACCCCCTCTCAATCAGAAAGATTTCTGGCTCCCAGGTGTCTTTTATACAGCTAACGAGCTGAGATTAGGAGCACACTCTTAAAGAGAGTATAAAAGACACCTGTCCACAGAAGCAATCAATCAATCAGATTCCAAACTCTCCACCATGGCCAAGACCAAAGAGCTCTCCAAGGATGTCAGGGACAAGATTGTAGACCTACACAAGGCTGGAATGGGCTCCAAGACCATCGCCAAGCAGCTTGGTGAGAAGGTGACAACAGTTGGTGCGATTATTCGCAAATGGAAGAAACACAAAAGAACTGTCAATCTCCCTCGGCCTGGGGTTCCATGCAAGATCTCACCTCGTGGAGTTGCAATGATCATGAGAACGGTGAGGAATCAGCCCAGAACTACACGGGAGGATCTTGTCAATGATCTCAAGGCAGCTGGGACCATAGTCACCAAGAAAACAATTGGTAACACACTACGCCGTGAACGACTGAAATCCTGCAGCGCCCGCAAGGTCCCCCTGCTCAAGAAAGCACATATACATGCCCGTCTGAAGTTTGCCAATGAACATCTGAATGATTCAGAGGAGAACTGGGTGAAAGTGTTGTGGTCAGATGAGACCAAAATGGAGCTCTTTGGCATCAATTCAACTCGCCGTGTTTGGAGGAGGAGGAATGCTGCCTATGACCCCAAGAACACCATCCCAACCGTCAAACATGGAGGTGGAAACATTATGCTTTGGGGGGTGTTTTTCTGCTAAGGGGACAGGACAACTTCACCGCATCAAAGGGACGATGGACGGGACATGTACTGTCAAATCTTGGGTGAGAACATCCTTCCCTCAGCCAGGGCATTGAAAATGGGTCGTGGATGGGTATTCCAGCATGACAATGACCCAAAACACACGGCCAAGGCAACAAAGGAGTGGCTCAAGAAGAAGCACATTAAGGTCCTGGAGTGGCCTAGCCAGTCTCTAGACCTTAATCCCATAGAAAATCTGTGGAGGGAGCTGAAGGTTCGAGTTGCCAAACGTCAGCCTCGAAACCTTAATGAGTTGGAGAATCTGCAAAGAGGAGTGGGACAAAATCCCTCCTGAGATGTGTGCAAACCTGGTGGCCAACTACAAGAAACGTCTGACCTCTGTGATTGCCAACAAGGGTTTTGCCACCAAGTACTAAGTCATGTTTTGCAGAGGGGTCAAATACTTATTTCCCTCAAATCAATTTATAACATTTTTGACATGTGTTTTTCTGGAATTTTTTGTTGTTATTCTGTCTCTCACTGTTCAAATAAACCTACCATTAAAATTATAGACTGATCATGTGTTTGTCAGTGGGCAAACGTACAAAATCAGCAGGGGATCAAATACTTTTTTCCCTCACTGTATATGGCCAATATACCACACCCCCTAGGTCCTTTTTGCTTACATATAGGCCTATTATATATTATTTTACTGTGGCACAGTCAGATATAATAAAATGTGTCTTAATACTGTTATTAGTTTTTATTGAATTATGGTTTACAATGAACATCCATATTACACAGTGTCCCAGATGTGATTTAAATAATGAGTACAGTCCTTAAAGAAGTTAATTTTTACAGCAAAATCTCTATTTTATGTAAAGAAAATGTTATATTTACATTATTTAGCAGACGCTCTTATCCAGAGCGACTTAGTGAGTGCATACATTATTTTAATTTTTATACTGGCCCCCCATGGGAAACGAACCCACAACCCTGGCGTTGCAAATGCCATGCTCTACAACCCTGCCGGCCATTCCCTCCCCTACCCTGGGCCAATTGTGCGCCGCCCAATGGGTCTCCCGGTCGCGGCCAGCTACGACAGAGCCTGGATTCGAACCAGGATCTCTAGTGGCACAGCTAGCACTGCAATGCAGTGCCTCAGACCGCTGCGCTACTCGGGAGAAATAGAAGGGTCCAGACAAATATTTAGTGATTTCACATGTTTTAGAGAAACTTACCCCAAACAGCAAATCACTTCCTTATCCTTATTGTGTAGTATGGGGCCCCTGAAAAAAAAACATGAAAAGGCTCCAAATACATCCTTTTAGAAACAGCAAAGCTTTCAGTATAGTGATGCAGGTCTTTAGATGTTGTACACATGAAACTGTGTCATACCGTACTTTATCTGCAACGTTATATTCAATTTTGTTGTGACTCCAGAGATACCTGTGTCCGTTTTACAGGTAACTGCCAAAATAAAGGAAACACTTAAGTAAATGAGGGATACAAAGTATATTGAAACATGGGGTGCTTCCACACAGGAAGTTCCAGACAGGCGCATTGAAGCTGTTCTGGCTGCTTGTAGTGTCCCAACACCCTATAAAAGACACTATGTTGGTGTTTCCTTTATTTTGGCAGGTACCTGTAGCAGCAGGTGGATAAAGTTCAGAATGACACAACTTCATGCGTACAACATCTAAAGACCTGCATCACTAGAGCTTTGCCGTTTCTAAAAATACGTTTTGTTCATGTTTTTTCAGGACCCTATACAACAATGAGGATGAGGAAGTGATTTGCTGTTTGGGGTAAATTTCTCTACAACGTGAAATCACAACAACAAAAAAGGTGTCTGGACCCTTCTATAACATGCCATTTACATAAAAAATTTAGATTTGGTTATAAAAAATTTAAAGTCATCCTTTAATGTACGGTAGCCTACCGTACAAAAGTACTGTACAGTCGTGGTCAAAAGTTTTGAGAATGACACAAATACTAATTTTCACAAAGTCTGTAATAAAGGGGAATATATATATATAAAAAATAAAAATAAACATGGGGGATTGGAAGTGATGCAGACAATTACATTGATAGAAGATACAATCTATCTGCAATATTAAGCTGATCCATCCCCCACCCCAAAAAAGAAAAGAAGTCTGCTGCCTCAGTTTTGATGATGGCAATTTGCATATACTCCAGAATGTCATGAAGAGTGATCAGATGAACTGCAATTAATTGCAAAATCCCTCTTTGCCATGAAAATGTACATAATCCCAAAAAAAACATTTCCACTGCATTTCAGCCCTGCCACAAAAGGACCAGCTGCCATCATGTCAGTGATTCTCTCGTTAACACAGGTGAGAGTGTTGACTTTGACAAGGCTGGCGATCACTCTGTCATGCTGATTGAGTTAGAATAACAGACTGGAAGCTTTAAAAGGAGGGTGGTGCTTGAAATCATTGTTCTTCCTCTGTTAACCATGGTTACCTGCAAGGAAACACGTGCTGTCATCATTGCTTTGCACAAAAAGGGCTTCACAGGCAAGGATATTGCTGCTAGTAAGATTGCACCTAAATCAACCATTTCTCGGATCATCAAGAACTTCAAGGAGAGAGGTTCAATTGTTATTCTCCCGAGTGGCGCAGTGGTCTAAGGCACTGCATCGCAGTGCTAGCTGTGCCACTAGAGATCCTGGTTCGAATCCAGGCTCTGTCGTAGCCGGCCGCGACTGGGAGACCCATGGGGCGGCGCACAATTGGCCCAGCGTCGTCCAGGGTAGGGGAAGGAATGGCCGGCAGGGGATGTAGCTCAGTTGGTAGAGCATGGCGTTTGCAACGCCAGGGTTGTGGGTTCGATAAAACAATGTATGTGCTAACTGTAAGTCGCTCTGGATAAGAGCGTCTGCTAAATGACTAAAATGTAAATGTAAATGTAAGAAGGCGTCAGGGCGCCCAAGAAAGTCCAGCAAGCGCCAGGACCGTCTCCTAAAGTTGATTCAGCTGCGGGATCGGGGCACCACCACTGCAGAGCTTGCTCAGGAATGGCAGCAGGCAGGTGTGAGTGCATCTGCACGCACAGTGAGGCGAATACTTTTGGAGGATGGCCTGGTGTCAAGAAGGGCAGCAAAGAAGCCACTTCTCTCCAGGAAAAACATCAGGGACAGACTGATATTCTGCAAAAGGTACAGGGATTGGACTGCTGAGGACTGGGGTAAAGTCATTTTCTCTGATGAATCCCCTTTCTGATTGTTTGGGGCATCCAGAAAACACAGTGTCCGGAGAAGATAAGGTGAGCGCTACCATCAGTCCTGTGTCATGCCAACAGTAAAGCATCCTGAGACCATTCATGTGTGGGGTTGCTTCTCAGCCAAGGGAGTGGGCTCACTCACAATTTTGCCTAAGAACACAGACATTAATAAAAAATGGTACCAACACATCCTCCGAGAGAAACTTCTCCCAACCATCCAAGAACAGTTTGGTGACGACCAATGCCTTTTCCAGCATGATGGAGCACCTTGCCATAAGGCAAAAGTGATAACTAAGTGGCTCGGGGAACAAAACATTGACATTTTTGGTCCATGGTCAGGAAACTCCCCAGACCTTAATCCCATTGAGAATTTGTGGTTGATCCTCAAGAGGTGGGTGGACAAACAAAACCCCACAAATTCTGACAAACTCCAAGCATTGATTATGCAAGAATGGGCTGCCATCAGTCAGGATGTGGCCCAGAAGTTAATTGACAGCATGCCAGGGCGGATTGCAGAGGTCTTGAAAAAGAAGGGTCAACACTGCAAATATTGACTCTTTGCATAAACTTAATGTAATTGTCAATAAAAGCCTTTGACACTTATAGAATGCTTGTAATTATACTTCAGTATACCATAGTAACATCTGACAAAAATATCTCAAAACACTGAAGCAGCAACTTTGTGAAGACCAATACTTGTGTCATTCGCAAAACGTTTGACCACGACTGTGTACAACAGAAGTCCCAAATAATTTCAAACTACATGTAAAGGCGCATAACAATTACGTCATTCGAAGCGGGACCAAACGCATGTGCATATGACGGCTCCAGTTCTTTGACGCCATTTGGGACATCGCAGGATTGTTTTCTTCAGGTAACGTTACTTGCTAATGTTGATCAATTAGCTGTTGTTTTAATTTGTTGACGGCCAGAGACACTCATTGCTGGCTAGCTTTCCGACCAGATGGTATTATTTCATTAGCTAGATCTTGACGTTCAAGTTGTGGTTGCTAACTAGCTAACGTTCGCTAGCAGTAGGGCCCACATTTGTCGGTGTAACGTTAGATTGCTTGTTTCGGAACTTGCATTTTCTCGTTGATGCAATAAATACAGATACAATGGATTAATCGCTGAGCCTAAGTACTGAGCTGATTGTCCGTAGTGTCTTTCGGACAAATGGATGGCGAAGAGGACGAATTCTTCTCCGGGAACCACTCTGGTAAGAACTGCTTTGATTCCGCCTCGGCGGGGACTAGCTTGCTAGTTAGGTCCTAGAATTGCTTTGTTGTTTATTGTACCAGCAACGAGATGTCTGTTCTTTCGTGTATTTTTGGTATTTGTATTTATTATGGATCCCCACTCTTCCTGGGTCCAGTAAAAATGAAGGCAGTAATATACATTATAATAGTATTTGTGAACATTAAAATATATTTGACAACAGATTTCACAATAAGTGTGTGCCCTCTTGTGGGGTATGCATGGGTGTCCGAGCTGTGTTAGTAGTTTAAACAGACAGCTCGGTGCATTCAACGTGTCAATATGTCTTACAAAAACAAGTAGTGATGAAGTCAATCTCTCCTTTACTTTGAGCTATGCGTATTATTTATGTTAACTCTACATGTACATTTAAGGGCCAGCCGTGCTGCCTTGTTCTGGGCCAGTTATACTTTTCCCAATTTCCTCTTTGTGGCACCTTACCACACAACTGGGCGGTAGTCCAGGAGTGACAAAACTAGGGCCTGTAGGACCTGCCCTGTTGATATTGTTAAGAAGGCAGAGCAGCGATTTATTATGGACATACCTTTACCCATCGTAGCTACTGTTGTATCAATATTATTGTGTACATGGTAGTCATGCCCATTGTATATGATACCAATAGTTGTGTACATTAATTCTGGAATGCCAAAACATGTGTTGGTTATGTCCTGGTCCTGTAGATGGTGGTGGCACCCCGGTACAGGACGAAAATGCTCTCGGTTCAGATGCGGAAGAGGAGATGAGGAATGAGCCGCGCCACTCCGAGGTAAGGGGATAGTCGTCTAAGCAAGACATTCAGATAACCTGTGTTCAACAACAGTCTAGTGTGGTGGTCAAGCCCTCTTGATTTCCACACCATCTTGCACATACAGATTAACTTGTAAAAAAAAAAATATATATAATATCCAAGGGGTCTACGCTGACATTTTTTACAAGGATAAATGTAGGCGCACACAAAGACATTTAGGAGCACAACGACAAATGTGGTTATAAAGCTAAAATCTTTCATTTTTCAAAGCGCTCTAGTGCTCCTAAATAATGTCAGATTGCACAGCAAAATATTTGTCCGCATATGCTAGTAAGATGGTTGCACTGTAGAACCCTGCATCCATTCCTAACCGTAGACTTATGAAGGGTTTTATATTTCCACCGTTTGTTATGCAGGATGAGAATAGTGATGGTGAGGGAGCTGCTCAGGCCATGGAGACAACCGGCGTGGCCAGCGGGTCAGACAACGAGGGACACAAAGGGGAGGACAGTGACTTTGAGGAGGAGGCCCCTAGGCTTGCAGACAGCGATAACAAGGAGGGGTCCCCAGTCAAACGCAGCACCTCAGACGTAGAGGGCTCCCCCCCACCCAAATGCAGAGGCAGTAACTCGGACATAGAGGAGTCCCCCCCACCCAAACGCAGGGGCAGCACCTCAGACGTAGAGGGCTCCCCCCCACCCAAACGCAGGGGCAGCACCTCAGACGTAGAGGGCTCCCCCCCACCCAAACGCAGGGGCAGCACCTCAGACGTAGAGGGCTCCCCCCCACCCAAACGCAGGGGCAGCACCTCAGACGTTGAGGGCTCCCCCCCACCCAAACGCAGGGGCAGCACCTCAGACGTAGAGGGCTCCCCCCCACCCAAACGCAGGGGCAGCACCTCAGACGTAGAGGAGAAAGAAACCAAACAGGCTGCAACCGTGAGCGACTCTGAGAACGAGGATCGGCCCCCGTCCCGAGTCCGGAGCAGACACTCGAATGCACGCAGTGACTCAGAGACTGAGGCGCCCGAACACAAAGCACAGATGGAGTCTGATGGAGAGGAGGAGGAGTGCGGCGAGGGGAAAGGGAAGTGGAAGGCTGTAATGCACTCCGACAGTGAGGATGAGGTGGAGGCTCGGCCAGCGAAAGCAGCTGCAGGCAGTGACCAGGAGAAGGAAGGTCCTGCAAAACGGGTGGTGGACGAGAGTGAGGACGACGACGAGATGCCAAGTAGGTGCCATCTACAGTTGACTCCTGATAAGTGCACAGTCAATCAATCAATCTACTGATACTTATTCGAATACATTTTCTGTTCACTTGCTCCAGATATCGGCATACTCTGGCTTAGTACACACAATCATACTACATCTGTTCCAAGTTATTGTACTGTATTAAGTAGGGGTGTGACATTTAAACGAAATTGGGATCATTAACGTTTAGAAAAAATCCCTAACCTAAACTTTTTTTTTAACCAAATTAAAATCACAGTGCAGTTATCACTAAATTACCACTAACAGGCCCCGATCATCATAAAGGGAAAAAGTAAACATACCTAACACAACAATGCTTTAATGTTAGCAGGAGGAGATGGGCATCTTTCAAATTATTTACATTTTAGTCATTTAGCAGACGCTCTTATCCAGAGCGACTTACGGTAGTGAGTGCATACATTTTCCATACTGGTCCCCTGTGGGAATCGAACCCACAACCCTGGCATTGCAAGCACCATGCTCTACCAACTGAGCCAAACAGGACTGCTACAGTTATAAAGCGCTCCGCATGTCATTGTCGTTAACCGTTAGAAAAATGGCAGAGAGTGAGACAGGGAAGCGACAGCAGCAAAGTTCTGTATGGCAATACTTTGAAAAGTTAAATGAGAAAGTTGTGAAATGCAAACTTTGTGAGGTGGAATTGCGCTACAGAGGCCGTACAGGTGCAATGCTGAAGGGAGGCGCCGTGAGACCCAACCTGTTGCTGGCAGCAGTGCGATTAGGGACTGAGTGAGAATCACAGCGCTGATTACAGAAATGATTGCAGTTGATATGCAGCCATTGTCAATGGTAGAGGATGCCGGCTTCAATGTTGCCTTAATGGCATGTCTATAGCCAGACTACAAGATGCCAAACCGTGAACACCCGGATGTACAATGATTGCTCTGCAAGTACAAAGCGCAAGCACTCAAACACCAGAGTGTTGGACGTCGATGAACACGCTGTCATACATCACTGCAACGAGCCATCACATTGATGAGAACAGGCACACAGCAGATAATTGTTGCTGAGTGGGTGGGGGGCAGCTGTAAGGTGAGCTCCGTCTGGTAGGGTTTCCACTAGATCGCAAAGCCACAGTCAAAATAGTCTATAATCGTAAAAATGCATGAAAATAAATGCACTTTTTCGTCTAAATTTAGGGTTGGGCATAAGGTTAGCCCTGTGGTTAGGTTTAAAATCACATTTTAAAGATGAACTATGCAGAAATCGCTCTGCCATTTCCTGGTTGCTAAAATTCTAATCGTTTGCCTAATTTTCAGTTTGTGGCAAAACAAGCAAGTGTAGTGTAGAGAATCATCGTACCATCTAAACCGCTGTGAAATATATTTAACTTAACCAAAAATATTTGTGTTTTCAGCAGTTTGAAGCTGGTGTACAAAACCGAAAGTAAAAGATGCAAAAACAAAACTTAAGAATGGGAAACGTAGAAATAGCGCACATAGAACAGATCTACCGCTTCTTAGACTTGCTTTCAATGAGAAGTACAGATCTATAACTCAGATTTCTATGTGAATTTGGTCGGGTCGCCCCAAAAGTTACGTATTGCAGCTTTAAGAAGAGAAGTTGTAGAAATCGGCGGGATTTATTCTTTTGTGGCTGTGGTAATTAGTGACGACCATCTGGTAGGTAGCCAGGACTGCGGTAGATTGAACTACATTTCCCCTTAGCGGTCATACGGAGGACCATATCTGAATTGTGAATTCACGTAATTTTATGATTTTTCTTATAGTCTAAACGATAAACAAATGGCAGTTTAAACGTTAGCAACATTTGTCACACGCATTGATCCCCAGTTCAAATTTTTAAACGTTGTGGTGATTTCCACGTGTAGCAGAGAAATAACAACAAATAAGGCACTGACTGTAATGGCGCCGGAGGAGATGGCTGCCGTTTTACGGGCTCCTAACCAATTGTGCTATTAGGCGTGTTTTTTCACATTATTTGTAACTTCTTTTGTATATAATGTTTCTGCCACCGTCTCTTACGACCGAAAAGAGCTTCTGGATATCAGAACAGCGATTACTCACCTCGTACTGGACGAAGATTTTTTTCTTCAACGAGTTGGACGCGAAGGATTTACTTCAAACACCCGACCAGGCCCAAATCCCGTCATTCGCAGGAGAAAGAGACGGAGATATCGGGGACGTAGGTCGGGTGCCTTGTAAGGATCCGACGGTGAGTTGGTAATCTGCCTCTTCCGTCAGTCCTATTAGCCAACGTACAATCATTGGATAACAAAACTGATGAGCTACGATCACCAATATCCTACCAACGGGACATTAAAAACTGTAATATCTTATGTTTCACCGAGTCGTGGCTGAACGACGACCTGGATAACATACAGCTGTATTGGCAAAATGGAACAACGGCCTCCGGTAAGACAAGGGGTGGCAGTCTGTGTATATTTGTAAACAGCTGGTGAAATCTAATATTAAGGAAGTCTCTGTTTTGCTCACCTGCGGTAGTATTACATGATAAGCTGTAGACCACACTATTTACCGAGAGAGTTTTCATCTATATCTTTTTTCCGTAGCTGTCTATTTACCACCACAAACCGATGCTGGCACTAAGACCGCACTCAATGAGCTGTATAAGGCATAAGCAAACAGGAAAACGCTCATCCAGAGGTGGCGCTCCTAGTGGCCGGGGACTTAATACAGGGAAACTTAAATCAGTTTTACCTCATTTCTACCAGCATGTTAAATGTGCAACCAGAGGGAAAAAAACTGAAGACCACCTTTACTCCACACACAGAGATGCGTACAAAGTTCTCCCATGCCCTCCATTTGGCAAATCTGACCATAATTCTATCCTCCTGATTCCTGCTTACAAGCAAAAACTAAAGCAGGAAGCACTGGTGACTCGGTCAATAAAGAAGTGGTCAGATGACGCAGATGCTAAGCTACAGGACTGTTTTGCTAGCACAGACAGGAATATGTTCCGGGATTCTTCCGATGTCATTGAGGAGTACACCACATCAGTCACTGGCTTCATCAATAAGTGCATCGAGGACTCGAACCCAGACGCTTATAAGAAATCCCACTGTGCCCTCCGACGAACCATCAAACAGGCAAAGCGTCAATACAGGACTAAGATTGAATCGTACTACACCGGCTCCGACGCTCGTCGGATGTGGCAGGGCTTGCAAACTATTAGACTACAAAGGGAAGCACAGCCGCGAGCTCCCCAGTGACACGAGCCTACCAGACGAGCTAATTCACTTCTATGCTCGCTTCGAGGCAAGCAACACTGAAGCATGCATGAGAGCATCAGCCGTTCCGGACGACTGAGTGATCACGCTCTCCGTAGCCGATGTGAGTAAGACTTTTAAGCAGGTCAGCATTCACAAGGCCACAGGGCCAGACGGATTACCGGGACGTGTACTCCGAGCATGCGCTGACCAACTGGCAAGTGTCTTCACTGACATTTTCAACCTGTCCCTGACTGAGTCTGTAATACCAACATGTTTTAAGCAGACCACCATAGTCCCTGTGCCCGAGAACACTAAGGTAACCTGCCTAAATGACTACAGACCCGTAGCACTCACGTCTGTAGCCATAAAGTGGTTTAAAAGGCTGGTCATGGCTCACATAAACACCATTATCCCAGAAACCATAGACCAACTCCAGTTTGCATACCGCCCCAACCGATCCACAGATGATGCAATCTCTATTGCACTCCACACTGCCCTTTCCCACCTGGACAAAAGGAACACCTACGTGAGAATGCTATTCATTGACTACAGCTCAGCGTTCAACACCATAGTGCCCTCAAGCTCATCACTAAGCTAAGGACCCTGGGACTAAACACCTCCCTCTGCAACTGGATCCTGGACTTCCTGACGGGCCACTCCCAGGTGGTAAGGGTAGGTAACAACACATTTACCACACTTATCCTCAACACTGAGGCCCCTCAGGGGTGCGTGCTCAGTCCCCTCCTGTACTCCCTGTTCACCCACGACTGCATGGCCAGGCACGACTCCAACACCATAATAATATGCCATTTAGCAGACGCTTTT
Organism: Coregonus clupeaformis; assembly: GCF_020615455.1. Lineage (NCBI taxonomy): Eukaryota > Metazoa > Chordata > Actinopteri > Salmoniformes > Salmonidae > Coregonus > Coregonus clupeaformis. The sequence continues at coordinate 9,813,394 of NC_059197.1, read as the reverse complement.
ATCCAAAGCGACTTACAGTCATGTGTGCATACATTGTTACGTATGGGTGGTCCCGGGGATCGAACCCACTACCCTGGCGTTACAAGCGCCGTGCTCTACCAATTGAGCTACAGAGGACCACAATCGTTAAGTTTGCCGATCACACAACAGTGGTAGGCCTGATCACCGATAACGGTGAGACAGCCTATAGGGAGGAGGTCAGAGACCTGGCCATGTGGTGCCAAGATAACAACCTCTCACTCAATGTGACAAAGGAGATGATTGTGGACTACAGGAAGAAAAAGAGGACTGAGCACGCCCCCATTCTCATCGACGGGGCTGTAGTGGAACAGGTTGAGAGCTTCAAGTTCCTTGGTGTCCACATCACCAACGAACTATCATGGTTGAAACACACCAAGACAGTCGTGAAGAGGGCACGACAAGGCCTATTCCCGCTCAGGAGACTGAAAAGATTTGGCGTGGGTCCTCAGATCCTCAAAAAGTTATACAGCTGCACCATCGAGAGCATCCTGACTGGTTGCATCACAGCCTGGTATGGCAACTGCTCGGCCTCTGACCGCAAGGCACTACAGAGGTACATCGCTGGGGCCAAGCTTCCTGCCATCCAGGACCTCTACACTAGGCGGTGTCAGAGGAAGGCCATAAAAATTGTCAGACTCCAGCCACCTTAGTCATAGACTGTTCTCTCTGCTACCGCACGGCAAGCGGTACTGGAGTGCCAAGTCTAGGTCCAAAACGCTTCTTAACAGCTTCTACCCCCAAGCCATAAGACTCCTGAACAGCTAATCAAATGGCTACATGGACTATTTGCATTTTCCCACCCCCCACTCCATCTTTTATGCTGCTGCTACTGTTTATTGTCTATGCATAGTCACTTTAACTATACCTACATGTACATATTACCTCAAATAACCGGTGCCCCCGCACATTGACGCTGTACCGGTACCCCCTGTATATAGCCTCGCTACTGTTATTTTTACTGTTATTTTATTGCTTTCATTTTTTACTTATCTATTGTTTACTTAACACTTATTTTTCTGAACTGCATTTTTGGTTAAGGGCTTGTAAGTAAGCATTTCACTGTAAGCTCTACACCTGTTGTATTCGACGCTTGTGACAAATAAAATTTGACTGACTGTTGTCATTGGAACTAGCTAGTATGCTAACCGTAGCTAGCTAATTGAAAATTATATGAGCACCATTTCATTTAAGACAGGCATACTGTAAGTCAGGTGAATATAATTATTTCAGAAAAAGACTACCTGTCAAGAGATGAGTTTCAGCCAAACCATGCCTATACAAGATGTTGACGCTTGTCTGACTTTTGCTGTTTGTTAATTCCAGTGAAACTGTCAGATTCCAGACGTCATGAATATTTGGACATGCACACAGACATGATCAAATAGCTATATTTGTTCTCTCTCATTTCAGCAAGCTAGCAATATATCAATGCTTTATCTAAATTGTGGCCGGGAATCCGCCATAGAAATGGAAAGAATTCAAGCTCCGGTAATATGGATAGCCTAAATATTAAAACAATGGGCGTGTTCGTTTTGCATGGCCGGTGACCCAGGTGGATGGAGATTTCTCTTTAGGATCAATGGAATGGTCGAAAATGAGCAAACCCGGGGCCATGCAAACTAATTTTGCCAAAAATGTAGTGGTCAAAACTATTCGTCTTGGGGGGAGCGGGTTTCTAAAATGCAGTCGTCATCACGCAGTTTTAATATTTATTAGATGGTCATATATATTGTTTAATGCAGACTAGCTCAAAATAAGTGAAATTTGACAAATTATCCAATGGATTATGATAATTTTCTGCCCCAAAACAGGGAGGTGTAAAAACATTAATTTTCACGACCTATTTTAATTTGCTCCATGGATCACGCAGCCAAGTGTAGGCTATGGCGAAAAGCTGTAGCCAGAGGTGGAAGTGAGACACCCCACTTGGCAGTTTCTTTGTGGTTCAATGAAAGTCAATGAACTAAGTAGACCAGACCCAGCTGCTATTGCAGTAGTGTCTATGGGAGACCCACCCCGTAAACTGTGACATACTTTTTTTCAATGGTAATCGGCCTGAGTAAACAATCTTAATTTATCCACCATCTTTGCTGTAGCCAAAGATTAGGGTAAGCATATCTATTGAGCTCACATACCCATTAAGTCTTTGGATTCAAATAAAACAACTTTTTCTACTGTTTTAATGTTTCATAAAATTCATCTGGTTGTTTTATTCCAAGTCGATCAGATGTCTTATTAATTTTGTTTTTATTAAGTTATTGACAGTAATGTTTATGTTCACACAAGTGGCCAATTTCAAAGATGCAATAAAACTTTGCTGTTGAGGGTACCCTCAGATAAAAACCTCATGTATGCACATCATAACACATTTCATGAGCATTCATTACTATTTCTTGCCAATTTAAAATATGGGTTTTTCATACTAGCATTCGTGCTTGTATGTCACAGTCACACAGTAGCAACATACCTTGGTGAACTACAACAAGATAATAAGATTTCAGGAATTCACAGCTTACATTTTTAAATGCATTTTGTCTTATTTTACTGTTAAATGAACTTTGCATTGTTATACATAGATGCCATTTTTAAATGTGACATTTATCTGGGGGGCATAAAGGGTACAGTAGCATAAAAAGCACTCCCTCTATACAGAATGGAATTGACAATAAATCAATATGATCAATAATAACTAGGATTGGGCGGTATCCAGATTGTCATACCTTCATACTGACCTTGTGCCATACTGGGATATTCAGTAATACCGGCACTGAACACAAGGGGCGCTATTTTCTAAACCCACAGCCGCTGTAATCCAAAGGTCAGCAATGTTAACAAGTACATGTAAAATCCCATACAGAATGCTATTTAAATGCTAACAAGTGCATTGCGAACATTTTTATAAAAAATTTGGGCAGTATATGTAGAAATATCTAAACTTAGATTTTTGGTGGGCTTAATAGGTGCACATACCCTATCTATTATATTGCTCAGTCATGAATCGCGAACTTTGCAGGTGTTTCTGATTTTAATAAACAGTCAGATGTGATGGGTTCGAACTGAAAAATATGTCGCAAAAGCTTACTTCATTATTCAATGTAAAAAAGAAAGTACTGCATCAGGGATAGCGTACACAGACGTTTCGGCTTTACAGCCTTCTTCAGTTTGTTGGTTACACAGCTGTCTGAATTTACGGGTTTTACGCCACAGCCAATCTTCTGGGAGTGCGCAATGATTCTCTTTTGATTGATTAATAAACAATGCCATGCTGGTGGGTGGTACCGTTCAAATAAAACCCAGCCCTGAAATGAAACGTAGGTGAAAAACAATGTACACGTAATTGGCACGAATTTGCACGAAGTAAGCACTTCGGTTTTGTCACTTCAAGCCCAAATACAGTGGGGGGAAAAAAGTATTTAGTCAGCCACCAATTTTGCAAGTTCTCCCACGTAAAAAGATGAGAGAGGCCTGTAATTTTCATCATAGGTACACGTCAACTATGACAGACAAAATGAGATTTTTTTTCTTCAGAAAATCACATTGTAGGATTTTTTATGAATGTATTTATTTTAGTCCCGTCCGAATCTGCCATGTCAGTAATTTTCTACATGGCAGGAGAGTAATAATTCCAGCCAGAAAAATTTAGTTTTTTGGTGAACTCCAAGGTCCTCTGATAATACTCGCCCCATGCGAATCAACATCCCTGTGTTTTAAGGGAAATGTCTGCGTTTGACAGGTGTTGCTCGTAGTTTGCGCAAGAAAACAATAACGGATTCAATAAATGTAACTAAGTGATGCGCATAAGCTATATATGAATGGCCTAAGCTATATATGAATGGCCTACATGTAGCCTATCAACTTCCACAGTGAATGCTTTTGTTTATATGTTTTGGGCGAATGAATTTAATACCAAATGCATCAGTAAAAAATATTGATTATATTTAATGCAACCCTTGCTGTTAATAGATCGCAAAGCAGCAGCGTACAACTGACCTAAACGTTTGGAAATGATAAGTTCACTTTCTCATCCATAGCCTTAAAACGCATCTCAAGTGCAATTGCACTGTTTAGCTCACATCTTAAGGCTGGGGGGCATTTAAGATGTACTGCGGATCGCTAAAATATCCTAATGGTTATGATCACACTTCCTCAATTCAAATATTATGGCGACACCAAGCTCGAGTTATCAGTGTGACCCTATCACATGGACATGTTGAAATAATGTATCTTCACCCCTAGAATAAAACCTTCAGGCTTCCGTCATAACTGTCAATTGATTGAAAAAAGAATCACAGGGGGCAGTTTGGAAAAAAATAACCCTGTTCGAATTGTCCTCTGGAATAAAGGCCATTCTGGAGTAATAATTACATAACCAACGTTCTCTAGTAATACTAGTCCAGTTCAAATAGGTATTTGGTCACGTGCGTACGATGCGTGCATGTGTCAACTAAAGAGAGCAAGGGTTGAGGGATTTTCCTAAACAAATGAGGGATTTTGGGAACAGAACTTTAAAGTCAGAAATGGTTGTAATTATGTTGCAGCTTTAGAAACATGGACAGCGCGATAAACACTTTGATCTTCTTTGGTGGTTGCTGCAGCATGAAGAGAGGCACTAGTCAGTCACTTGCTATCTTTAAAAAATACACAGCGCAGCAAGTCTGAATCTCTCCTCCACAATCAAATCAATTGCTGGTCGGACTCCCTCTAGTCATTTGTATGTCTTAATTATTTAATCAAACTGTGTGCTTAAAGCATCAGACAAGCTCCTTGAATATAGTTGATTTGATTTAAAACACATACAGTACCAGTCAAAAGTTTGGATACACCTACTTATTCAAGGGTTTTTCTTTATTTTTTACAATTTTCTACATTGTAGAATAATAGTGAAGATATCAAAACTATGAAATAACACATATGGAATCATGTACATATTTTAAATTCTTCAAAGTAGCCACCCTTTGCCTTGACAGATTTGCACGCTCTTGGCATTCCAGCAAAGCACCCCCACACCAGCACACCTCCTCCATGCTTCACAAAGGTTGGAACCAAAAATCTCAAATTTGGACTCATTAGACCAAAGGACAGATGTCCACCGGTCTAATGTCCATTGCTCGTGTTTCTTGGCCCAAGCAGGTCTCTTCTTCTTATTGGTGTCCTTTAGTAGTGGTTTCTTTGCAGCAATTCGACCATGAAGGCCTGATTCACACAGTCCCCTCTGAACAGTTGATGTTGAGATGTGTCTGTTACTTGAAATCTGAAGCATTTATTTGGGCTGCAATTTCTGAGGCTGGTAACTCTAATGAACTTATCCTCTGCAGCAGAGGTAACTGGATCTTCCATTCCTGTGGTGGTCCTCATGATACACAGTTTCATCATAGCGCTTTATTGTTTTTTGCTACTGCACTTGAAATGTTCCTGATTGACTGACCTTCATGTCTTAAAGTAAAGAACTGTCGTTTCTCTTTGCATATTTTAGCTGTTCTTGCCATAATATGGACCTGGTCTTTTACCAAATAGGGCTATCTTCTGTATACCACCCCTACCTTGTCACAACACAACTGATTGGCTCAAACTCATTAAGAAGGAAATAAATTCCACAAAGTAACTTTTAAGAAGGCACACCTGTTAATTGAAATGCATTCCAGGTGACTACCTCATGAAGCTGGTTGAGAGAATGCCAAGAGCTTGCAAAGCTGTCATCAAGGCAAAGGGTGGCTACTTTGAAAAATCTCAAATATATAAAATATATTTGGATTTGTTTAACACTTTTTTGGTTACTACATTATTCCATATGTGTTATTTCATAGTTTTGATGTCTTCACTATTATTCTACAATGTAGAAAATAGTAAAAATAACAACCATTGAATGAGGAGGTGTGTCCAAACTTTTGACTGGTACTGTAAATGGAAAAATATGTGTTTTAACCTTTCGACCAATCAATTGGTCAAAAGAACAGACAACCAATATTTTTTTCCGTCTGGGACAGACCTACTATTGATCTACAAGTCATTTTGCATGCCGAACAACCTCATGCAATATTAGTAGCCTAGTCAAACTGTGCACTGCTTCGCGCGCTGACCAACGAGAGGTCTATTCCTGATCTTGCACATTTGCGTGTCACCTTCAGCATTCAAATGTTTGTAAAATGGCTTGCACACTATTAGGCTTTATTAGTTGAGTGACAACCAATGTAATTTGCTAGGTTATTGTTATCAAATGCGCTGTTTAATTTCTTTTTGGAATAAAGGTAAGCTGAGACAACTGGCATTTGGCTATACTGCTGATCGGGCTTACATAATTTTTTTTTTTTTCATTGTTCAGGTTCACCATCAGCAAGAGTTTTGGTCGTTTTGCTTTAAACAAGAAGGTCGATGTCCGCGCCCCCACGGAAATCTAATTCGCATTCGTCTATGGAAAGATGAGACTCACGAACACGATGGTGTTGTCCATTTTGCTCGTCTGAAGTCGGTACAGCCGATCTGCCAACTTCTGTCTGTAGCGTCTGAACACACTAATATGACCCCTCTTTGGAAATGTGAGGCTCTCACGAACGCGTACATGTTGGTTGTTGTGCTCAAGGACTCACAAGACTCGTCTGAAGGTCCCCCGGTACCAGTTGAAAAATTTTTTGGAGACTGTTTAGTGCCAAATATAAGGGGTTAAATACATGTTTAAAAAAATAACAAATGTTTCCTGATCTTTATTATATTTCTCAGCTAAAGGACAGACACTTCAGAACAAACTTCCTTTTGATTTTATTTGGTGACAAACTGTTGTTCCATGTAGTGAATCTGTTATTCAATGCGTTTTGTATATATAAAAAAATAAAAATACTTTTTATACATTTTTATACTTCAAAGAATGCTGGCCCATGTTGACTCCAATGCTTACCACAGTTGTCATGTTGGCTGGATGTCCTTTGGGTGGTGGAGTATTCTTGATACACAGGAAATTGTTGAGCGTGAAAAACCCAGCAGCGTGGATTTAACAGGTGACATCAATTGCCCCCCCCCAAATATGATAGTGGGGTGGTAGATGCCCAGTCTCCCGTATGGCTCAGCTCAGGTGCCTGCATACACCATAAATATATACTTGTCACACACACACGTTGGTTTTACTATCCAAGTGGGGACCAAAACATTGATTCCCATTCAAAATCCTCTTTTCCCTAACACCTAACCTTAACCCCAGTCTCCTAACCCTAAAACTAATCATAATCCTAATTGTAACCTTAAACCTAAAGGTGTCAGCATGCTAGGTGAACCAAACGAGTGTGCTCGCATACTCCCTTAAAAGACCTTCACTTGAAAAACTAGAAAGAAGTTAGTACTGTTTGTCCATTTTGAGACTCAGTAACCAGGGGGAAAAAAGTATTTGATCCCCTGCTGATTTTGTACGTTTGCCCACTGACAAAGAAATGATCAGTCTATCATTTTAATGGTAGGTTTATTTGAACAGTGAGAGACAGAATAACAACAAAAAAATCCAGAAAAACGCATGTAAAAAATGTTATAAATTGATTTGCATTTTAATGAGGGAAATAAGTATTTGACCCCCTCTCAATCAGAAAGGTTTCTGGCTCCCAGGTGTCTTTTATACAGGTAACGAGCTGAGATTAGGAGCACACTCTTAAAGGGAGTGCTCCTAATCTCAGTTTGTATAATCTCAACCTGTATAAAAGACACCTGTCCACAGAAGCAATCAGTCAATCAGATTCCAAACTCTCCACCATGGCCAATACCAAAGAGCTCTCCAAGGATGTCAGGGACAAGATTGTAGACCTACACAAGGCTGGAATGGGCTACAAGACCATCGCCAAGCAGCTTGGTGAGAAGGTGACAACAGTTGGTGCGATTATTCGCAAATGGAAAAAACACAAAATAACTGTCAATCTCACTTGGCCTGGGGCTCCATGCAAGATCTCACCTCGTGGAGTTGCAATGATCATGAGAACGGTGAGGAGGAGGAGGAATGCTGCCTATGACCCCAAGAACACCATCCCCACCGTCAAACATGGAGGTGGAAACATTATGCTTTGGGGGTGTTTTTCTGCTAAGGGGACAGGACAACTTCACCGCATCAAAGGGACGATGGACAGGGCCATGTACCATCAAATCTTGGGTGAGAACCTCCTTCCCTCAGCCAGGGCATTGAAAATGGGTCGTGGATGGGTATTCCAGCATGACAATGACCCAAAACACACGGCCAAGGCAACAAAGGAGTGGCTCAAGAAGAAGCACATTAAGGTCCTGGAGTGGCTTAGCCAGTCTCCAGACCTTAATCCCATAGAAAATCTGTGGAGGGAGCTGAAGGTTCGAGTTGCCAAACGTCAGCCTCAAAACCTTAATGACTTGGAGAAGATCTGCAAAGAGGAGTGGGACAAAATCCCTCCTGAGATGTGTGCAAACCTGGTGGCCAACTACAAGAAATGTCTGACCTCTGTGATTGCCAACAAGGGTTTTGCCACCAAGTACTAAGTCATGTTTTGCAGAGGGGTCAAATACGTATTTCCCTCATTAAAATGCAAATCAATTTATAACATTTTTGACATGTGTTTTTCTGGATTTTTTGTTGTTGTTATTCTCTCTCACTGTTCAAACAAACCTACCATAAAAATTATAGACTGATCATTTCTTTGTCAGTGGGCAAACGTACAAATTCAGCAGGGGAACAAATACTTACTTCCCTCACTTCCTCAAAATAGTCAGAATTAATCTAAGATAACTCAAGAAATGTCATTTTCTTTTACATTTTTGGCTCCGACAGATCCAGCTCAGAGAGGCCCAACTAATGTACTCCATCAGCAGCAGATTTGAATTTATAATGGAAAATGAATGTGTTTTTATAAGAAGTCTAAGTGAATCGCACCAAATTGTTTCAAACTAAAACATATTGTTCTTTTTTTAAGTGAAAGAGGCACATCCCTGCACTGTATCTATCAGGTATCGAACTCCATCCATCTGGCGGTATCTTAATGTGATTTTTATGAAAGTATATGTGTCGTTACAGTGAAGAGGAAGAAAGCCATCCTGTCAGACAGTGAGGAGGAGAAGGCTGACGAACCAGGTAAGATAACAGACCAGCAGCTGGGCCAGCGCAATTGGGTGGCTCTGGTCAAAAGTAATGTACTGTATGGGGAATAGGGTGGCATTTTAAGATGCACACCTTATCTTGAAGTCTGATAGTAAGCGAGTGTGTGGAGATTAAGGCTGCATCTTAAATTACCCTCTATTTCCTACACTGTGGTGTGTTAGGTCTGTCTTTCTTTTATTGAGCTGCTCTGTTGGCCAGGTCTCCCTTGTAAAAGAGGTATTCTGACCTTAATTGGACTTCCTGGATAAATAAAATAGTTTTGGCCAGAGCCGAGGAGCTGAGGATGATCATAATGATGGTGACTCCTCTCCCTCAGCGGCGAAGAAGAGCCGCGCCGTGTCCGACGATGAGAACTCTGACAGCGACGCAGGCTTGGAGACGCCCGACAAAACCATGGCCAAACTGCGGGAACTGGGCTCAGAAAGCGAAGACGAGGATGATGGACAGAAGGCGGAAGGGGGGAAGAAGGATGAGAAAACACTGTTTGGTAGCGACAGCGAATCAGGCGACGAGGAAGAGTAAGTGTTCCGATCCCCCCACACACTCCTTTCTGTTATTACGGTGCTATCACTCTGTTGTTAGTACTCCTGCGTAGTAGTCTCTCTGATGGACCTGGCCTGAGTGTGATGGCGACTATGTACTGTGGTAATCCGGTGAAGTAAACGTTGTTAAACTGGAACCTAGTCGTTGTGTCATTTTGCGTTAACAGTACAGCTGTGCTGGGGTATGAAGTAATTGAGGTAGCTATGTAACTATGGGTACATATGAACTGAAAGGATGCGTGTGTATTGTAGGTTGTATGGTTGGTTCTGATTGTAGGGTTCCTATGCTGTCTCGTATAGGAAAATGATTGCTGACATTTTTGGTGACTCAGGCGATGAAGAGGGGGAAGAGTTTACGGTGAGTTTTACCCACTTTACAAATACAATTGTATTCAAGACATGCTTCGTAAACAACAGTGAAATGCTTACTTACGGTTCCTTCCCAACAATGCAGAGAGAAAGAAAATAGAGAAATAATAGAAAAGTAATAACACAAAATTATAAATACACAGTGAGTAACGATAACTTGGCTATATACACGGGTACCATTACCAAGTCACTGTGCAGGGGTTCGAGGTAATTGAGGTAGATACAGTGATTTCAGAAATTGATTTAATTCTTCTGCTTTTTTTCAATCTACACTAAATACTATGTCAAAGTGGAAGAATAATTCTAACATTTATTAAATATTTATGAAAAATAAAGCTCTAATTTTCTTGAGTAGTTAAGTATCAATACATGTTAGAATCACCTTTGGCAGCGATTACAGCTGTGAGTCTTTCTGGGTAAGTCTCTAAGAGCGTTGCACATCTGGATTGTACAATATTTGCCCATTTCTATTATTTTTAACTCTTCAAGATCTGTCAAGTTGTTTGTTGATCATTGCTAAACAGCCATTTTCAAGTCTTGCCATAGATTTTCAAGCCAATCAAAGTAAAAACGGTAACTAAGCCATTCACAAACATTCTAAGTCATCTTGGTAAGCAAATCCAGTGTACATTTGGCCTTGAGTTTTAGGTTATTGTCCTGCTGAAAGGTGAATTTTGTCTCCCAGTGTCTGTTGGAAAGCAGACCGAACCAGGTTTTTCTCTAGGATTTTGCCTGTGCTACTCAATTTATTTTTATCCCACCAAAAACTCCATAGTCCTTGCCGTTGAAGAGCATATCCATAAAATGATGCAGCCACCACCATGCTTGAAAGTATGAAGGTTGGGACTCCGTGACATTGTTGCCTCCTCTCCTAGCGTTCTGGCTCCATTGGTCCCCCTAGCATCCTAGCATCCTGCACTTTCTACAGATCTGATTGGACTGGACTAGTGGCCACTAACCATAAAGCATATTTAGCCTATAACTTTTGTTATTAAGAAACATAAAATACTGCCATGAGAAAAATACAGTGAAATGGTATTTTGACCATATCAAGTCCTTTCAGATCTGTGAACATCAAGGGTTGGTTTCCCAATCACAGATTAATCTTGTCCAGGACCAAAAAGCATTCTCAACAGAGAATCTCCATTGAAAGAGCTTTTAGTCCAGGATTAGGCTTAATGTGTCCGGGAAACCGACCCCAAAGGTTTAGGGACTCTTGGGAATTGTCTAGACACCGAAACTATACCGCATCTTTGATTCCCGATCCCAACGGCTGACATTTGATGTTTCTGCACCAATAGGGTTTCAATCAGGAGGATCTGGAGGGGGATAAGAACCAATCACAGGCCTCGGCAAAGAAAGCAATGGCAGACGACTCTGACTCTGACGAGGGCGTGGGCAGGGGTGGTGGCCAAGAGTGAGTATCTCATGAAGTCTGTCAATGTTTTCAATCAATCGATTTTCCTCTTGCCGCTATACTTTCATTCTATAGTGGAGCCGTGGCTAACTGGCTGACTCTTTCTATTCAGCACCAGCTTCATGTCGGACTTTGACGTGATGCTGGCTCGTAAGAAGGCCCAGAGCGGGAAGCGACGACGGAACCGCGACGGGGGAACGTTCATAAGTGACGCTGACGACGTGGTCAGCGCCATGATCACCAAGATGACAGAAGCTGCAGAGGTGACATTCTGGCCCCAAACTGTGTGTGTGTGTGTTCTGTCATAGGTCTTCAATGCGGGTGTGGGTGTACCATTCTAACGGTGTGATTTACAGGAGGACAGAACACTGAACGCTCAGAAGAAGCCAGCCTTAAAAAAGCTGACCCTCCTCCCCACTGTCGTTATGCACCTGAAGAAGTGAGTCCATCCATGGCTCTCAATACTACCACAAGCATAGTCTATATACACCGAGTGCTCTTTCCATGATATAGACTGACCAGGTGAAAGCTATGATCCCTTATTGATGTCACTTATTAAATCCACTTCAATCAGTGTGGATGAAGGGGAGGAGACAGGTTAAAGAAGGATTTATAAGCATTTAGACAATTGAGACATGGATTGTATATGTGTGCCATTGAGGGTGAATGGGAAAGACAAAAGATGTAAGTGCCTTTGAACAGGGTATGGTAGTAGGTTCCAGGCGCACCGGTTTGAGTGTGTCAAGAACTGCAACGCTGCTGGGTTTTTCACGCTCAACCATTTTCCGTGAGTATCAAGAATAGCCCACCACCCAAAGGACATCCTGCTTTGGACACCTTGTAGAGTCCATGCCCCGACGAATTTAGGGTGTTCTGCTACAAACACTTGAGGTTTCCTCTAGTCTACACAGAGTGTACAAAACATTAGGAACACCATCCTAATATTCAGTTGCACCTACTTTTTTCCCTCAGAACAGCTTCAATTCGTCGGGCATGAACTCTATAAGGTGTCGAAAGCGTTCCACAGGGATGCTGGCCCATGTTGACTCCAATGCTTCCCACAGTTGTTAAGTTTGCTGGATGTCCTTTGGGTGCTGGACCATTCTTGATACACACGGTTTAAGCGTGAAAAACCAAGCAGCGTTGCAGTTCTTGACACACAAACCGTTCAACCTGGAACCTACTACCAAACCCTGTTCAAAGGCACTTTTCACCCTCTGAATGGCACACATACACAATTAGGGCTGTGGCGGTCACGAAATTTCGTCAGCCAGTGATTGTCAAGCAAATAACTGTCGGTCTCACGGTAATTGACCATTCATTAATATAAACACATTTAGCATCTCCTGGCTTCCACACATAGCCTACAAGCTACTGATGCAGACCTTTGGAACATCTACATTTAAAAAAGTATAATAAATCCATGTAATATAGCCTACACCTTCACAATACATCCATTATTTATTTTAGACAGGTCTAAATAAACATGATATGAAGAAAATGTATTCTATTTCAGAAGAACAGAATAGCATACTCTGAGTTGTCCTTATGTTAGGTCCTGATCCGGCTATGACAAATGGCTGTGGGCTACACTAGTTCATTTAGCAGACAAGATTTGCTTAGAATTCCGTGGCATTATTTTATAGTATGAAGAATGCAATTGAACAAAGCTGAATAAAATAAAATTCTCCAAACAATTTGAGGGAGTTCGCACATGCAGCTATTCTGTGTTGAGCGGTTAACAAAGAAAAAGGTACTCCTATATGCTTAATTTAGAGTTATTAATATAACTTTAGTTGTTCTACAAACGTTGGGCTATATGCAGTGCTTAATTTGTAAATAGGCAGGTCCCGGAACACATAGTCAAACACAACGTAGCAGCGCAGAAGATAGTAGGCTCTCCAAGTAGCCTACTATGTATGGTGGTGAAACGGACAGCGCTCTCCAAGGAGCCTACTATCTATGGTGGTGAAACGGACAGCGCTCTCCAAGTAGCCTACTATCTATGGTGGTGAAACGGACAGCGCTCTCCAAGTAGCCTACTATTTATGGTGGTGAAACGGACAGCACTCTCCAAGTGGCCTACTATCTATGGTGGTGAAACGGACAGTACTCTCCAAGTAGCCTACTATCTATGGTGGTGAAACGGACAGCGCTCTCCAAGGAGCCTACTATCTATGGTGGTGAAACGGACAGCGCTCTCCAAGTAGCCTACTATCTATGGTGGTGAAACGGACAGCGCTCTCCAAGTAGCCTACTATTTATGGTGGTGAAATGGACAGCGCTCTCCAAGTAGCCTACTATCTATGGTGTTGAAACGGACAGCGCTCTCCAAGTAGCCTACTATCTATGGTGGTGAAACAGACAGCGCTCTCCAAGGAGCCTACTATCTATGGTGGTGAAACGGACAGCACTCTCCAAGTAGCCTACTATCTATGGTGGTGAAACGGACAGCGCTCTCCAAGTAGCCTACTATCTATGGTGGTGAAACGGACAGCACTCTCCAAGTAGCCTCCTATCTATGGTGGTGAAACGGACAGCACTCTCCAAGTAGCCTACTATCTATGGTGGTGAAACGGACAGCGCTCTCCAAGTAGCCTACTATCTATGGTGGTGAAACGGACAGCACTCT